>NC_134454.1:4163669-4763669 GCF_030867145.1 Opisthocomus hoazin | reverse complement strand
TTTGGAACGAAGTTAAGAGCATTTTGTTTGCAATTATCTCTCATTTTCCTTTTTCGAGTGAAAGATTCCTGAAAATTACGATAAATGAAGCTTTTTGGCCTCAAGAGGTAGTGCACTCTTTCCTCAGCTTGTAGGGTTTTTGCGATTCCTGAAATAAATTTTCACGTTATTGACCCTAGCTGAATCACAGATTCCTGTAAATCACATAATTCCCATTAAAAAAAAAAAAAAGATTACTTGTAATTTAGGTCTTATGTAAGTTGTGTTTGTAAACTTTGGTATGGACTACTATATAGAAAACAACAGCTATCTTTAGTCACTAAATGACTGAGCAAAAATTCTGAAAGAAGCTTTGGTAAAATGAAGTTTCAGTGGTCTCGGTACTGATCTCTTCCACTTTCTACTATTTAAATACCACTGCCAAAACGAACGGACAAAGCATTTGTTGCTCACTTCCACAAGCTGTGTTTCAGATTGCTGTTGTGCACCAGTACAGAATATTATTCCAAATTACTATTCCAGTGGCAACTTTTGTGAGGAAGTTGCCAAGGAATGGCTTAGTGAACGAATACTTGTAACACAAAATACTACTGCAGTAATTTTTAGCATTCTGTGTTATGACAAAATTCCACTGATGCTTACACGATTGTTGCATCAAAATGTGAATAGTTGGAGTAGTAAAGCCCTTGTGTTAAATCCCACTTTCTGATATATCCTGTCTAATATATCAGTCTTTTGGTACTTATAAATCATTGTCTAAATTTAGATATTGAAGCATTATAATTTATTGTAGTCACTTCTGTCTACTTGACGATGAAGTGTCCTGTTTACTCGTATGTCCTGAGAAGCTGTGCTAATGCCATGCTTGTCCTTTAGTCCAGAAGAATACAAAATGAAGGAAGGATTGTAAATTGGAAATTGATTTTGCATGGCACTGCTACCCAGCCTGAACATATGAAGCAGCCACGTGTATACACGTCCTACAATGCTGTGCAAAATGACAGAAGAGGAGCGGAGAAGATGACAGACTTCGTAGAGGTAGTGTTAGATTGATTTTTTTCCTTACGTGTTTTTTCAATTTATAAGAAAATGGTATTTTTTCCTACTAGGAGGACACATATTCATTCTGTATTCATTTCTTCTAGCCCCTGACCACTTCTGGATTGTCTGTTGCAATTTTGTCCACGTCAACAACTGATGTTTTTATTAGTCTCTGTTTTCATATGCCATCATCTAAGGATTTTAGGATGGTAAGGGGATATTGCTGCTAAAGTAGTGAACTCAAAGCTCATGCAGCAGACTGGTACAAGGAGGGAGGAATACACCTCTGACAGACACACTAAATTTATCTAATTCTAGTGGAAGAGGTGTCGCATCCAAAAGGGTCTTTGCCTGCTGGAGTGCTTCCAGGGAGTTTGGAAGGAAGTTAGTGACAGAAGACACGACAACAGTCAGAGACTTGCTGGTTCTGAAGGTTTGTTTAAGTGGATCTGTTGCTGCTAGCTCCTTTGTCACCCCTTTTTTACTCTTCAGCTAGAGTGCTCTAAACATGCTCCAGGCTTCCGAGAGTGACAGTGGGTTTCTGCATGCGTGGCATGGTAGTATTGAACATTTTCACAATACTTGAATATGTCAGCATCTTTGGTATACTTTTATTAATCATATCACATCAGTTTGTCTCCCCATTAAGTAATTAGGATGTCCACAAAGTATAGAGAGATTAACCTTCCTCAGCCAGGTTATGAAAGAGAACCTGATGAAGTTCAACAAGGGCAAGTGCAGGGTCCTGCACCTGGGGAGGAACAACTTCATGCACCAGTACAGGCTTGGGGCAGACCTGCTGGAGAGCAGCTCTGCGGAGAGGGACCTGGGTGTCCTGGTGGACAACAGGTTAACCATGAGCCAGCAGTGTGCCCTGGCTGCCAAGAAAGGTAATGGGATCCTGGGGTGCATCAAGAGGAGTGTGGCCAGCAGGACGAGGGAGGTTCTCCTCCTCCTCTACTCTGCCCTGGTGAGGCCTCATCTGGAGTACTGTGTCCAGTTCTGGGGTCCCCAGTTGAAGAAAGATGAGGAGCTACTGGAGAGAGTCCAGAGGAGAGCTACGAGGATGGTGAGGGGACTGGAACATCTCTCCTATGAGGAAAGGCTGAGGGAGCTGGGCTTGTTCAGCCTGAAGAAGAGAAGGCTGAGAGGGTACCTTAGAAATGCTTATAAATATCTTCAGGGTGGGTGTCAGGAGGATGGGGCCAGATTCTTTCCAGTGGTGCCCAGTGACAGGACAAGGGGCAATGGGCACAAACTGAAGCAGAGGAAGTTCCACCTGAACTTGAGGAAGAACTTCTTCCCTCTGAGGGTGACGGAGCCCTGGCCCAGGCTGCCCAGGGAGGCTGTGGAGTCTCCTTCTCTGGAGATATTCCAGCCCCGCCTGTACGCGGTGCTGTGCAGCCTGCTCTGGGTGACCCTGCTTCGGCAGGGGGTTGGGCTGGATGACCCACAGAGGGCCGTTCCAACCCTGACCATTCTGTGATTCTGTGATTCTGTGATTCTGTGATTCTGTGATTCTGTGAGTGTGGTCTTCAAATACATTAAAGAAGTGTCTGCAGGTGTGGCAGCCACGTGCAAGAGAAGAAATTGGAAGAAAGTAAAAGCGAGTAAGTACTGTAGGAGAAGATGGTGGACATAGTAAAAACCAGATGAAGATAAAATGAGTGTTCAGTTAGAAAGACAATCCTAGTGTAAATGAGGAAGCTGTGCAGCAGCGTACTGCTGTGTCAGTATGGTAGGCATCATAGACACTGTTGAAACAAGATCCTGCCTCTGAACGACTGTACATCTGTATCTGGGATTAGTCTTCCAAAGTTTCCAAGATACACGTCATGGCCGCCCGTTAGCCATACTTCTACTGTCTTTCATCAGGTGAGATCATCTACAGAGCAGGTTACATGAAGCACCGTTTCAGTCCCTGTCACAAGGGTATGTGGCACAGTCAGAGCTGCCATCACCACTGCGTATACTGCCTTCAGTTAGACTGCTGAGGAGCTGTCTCCCATAGTACAGCCAGAAATATCTCTTAAGACTGGGACAAATCCTGCTATGAAATGACATGTTGTATCCCGCCAATGTGGAATCCGAATCTGTAATTTCCTACATTGTGGGAGGATTTGCTATTTTATACAATATAGTCCTTTTGATAGCCTGTTTTGATGTACAATGGCTTAGTTCTTTTCTAGATTCTAAGTGGCTCCTGAATGAAAAAATAGCATCTACCCACACACAGATGGAAATCACTAATCAGAGCAAATCTTAATCCAGTCTGTTTTTCATTGACGTGAACTTTTTTTTGTGCTATGCTATATTCTAGGACCATACCACACAGGAGAACTTGAGTGAAACACCCGAAGTCACAGAAGATACCAGCAGTAGCAGTGATAAAGCAGAAGATAAAATCCCATCAGAAGCTATGCTACATTTACTGCAAAGTGCTTTTAGCAGACAGATGGCTCAGAAGCGACTGCCAAAGAAGACTGCAAGTGAGAAGCTAAATATTCCATATGAACACTTCTATCAAGCCCTCGAAAAACTAAACAAGCCCTCCAAGTTGAGAGACTCAGAAGAAAGTCTGTACAGTGACTACGTTGATCTTTTTTACAATGCCAAACCATACAAGCATAGAGATGATAGACTCCTGCAAGCTTTGGTTGATATTATAAATGAAGGAAACTAAACTATAGGGTATGGCAATGAGTTGGAAAATTCATTCTCCCCACCTCACCTGTATTTTTTTTCAGAAGTGTGTTGTATTCTCTAGTTGTGTGATTGCTGCTTTGATTGCTTCATATTTAATACAAATACTAAGGAAGGGGATAAAAAACGGGTGTGGGAGGATAAGGCAGTAAACTGATGCTTTTTAGTAATAGCTTTTTTCAAAGCCTTTCTTCATTACCATCAGAGTAGATTTTTCCCCTCAGGCACGAAATGCAATAGTATTCCCCTGAAAATCCTAATGCTCTATTTTAAACAATTTTTATGTTACTTATTCTTCCTCCCTATTCACTTAGCGTGCAGTAGGATTCAAAACCTGAATTACCAAGCAGTTTTGAACTGAACTGCCAAAGCTGTGGGGAGATACTCTTATCTCCGGATTTGTAATCAATATTACATCCTTTCTTATATTTGCATTTATTCCAGATTTAACACTTGCAGCCAGTGCTGCTTCCATCATAGGTTTTGTGTTCCTTCTCCAAGCAACAATGCTCCTTTACCCTTCTGTTCTCCTGTAACGGAGCAGCTGGGAGGCTGGGGATGGAGTGGAGCATCAGTGAACGCTGATGGTTATTCATGATTTAGACTGCAGACGTAAAAGAGCCCCAAATGAGGAATCCCAGACATGGGATGGCATTCTCACCACCTGACTTTAACTACCTAAGTGAAGTGCCTGAATTATGAGCCTAGTCTTGCTAGGTTGTAAGTGGTTAATGAAGACAGAGACTCCTGTAGATAGTGCTTTGGAGCGCTTGGCTAGTCTTTATAGTGGTTCTGAGTTATCTGATCTGTTTGTATTGACTCTGAGAGCTTTGGGGGACCAAGCTCTTATCTATGGAACCTCAGTTACATTTCTGAAGTTGAATAATATAAATGCCTTCTGAGATGCCGATGTCTGCAGTGGTGAGGACAGCAAAGCTGAGATCACTTTGTCCTTTGCTTGAACTGTGACCAAAGCGAAACAGAAAGGACAATTGTACCAGCAAAGTCCACTTCAAGACTGGGTCTTGGAGTATCTGTGGTAGATTAGAACATTTCATAGAATCATAGAGTCATTAAGGTTGGAAAAGACCTCTAAGATCATGAAGTCCAACCATCATTTCCCAAATACCTAGGAAGCTAAGGCAAATGGATGGGGAGGAGTCTGAGAGAAAAAAAAATACCCCGTGAATGGACTCAGAAATGGGGGCAAGAGCCCATGGGATGTGGAGGAGGGAGAGGAACAGAAGGAAGGAGAAGGTGGAAGAAGAGGAAACAGAGGTGGTTGTCAGGAACGCAGCAAGGGCGGGCGGCTCCCCAGTGTTAGCAGTGTACTAGACAAACCGTTTTCCACACATACCCCTTTAAAGTCAGAGTCAAGATTGACATACTATCTTACTTTTCATAATGAAAAAATAATAATGCAGTGTTGGATGCTCAGAAATTAAAGGGGATCTAGAACAAAGAAACAAAGATTCCCAGGGGATAATTATCCCACTGCAGTGCTAAAGATAACCCAAACAAGTGCTGACTGTTTTGTTACTTTTCTGTCTCTCTCATGTAGTACTGAAATGTGTTTTCCAGACATTCTAGAAATAGTTGATTGTCCTTCACTGTCTATTCCTTAAAAGTATGTGGGTGCCTGCAAGACAGGAGTTCATTATTTTGGTCATAATTCATCAGTTTGGATAGAAATTTTTCAAACTTCACACTAAATTCTGTAATTTAAAGGTAAATCTATTTTCTGTAACAGTACTCAAGTCTGCTTTGATAGAAAAAGGGACTGCTTAAAGACAACTTTGAAAAGTGTCTTACCAAACCTAAAATTTAAAAATCTCTGCTTACTCATTCTTTGTGATGGTTTCATGCCTGTCTTGGGCCTAGTCTGCTTTTGCCAGCTTTAGGTTGATTGAGCTTAGTTGATTTGAAGAATTCTTCCCTGATTCTAGTTCATACTTCAAAGATAACAACTCCACCATTGGATGTCTCTTATACCGAATTGCTGCCTCTCTACTAAGAAATTTGCTTAGGATGAGAAGTGATTAAAAAAAAATCCCTGCAAGTGGTCCAGATCAGAAAACTTACTTGTGCTGTCCCTTCAACACACAAGTGTTCTGGCAGTACGTAACTACTGAAAAAGCAAAATGTAAAAATTTCTAATTGCTGATATTGCAGAGTGACAGCACTAACTTATTTCCACTAATGTTTGGTTTTCAGAATTAGGAGTTAATCTCCATGATAAATATTCCCGTCTGGTGAGGCAGGGCCACTTTTAGCCCAGTGGAATGAAGCTCAGAGGCTGATTCCCTCAAATAGCAGCGATTTTAGCCAGTCGTCATCCAGGTATGTTACAGCGAGGAAAGTACTAGTAACTTATCAGCCCCTGAAGTTTTCAGGTTAAACAGGTGGAAAACAGGACCCTCCTTGTTTTAAGATCAGTTCCCATGTTGTAGCCAAAGTTTCATCAGAGAACAAGTTTAAAATCTGTCTTTTGAATGTTTCCAACCCAGACTAGATTGTACAGGAATAAATTATTTTTATTGTTAGTCTTTCCTTGGTGCCTGTGTGGGTTTTGTGAAAAACGTAAAAGGAAAAAATGTTTTCTCTCAGAATTTTAGATTATATTTTCGTTACAGGTATTTATAATATAGCAAAGATTTTATTGAACAGACAGAATTTTAAAAGGCATAATAAATTGTATTAAAGAACCAGATTTTTCTTGGGAAAGAGACAATTTCATCCAATAAAGGTATTTTTTAAAAGGCATGTTCAAACAGCAACTGCAACATGTATGTGATATGATGTTAAAATGTGTCTACTAGTAGCATAATACAGTGTGTTAGCAGAGCTCAGCGTGTGTGGTGTTAACATTTGTAAAGAAAACACGAAGATAACATCAAGACATTGACTTAAAAGGACCGGGAAATACAGTTTAGAATTAAAAATAGCGGCTTGAGGGAGTAACAGGGGGTTGGGTGGAGAAAATGTGTAATTTCTTGGAGGTGAAGACCTGCAGAGGATTTCCTCACCAGGATCGCTGGACTCTGTCCTTTTCGCAGCTGCAGCCGAAGTAAGATTTGCCGCGGACGTCAATGGCAGCAGCACTGTCTCTAATTCAGACCCAGTGGTGCTGAATTACAAAATTCTGCGTAGTTCACATACGGATGTGTGTGAGTAGCACTATAATGAAATAATACAGCAGAATGAGTCAGGGGGTGAAATGAAATATGCAGGTCTTCATTTCTTTGCGTCAGAGCAGCAGCCATTAAAATGTTTGTTGGTTTTTTCCACCCCACTACTCTTATTTCAAGCCGGTAAAGAAACAAGCCCTTCTGTTACCCTTGATGTACTGTCATTAGATGTGGGGAACTGGTTGTTGGGGTAGCTGTCTGCTGATCCGTGCTGAGAAGCAGGCTCTGTGGGCACCATTTCGCTGTGCGCACGGTCTGGGGCGTTCCCTGGGCTGCTCTAACTGTGCTGGTGCCCAGATGTGACCAGAAGATGCAGCCGTACCTGCTCCCACTGTCAGGCTGAGGGGATGTCGTGTTTGATCTGGTTCCAAAGCTGTAACTACTTGAGGACTTACGGATCGTGCTTACACTCATAGCTTGCTTCTCAAGTCTCAGCTAACTACTGCTCAGTTAACAAAACCTGCTTTGTCAGATGCTGTAAGGATGATTAAATCTTCTCCTGTGCTTCCAGTAAGCTACATTTCCATAGCAGAAATAGTTCTAGTAAATGTGCATATAAAACAGATTTCTGAATTAGCTTAAGGAAAGAAATCTAGGTCTGCATTCAAGCACTAATAACTAGCTTCCACACAAAACAATGGCCTTTCTCTTGAGTTGGCTTGCTTTTTAAATGCCAGGTTGCATTTAAACTTTCTACCTTTAGCTGTGCTGAGCTATCTAGCAGAGTTTCTGGTCAGTCGTGTCTTGTAGCTCGAAACTGGGGAGTTTAGTTTTCAAAAGAAGTGTGCTCTTCCTTACCTCTCTCAAAGTCACCTCAATCTGAAAACAATCATAAGCGTTGTCGCTGAAAGAAAATTATTTCAAAGGAGAAAATGGGACTTCACAAATACATACTAGTGTTTTCTTCATATCGGAAATTAGGAGTGGACGTAGTTTGCTTACGAAAAGAGCATGCCTGCAGGGAGGGGAAACATCTGAATGTTGCTGATGAGCTTTTGCGAGTCTTACGAGCGGATGACACGGGAGGTGACAGCCGTGCTTCACTCCGTGTGCGTCAGAGCAACGGGAGGAGCAGCGCTCTCCCTCCTGCAACAGCAAACCAACCTCTGCCCCTGCAATTTTCCAAATGCTACAAACCTGAGGAACGTTGAGTCCAGAATTAGTTCAGCTCTGAAAACAATGGTAGTTTAAAAATTACAGGAAAAAAACGGTCATTATTATGCAACACCACTTTTGTGTTTATGCAAATATAAAATATCTGCACAGCTGAAAGCCTTTTAATCAAGTCTTTCCTTCCAGGAAGTCCATTTCCAGAGCTCCTAGGAACCACGACGTTCACAACAGCGTGTTAGAAAGGGACAACTCTAGAAATGTGTATTTTCCTCTGAATCAGCTACTCAGCTAGCTAATATTTCTGACTGCAGGCTGAAAAGGCTCAAAATCCAACCCTGCTAGGCGCTAACAGAGATCGTTCCAGTAAACATTTTTCTATTTAATGACACAAGTACTCATTAAAAATATCGCTTCTCTTATTGCAGTTTGTGAGGATAAGATAACCAGAAAGAATGAGAAATCTTGCTTCCAGCAAGGCAGTAAATGCCCAGTGGAAAAAAACAGGTCAAATGTGTTCCAAGTTCTGCTGAGATACCAGAGAAAAATAAATAGATAGTATGTGAATATGGGTAGTTATCAGGAAAATATATCTTAGTGGTTACCTAATTTGAGCTGTTTGTCTGCTTCCAATCAAATGTAGCTGAGCCTATATCTCTCTCTTTCTGATGTATGCTTGCCCTAAAACAAATGAACTGGTTGCTGCTACATGTACCATTTTGTTTGACTATGCCCGCGTTATCAGCCGGCGTTTCATACCATAAACATGCAGCATAACACCACGCCATATATTCTGATAAGGAAATGCACTTGGATCTAAGGACGTGCAGCTTCGCATGCGCTGACCCACAAAGCGCTCGTGTGAGACCGGTAAAGGTCAGGCAAAGTGGAGAGCCGTGTGCCAGCTCCATTAGACCCAGCGAATTACTCCTGCGCTCAGGAAGAGCGGTGGTGTGATGCAGAGCATCGCAAACCTCCAGGAAGCCAAGGCAATGTTCGGTGCCACGGTTCAGCTGAGTTACCATCCTGCTAATTAGCAGTTTGTAAGGGGCACATTAAAAACTGAGGATTTAGAAAAAAACTTGCAGCTATTAGTTTCTACTCTTTCGCACCGTATTTCAGTCACCCCGCTTTAGAGTGGTGCACCATACTTGACTGAAACTTGTCTGAAAATACCTGTAGATGTTAAAATCACTGCTTAGCCAGTGAGTTACATCAGGCTGTCTGACGTCAGTGCAGTTCATTGCTTACACCTTTACCTGAAAAAAATGTACATACATGTTGACATGACTCTGTGTAAGCTCTCTTTGATGGCAGAACATAGCAACTCTTGGCAGGAGCAGCAAGAAGGAAGAGGATGCAGCACTGATCTCCGCTCAGATTTGGCATCACAGTAGTATTGGTAATGTGTGTTGTTTTGGAGGATGGCAGAGGGTGAAGGGAGATTTATTCATCTGATAATTATTTTAACAGCCGGGGTATATTTTGCCAAAGAATTCTCTATTTCTGCAGTTGCTCTACTAACAAAATAACCCTACTTTTATTATGCAAACAATAGCCGTAACTCTGTAGGGAGATTCGAACAGTTTAGACAGTAACATTATTCTGGCTTTGTGAGAAAACAGAGGAGTATTGTATCGGGCACTGTAAATGCTGGATCTTGGGTCTCTTGTGAAAACACTGCAGTCAAAATTCCTTCATGGCTTTGAGCATGAAATTTGAAATTCTTTGGGGAAGGATATTCATAGTACTCTGAATATTTCTTCAGATTTCATTCAAAATTAATAGAAATAGTCTCTTTTAGATCATCTACAGGATTCAGAGGTTGCTCTGAATCACCCTGTAGAGGCGACTGTCTCATGGGTGCGTAGCAGCTCGCTTCTGAATCACACGACTAATTCAGGGGCTGAATTCACATGCTTAAAGTTAGGCAGTGTGAGTGTTGTCCTCATTTCCTTCCCCTTCTTGCTCCCAGTCCGGTGCCGAGCCGTGCTGAGCACGCCCGGGTGTGGCGGCTCCGTGCTTTTGAAAAGCTAGGCTGAAGATGTTGAGCCTCCGCTCCGACATTGGGGCTCTCCAGGCCGGTGGTTGCTACAGAAAATTTACAAGGATCTTCCACTTCCATCCAAGATTGTTCTCTATAAAGACCACGTGTGACCCCACCAGGCTTGAGGAAAATCGGCTCGGAAAATACTGGGCGTTCTCCACTTTAACCAGTCATTTAAGCACACACTGCAGGTGATGTAAAACCATTGACCGTGTGCTTAACCTTACCCAGCTTGCTTAAACCACTCTCCTCTCCTCTTGAAGCCTGTGTATGGGATGAAGTACCTGACTGAGCACCTAGCTGAACCTGCAAGGATTGGTCCTCTGGGGTGAGGAGGCGTGATGTTAAAGTTCTGCCTAGTTATTGCAAATGTCTGCTTGCAATTCTGTATGAAGTGTCGTGACTCATGCCTGGATTTCCATACAGTGTGTAACTGAGTTTGGCGAGTTGCTTACATTGCAGCGTACTGGGTCTCAGCCTGACGTGGTGAATCACTTTCCTTCGGGGCAGCGCGCGCAGGGCCTCCTTCATCAGGGAGACAGCACCCATGGAGCCCCAGGCAAGCCCTGTAGGTTTCGAGACCTTACTTCCATATCAGTTAGCTTTGTGGTCTTACCAAGCATTTCAGATGTTTGGGCATTTCGAACCGGTGTGACCTGAGTCTTCTCGTGAAGTTCAGAGAAGGCTATCCGTTGAATGAGAAGCTAGACCATAGCTTATTGTAGTAATCAGTTTAGTTTCATATTGCTGTGCTGTACAAATGCACTGGGACTGAAGAACAGTCTGAAGACAGATGTGCTGCTGCTTACTCTGACGTAAATTTTGGCTAACTCTGCTGTCCTTACAGGCTCACTCCAAATGTTCTCATGTACCCGAGAAACGAAACTAGCTGAAAATAGCTTGAGTCAGGTGTTATTCCATAGCAGTGGAAAGGGAAAGAGGGAGATGACAGATTGGAGACAGAACCAGACAAGAAAGAGTGAATTCTGTGCTTTTCCATTCTCTTTATTCAAGTAGTTACCCTGGCTTCAAAGGACAGATTTTAAAGATCTTTCTGCTGCTCATGCTGATGAGTCAGATATGGCTTGTTTTGTAACAAAACTCATTGCTTTCTTGATCTCTCATGTCTCCCTTCCTTACCAGAATTCTAATTATAAAATCCAAAGCCCAGCATTTCCAGATACGCAAGGTTCATCAGCTCTGCAGTTTGTGTTAATCAGCTCAGTTCCATGACTTTGCCCCTGTAATTTTATACTAATTGAGAGTCTAAGCCAGTATCTGCTTTTAGAGACATTCATCAACATGTGCTTACCTTTAGAGATGCTCAGTGTTTACTTTTCTCAGCAGAGCTAACGGCAGTCGTGTCAGCTCGGCTGGCTGCCGTGCTCAGCAGCCCCGCACACACCTCTCTGAGGCATCGCCACAACACCTTGTTCTTGTGAAGCTGTGCTGATGTTGGAGCCTGTCCTTGCTGAAACTTTACAAGGGAGCGGGAGGAAGCAGGGGCCCAACTTCCTTCACCTTTCAACGGCATCTGAGTACCTAAATCCCTTAGGATTTTTTTAAACCCCAGCCCATATTGCGTCTCTCTGGAACAAAATATCCCTGCCCGGATTGCGAAGTGCGGCTTGGGGATTATGCACTAAACTGAGCGTAATCATCTTCTGTTAGCACAGCGCCGAGACTCAGCCTGCACATGCCTTCTGTTTGCCTGCATCTGCAGCGCACAGAGTCACACAATTAGTTTCGTCGTGTGGGTGGAAGTAACGCTGGAAGAGATTTAATTTACTGCATTGCACCTTGCACGTAATAAAGGCCAATGTCTAGCTCGCCCTGTCTCCTTCCAGGGCCCGATCAGCTCGCCCTTCCCTCAGTCACGAAGGGAGCTGATCTGCTCACGCTCCTCTTTTTCACCAGGCAGTACGGCTCTCACTCGGTCTGTTCAAAGAACCGAGCCACGAAAAAGAGCCAACAACACCATAGGCTTTGTGCATCTGGAAAAGGACAGTGTTTTTCCTTCGGGGAGGCACCCTCCTTGCCCTCAGCCCTCAGTGAATGGCTGAAGGTGGTTTTCCCTTAGAGGCTACCTGCGTGGAACTGATCACAGGATGTACAAGAACTTAGTGAAAATGCATCTTTTTCCCTAACCTGGGACAGATTGAACAACCTGTGAAACCTGGAGTAATTCTCGTGGTGATGACAGAAGCAGGCTGGTATTTCACCTGGGTGCAGCCCAGCCCTGACCGGCCTGATGTGTGCTGCCAAAACGCCCAAATAAAAAGTCATTTCTCTCTGCTGATCTCCACCCTGCCTACAATCAGCTGAGATTTCATCTGTGCTGGGCAGCGTTTTCTGATATGTCTTGTCTAGGTGCACTTACTATCAGTGAAACCGTCATGCTGCCAGCGTAGTTCATACTGATTCTCCAAAAAGAAAAAATTATACCAGAAAAGCACTTGTTTTGCTGGTGTATGTTTTCACCAAGGTGTTCTAGCAGTCCAAACATTTCTTGCCTCTTTTACATTTAAACAGAAACTTGTGTTTTGCATTTCAGTGCATTCCCAGTGCAGTGAAATTAGTAACAAAGCACAGTATCTCATGCATTTCCTTCTCATTGAAATTGCAGGATCTACAAGTTGTGTGCAAGTTTTTCAGGTCCCATAATGCGAGAATTTATTGGTTCCTTTGCAGGTAGCAGGGCAGACTCCAGATAGTAACCAGCCTGAAATAAGGGCATGCTCAGGACTAGAAAGCTGTAAATTAGCCAAGAGATGTGAGATGTGAAACAGAACTACCCAGTCTGAAGATAGTGGTCATTCTCCTCTAGAATTACTGGTAACACACACACACAAGCACGCATGTATCCCTGTATAAAGCGATATGAAGCTTATAAAGATAAGCATTGCTAACTCCTCTCTTGAGTAGTGTTAGTTTTCCTTCAGTGATGATGTTTCACACTCGTTCATAGACAGCAACTGGAGAGCAGAGTGCAGCAGCTCCCTGGTTCCACCAGCTGCCCTAGGTTTTAATTTTTTCCAGCCTGGAGATGGCCAGGAGGAAGATGAGCACTCTCACTTCAGCTAACTGGAGAAGTAACTCTGGAGAGGTGAGATCACCTTTTGTTTACCCTGAAAGGGGGGAAGGCTGAGTCACTTCAGACACATCACGTGTTTAGTAGCTTGCTGTGCCATCTGTGTGACTGCTGTTCAAAATCCTTCTGATTTGGGGTTATTCTTAGCATGCCCTAACCACTACCAGTGACAAAGAGGTTGCTCGGAAGCCCCTCAGCCAGATTAAAATGTTATTTATGATATTTTTAGGTTTAGGTAATGTGCGAATCCACAGCAGTGCTTTTCCCTCCTTAATGATACTCTGGCTTCATCAAGATGAACAGAGCCTGACCCAGATGAAGCTGTGCTGTAACCAACCAGCCTGGCAGTAACTGCGACAATTGGAACTCCTCATCTCTGTCCCGTTGCCCAGCAGCTGTTCTTTACAATTTGGTGTGGTGAAGACCGTGCCTGTGGTGATGGCATTCGTGTTTGGTACTCTTGCCATGATCCTTCACGTGCAAAGAAATCGTTTTTGTTTTCTGAAGAATCACTGTCAGCCTCCGGGATTTTCCCGGCAGGAATGACTTGCTGTCTTCTGCTGTGAGCAGAAAGGCTGCAGGTTTTCCAGGGAGCTGCCGCTTTCCAGAGCTCCTGCTCCCTGGAAGCTGCTTAGCACCTTGCTTGACACAGCTCTGCTTTCTGCTCCAGATGGGCAGAGAAACCCACGTCCCACTGATGTCCAGCACAGAAGGTGCCTTTGCTGCTCCTCAGCAGGGCAGGGTCTGCCTTGCAGGGTCAGCAGTTTTGGATGGGCAGCTCCCTCCGCCGGCACGTCTGCCTGAGCCCCTCCTTGCCATCCGGAGACTGTCTGAAAAAGGACACATGGGAACCGCTGAAGGTTTCCCACGACCTGTAGGAAGCACTTCTTGCCAACGCTGTGCAGCACCTACTGTGGACAAAGGGATTCCAGCATGTCCGACAGAGAGATTTAGCTGGGGAAGAAGATGGTATCGTGATGTTCTCTTCCCAGAGCCCCCCAGAGCAGTGGCTTTGCCCACAGCTGGGTGACCATGAGGACCAGGCTTGCATGGAGTCGTAGACCTCGCATAAAGCAGGAGAAGACCCAGGAGGCTCGCTATGACTGTCGCTGGATGGGCACCAGCTCACCTCCTGCAGTGGCTGCAGGGCCAACGGGTGTTGTGGCAGGCAGCAACCATCCTGCTCCCTGCTGGAAAGCAAAGTGGGGAGCTGGGGCCGAGGAGCGGAGGGATGGGAGAGTGGTCACTGGGTCTGCTGAGCTGCCTCGGCTTCTGTCATGCCGGTCTGCCTGCTGACCCGATCCGACCCTGGAAAGTGTAAAGCTCCTCTCCAGTATTGCTCCCAAGCTTCCCAGTTGGTGCTCAGGGGAGCCTAGCCTTGGGACTGGCGATGGTCAGACGTATTTCTGACATTACAAATAACCGGCAGCACCAGGGGATTCCTCCTTGACCCATATTATGTGGAGGAATTAGCTCTTCGCAGTACCCAATTTTTCCTGTGAACTCGAAAGGGTTACTCTCTATGGCCTTCAATTTCCGTTCCACATGGCTCTGTTGAGATAAAAAACACCCTGTGGGCTTTCTGCCTGCTTTTCTGACTCTTTAAGAATTTTACAAGTCTTGTTGCAGCCGCATGGTGACATGGGGAAACAAACTCCACAACTGCGAGAGTTATCAAGCAGGTCTGTTTACTGCGGCGCCGGGTGCGAGGGGGATCGCTCCTCCTAACTTGCACACCGAGTCACGAAGCGTGCACCTATTTATTACAAAGCTTATCTAAGTAGGCTGGACTATTGCAAATATTTCTAAGAATTCATTATCATACTCCCCCCCCCCCTTTAGCACTTGCGCAGTGTTGCCTGGTGGTCGTCTGTGGGGGTCTTCTGGATGAAGGCTCGTAGTCTTCCTCGCTGTGTGCTTTCACCTTTGGCTCCAAAATTCCTGAGTTGTCTGTGTTGGCTGAGTCCCAAACCATAGAAACAGTTTCAGCTGGAGAGCTGCTTCTTACAAACAACAAAGTTCTGGTTATCAGTCCTTGTTTCTCTTCGTTGGTCTCCGAGTAGGCCTTGTTAGATACATTTGAGCCACAACAGTCCTTGTTAGCAAGATTACAAAGAACAGAACTAAGCTAAATAACAGTGTTTAACTCTTATCTTAACATAGCTGCAAAGCTATGTAACAAAATTAAACTAAAACTATAGCAAAATTGAACTAAACGTCAATTTCCCACATCAGTGGACACACATGGGTGCCTGGAGAGACGCTCCCTTTGTGCTGCTGTACTGCTGTGGCCCTGCTGAAATCCAGAGCAAGGTGAGCAGAAGTGGGTGCACTGGAAATGAATCTGTAACCACCTATAACTGCTTGGAAATATTCTTTCTGTGCTGTCGCTCTGCCTTTCTGAGCTCAGATAAATCAGAAGCGTTATTTCTGTAACACTGATCTTTTTCAGGCAGGTGTTAATGTTGCATCATTTCCACCTTGCTAACTATGGAAGATGATGTAGGTTTTTACCCTCGTTAGAATTATGAGGAGCGGCTGAGGGAGCTGGGGCTGTTCAGTCTGGAGAAGAGGAGGCTGAGGGGAGACCTTCTCGCTCTCTACAGCTCCCTGACAGGAGGGTGTAGTGAGGGGGGGTTGGTCTCTTCTCCCAAGTAACCAGAGACAGGACGAGAGACAATGGCCTCAAGCTGCATCAGGGGAGGTTCAGAATGGATATTAGGAGAAATTTCTTTCCTGAAAGAGTGGTCAGGCGTTGGACCAGGCTGCCCAGGGCAGTGGTGGAGTCCCCATCCCTGGAGGGGTGCAAAAACCGTGTGGATGTGGCACTTCAGAACATGGTTCAGCAGGCATGGTGGGGTTGGGGTGACGATTGGACTTGATGATCTCAGAGGTTTTTTCTAACCTGTGGTTCTATCATGATCCTATATTAGCTCTTGTATTCTCAGATGTGGGAGTTTCCATACACGCTACGGTCCAAACACTTTGGAAGGAGCCGCCTCTTCCTTGCTTGACAGGCGAAGCGGTGGTGTCAGTGCTCTGAGCTGCATTTTGCCTTCCGACGCCTCCTCAGATGTAGGTGATGGCCATGCCGCTCCCGTCCTCCCCAAGCCGTGGCTTTGCTGGTCTGCGCTAGAACTGCATCACTTCCAGGCTCTTCCCAGAGATCGAGCCGCCCGGGCCCTTCGCCACCGCGTTTGGTGCCCTTTCCTGAAGTTTGGCAGCAGCAGAGGTGTGTGGGACGGAGCAGCTGAGCAGCACAGCGCTCTGCAAGATGGTGCTGAGGCGCGGAGGCGGCTGAGCTCCCCGACGGGTGACGCAGCCTCGCACGTCCCCGGCGCTTGCTGCAGCACCTTCGCAGAGCAGCTCATCTGCTCTCCTGCTGGAATTGCTTCCCCTGTTGCTGCTTCCTAGGTGTCCACTTGCCGAAGTGATGTTTCCTCTGGCTGCAGTTTCCTTGGGTTTCTCTTTATTAAATTTGTTTTCCACCCGCATGCTTTGTGCCTTTTGTTCTCTGCCCGTGATTCTGGTGTCTGTTGCTTTGCGTTAATTCGCAGCTCTCACCGGTGCTAATTAACCCTCCCAAGTATCAGATCTCATTACATGCTCCTCGTTTCTTCTGCTAGATCATTAATGAGGAGGTTAGATAGAACGAGCCCTGACACCTATCCCTTTGCCATCGTACTAAACAAGCCCTCCCCAGTTCACTGTATTGTCACATCATATTTTTTATGTTTTTCCAGCCAACTTTAAAATGAGAGTGCTCCTTCCAAGCCCTATTTACATTAATTTATCAGAAGGAAATGTCATTAGTCTGTCAAGTGTTCCGCTGCAGTCCAAATCTGGTTGGTTTTTGCTCTCCTTCAACTTTGCCTTCTAGTGCTTATTTGGCAATTCTTTCAAAAAAAGAAAATCAATAATATTGTCAGGCAACGCTCATTTCTCACTGCTCAGGGTTGTTTTGACCATCTCAGTTTCTGGCGGTATGAATCACCGTGTGTAATCTGTGCTTTACTTCTGTGCCAGGATTCATCTCGTCTTTCCAGTGACCAAGATCATCCAGTACGACTGCCTGGTGTAGCGTGTTGTTTCTTAAGCACAGCCTACTGCAGGCGCCGTGTTTTCGCAGAAGCGTGGGAGTGGAGGACAACAAGGCTTTTGGATGGCTGTTCTCTTTCAGCACGCTCAGCTGCAAACCCTGACATGTGTTGCTTGCTGCTCCAGGTAACGGTGCGAAACAAGCAGGGGTGGGAATCACAGAATCACAGAATCACAGAATAGTAGGGGTTGGAAGGGACCTCTGTGGGTCACCCAGTCCAACCCTCCTGCCGAAGCAGGGTCACCTACAGCAGGCTGCACAGGACCTTGTCCAGGTGGGTCTTGAATATCTCCAGAGAAGGAGACTCCACAGCCTCCCTGGGCAGCCTGGGCCAGTGGAGGAAGGGAGGCTGGAAGTGTGGCTGTGAACAAGCAGATGGACGCAGCGAGGTCATCCCAGTGCTCGCAGCTCAGGTTTGGTGAAGCGTTTGCTGGAGGTGCTGTTATTACCTGCTGCCTTGCGCTTCGCAGCTCGCTGTAACCAGCCCGTTCTCTTCTCCTCCTCTTGCTGCTGCGCTCGTCAGCGGCTAATCCAACGGGAGTGACGATGCTGTAAGCGAGGTACGAGCCTTCCTCCCGCTCCAGGGGCTGCCAGCCTTCCTGGGGGCAGAGCATGCGTTTGTGGATATGCCTGTGCGCAGTACAGGAGGGGAACCGTGCCTCCAGATTTAACTTCACAGCCAGTATCATCGTGGTCTTGGTGGCAGCTGCCCCCACTGAACTGCGCAGAGCTCTTTTCACTGGGTTTCATTTTGTGCCCTGGTAGGCACTAATAAATAGCATGTTTTTTGGAGTGGAAAGTGAATCGACTAGCGCTTGTTTTGTATTCTGGTGTGTGAAAATGTGATGTCTTTTTCACACTCCGCAAGAAAAAATGCGCTCAGGTCTTATTTTCCTAGTTTGCAAGAAGACAGTGTATAATTCTAACGCTGCCAGGTGCTTTCCTATTTAGCATGGTTACAAACCAGGCGGAGGGCTCAGGCTGCCTTGAAACTCACCAAGCTTGTTAAAACATAAAAATTGTTCAAAGTAATTGCACAATTACCAGTATTGAGAACATCTTTCTTTTTACCACCGGAAAATTACACCCTGTACTGAGAAGGTAATTTTGATAAAATCAGCACTTTGGGATAAGAATTTATTAAGCAAATAAAGGTCGATTACCACTACTTGATAAAAGCTTGAAATAGTCAATGATGCAGTACTAATAGCATGAAAACCTCATGCTCTTTTTATTTACTGAATCATCTTATGTATGGATGTAATAATTACAGCATACAAGTTCAACAGTAGTCTCAATTTTTCTGTCAGTTAAATGGAGGAACAAAAATATTACTGTGAAGAAGCGAAAAATTATTTTTTAATTTTTGTATCGCCTTGTGACCTTTGGAAAGAATTGCTCTGTAGCATTGCACAATTTCCTTCAGCTCTTTGAGACCATATGTTTTGTTTCTAATTAAAGTGTGACCTGGCAATGAGGATGGCTGCCTGCTTGTCATTAGCTGCATGAAATGTTCCTCCTGACTTCCTTAGGTGCGTAAATACCATGATCTGTTTAATCCTTCCATATTCCTCTAAGGCCGGCAAGTCACCTGCCAGCTGAAACGTTTTTCCCTTTCCCTTGGGCTCTGATGCTCCATTCTTAAAGGAGCCCCCTCCACATGATAGTAAAATTGACATAAAGCTTGCAGGCTTTTTTTTTATTTAGCCTTACTCTGTAAGGGAACGTGAAAGTGAATTGCATTTGAATCAATATCATAATTCCATATTTATCTGCAACTATTTGGTTGTGTTTGTGCCAAACTTTCAAATGCTTTAACTAGTCAGACTGGCGGTTAAAACAAAATGCAATTTGCGTGAGAGAGAGGAAAGTTTTGTTTGGTTGACGAGGCATGAGGGAACATACTGTGTGCATGCTAAATCCAAAGCATGCTCATCCTCTCAGCACGATTTTCCAAGTGCAAAAAATTTCGTCCCTGCATGTGTTAACACAGTTTTATTGGATCAAAACTTCTGTTTAACTGACTAATATGCAGGCATGAAGGTGGCTCTAACAACTTTTTTATCTCTGCTCTATAATCTATTCTTCCTGAACAGGTAATCACTGTTATATCACATTCTCAAAACTTCATCTTTGTATGTCAAAACCAGGTTTGTAAGTAAGGAGAATTAGAAGTCTATGAAAGATTTCTATACATGGAGTTAGGTAAAAAATGCTGCTATTAAGAACAACCGCCAACAACGAGAAACGAAACAAACAGAAAATTGAAAGCCAAGCTTACATGTAAAATGGTTGAGATTTTGTTTCCATAGCAAGACCTAGTTCTTGAGAGTTTGAAAGTTAAAATTTCTGTTTATGGCCGCTCACCTTTACATGGGAACTCAGCAATGATGTGCCCCGGCTATCAGACTGAATACATCCCTCAAAGAAAACCATGCCAGAAAAATACATTCTTCCAGAGGGCTCTGCTGCACTGAATTCTACTGGGAAAAAAAATAATTTGTTTTGTCCTTAGTTGGTTAGCTGGTAGGAAAAGAAATATTTGTGAAAACAAAGTGGTTATAAATTGGACAAATTAGGGCTGGATCCTAGGAATTTGCGTGTTGAAATGCTCAGCAGCTAACTTTCCATCAGCCGGCTCCTGAGGCAAAACCCACGGCATCAAATTAGAGAAGGGAGCAGAATTGGTGCAGAGAGGTCGGGCGTCTGGGGGTCATTACACTGAGCACAAAACTGTGGAAAGGCTTTGGCCTTCAGTCCTGCTGCTGGGGAGCAAAGCTACTCCATCCTGGTCTAGAGGGAGGTGCCCGGTGCTGGTGAGAAGCTCTGGGACCTGACACGGAGAAGTTCCCAGAGCAGAGCACCCATCCTCTTCGCAAATCTCAAGTTAACTCAAAGCAATAAGCAAATTGTCCCTGAAGAGCTGATGACTCCCTGCTTCGTATTTATGCTGCTGTACCCACTGCACTTTTTAAGTCACCTGAGCAAAAGTTTGGGAGTGGGAAGAGCTGCACGAGCGATGGCTCCTGTGCACAGACCGATGCTGTCACCTGCGGCGAGCGGGACGAGCCTGGCTCAGGAGAGCAGCTCAGCGCGCTGCGGTGGAGAGCTGCAGAGAGGGGCACGAGTTAGTCATAGAACCATAGAATCATGAAGGTTGGAAAAGACCTCTAAGATCATCAAGGCCAACCGTCACCCCAACACCCCCATGCCTGCTAAACCATGTCCCAAAGTGCCACATGTGGCATTTCAGGACATGGTTCAGTAGGCGTGTTGGTGATGGATTGACAGTTGGACTTGGTGATCTTAGAGGTCTTCTCCAACCTTCATGACTCTATGATTCTGTGAGCGATGCCGGGCATGAGGGCGAAATAGCAGCTGGTGAGGCGGTCTGGACCATGTGGGAGGACTCAGGATGAGAGCTGGAACACCAGCTGAGGCGCAGCCATTGTTAGACAGGATGAGGACCCGGGGCGCGAGAGGCATCAGGTCTTTTCTGAAGGGCAAAACCTGCCCTCCTGTACACGCTGAAACAAATTTTCTTGTTTTCCAGCAGTTAAAAATGGAAGTGAATCAGCAGTATAATTGATGAGCCCTGATGGGGACATTACCCTCCCGTTAACACCACAACCTCCCATGTCACTGCATTGCTGTCCTGCGGTGAGTCACTGCTCCCGTAACAGCGGGTCAAAGCCAGGCAACAGACACACAGCCGGCTGCTCCAGCGGAAGGATTCGCTCCTCAGAAAGTGGTAGGAAAGTCACCTTTTCTGTCCAAACAGCAGCAGAGGAATTCAGGCAGCTCTGGTGGGGCGTATGTCAGTGCATGGGGCTGTTGCAAGAAGCAGGGGTCTTGCTCCTGCTGAGTCCCTGGGAAGAGGTGGTCCCTGCCAGCGCCCTGGGGCACTGGGCTGGCAGCGAGCATCCCCGCATCCACAGCCCAGCAGCCTGCAAGGGGCTGCCTTCAAATGATGTGTTTCCAGCATGGGTGTGCGAGGAGTGATGGAGCTGAGCAGGGTGGTGGTTGCTCACCAGATTCCAAACAACCTCTAATCAAACTGGCTCTTATTTTGTTTGATATGAGTTATAGGCATCAGGAGAAGCAATGTGCTAAGAGTTGAGAGTTTTGGCCCAGTGACATTTGAAGGAGCAACAGAACGCTACTAAAATGCCAACATTTTGGGTGGACCCCACCAGGGCCTTCTGACCCAAAAGCCACCGGGGTCCAGGCTCAGCACGTTGACGTGGAGCTGCGTCCACTCTCCGAATGGGTGCGAAGGGCTGGAGCGCTGGGCTCAAAGCCAACGGGAAGGGCTGGCAGGCACCGTCAGAACCAACGGAGCACAGACTTCTGCCTCGTGCTCGCGGGGCTGAGTCTCGAAGGTGGGACGGGGAGAGGCAGCACCCATGGTATTGCTCACAGCAACACGGGAACTTTTCAGTCATCTGCTGTGAGAAGCAGAACTTTCTGGCTTGCCTCAGGTGACATCAGCTCTGCTGCTCTCAACCTTATGAGGAAAACAAGCAAAAATCCTGAACAAACTGTGCCTTGTAAAGGTGGGTAAGGTTGGTGTAATTACTCATTTTGTTTCCAACCCTCTAAAGTTACGATGACCTCTCTATGTCACGGCTGCAGGAAAGGTATTTACACTCCTGCCACAGTTACAGATATCTGCTAGGTGAAACTACTTAAGAAAAATCAGTGAAACACCTGAAATTCTTCAACATGGTTCTGCCTATGACAACTGCCATTAACTGTTGTTATCTACCATCTGAATTTACCGATAATCTCTGCCTTCTGCAGCTTTCAGCAGGAGAGGAAAGTGAAGCTGATCTAACAGTTTATAACTATCCCCATTTTTTAGGAAGACATTTGATGTTTTATTTCATATCTAAGAGGTCCTGTGATTGAACAAGAGCACAAACTGGTACTAGGCAAAGCCAGAGAAACAGGCAGAAGAGAAAACCCTCAAGCCTACTTCTGAAATAAGCACTCATTTGATAAGCGAATGGATTATCCAGTCACGGCTCTACAGTTCTGTGAGAGGGAAGAGGGAAAAGCCGAGTGTGACATGCAAGATGAAGCGGCCTTGCAGGGCTCATCGTAACGTTTGGAGCTCCACCTCGTGGAGTTTGGCCACCAGCAGCGGCCACCGGCCCGGCATGATGAGGTCCATCAAAACTCTTCGGTGTCTGGAGCTGAACCAGGCTGTCAGAGACACAGGCACACTTTTTAGTGATTTTTTCACCGTTATTTCTTAATGCTGATAAATGCAGTTCAGGTGCTATTACATCGATCTTAGATGTCAGTGTTGGAGATACTGATAGACCTACCTCGCTGTCCTGGAGGTTTGACCGTTAATTCTTCCCGCTGTCATGAAACAGCTGCACCAAAAGAGATCTCTTTGCCTAATTAAAATAGTTAGTGTGCAAGTATTTGTCATCTTTAACTGAGGTGCTGCCCTGATACTTCAAGAGGTTGTGAAAGAAACAACTCTGCAGACACCAAGGTCAGTGCAGAAGGAGGGGCAGGAGGTGCTCGAGATGCTGGAGCAGAGACTCTTCCCTTGCAGCTGGTGATGAAGACCATGGTGAGGCAGGCTGTCCCCCTGCAGCCCATGGAGGTCCAAGGTGGAGCAGATCTCCACCTGCAGCCCATGTAAGGGACCCCACGCTGGAGCAGGGGGGTGCCTGAAGGAAGCTGTGACCCCGTGGGGAGCCCGCACTGGAGCAGCCTGTTCCTGAAGGACTGCAACCCGTGGGAAGGGACCCACGCTGGGGCAGTTCGTGAAGAGCTGCAGCCCATGGGAAGGACTCACTCTGGAGAAGTTTGTGGAGAACTGTCTCCTGTGAGAAGGACCTCACGCTGGAGCAGGGGCAGAGTGTGAGGAGTCCTCCCCTGAGGAGGAAGGAGCAGCAGAGACAACATGTGATGAACTGACCATAACCCCCATTCCCTGTCCCCCTGCACCACTCGGGGGGGAGGAGGATGAGGGAGAGAAACAGGAGTGAAGCTGAGCCTGGGAAGAAGGGAGAGGTGGGAGAAAGGTGTTTTAAGATCTGGATTTATTTCTCATTATCCCACTCTGATCTCACTGGTGATGAATTAAACTCCCTTTGCCCAAGTTCAGTCTGGTTTGTCCGTGACAGTAATTGATGAGTGATCTCTCCCTGTCCTTGTCTCGACCCTGGAGCCTTTCGTCCTCTTTCCTCTCCCCTGTCCAGCTGAGGAGGGGCAGTGACAGAACGGCTTTGGTGGGCACCTGGCATTTATCCAGGCCAAACCAAAACAATATGCCAATATTGTCTGTAGCATTTGCTTCAGGGAGAACTAGAATAAAGCCACTGGAGAGTGTAAAAAAGTCTCTGCCAGATACGTGCATCAGTGAATGCAGAGGAAGAAGCTAGTAGCAGGCCGTCAGATGGACGTGGCGTATCATGAACTGTTTGAGGTGCGTCTCCTGCTGAAGGTCCTGGGCAGCAGTGCCAGCCCTGGCACAGCCCATCTGCACCCTCGCCAGCAGCCAGCTCCGACTCCTGCGGACGTTCAGCTCTGCGGGTGGCTGGGGAGCCAGATAAGGACATTCATGTGGCTGGGGCTCCTCAAGGTGAGGAGAGAACGCTTGCAAAGAGCTTACGTGCTGTGTTTTCATCAGCAAATGTTGTAAGCACAACAGCAGGACGCTGTAGAAATAAGAAATCTTTCGATGAAAAAAGACGTAAATAGCTGAGTTGTTATTCAAGACAGAAGTGCAAAGCTAGTGGTGAGAAATGAGGAGCAGTGCAGAAATCCTGTGCTGGGGAAAATATAGAATTTAATCCTCTGGACAGAGAATATCTTGCATGAATGCCTACTGCTAAAGCACAGTCAACCTATAACGGTTGTAGTTCCTTTATGGAAACTTTAAACAGATCCATTCGAAACTACTAAGAGAAAAAAAAGCCATCCGTCTGCAGCGCTGACAGGGATGCAGAAGCTGAAGGTTTTAAATGAAAAAACGGGCTAACTGCAGATGCATAGGAGAGCTCTAGCTGGCAGCGTCCAGCTGCCGTTCCTGGGTATGAGGGCCCTGCAGACCACAGCGAAGCTCGCTCACCAACGTCCACGCGGTCTCTGGAAGCAAACCTCTCATTTTGCTCTGTCACATAGATGTGTATGGCTGCAGACCAAGCGCTAAATAAAGCCCTTGCTGAGCAGCCAGCTGGACCCTTTCCAAGACGCTCTTAACAACCGGCTGACACAGCAGAACTGATGTACAAAATCCTCTGTGGAGGGGGGAAATTCGTAACAGCCGCTTTCTCAGCCACAGGAGGTGGTGGGAGAGTTGGGTGACCTCCCCAGGAGCTGACAAGCCAGGCCACTCCGCTGCTGTCCATTGGGTCTTCATGGGCTGGATGCAATCCCCACTCCAACTCCACGGAACCAACCTGGGAGTGATAGGACAAGGGGGAATGGCTGTGAACTAATAGAGGGCAGATAGAGATTAGATATTAGGAAGAAATTCTTCAGCGTGAGGATGGTGAGGCCCTGGCCCAGGTTGCCCAGAGAAGCTGTGGCTGCCCTCTCCGTGGCAGGGTTCAAGGCCAGGCTGGATGGAGCTCTGAGCAACCTGAGCTGGTGGAAGATGTCCCTGCTCATGGCAGGGGGGTTGGAACCAGATGATCTTGAAGGTCCCTTCCAACCCAAACCATTCTATGATTCTGTGATTCTATGAAAACACCCGTGCATCACAGCAGTTTTAGCAGGGACCATCATCTCTGCTGGTGCAAAACCCAGTGCCAACATGCAAGCTCCGAACTGGTGTGGCACCAGCGCGATGTGATTGATGTGCAGAAGCCCCAGATACATTTCCACTAGGCAAATTGCTTTTGGGCTTCAATCACACGCCGAGAGCGAGCACCGGCAGCGAGGGGCGCGCATCAGCTCATCTGGGCGAAAACTCCTATTTCGGCCAAAATGCTCTAGAGGGCACCGCGCTCCAGAGTACCTCCACGTCTGTCCACCTTTGTGCAGAAGGTTGTTTGCCCATGAAAATCGTCATTTAAAATCGCACTTTTTCATTCAGGATGTCTGGGGAGATTCCCCGCTGCTGAGGCAGCGTTAGTCCTTCCTCCTGCTAGACTTCAGCTGCACGTGGGCATCTAACCTTGTCAAAAGGCACGTAGAACAGCAAAAAATGTATTAGCAGCCATGGCTTTTATCACTAAAAGCTGGTTTTGAGTTACTGCCAATGTGATCGAATGCGGCCAGACCCATCAGCTGCAGGAGTGGTCCTTGGGGTGGACCGCTGCCCATAGCTGGAACACCTTCCCATCTCCATGGGCATGCACGGCGGGGTCCCACCCCCTCGTCTCCTCACATAGCACATGCCAGAGGTCCACAACTCAGGTGGCTGAAGAGGAGATGCCTCTTGGGCTCTGTGTAGGCAAGACTAGCTCCAAAGAAGGTTGCAGCTGGAATCTGCTGGGGGGCATCTTGGCAACCATTCATCTTTGTTTTGTTTTCTTTATCTATAAGTGGCCAGACCCTTGGTTCAAACTACCAGCAATTACTCCTTGAATATCCTTGAAGAGATTTCTGCATGAGCAGGGTTTATCTAAGTTCAATGGAAAATGAAATGTTGGCTTCTTCTCTTTGACAGACCTTCCTCTGTTCACACCTCCTGATGCTGCCTCTGACATCTAGCTGGGGAGAAGCCCTATCAAAGGGGCTTCAAACGGTATCTTCATGCTCTATCTTTGTTTCTAGCCCCGGTCCTGACTTGGCACAGAAAAAGAAGACGAATGATGTCAGTAGAAGTAGCTGGTTTTGTCTCTCTGAGATACAGATGTGGGCTTTGCGCTCTGGAGTTGGCAGAAGGCAGCGGGCAGGTGAAGTGCTGGGATTTCATTTCTAAACCTCAGAGGAGATGGAAGTCCAGGCAGTAAAGCAAGTTTCCAGCCACCACGAGATTTATTTATACAAGTGTCTGAAGTTGATTTGTTACTTTGAAAGTTAATTTGGGATTGCAACTATGGGTTAAAAAAGGAATGTTACAAAAATAGCTCTGACATTAGAGTCCACATCATTTTCTGTCGTTTTGCATATAGATGAACTATTGACTTGTAAGAGCTGCCATTTCCAACTGATTCACTGACGGCAGGTGCTTTGTTCGTGATGGCTGTGTTCTGACACCATTAAAGCTGTCTTGCTTGGCTTCAGTGCAATCCGGAGTGGTTATCTTGGGCTGAATTTTCCCTTCAGTTCCCTTCATTTCTTCCCTGAAGAGCCTATTTCTTTCTCTGGCAACATCTGAAAAAAAAACAATAATTAGCAGGAAGCTTATGTTGACAGGTTGACTGATTAGACATAGCGCCGTGTAAATCCAATGTCAGGTGAAACTCTCTGGGTCTTAGGAGCTGGTAGGCTTCCCCATGTGAGACCTGGAAAAGGAATGGAGCTTTGGACGGAGGTTTCACCTCTTGGAAAATCCCGGTAAAATTCTAAGATTTGTACACAAAAGACACAAGCTGAAAATCTCCTTTTCTCCTCAGCTAGTGGGAATTGAAAGGCTGACTAGGGGGAACGGCAATGTTTAAAAGGGAAGCAGCAGTGAGGAGAAGTGAGAGATGAGATCCCCAAAACTCCAGTGCATCTCTGTGATGCGCCGTAGCAAGATTTGTGTTTGCGATAATTTGCTTGTGATAAGATACATCCTTTTTTAAAAATCATTTCCTGAAGGACCACGATAGGAAGTGAATCACCTTTCACCAACCCTGTTCTTGTCCATGTGTGACAGCACCCTGCAGAACAGTCGGTCCTCCGGCTGACCCTGTGGGTCTGAGGGTGTTTCTGGGCAGACGCTGGCTCCGAGCCGGGCAGCGCCGGAGCCTATGCTGCAGCCGTGCTTCCTTTCTCACCAGAGATGGCCCTTGCAGCCCTGGCCCGGCGCCCTGCACCCGGTCATGCCTGGGGACTGCAGCGTGCGAGAGATTTGAATGAGCTGCCGCAACACACACCACTGCCCGGCTAACATCATCAGTAACTGCAGTCCAAATAAACACTTGCTAAACTTAGGTCTTCAAAGAAAGATTTTTTTACAATGGTGGGAAACAAAGCCTGGCGGGGTTGTTTGCGGTCTGGCGGGGAGCCCGTCCTGGCAGGAGGACGGCCATCCCAGCTGCCCATCCTCTGGTCTGGCCCCGGGACGAGGCTTCCTTCCCCTGCGATGTGCCGACCGCCCTGACCAGGTACCACTTTGTCTGGCCTCGGTCCTATGAAAGCACGGGCAACGCCAAGGGAAATAATGCGGGAAAACTGGCTTTGGCCATCCGATAGCTCCACGGCTGGCAGAGATGCATTCTGGTTTAGTCTGATCAGTGGGAGTACCATCAGCTTTGTGTAAGAGATGGGTTTATTACTCCTAATTAAGTGACAGATGGACATTTGCTGGTGCTTGTTGACTTTCTGAACCAGATGAGGCCTAGGTGCCAAGCCAAGTGAAATAAGTAACTGAGGCAAATGCAAGTTTGACCGTGTATCCACAAAGTAGCGGTTTCATCTCTAAGTTGATCACTTAAGATTTAAAGAGTCCCTAAAAACACAGTGGAGCTAGAGCCCGTAATCTTAACTTGCTGGGATGAATCCGTATCACTGAACAGAACAAAGCTTTAACAGTGACTTTGAAGTTTTCTTGGAAGAGCAGAACAGAAGCTAAAGCAATGACTGATAACTAGGAATTTTCTGGACACTGAAAGAACACAAAATACGAAATCTGGAGTCAACCGTACGCCCCAGGGCAGTCAGTGCTGCAGAGAGAGTGCTGGGGACATGCTCCCCCAGCATCCTGGCAGCGGCAGAGAAGAGTTTCGGGGTTGTGGTGGAGGCACCGCAGCACAGTGCTGTAAAGGGGCAATGTCAGAGTTATAGACCAAGGAAGGATAAACAGTAGAGAACCAGTTTTCCTCCTATAGGTGACATATATCAGATCCAACAGCTGTCAGGTTTGCCTGCAGACACAAAAGCCACCGAAACCGTTTTGTGGACCGGTGGAAGTTGGTGATGGACGAGGCGGGAATCGGCTGAGCTGCTGCAGGGTGAGAGCTCAGCAGCAGCAATAGCAACCTGCAGAGGACTGTGCTGATGTTCCCCTGGCTGCACCTTCGCTAACCCATGGCAGGTTAGAGCAGAGGCACCATGTAAATCATCGAAGTTAGGTGTCATAGTTTAACTTGGCAGCTGGCAACTCAGCACCGGACAGCCACTCGCTCCCCCCTCCCCTTCCACCACAGCGAGATGGGGAGGAGAAATGGACAAAAGGGGAAACTCGTGTGTTGAGAGAAAGACAGTTTAATGAGACAACAAAACAGTCACTAATAATAATACTATTAATAATAAGGATAATAATGAAAATACAAAATACACTATGGACAATCCAATTTTTCTCACCACCTGATGAACAATTTACAGCCTGAGAAATGTGTGAACTCCAGGCCAAAAAATCAGGGAAACCAAGAAGAGCTGATCGCTTTCTCTCCACAGCCACCCCTGTTCGTAAACTGAGCAGAGACCATGGTATGCAATATTTCCACTGGCCAGCTTGGCTGTGCTCCCTCCCAGCTCCTGCACTCTGCTCATCAGCTGAATATGAGAAACTGGAAAAAGTCCTTGATTTCACAGCAACAGCTGACAACATCAATGTCACCAACATTCTTCTTGTACTAAATCCAAAACACAGCAGCTACTGGGAGGAAAATGCCCCAGCTAAAGCCAGGACACATGGTTAACTCTGGCAGTGACAACAAAGTGTGGCGATGCAGCCAGCAGTGGCTGGAAGGGTTTAACCTCTCTGGGCAGCTGCTGGCATGCGAGGTTCTCTGCCTGAATCCCAAGCATGCCCCCATAACTTGCGCCAGTGTGGGCCAAAGCTTTAGAGGAAGAGATAATTGGGGTGCCCAGGCAGCTGAGCAGCATGCCTGAGTACTGCTCAATGTGTTAACGGTCTGTCAAAGATAAGACTGTGAGATGACTTGGTGATAATCAAAAAGTACTGATGGTGGAGAAGAGTAGACATCCTGAAGGATTTGTTAATGTCATGAGCAGGAACATAACATGACACTGTATGTCATACGTGGATAAATAGTGAGGCAAGGAATCACTGAAGTAAAACATCCAGAAAATGGGGTATTCCCCTGAAGTCCTCAAGTAAAGTTGTGAAGGCTTTTTTGGAGCAGAGGCAACTCAGCAGAAATATAATGATCTCCCTCAGCAGAGGAGTCACTGGATGAAATGGATCAGCCTGGAGTTTAGACTTGGTATTTTCAGTTTTCTTTGGATTTGGGTTGGATGAATGCATTAATCCAGCATGAATCCACATCAAGTCAGAAGCCCTAGGCAAGGAAAACCCAACCCTGGCAAGACAGAACTCAAGGAGTAACCTGAACTTTGGCTGTTGTTTTCCCATTCTCCAGCAAACAACACACAGAAGCGCTAAGCCTGTTCTACTGGAAAGTCACCCCATCGGTCAGGTAATAGGCAGGTAGATGAGGAGCTCTTTGGGAGATAGAAATCTTGCTCTTATCTGTGTAGGAATGCAGAAAAGGCTGACACTGAAAGTTGCAGGTGCTGAACCAAGAGGAACTAAAGCTTATGCGTGGACACAGTGATGATCTACGTCAAGATCCCAACACAATGGTCATCACCCTTAGCCAGCTTCAATTATGGAAGTGCAGAGGTTGCAAAGTTCTGACAGGGTGTGTGAAAGTGACAGCCAAGCAGAAAAGCCTTTCTGAGCTGCAGTTGCTTTAGAAGATACAATATCAAATGCTGTTTTCGAACATCCTGGAGAATTCATGCAAAAAAGAGCCATCACAAATTCTCTAATGACAGGGTAAGTCTTGAGTCAAGAGCTCTTGCTTCCTTTTGACATCAAAGTCAAGCATGCAAGAGATGCAAATCTGCAGGGAGCCTGGCCGTGTTAGTTCTGGTGCTCATGAAACTGCTCTTTTCCTTTAAAAGAGAGACTTCATGGACTTTGCAATGTACCCTGTGTTTAGGGATACCTTACAGCAAAACCCTTATCCACTAAGAAAAAATAGTATGAGCTGAGCCTTTCCACTGGGTGTTTGATTAGGTGTTTAAAACAGGTAGGTTTACGTGAGAGATCTGCTTCCACCTTTGCACCACAAAGAGATCTGCTTTGGCCTCATCTGGAGTACTCTGGGTGTCCTGGTGGACGACAGGTTAACCATGAGCAAGCAGTGTGCCCTGGCTGCCAAGAAAGCCAATGGAATCCTGGGGTGCATCAAGAAGAGTGTGGCCAGCAGGTCGAGGGAGGTTCTCCTTCCCCTCTACACTGTCCTGGTGAGGCCTCATCTGCAGTACTGTGTCCAGTTCTGGGCTCCCCACTTCAAGAAAGACGAGGAGCTACTGGAGAGAGTCCAGCGGAGGCCTACAAGGATGGTGAGGGGACTGGAGCATCTCTCCTACGAGGAGAGGCTGAGGGAGCAGGGCTTGTTCAGCCTGAAGAAGAGAAGGCTGCAAGGGGACCTAATAAATGCTTATAAATGTCTTCAGGGTGGGTGTCAGGAGGATGGGGCCAAGCTCTTTTCAGTGGTGCCCAGCGACAGGACAAGTGGCAACGGGCACAAACTGAGGCACAGGAAGTTCCAGCTGAACCCGAGGAAGAACTTCTTCCCTCTGAGGGTGACGGAGCCCTGGCCCAGGCTGCCCAGGGAGGCTGTGGAGTCTCCTTCTCTGGAGATATTCAAGCCCCACCTGGACGCGGTGCTGTGCAGCCTGCTCTGGGTGACCCTGCTTCAGCAGGAGGGTTGGACTGGGTGACCCACAGAGGTCCCTTCCAACCCCTACCATTCTGTGATTCTGTGATTCTGTGACATGCCAGACCCTGAAAAGAACACTCCCAGCATCTTCAGGTTATATTTCCAAGACTGATTTGGGCACTCTTTGGCTGTCCAGCTCATCATCTCTAGCTGTTTGTTTTCATGCTCAGTCTCAGTTCCTACCTCCCCGTCAGTACCAGTGATAACTCTGTTGACTCTGAATTCAGTTGTATACAACTGAGTCTGACTTTCTCCTATTTCAAAGTACCATGTCCACCGCTATTGCATCTCTCAGTCCTTAAGCAATGTGGGAAGTGTCTCCTCGTTTTACCCCTGCAGAACTGAGGCCTGGTTCATCCTGAGAAAGGTTAGAAGGGTGCTTCATGGCATGAATCTAGGCTGTTGACTCTCATGCTCGTGCCCGATGCCTCAGACCATCCTCTTCTTGTCACCGGTCCAAGAGCCAACCGTTCACAGGACAACATCAGTGCAATGTGAAGCCTGCGCCCTTTCTTTGAAACTGTCCTCTTTTGACTGTAAGTACCATCAGAAAGCCCCATTCACTGTATTTGGGCTCTTACATTGGAATTACGCCTGCTTTTGTGTGTGCCATCTTGTTGTCCAAGAGCTTTCCGGAAAGCATCCACTTCCAACAAAAGCTCTGCAAGAGTTGGTGGCAGTGTTTATTGATCTATCCATGCGGTGGTCAACTGTAAAGGTAACTAGAAACACATCTAAGCAGAGCTGGAGTTGGCCACAGGTATTCTAGCTTTCTCCTTGATTTTCTCTGGGGAACCATCTGGGGTCTCTGCCCTGCCTTTATTTGATTTGAACTAACTGCTCCACACAGGGGCAATGGCTGGTTTGCGGCGGGCAGTGAAAAGTCTCCTTGCTCCGTTTCTTCATTTGCACAGAGTGGTGGCTGTGGGCAGCGAGAGCTGGAGGAGAGGTTCAGAGAGCAGCCGGCACTCCTCTCTGCTCGGAAGGAGCTTTCAGATGGCCTCGTCTTACTCTGGTCTGGATTGATTCGGGTGAAAAGTCCTTCACTGAAGTGCTTCTTCACTATAGATGGTGAGGCAGCGCATGACTGGCTTCTTGAGGAGAGGGGAACGACACAGCAGAGCATTGTGGTAGTTTTGTAGACGGTGAATTTCTGAGGTTTTTGACAGCCACTCAACAAAATATGGCGTGAGAGACATGCATATCCTCCTTTCTTTAACATGGTCTGATGCTGGTGGATCTTGAAGACGATCCAAGGGCTGGAGCACCTCTCCTACGAGGACAGGGTGAGGGAGTTGGGGCTGTTCAGCCTGGAGAAGAGAAGGCTCTGGGGTGACCTTAGAGCAGCTGCCAGTGCCTGGAGGGGCCGACAAGAAGGATGGAGATGGGCTTTTCACAAGGGTGTGTAGTGGTAGGACAAGGGGGAATGGCTCTAAGCTAAAAGAGGGAAGATTCAGGTTAGATATTAGGAAGAAATTCTTCCCCACGAGGGTGGTGAGGCCCTGGCCCAGGTTGCCCAGAGAAGCTGTGGCTGCCCCGTCCCTGGCAGGGTTCAAGGCCAGGTTGGATGGAGCTCTGAGCACCCTGGTCTGGTGGAAGATGTCCCTGCTGATGGCAGGGGGGTTGGAACCAGATGATCTGCAAGGTCCCTTCCAACTCAAACCATTCTATGATTCTATGGTTCTACGAAAACAGGAGCAATGACTTCCAAAGGGAAATGTCTTGGAGGGATCTGCCGCTGCCACTGCTCTGCCCTGGGGCAGGGCACAACCAGCCTCCCGAGCTCCCATCGCTCCCGCTCCTCTCCCCTCTGCTGCACTCGCCTGCATCCTGCCCAGCGTCACCCCACATCCTTCTCACCACCTCCGATCTCCAACGCCCGACTCGCTCACGGCCTCGGGAAAGCCTGGCGAGCGGTTCGGGGGTGACCGGGTGCTGAGGAAGGGAGGCTGCTGGGCTGCAGCCTCCTCGCTGCGTGCTGCGTCTGCCACTTCGGGTCTGCCGCTCGGCTTCGGTTTGCAATTTACCTAACGTGATTGCTTTAGTTTCAGACTGTGCCAGCAGCTTTCCTGAAACTAGCTGTGAAAAGAAACCAGCCCTCAAACCCTGGTGCAGGTGGACTCTCACCAGCTCCAAACGCTGCGCTGAGAGCGTGCCGTCTCCCGTTTGGTCCAAATCCAGAGAGCGTTTAGGAGCGGTGGTGGGGGGAGAACACCCCCTGACGCCTAGAGATAGAAATCCAAATACACGGCGACTTCGTCGGTGCCCAGCACTGTGCACGTGCACCTCAGCCTTCAACTAAAATCATATAGAAGGATTTAAGGGAGAAAGAGGAGGAAAACAAGGAGAAATTTAAAAGCTAGTGGCCTTGCAACTGTGATTTTTAAAGGCTGTGTTTCTATAACTAAAACAGCCTGTGTGGCAAGCAGCTGTGATTAGTTGCATTAACTGTGTGCTCCCTGGCTGCGTTTCCGGAGGATTTTTGCTGTGCCATCGCTTTCGCCGGTCCGCAGCGCGGTCGGCGTTGCCGCCAGCCTGCTTTCACAGCACGCAGCGCAGCTCCCAGAGAGGCGTTACCGTGTGTGCTGCCCACGAAGAGCGACGCAGCCGCTGCGCAAACGGCAACCAAGCTCGACATGCCTGTGTAGCAGTTCCTAATTACAACGAATTTCCAGTATTTCGCAGGGTATTTTCACTAGTCTGTTGGTCAGAGCAGAGGGAGACGAGCACAGGGAGAGACCTGACTTCATCCCTGCGGCTGCCTCCCGCGGCTCGAACCAGTTTGGCTCTGTGAGTGAAATATTAGCAGGCAGAGCAGCAGCCGGCAGACTGGAAGCGTCACGTTGATTGAATCCTGCTGAGGACAAGCCTAATTACACAGTGCTTAAAATGGTGTCACAGCATCCTGCCTGTGCCAGGGCTCCCAAAGTTGCTGACAGCAGGATTTTAGTCTTTAATATCCCTGCTGCAGACACAGCCCCTGCATCCTTGGTGCATTATTATTCCCAATATCGTATGAATACTGTGTCACCTCATCGGGATAAATCATTTTACCTATTAGAAATGATGTTGTTAACATTTTTTTAAAAGTTTCTTATTTGAGGAGAAATTCTATTTTTTAAAAAATGATAGCAGATAAAGAAGTAGTTGGTGGAGAAATTTCAGTGCAGCCCTTTATTATTCTAATACTCAAACCGAAAGTAAAATTAACACAATGCCAAGGCAGTTGTTGACACTGTTAATTCTAAGGTAACACAAGGAGTAAACTGGTAATATTCTTCCCATTATTCACATACATATATGTACATCTAAATGTATCTATATATCTGTACATAGATGGCTATATAGACACAGGTATAGGTATGGATAGGCAGGCAGGCAGGCAGATAGGTATATTGATACAGATGTGTATTTTCTGAAATTATCTTTAGTGCCACATTCTTTAATAATAACCATATCCATGACAAATATCAATACAATTAGTTTTCATAAGTTAGTTTGCATCTCCTTTTGTAAAAAAAAAAAAAAATAAATAAAGCAGGAGGCAATTAGGACTTATTGGACAACGCCTTTCAAAATTGGCATCAATGCTGGTCATCTGGAGATCCTTCTGATTTCAGTGGACTTTGTAGGTGTAAATCCAATTTGGTACAAAAGCAAGAGTTAAAGGATGGTTTCCAGGCTGTCATCCGACTCCAGTCCCGCGCTGGAACACTGGAGCTGACTCATTGACCTGCAGCACGCTCCAGACAGCACCAAACTTGCTACGGGATGCGCAGAGGAAAGATTTGTTGCGTGGAATGACTCCAGGACCCATTCATCTTCTGCAGCTGTGTTTGCATCTGCCTGCTCCGGGCAGCTTCCAGGCTCGGGGTTCTCCATCCAACGACCCTGCGATGACGAGTGCGTTTTGGCAGGCCCTTGAGTGCGGGTACTGGCTCGGAGACAGAGGAAGAATCTTCTGTGACGATGAAGAGCAGGGGCAGCCACAGCACGGGACGGAGCAGGGCCACGTCCGTGCTCACGTCGGTTGCTCGTGGTCAGACAGACAGTATTTGCCGATCACTGCATTAGGTGATTTTGGAAAGTATCTTTTCTGTTTGCTTGTACAGGGTGGACTCCTCATCAGAGAGGTCAGTACAATGATTTTTATAGCCAGGTTTTCCTTCGTGCTAACGTTTGACCTATAAACACAGTGTGTTCATTTTAAATGATCTAGCTGAACCACAGAAATCCCTCAGTGAACATGCTGTATGCAGTTTAAACCTCTTGTGTCAGTTTAGCTTACAGGATTATTTTCTTCTTACAAGCACAAGCCAGGCACCTATGGCCAGTTTCTGCCAGCACATGTAAACGCCCACACAGAAGTTCACCCTGGTTTAACCAAATCGATTTTAACACCATGATAAAGCCTCATGACACTTCTAAACGTTTCTGGCAAAGGCAAAAAAACTTTAGTGCACATCAGGATCAAGTTCTTAGGTCTTGCTTGAGTTTCGTTAACATTAAACCCATTTAAAGGAGCGTAAATTGGAATTCCTTTTCTCCCCTCCACTCTTGCATGCTGCGTGTCTGCTTCAGCGGAGTTTGCTGCTTGCTCCTCAGGGATTTGATCTTTCAGCAGCTTCATCTAGACAGCATTCCCTTTCCCAGGAGCTCAATAAAATCCTTCTCCATGGGGAGCAGGAGTCAATAGGGTCTTGAGGGAAACAAAACAAAGAAGTGACCCTGAAATGGATTTTCTGCACGGACATCTGACACATGTGAGGAGCCATCTGGCACGGAGTCAGCACCTAAAGCTATCTCGTAGGGACGGTGGGGAAGTGAAGCTGGAAATCCTGCAATTTATATTCACAAACCTAATCCGACTGTCAGCGCCTTTGAGTAGCAGCATGAGGGTGACATCCAGCCTATTTAAAGCACCTTCTTTGACCAACTCTGAGAACTGGCATAATTGGCATTCATCTCTCTCTGTGTTACTAGTGACTCCTATAAAGCCCCAGCAGCCCTCCCCCATGGCAGCAAAGGCAGAGAAGGCCAGGAATTTAAGTCTACTTAAAAAAAAAAGAGCTGTCAGCAGGAATCCTCCTTGTTGGGCTGTGTAAAGATGAATTTCCTTAAAGGATGTCAAAAAAAAAAAGCAGAGATCGTTCTCATGTCCCCAGGGGGAGGACTGAAAATTCGACCCAGCTTTGAGTAGCTGTATCAAAGTAATTTTCAGTCATTTTCAAACTACAAAATAACTACATTGCTCTTCCCCACCCAGGTGGTCTCTGGAACAGTAATGTATAGCAACTCATGGGATCCAAAGCTTGTTGCTAAAAGGGTTGAAAAGCTGTGTATAAACATGCTTATGGTGCAGAAACACGGGGCTACAGCGGATCTGTGCACGGGCTTTAAAGGGCAAGGTCTCTTCCTCTGCAGTGGAGCCCGCTGCAGTTTTAAAGTTCAGTCTCATAAGTGCAAAGGTTGACCAAGCTCAGAACCTCACTGCAGCCATAGCTCACCATGCAGTGGGGAGTAAAATTGGCTGCATGATGGGAGAAGAAATGGTGCTGGACCATTGGGTGTAAGGTCGGATACCATTATAAGTCCCAGAATGCCCCAAAAGCCCCAAATCATCGTGTTCCTCAAGCGTGATGTCTTGTCCTGGCCCACAAGGCATGAGCAAAGCTCAGAAGGTGAGGGCCTTCGGGTGGAGACAGGAGTGGATCCGCTGCGCACCTTGGACTGAGGTTTCCTTGATGACTTTTAGCAAACTGGGAATCGTTGTGCCTCTGTTTTCACTGTCTGTAAAAAAAATGAGAGCAGCTTTTAATACTCAACTCATGTTTCTCAATATTTGTAGGTCATTACGGAACGTATAGGCTGTCACGGGAGATGAAATTCAGTGAAGAGGTGTCTTGTAAGAGCTGGGCAATGAATGTTTTTTTGTGTTAGATAATGAGTACTGCTGCTTCTCAACAGCTTAACTTTGCTCCCGAGTTTCTCCTTCCTTAGCTTCGATTTCTGATAACAAGCAGGACCTTAATGTCCAATTCCTGGCAATTAGTGTACTTTTTTGTTGCATGTAATTATTCATCCTTGGGTTTATGTGACGGATGACCCCAAAGCTCTGCCTCTAATTGTGTACAATTACAAAGGTATTTGCCAGTTTTTCAGTAAGTTTATCTGACAGATTGGGTAGAAATGCAAAAAGGTAAAATCAAAGAACATGCACAAAAAGTACAGGTTGTGATGTTTGCTAATCAACCTCATCAGCATTAACTCCTCGGCAGTCATGCAAAGGACTCGGTCACCTCCCTGTGTCACGATTACAGAAGCAGATTTTCCTAAGTAGTAGGAGTCAGACTGTGCGTTTAAGGAACAACAACGGCTACAGGAGGACAACCCATGATTTTCATCACTGCCCCGCGCAGTGTACGTCACACGTACTTTGCTGTATAAAAGGATGAAAATTGTGAGCGTGATGCTGTGCGGAGATGGAACAGTTCTAGAAGGGACAGTTTCTTCTTGTTGCAGGTTGTACCCAACCTGGCAGGGTTTAGCTAGCACCGATCCACCTAGATCTGTAGGGTAATGTATACATCACTCATCTTTCCCGTGAATTGCTCTGTGTGTTCTGTGCTGTATTATCACAAACTACTGTTGTCATAAGGAAGGTGATAGCAGTTGATAATGATCAACACAAGTGATTGTCCAGATTTCTTTCTGTGGTGTAGAACCTGAGGTGCTGGACACGTTTTGGCTCTGCTGCACTAGACTTGTAGCAGGTGAAGCTGTCCTGCTAACTTTAATATTGTTTCCGTCATGGAGAAAGGTGGAGTAAAGATAAAATCAGATGAGTTCATAAAAAATTTTTGGCTGAGCTTCCAAACCTCAAAACTCTGGGTGCATTGAAGCTTTACGTGAAGTTAAGGAAGGAGAGTCACATCCCACGTTAATGCATTTTGCTTATGCTGAGATCTCACAGCAGCCATTGGAGCCACTGTGGTTTGGAACTGGGTGGTCTTTAAGCTCCCTTCCGACCCAAGCCCTTCCATGATTCTATAATTTATTTCTAACAAGTGGTGTCATTGGTTCATCAACATCTCTCTCTAAATCTGAAATTGTTTGCGTACCGCTTTCTGTTCAGACGGTGTATTCCTGGGTCTGAGTTACTGCCTTCAACTATGAAATGGGTCACGCAGGACCAGCTCAAAGATTTTGTGGCTCTGCCTGACAGAAGAAGAGGGTTTGGTAGACAGATCTGGGACAGCTTTTGATTCAGAGACCAGGCTGGCACTGAACCATGAGGCACAGAGGTGGCACTCCAGTTTCTACTTCTCGCTCTCCCCATGACTTACTCACAACGCTGGCCCAATTGTGACCATAAGCTAAACTGATCTATGATGTGGTCCCATGAAATAAATAGTCTGTTTGACCCTCAGTGCCTCAGTTTCCCCAAGTGGATAAATAATTACCATCGCTCTTGGCTTGCAAATGTTCATTACTATAATTACTGTTTATAATGAAAGGCGCCACAGAAGAACAAAAAGAGGGAACATTTAGTTCTGCAAATGAGTCTCCATGTATTTGTCTCCCAGTGACATGTCTTACAGCTCTACTGGCCTTTCATGTGTGAGAGTATCTAAAGGGTTTCATGGGGCTGTTCCCAACATGCAAAGCAATGGCCTGAAAGACTGCACTCGTGCAAATGTAGTTCTGCTGGTCGTGGTTGTAGGCCAGGTGCTTGTGCTGGCTTGCTCTTATCCCCACAAAAAATGCTGATTTCAATATTACTTATGCCTGAGGAAACTACCCTTGTATCTGTCAGTCAGCTTGTGCTGATTAGGCTCTTCCCAGATTTTTTAATTTCTGGAGTGATGTCCTGCTGGAAGTGGGATGGTGGCGGGTGAGGAGAGAGTGGTTCCCTCTGTTGTACTAAGGAATAAAAAGGGGAATCGAAACACAAAATGATAATCAAAACTAACCAGACTATTGCTGCTGTAGGTATTTTTGTAAAGCCCTACCCTTATTAAGTTTAAAAATAAATATAGAAACCAAGAAACAAGATTTTGAATGATGTGTTTTTTCATTGGAAGGATGTGACTGTCCACAGTAGAACCAGAGAGTGGTGAATAAGTAAGAATAAGTAAGTGTGTACTATAAGAATAACAAGTGGTGAATCGCAAGAACAGCCAATGAGCTGTGAAAAGCTGCTGCGATTGCCAAAGGGAACAGGGAATCAGGCTTTGGGTGGACCTGCTGGAGAGCAGCTCTGTGGAGAGGGACCTGGGCGTCCTGGTGGACGACGGGTTGACCATGAACCAGCAGTGTGCCCTGGGTGCCAAGAAGGCCAATGGGATCCTGGGGTGCATCAAGAAGAGTGTGGCCAGCAGGACGAGGGAGGTTCTCCTTCCCCTCTACACTGCCCTGGTGAGGCCCCATCTGGAGTACTGTGTTCAGTTCTGGGCTCCCCAGTTCAGGAAAGATGAAGAGCTACTGGAGAGAGTCCAGCGGAGGGCTACAAGGATGATGGGGGGACTGGAGCATCTCTCCTACGAGGAGAGGTTGAGGGAACTGGGCTTGTTCAGCCTGAAGAAGAGAAGGCTGCGAGGAGACCTTATAAATGCTTACAAATATCTGCAGGGTGGGTGTCAGGAGGATGGGGCCAAGCTCTTTTCAGTGGTGCCCAGTGACAGGACAAGGGGCAATGGGCACAAACTGAGGCACAGGAAGTTCCGTCTGAACATGAGGAAGAACTTCTTCCCTCTGAGGGTGACGGAGCACTGGCCCAGGCTGCCCAGGGAGGTTGTGGAGTCTCCTTCTCCGGAGATATTCAAGACCCGCCTGGACAAGGTCCTGTGCAGCTTGCTGTAGGTGACCCTGCTTCGGCAGGAGGGTTGGACTAGATGACCCACAGAGGTCCCTTCCAACCCCTACTATTCTGTGATTCTGTGATTCTGTGAAAGGCAACGGCGGCAGTGCGAGATGGCGACCACAGACCCACGGCCCACCCCCCCAGTGACACCCCGACTCCGAAGATGAGAAAGCTGAGCGTGAGCACTGGTTCATGTGCTGGACGAGGAGACTGTGACCGGTCATTGGACAGAGCAGCAGTGCCTGTGTTTGAGGAGGATGAGTATGGTCATGTGAAGTGTGTAAATGGCTGTCGGTGTGAGAGCGAGGGGTGCTGCCTTGGGACAGACACCCACCTCTGCGCAAAGATGCGGTAAAACACCTCCGCCCGGGCAAACGGACCCTGGTTTTTGGGACAACACCTCTGTGGACATTGCTTAAAATGTGGGACGTTTCACAGAATCACAGAATCACAGAATAGTAGGGGTTGGAAGGGACCTCTGTGGGTCACCTAGTCCAACCCTTCTGCTGAAGCAGGGTCACCCACAGCAGGCTGCACAGGACCACGTCCAGGCAGGTCTTGAATATCTCCAGAGAAGGAGACTCCACAACCTCCCTGGGCAGCCTGTTCCAGTGCTCCGTCACCCTCAGAGGGAAGAAGTTCTTCCTCATGTTCAGACGGAACTTCCTGTGCCTCAGTTTGTGCCCATTGCCCCTTGTCCTGTCGCTGGGCACCATTGAAAAGAGCTTGACCCCATCCTCCTGACACCCACCCTGCAGATATTTGTAAGCATATATTAGGTCCCCTCGCAGCCTTCTCTTCTCCAGGCTGAACAAGCCCAGCTCCCTCAACCTCTCCTCGTAGGGGAGATGCTCCAGTCCCCTCACCATCCTCGTAGCCCTCCGCTGGACTCTCTCCAGTAGCTCTTCTTTCAGCCAGCGTGCTTTGACGTAATTGAAAAGTGGGGGCTGTGGGTCAGATCTGTCACTGGAGGAAAGAAAAGGCAGGATCTTGGGAGCAGGGGAGGATGCTGCATCTGCAGGAGCCGCTGGTGCAAAGCGCTGGCAGCCGCAGACCCCCTCCTCCCCAAACCCCCCACAGCTCTGCCCGTCCCCGGCCATCACTCTGTGCCGGAGATCGGCCCGGGCAGAGACCCAAGCGCAGCCTGGTGATGTCGGCCGCTCGTGCCCGCTGTACAGTCAGCGGAAGCAAACAACGTACAGACTGTATGTTTAAATCCAACTCGGTTGAGTTCTTTTGGGGTTAGCAAAATAGCTTGGTACACTTCTGGCAGGACTTTACCGCAAGCGTCTGCTGGGCTTTCAGCTCACAATATGTGCCTTTAAAAGTGGCAGAGAGGGTTTCAACTCTGGGTTTTGTCTCCGGTGATGCACTGCCTTTAGCTGATACATTGCTGGTGCACAAATTAAGCAGAAACACATGAAATTAGACACACCACTTCTCACTTTTGCTCTCCCTTTATGTAGTAATAAATTCTTCAAGTATTATTAAGTTATTTATTATGCAAATAGCCCAAGGAAACATCTAGCACCCCTTCATATTAAAAAAAAATAAAAGGGTTGTGCTTTTTCTGCTATAGGGCACAAAGGATCCAGTGCTGGGCTCCCCACTTCAGGAAAGATGAGGAGCTACTGGAGAGAGTCCAGAGGAGGACTACGAGGATGATGAGGGGACTGGAACATCTCTCCTAAGAGGAGAGGCTGAGGGAGCTGGGCTTGTTCAGCCTGGAGAAGAGAAGGCTGAGAGGGGACCTTAGAAATGCCTCTAAATATCTGCAGGGTGGGTGTCAGGAGGATGGGGCCAGACTCTTTCCAGTGGTGCCCAGCAACAGGACAAGGGGCAATGGGCACAAACTGAAGCAGAGGAAGCTCCAGCTGAACATGAGGAAGAACTTCTTCCCTCTGAGGGTGACGGAGCCCTGGCCCAGGCTGCCCAGGGAGGTTGTGGAGTCTCCTTCTCTGGAGATATTGAAGACCCACCTGGACGCGGTGCTGTGCAGCCTGCTGTAGGTGACCCTGCTTCGGCAGGGGGGTTGGACTGGGTGACCCACAGGGGTCCCTTCCAACCCCAAACATTCTGTGATTCTGTGGATGCTGAATACGTTCTAAGGAAAAGAACCGGCCTGCTGTAGTGTCCCTTTCTCCTGAAGGGTCCTGTAATGGAGGAAGCTTCTCATGCCGCTTCTCACTGAAATGTAAATTAAACCAAGGGCAAACAACAGCAAGAAGCCAGATGGTAGCCATGCAGAACTCTGTCATCCCAGCCCATGTATCTCCTGAATGACGTGTCTCACCAAAGTATCTGAACTCTTGAGAAGTACCAACGACTTTCACCTCAGTTCTGCAATATGCAGGAGGCAGTGAGAAAGATCTTGACATGTAGATGGGGAAGCTGAGTCAGCAAGAGAATAAGTAACATAAGGGTCCTCAGCATATGACATGTGTCTCTGCTCTGACCGCAGAGTGTCCCTTTCCTTTAGGTCCATCACAAGGTCACCCGTCCTCTTGAGCCTGGATATACCCGGGAAGGGAAATTCAGCCCCTGTGTCACCTCTGTGGAAACAACCTCTGTATGGGCCATGGGACGGGCAGCACTTCTTCCAGAATATTCTTCTGGTGTTGAGAATGTGGGCTTGATGCCTTACTGATGCAGAAGTTTCTTCCTCTCACGTGGAAATTGTGGCCTTTGCATTTCCTAAATGCAGGGTACACAGTGGTAACGCAGCCCCCTGCATCTATTAGCACAGCCTCCACTGAGATCTTGTCACAAAGAAAAAACTATGCCTCCTCGTCAATGCCCAGCTGGTGTGCCCGCATCGAGGAATTCTGACAAATTCTGCATATTTGGTGGGTTTTTTTGCTGTGGCTTTATGATCAAAGAAAGAGACACTGACATTCTCCTTCAGAAAAGCAGGAGTTCAGGTCAGAGTGATTGTGTGAGGCCTTGACGAGAAGCAGCATCAAACGCCCAAAATAGGGCTTGTCAATGGCAAATCCTTCCTTTTGGTCTGCTTGATCCATGATAGTTTTAAGGGACATATTAGGGATTGTGACCTGTCGTATCCATCCAGTAGCTTGAATAATCCTCATGAGGCAAAGAGATTTTAAGAAGTTTTAACCCTGTGGGCATTCAGGGTCTCTCCAGCAAGACTAGGAAATAGCTTATAATGAAATGAGGTGGATCATTTCTTTGTGGTTTTCTTTTGCTGGCATTTTACATAAATACTTTGGCAATAGAATAATCTGTGTTAGAGATATTTTCCTTTCCTTCTCCCTGTTCTCCCCACACTGTTCTTGCCTAAAGGTGTAAAGAAAAAGCACAGAAATCTGAGAAGGGTTGCTTTTCAGGAAGAAGCTATCAAGGACGTCTCCTAAGAACGGTCCATTCTGATGTTTTTTAAAAGCCAAGTTGAGCAACATGGGGCTTGAGGCATAAATATGGAGTGAATAGAGATTATTTCTCCTGTGTGTATTTAGATGTTCAGATTTCCTGTCTTGAATAACAGTGAGTGATGAGAATAATTAGAACTAAAAGGCTCAAAGCTGAGAAGTGTTGAAAGAAGCAAAATACAAATTTTTTAATCTCCATTTCTTTTGTGGGAATGTCTCCAGTCTCTATTTATCTTCAGTGATCACCGGGCATGATGAAGGAAGGGTATCTTTAAAAAACACAAAAATCAGAAGGCTTACATTCTTAATTTAATGCTGGCATGATGCCTCTAAAAGTTTGCCAAGATGTGAGCAGTGAATTGGACATATAATGCAACATTCTTGCTTTTACAGAAAAACTTAATGATCTCAGAGAATTCCTTGTCATACAGGTCCAGAAGAGAAGTGTTCTTCCTTGAAGTACTTTTTGTTGATCTCCTGCACCTGCCTAACACTAATGCTGTCAGAAATGCAAACTGATCTTTCTGTAAACTGTTCTTTCTTCCAAATGTAGGTGATGGAGTTTCAAGAGATGCTGAATGACACCGAACACTACCACCCCACGGAGACTCTGTATTTTGACTTTTACAGTCCTGTTGACTGCAGTGAAAAGATGTAATATTTTGATTTCCATTTCATAGCATAATCAATTGCACGGAGATACTTAATTTCTGTCAAATCACTGTTACATTGCCTTTCGCTCTTCCCTCCTCTCCAGAGCTGCAGTGTTAGTATCAGTGCTGCCTATGCTTCTTCCCACCAAACCAGCCCCCAGGTTAATTACTTCTCCCGCAGCACTAGAAGAGGTGTGGGAGTCCTGTTTGCCGGAGCGCGAGAAGACGTGAGGCCATGGCTCCATCAGCCATGCCTCTCGGGAAGCAGTGTAGCCTCACAGGTCGATGCAGTCTGATTTTGAAATGCCTCGACATTTTCAGATCTGAATTGCACTGGATTTTGTACTGAATTTCAGAATTTTGACCTGGGCATGTGCAGAACAGTGAAGTAAACCAAAACAGCCGTATATTTTTTAAACAGAAAGCTAAGTGCAAAACTAGATAAATTTCTCCACCAAAACAGTCAGTTTAGAGTATTTTCCTCCCAGAGCAGAAATTCTCATCCTGATCTGCTGCGGTTTTGAGGTGCGCTTCAGTGGGAATGCCCAAGACTAAGAATTTGCTGTTCTTTTGTCCCATACCTACACTTTTCACCAGAAATCATGTTTGTGGCCATGAGTTTATGGGTTTTGTTTCTAATTGCAGATGTGAGTTCATTTCTGCTTGCATTCTCATACAAGCCTCCTGCTCGGGTAATAGTGCAACGTCGTACAGAGCCGCTAGGCAGAAGCTGTAGAGATTGTGTTAGTTTTATGTTTCCAAAAATTCAAATGAGATTGAGTTCTTGAGGATATGGGGTTTTTTCTGCTCATGGTGATAAATAATATTTACCATCAGGCAGCTTTTTTGCTGAGGTTCCATGGAGCAACAGAGATGGTCAGTTCATTCCGTCTGAACATGAGGAAGAACTTCTTCCCTCTGAGGGTGACGGAGCCCTGGCCCAGGCTGCCCAGGGAGGTTGTGGAGTCTCCTTCTCTGGAGATGTTCAAGACCCGCCTGGACATGGTGCTGTGCAGCCTGCTCTGGGTGACCCTGCTTCGGCAGGGGGTTGGACTGGGTGATCCCCAGAGGTCCCTTCCAACCCCTGCCATGCTGGGATTCTGTGATATAGGGAAAAACAAACGCCCATTGAAAGAACATACCTGCTCCTGCCCATGTTCTGACACCAAGATATAAGAACGATGTGTATTGCACCTTGAAGTTTTAAGGGGTTATGCTTACACTGGACAAAACGGGAGATTTCAGTTACGAAGGTGAGACAAGAGCAGGGAGCCAGACACAGCCCTGGAGAGGTGGAAATGAGAAGAGCCCCATGCCAGACGTCAAGCTGCACGAGGAGGATGTCCTCTGCCAGCTGGACCACGGCGGGCTGCTTGGTCCCTAACACTCCACCAGTATGTCTCAGAGCCCACAGCCCAAGGTACAGGAAAGTTGGTGGTGAATCTACATCTCTGCTTGGGTTTCAGAGGAGCCAGGATGTTTTTTGTACTATTCCAGGTCCCTGCGTCTGAAACAGAGAAATCAAACCAAGCAAGGGACATAGGTGGCTGCGGCCACTGCTGAGGAAGTGTTGCTGTGAAAGCAGAGACCTTCACAAAGGCCTCATTACTCTCACTGACGAACTTAGGAGTGCTGGTAATGGATCGAACCAATGATCCTGTCTGCTGCGCATCCTGAGTCAAGCAATTAAAACTGACGCAGGTAGCGTTGTATGCCCTGTGTCTCTGAGGATGAAGCCTTCCTTGGTGTGTTTAAGTAACAGCTGCAGAACAAGGCATAGAATCACAGAATCATTAAGGCTGGAAAAGACCTCGAAGGTCATCAAGGCCAACTGTTAACCCAACACCACCATGCCTGCTATATCATGTCCTGAAGTGCCACATCCACACGGTTTTTGAACCCCTCCAGGGATGGGGACTCAGCCACTACCCTGGGCAGCCTGCTCCAATGCCTGACCACTCTTTCAGGAAAGAAATTTTTCCTAATATCCAATCTAAACCTCCCCTGACACAGCTTGAGGCCATTGCCTCTCGTCCTGTCGCTGGTTCTCTTGGGAGAAGAGACCAACCCCCCCTCACTACAGCCTCCTGTCAGGTAGTTGTAGAGAGCAATAAGGTCCCCCCTCAGCCTCCTCTTCTCCAGACTGAACAGTCCCAGCTCCCTCAGCCTCTCCTCATCAGACTTGTTCTCCAGACCCCTCCCCAGCCTTGCTGCCCTTCTCTGGACACGTTCCAGCCCCTCAATGTCCTTCTTGTAGTGAGGTGCCCAGAACTGAACACAGTCCTCTAGATGCGGCCTCACCAGTGCCGAGTACAGGGGCACGGTCCCCTCCCTGCTCCTGCTGGCCACACCATTCCTGATCCAAGCCAGGATGCCGTTGGCCTTCTTGGCCACCTGGGCACACTGCTGGCTCCTGTTCAGCCAGCTGTCGACCAGCACCCCCAGGTCCTTTTCTGCTGGGCAGCTCTCCAGCCACTCCTCCCCAAGCCTGTAGCACTGTATGCGACTGAAGTGCGGGACCTGGCACTTGGCCTTGTTGAATCTCATACAACTGACCTCAGCCCATTGATCCAGTCTGTCCAGATCCCTCTGCAGAGCCTTCCTGTCCTCGAGCAGATCAACATTCCCACCCAACTTGGTGTAATCTGCAAACTTCCTGAGGGAGCCCTCAACCCCTTCATCCAGACCATTGATAAAGATGTTAAACAAGACTGGACCCAAAACTGAGCCCTGGGGGACACCACTCGTGAACATCAGCCAGCTGGATTTAACTCCATTCACTACCACTGTCTGTGCTCGGCCATTCAGCCAGTTCTTCATCCACCTAAGAGTACACCCATCCGAACCATGGGTGGCTAGTTTCTCCAGGAGGATGCTGTGGGGAACAGTGTCAAAGGCTTTGCTAAAGTCCAGGTAGATGATGTCCACAGCCTTTCCCTCATCCACTAGGCGGATCACCTGGTCACAGAAGGAGATTAGGTTGGTCAAGCAGGACCTGCCTTCCATGAACCTGTGCTGGGTGGGCCTGATCACCTGATTGTCCTTCACATACTTGGTAGTGAAGTTTGCCTTCTCACCAGTCAAAGCATTGCTTAAAAAAAAATAATCTTTTTGATAAAAACTTTTGCATTGGAAATAATTTACCCCGAATTTGTATGTTCAAAAATGTCCATGGGTCAGCTGAATGTGAGGTTTTTCTGTATGAAAATATAAAGTGGATTTTTGTTTAAATGGTGTTATTGAGGTCTCCATTTTCCTTCCCCTTCTTCATAGAATATGAAGACGTACATCTTCTATATATCAAATTAAAAAGATAAGAGTCCCATCAGCCAGGTGACTCTGTGCTGGCTGATGTGGACATGAGCAAGTGGAGAGGTCAGGGCTTCCTCAGCTGAAATTCATATCTGCATGGAAAGCATTGTGAAGACAAACACAACAAGTGCCATCGACTGACAGCCTTGTGTAGAGCATTTCCCGCATGAAAAGGCAAGTAGAAGATATCTGAAGAAACTGGTGGGCTACCAGCAATCCCTTTGAGATCTACTGAGCTGCCATTGGAGGGTTTTTCTGTAAGTGCATCTCAAAATATGCCCTCCGGAATCACAGAATCACAGAATCACAGAATAGTAGGGGTTGGAAGGGACCTCTGTGGGTCATCTAGTCCAACATTTCTAGAATACCATCTGAGAGTTAGGAATAACATTTGTGAAATCTGCGTGTTTCCACAGGCCTAGAACTTGTGCTAGAGCAGTTTTTCTTTTGAAACCAAATCAGGGCTGGTCTGCAGGGCCACACAGTGCACAACACTTCACATAACATTACATTTTGGGCAGATCACATAAAATAAGACAGACACAGTTCTAAGTGGACTTCAGTGACGCGTCACACATTCTGTCTCTGCAGGTCACCAAGCAACTTTAGAAATAACAGTTTATTCTCCATACTATCTGAAAAAAAGTAAAATTGAACAATTGAGGGGACAGAGCAGAGGCTCACATGTGCATGGTCTTTCTCTAGCAGCTTGTCCATGCTGCCTATACGTGAAACACTCACGAATTACTCTGGTCACAAGATATGCCTGCACAGGAGCCATCCTCAGGTAAACTGGAGGGACGCTTTCCAGCATGTCACCCCTTCTCCCAAATCAGCTGTGCACGTGGTTTTACTGCTCAGTAAATGGAATATAAAGAGGAAAGTTTCCTGGTGCTTCTTGTGGGTGAAGAACACAGGTAATTACTGAATGGTAGCTGATATCCTAGGAAGTTATGTTTTACACTACCCATTAGCAATTAGCTTGCCTTGATCTAAGATTATTCCAGTTTCACTTAACACCATTGCAAAGCAGATTGAATAAAATGGGAGGAAGGAAGAAGATTCAGAAGAAATTACCCAGGAATAGCGGTTGTGTCTGTTTTCAAGTATAGATGCATACTTAGACCTCACCTGCCCCAAGGCATGTTCCCTGGGCTCTGTTCCTGACCTCCAGAGGACCAGTACCTTGCTCATCCTCTGCAGTATCTTATGTGATGCTCTTCTCATCTGCTTGTAACTTGTGATGTCCAGCTGAATTAGCTGACTGCACCAGAACATGCTAGTCCAAAAGAAGGCTATGACAGACAGGTTAAGGCCACAAGCATTCTTGCATAAAATCATTCTAGAAAGCCTGTGTCCAGTGGAAGCAATTAGACTACTGGAGATCATAGAATCACAGAATCATAGGTTGGAGAAGGTCATCAAGGTCAACCGTCACCCCAACACCACCATGCCACACCTACACGTTTGGTGAACACCTCTAGCGATGGGGACTCCCCCACTGCCCTGGGCAGCCTGGTCCAAGGCCTGACCACTCTTTCAGTAAAGAAATTTTTCCTAATATCCAGTCTAAATCTCCCATGATGCAAAACGTATTGCTTGAAGTACGCTATTGCACAAACTCAGCCAGATAAAGAAAAACACATCGTAGTGTAACAACAAAATCCTTGATGATGCCAGGTCTTCCATCCTGCTACTTGTCATTACTAGTTTGTGTAGAATATTGCTTAACCTAAAATATTTTGCAAATTTTGCATAGCACATGTGAAAGTGTGCCCATCTCATCACTGTGTATCAGAAGCAGGAAAGAGGCAAATGACCTCAACGGCAAAGGTTCATGGTTGGACCCATCCTCCCTTTCCTCCCATCAGTATTCTGATTACCCAGCCAAGAGGATGCATTTCCACTAGGCATTTCACGTTTATCAATATTAATTGCAGCTGCACAGAGGAGGATGCAACCCCGGCATTAGTAGCTGTTTTCCACATCATTAGCTGCGCTGTAGGCTCAGGCTCAAAATGTTTAGCTGCACCTTGATCAGAGTGTGACTAATATTTGCTCTTTAGCAAGGCATCTGTTTTTAATGAAACTTTAAAGTCAATTAGTGACTCAGTGTGTCAGTGAATAGGCTTTGTACAGTTGAAGAGGAGTTAAAATCTTGCCTATAGTGTGGTAAATGAAAAGGGTTTAATGGTCCCAGAACAGTCATCAATTACCTCCATTATCCCATGAATTATCTCCTGCAAATTTCTTTGCCTTGTGATCTGTCTCCTGAAAAAAGCAAAGCTGAGAATGTTTTCCAGGCAGCAACATCTGTCTCAGGAAAGAACTGGTCAGCGGCTTGTGGGAACATGCCTTGTGTCTGGGAGCTGCCAGCGCTGCTCCAGGTATACTCAGCAGGATCAGGAGAGGATCAAGAAAGGCGGTAGGTTAGCACAGCCCGCCTTTAACCTATGAAATTAAAATGTCAGAAAATGCGTTGGTGCACTACGTGTCGTGTTTTGGCTTCTGCCTTTATTCTTTCTGTACATGAACTGATGTTGTCTATAGGGAAGATGGACAAAAATGGACCTGCAAGATCTTACAATTAATTCAAGCCTGGCCTTAGAGCTTGAGGAGTATCTTGCACTACTACTTTTGGCAGATCTAATCATTCCAGGTGGAAATGAACTGGAAATGTCAGTTTCCAGAATACTAAAACCACTCATGCAGACTGAAAAACTCTGGACTCTAATGATGCCTTTCCAATACACACAGCCTCAGTGCCTTTATTGCAACTGTAGAAACTGAAACTGCACAGAAACATATTCACTTGCTTGCAAAATATCTTGCTGAGGAATCTGATATCTGATACGATTTTAAAGGAAACATGTTATTAGGGCATATTTTCAAATACTGTTTTTCCTCCTTTCCTTATTTTGTTGTTTTGTTTTGTTTTTGTAATTTGATTAAAGAAAAAGACTGATTATATAGCTGGAGTTGTTTCATTGTGTAGTTTTCCCTTTTCAAGGTAGAAGCACTAAAAACTCAAAGCCTGGGCCTCCCTTAGCTGCAGCAACACTGGGGGAGAATAAGTGGTAGTTATTATTAGCACTTCAGCAGGAGATAGCAAAATTGCTTCTCTGACAAATAAACCCTTTATGCAACACCACTTGTCCCTGTACATTTTGAACAGATATTCCAGGAAAGGAAATGAGAGATAAAGCTGAACTGGTAACCAAAAATCCTTTATTTTCTAAGTCGCTCAGTTTTGACTCTCTCACCTCTTGCATTGTCACAGTTGTGATGCTGCTGAAGGCAAGGCAGAAAATCACAGCCTAGAAGAGCCTGTGCTTCTAATGTTAAAAAGAAAAAAGAAGGATTCCCACTATAAAGAGAATGTCATTGACCCAGTTATCCCAAATATAATTTTTTTTTTCCCCACCCTGCGTAGGTTTGAATTGCTGCCAGCAGCAAATGGGGTGGATCTGAGTCTTGTGCTCCAAGTATACAAAACACAGAATTGCCACCAATTTCTAGCTCTTCCTGGCTTGCCAAAATGGAATTTGCAGAAGAAACTGTGGTTGCTACATGTGCAGGCAACCACCTGGCACACCTAATTTGTTGCACGCCTGCTAGACAAGCTTTTCTTTTGACTTCCCGAGCCACAACACTCCCACCTGAAGGAGGAGGGGAGTAAGAAGTTGTCCCTCAAAAGCTTGGAGGATGCCACACGCAACTGTGGGAACAGTTTCAAAAGTCTGCTTCGGTATGAATTCAGCTGGGGTTATTTCCAAAGCGATTTAAACCTAGAGCAAAGTTTTCTTTGTCGGCAAACCGACTTTTCTTTATTATCTTTGCTGTGGCTAAGCTGTTATTCAACCAGCTGCCCCCTAAAATATTAGCAGTGCCAGAAAAGAGGGAAAGACACCAAGGCAGAAACAAGCAGCTGAGGGATACAAAAGAACGGTATTCTCTGAGCCTGGTCCTGCTACCAGGAACCGGCCAGCATGCCCCAATCTGGAGACTTTCCACTAAAGCCGGCGAGGAGAGCTCTCTGCAGCAGTAACAGCCGGTACCTGAACGGGGACGCACAGGAGCTGTACCTGCCAAAGTGCTCCCAAAATGGCTGTATAACAATAGTCCAGTACATTCTGTGAGTTGTTAAGGCCGATTCGGTGTGCTTCTCTCCATTCTTTTAAAGATTTTGAAATTCCATGTCTACTTATTACTCTTTTAAAGAACACCTGCGTACTACTGTGTGCAAGTTACTTATAAATGGAAGGTAGGAAATGAGAATGTGGTCAATCTATACAGAATATGGTGCAGAGATCAAAACATACTGCCAGAAGAGACCCATAAAACCAGGGAAAAAATTACACAAAAATATAAGAATAACATAATAAGATTAACAAAATTAAAAATAAACCTGAGATTTTTACTCTTTGATTCAGAAAAAAGTAGTTTCCCCATGCTCTAACCGCTGCTTCAACCCAGCAATGCATTAATAACCCCTTGGCACTGAGTCAGGAAAACATCTCAGTTTGGGATTACACTTAAGGTGATGCTGAAGCGTTGCTTTGCTTCCAGGGCGAGAATTCAGTGCACAGAGGGACACTTCCCTGAATGGGGACCTGGTGTGATGCTACAGCCATACCTGGTGCCGGTCCTGCATCAGAAACTCATGAGGTTCACAGAGCCCCAAATCAGAGGATCTGTGTACTGAGAAAGCACCTGAAAGCAGTTTCACAGAATCACAGAATCATAGAATGGTTTGGGTTGAAAGGGACCTTAAATCTCATCTGGTTCCAACCCCCCTGCCATGAGCAGGGACATCTTCCACCAACCCAGGGTGCTCCCAGCCTCGTCCAGCCTGGCCTTGAACCCTGCCAGCAAGGGGGCAGCCACAGCTTCTCTGGGCAACCTGTGCCAGTGTTTCACCACCCTCATGGTGAAGAATTTCTTCCTAATATCTAATCTCTATCTGCCCTCTTTTAGTTTAGAGCCATTCCCCCTTGTCCTGTCACTACATATCCTTGTGAAAAGCCCCTCTCCATCCTTCCTGTAGGCCCCTTCAGGCACTGGCAGCTGCTCTAAGGTCACCCCGGAGCCTTCTCTTCTCCAGGCTGAACAGCCCCAGCTCCCTCAGCCTATCCTCGTAGGAGAGGTGCTCCAGCCCTCTGACCATCTTCATGGCCCTCCTCTGGCCCCGCTCCAACACATCCATGTCCTCCTTGTGCTGGGGGCTCCAGAGCTGGACGCAGGACTCCAGGGGGGTTGTCTCGTGAGAGCGGAGTAAAGGGGCAGAATCCCCTCCCTCGCCCTGCTGGCCACGCTTCTCTTGATGCAGCCCAGGACACGGCTGGCTTTCTGGGCTGCAAGCGCACATTGCCAGCTCGTGTTGAGCTTCTCATCCACTGGTACCCCCAAGTCCTTCTCCTCAGGACTGCTCTCGAGCCACTCTCCGCCCAGCCTGTACTTGTGTTTGGGATTTCCCCAACCGACATGCAGGACCTTGCATTTGGCCTGGTGGAACTTCATGCAGTCCATGCAGGCCCACCTCTCCAGCCTGTCAAGGTCCCTCTGAATGGCATCTCTTCCCTCCAGCGTGTCAACCACACCACACAGCTCGGTGTCATTGGCAAACTTGCTGAGGGTGCACTCAGTCTCACGGCCCATGTTGCCCACAAAGATATTAAACAGCACTGGCCCCAGTACCAACCCCTGAGGCACACCACTCGTCACTGGTTTGTGAGGACACATGAAGCAGCCACCAGCACCAGAACCTTCCGGGGCTGCAGTGGCACGACGTGGGACCATGTGCCATCCAGATGTCTGCCTCATTGGGATGGGTTTGTCAAGGTTCTCAGCATGGGGAGAGAGCGGTTCCCAATTATTTTACCAGGATGGCATGTGTCTGCCCTCCTCCACTTTGTGTGTATGTCTGAAGCTCTTCCAGCTTGCAGCCAGGACTTGGATTTTTAACTGTTTTCTTATAGCTTTTTCTTCTATATGCTGAATTCAAGATATTACTCTTATAGGAAGGTTCTCCCTTTAGCAATCACCTGGAGATCAGGTTATAGCTGGCCATCCACACCTGGGTTCAACGGACATTGGTGAAGTTCCAATTGAGTACTATTTTTTAACTCTGAAAAGGAAGATTGTAGCAAAAAGCACAAACACTTGTGTATTAGGAGTTTATAGTTGAGAGTTGAGATACAGCTAAAGGACAAGAGGCAGTGTCCTGAAGTTGTGTCAGGGGACGTTTAGACTGGATATTAGGAAAAATTTCTTTACCGAAAGAGTGGTCAGGCATTGGACCAGGCTGCCCAGGGCAGGGCTGGAGTCCCCATCCCTGGAGGGATTCAAAAACCGTGTGGATGTGGCACTTCAGGACATAGTTTAGCAGGTGTGGTGGTGTTAGGGTGACGGATGGACTTGCTGATCTTTGAGGTCTTTTCCAGCCTTAATGATTCTACGATTCAATGACTCTATAATTCTATAAACCTCTTGCCCTAGCTGGACGGTCTCCATTGCTCCAGGAGCATCCCATGCTGCTGTAGGTCTGAGCCGTGCAGCTGCAGTACCCCCGCTGTGAGGAGGGCTGCCAGGCCCCCGGCGCTGCCCTGCATGCTGACAAACCCTGGGGACAGCAGCTAGGCCTTTCCAGACCAGTCCCGTGGGCTCACGCAACTGCTGGTGTGGGCTGATGATGTTCCTGGCCCAACTCCTCGCCCTGCATAGCTCCTGGTCCCCATCCCCATCCTCATCCTCATCGCAGCTATGGGACATTATCTGGTCCTGGCACCCAGGTCCTGCCACACGACACGTCATCATCCCAAAGCACTCAGAAGCAAAGGGCCAGATGCCACCGACAAAACGCTGTGTGAAAAATTGGTGTTTCTCCCTCTCTGCTTGTCTTTCCTGCTTTGAAAGTCAGAGTTCTTTTATGCATCTCCTGACCTCACTTTTTCCAGCCTACTTGCTTGCAACTGTGAGGTCGAATAAAAAAACTTCAAAGTTGAATATTCTTTATCTAATCACATTCTTCCAGAAAAAAAAGAATATTATGGGCTCAGAGATAACACTGGCAGAGCTGGTTTTATAAGGCTCCTGCCATTATGGTTCCTTCATCCTGACATAGAGCAATCCACAATGTATTAAGAGACACGCTGTTCCAAATATTATTTGCAGGCAAATAACAGAGAGGGAAGATGAAAAGTGGCTTTGCTGATATCTCGCAGCAGCTGATCAACAACATGGTAGAGGAAGCCAAATATTCAGACACCCAGGCCTCTGTTTTCCCACCGCACCACAAGCAGATCACCACATTGCCCTTCATCAAAGAGACCTTTTGGTTTTATTTAGAAAAGGAAAGAGGCTGGCTGTCTCCCTGAGGTTTGTTTTTTCCCAAACTGTGCAGGGTGATAAATATCTTCAGCTTCCTATTTCTGGAGTTCTTGTTGCAGCGGTGGGTAATTTTGCTAAGATATACTGAGATGCTGCCCTTACGTGGAGCTCTTCACGACGTCTTTAAAAAAAGAATGAGAAAACAACAAGAATAATAATTATTTATTTGACTTCGCAAGGTGTATGTACACAGCAACGGTGTCTGAGCACTTGTGCCGGCTTTCCCATGATTACAGAATCACAGAATCCCAGCATGGCAGGGGCTGGAAGGGAACTCTGTGGGTCACTCAGTCCAACCCCTGCCGAAGCAGGGTCACCTACAGCAGGCTGCACAGGACCTTGTCCAGGCGGGTCTTGAATATCTCCAGAGAAGGAGACTCCACAACCTCCTCAATCAAATGGAGGTGGCCAAAAGCTTTGGCAGAGAGCAGCCTGTGTGCTGCAGGTGACATCTGCACTAAAAATCTGTGTACAGGAGAGCTGAAACGGGGGATCGGGGAAAGAAGTCCGCAGCTGTGGCTGGCAAACCCGTATCGGCTGCAAAGTCTGGTGGCCAGAAGTGGGACTCAAGACATCTGGGCTCGGAAATGAAGACGGAGAGCGGTTATCTGCGGCCCGAACGCACCGCAGGTCTGCTCCCAGCTGCGCCTGGGTGGGGGATGCTGAGTCACGCTCCACCACAGGAGCATTTGCTGAGTCACAGTTTACACAGCGCTTGTTCCTGCTGTGCCCCAGCAATTTGATGACACGGGGCTCTGCTTCCATTTTTATTTTTTCCCCCCTCCTGCCCCTTTTGCTCCAAAGTCTAGCAATTGTCCAGAAGTGAAACGCTGAGCATTGCACCATAGTCAGACGGCCTCACTGCATCTTTCCTGTGGATTGTTTACTAATGAATTGTTGTTGAGGGAACTGGGCTTGTTCAGCCTGAAGAAGAGAAGGCTGTGAGGGGACCTTATAAATGCCTACAAATATCTGAAGGGTGGGTGTCAGGAGGATGGGGCCAAGCTCTTTTCAGTGGTGCCCAGTGACAGGACAAGGGGCAACGGGCACAAACTGAGGCACAGGAAGTTCCATCTGAACATGAGGAAGAACTTCTTCCCTCTGAGGGTGATGGAGCCCTGGCCCAGGCTGCCCAGGGAGGTTGTGGAGTCTCCTTCTCTGGAGATATTCCAGACCCGCCTGGACGGGGTCCTGTGCAGCCTGCTCTGGGTGACCCTGCTTCGGCAGGGGGGTTGGACTAGATGACCCACAGAGGGCCCTTCCAACCCCTACTGTTCTGTGATTCTGTGATTCTGTGAATCTGCCGCGGAAAATTGCCGAAGCGAAGAACAGGGTCTTGTGTCACGCTGTGCATTCGAAACGCTCAGCGAACTCTGTGTGCTCCACAGCACGAGGTCGGTGAAGAGGCACCGGGGCTCAGGCCTCTTCCTTAGCAAAGGTGACTTTAAAGAAGAGAATTGGTCTGTTTTATACACAAATGTTTTTCAACTTGAGACTTCACAAAAGCGAAGAAGTGCTCCTGAGCATCGGCCATCCGTGGTCAGAGAAGCAGGCGCGGTCTCCCCTCGCCCGCGGCACCAAGCAAACATCCATGCTGCACCATGGAGGTTTGCACCCTTCTGCTTCTCCATCAGGTGCTGGCTCCACCGGAGCAGGGAGGGCTGTCGGCGGTCAGATTCACCTCGGCAGACGCAACATTGCAGCAAAGCACAAAACCCGTCCAGAAAAGTGACCTTTAATTCCCAGGGGTGCTTCTCTCAGCAGAGAGCGCGTACCGACCGTGCGTGGAGGCAGCGAAGCTGACCGTGCACTTCTGTTTCAATACAGCAGGCAAAATGAAGTTTGATCTCGCAAGCTTTGAAACAAAGCTAGTAGTACAGCTCATGAAATGCTGTTCCACGTTTTCAGTGGTGCTCCAGCTGCTTTGCGTGGATGTGGCAGTCAAATTTACTGAATATTTGTGAGTAAATGTGCATCATCTGGAGAGAGTCCAGCGGAGGGCTACGAGGATGGTGAGGGGACTGGAGCATCTCCCCTACGAGGAGAGGCTGAGGGAGCTGGGCTTGTTCAGCCTGGAGAAGAGAAGGCTGAGAGGGGACCTAATATATACTTACAAATATCTGCAGGGTGGGTGTCCGGAGGACGGGGCCAGACTCTTTTCAGTGGTGCCCAGAGACAGGACAAGGGGCAATGGGCACAAACTGAAGCAGAGAAAGTTCCGTCTGAACCCAAGGAAGAACTTCTTCCCTCTGAGGGTGACGGAGCCCTGGCCCAGGCTGCCCAGGGAGGCTGTGGGGTCTCCTTCTCTGGAGATATTCAAGCCCCGCCTGGACAAGATCCTGTGCAGCCTGCTCTGGGTGACCCTGCTTGGGCAGGGGGTTGGGCTGGGTGACCCACAGGGGCCCCTTCCAGCCCCGAACATTCTGTGATTCTGTGATCATCTGGTTCAGTGTTGCAGGCAGGCATTCATTTCTGAGGTGGTGACCAGCACATGAAAGATGCTGCATCCTACCATCAGCCCCTGTAGCCAGCCTGGACTGACTTGTCCGAGCGTCTAAGCTGTGCTGATTCCTTTGGTTGCAATATCTATAGCACTAGTCCATTTTTAAGAGACTTTTTGAAAAGAGCCTGCTGGGTATCCCACGGCGCTGGAATTCTTCATCGTGGTTTGTAGGAGGTGCGTAACCAGTGTTGGAAAACACGTTCAGAGTTGTAACATGAATTGTTGGCGAATGGACGAAAGCTGCAGCTGGAAGAGCTGCAGGGAAGAAGTGCTTTTCCACATCTGCCAGGTGTGTTCGCATCAAACTGATGCAGCAGGATAGCAAAGGAGGGGCAGGAGAAATCTGGGGCCAAGTTCTCCTTTGGATTGCAGGATGCTGTCCACTGCAACATCCCTGAGAGATCTCGGGCGTGTCTCCTGGGGCTGGAACTGGGCAGGAAACGAGAAAAAACAGTAAACAGAGAATTCGTCATTCCGTCCACTTCCATGGTAACTCAGGAAAGCCTTGTTTGTGGCTCAAGTCACTCTGACTGTCATTACCTGCACACTTGAAACCAACATGTGCCAGCATTTCCCTCAAAAGATGCGCTCCTGTCCTCTGTACAGCCTCTGGCCATGCAGTCAGCAAGGCAGAGAGACTGACCAAGCAGAAATCAAACCAGCAAAAGGGTCATAGAACACTTTGGGTTGGAAGGGACCTTCAGGGGCCATCTAGCCCAACCCCCTTGCAGCGAGCAGGGACATCTGCAACCGGATCAGGGTGCTCAGAGCCCCGTCCAACCTGGCCTGGAATGGTTCCAGGGATGGGGCATCTCACACCTCTCTGGGCAACCCGTGCCAGGGCCTCACCACCCTCACAGTGAAGAATTTCTTCATAAATCTAATCTAAACCTACTCTCTTTCAGCTTGAAGCCATCACCCCTTGTTCCTTCACTCCCTGCCCTTGTCCCAGCCCCTCTCCAGTTCTCTCGCAGCCCCTCCAGGCCCTGGCAGCTGCTCTGAGGTCTCCCCGCAGCCTTCTCCTCCCCAGGCTGAGCAGCCCCAGCTCTCCCAGCCTTTCCTCCCAGCACAGGGGTTCCAGCCCTCGCATCATGGCCGGGGCCTCCTGCAGCCCCGCTCCCACAGCTCCAGCTCTGTCCTGTGCTGAGGGCTCCAGAGCTGGACGCAGGACTCCCGGGGGGTCTCAGCAGAGCGGGGCAGAGGGGCAGAATCCTCTCCCTTGCCCTGTGCCCACGCTGCTGGGGATGTAGCCCAGGGCACAGTTGGCCTGCTGGGCTGTGAGTGCACATGGAGAGGTCACGGTCAGCTTTTCATCCAGCAGTACCCCCAGGTCCTTCTCAGGAGGGTGCTCTCCATCCCTTCATTCTCCAGCCTGTATGGATACTGGGGGGTGCCCTGACCCAGATGCAGGACCTTGCACTTGGTTTTGCTGAACCTCATGAGGTTCAGACAGGCCCAACTGTCCAGCTTGTCCAGGTCCCTCTGGATGCCATCCCATCCTTCTGGCATGTCAGCTGCACCACTCAGCTTGGCATCATCTGCAGACTCGCTGAGGGTGCACTCAATCTCCCTGTCTATGTCATTGATGAAGATATTTAACAGTACATTCTAAAGGTCCATTTTAGCTCATGCCAGGTCATTGAGTGGTTTGCTCAGTGGCTACAGTAATGCTGCCATCAGCACAGGAGGTACAGGACAGGGAACCAGCCTTGGAAATTTCTTTATGCAGCACTGCTAGCTTATACAAAATGCACATGTATGTGAATTTGCAGCTGGAGACCCCCAGTCTGTTGACAAAACCAGGAACAGCTGAGCATTCCTCATGCCTCCGGCAGGGTGGTGCACAACGAGAGCCAGCCCCATCTCACAGGCATCCCATGGATGAGGACACACACCCATCACATGGTCCCTCACCACGTCTCACAGCCGAGCTGTGGCTGTATCCATCAGCTAAAGAGCGCTGAGGAATATTCACATGTGCTGGAGCTCTGTGGCCAACACTATGAAGCTGCTCCAGCTGTCACAGCCGGTGGCCAACGGCTGCCCCCGGGCAGGTATTTTTTAAACACTTACTGGTAATGTCAGCTCTTTAGAAATCGTGGTTTCGTCTCTTGTGTGTCTAAAGTCCTCTACTTCTCTGATCTGACAGATAGTTTCAGCAAAAACTTTAAAAAGAAAAATACTAACCAAAACTAGCCTACTTGCAGACCATAGCCCCCACCCGTAACACATCTTTATCAAATATAGGACAGCTGGCCCCAGATAAGAGGCGCTTTCTCCTTTCAAGACCACAACCAGTCTGATATACCCAGAACTGTAATTCTCACTGTGGCTCCTCAAAGAAAATCCTTTGACCTTTTTCCAGCTTTCCACATTATCAGTAGCGCACACCTCTGCAGCGTGGCGTTTTCATTCCCATCTCCTCGAGACAACGGGTGTTCACCAACTGCTTCATCAGCGGCCGTCAGATCACGAGAGCAGGTCGGGACGGCGACCGGCAGTGGAGAGAAAAAGGCATCGGGTGACGCCAGACAGTCCCGTCGCTGGCAGGGAGTTGTTTGTGTGACGTGGTTTACAGGAGTATCTGCCAGAAACCAACGCTTACAGGCAGATTTATTTTCTGAAGGAAAACAAGCACCCACCTTCCACAAGCAGAGCCACAGCTCCTCCTTTTCGGGAGCTTTGTCCTCGCCTGGGTGCTCTGCGCCCGCGGCTTGCTCTGCTGACCGAGGCTGCAGGGACACACAACCTTTCGGGACCAGACCCTGTCCATCTCAGCAGGAAAGCAGTGCCTGAGCGGTGAAATTCAGGCTGGAAATCCTCTGTTTGCAGGAGTCAGTGTTCCATTTCCCCACCAGCCCTGGACTTCTTGTCGGCCGATTACAGCTACCACTGACGTGGCTCTGGGTGCTTTGGTCAGTCCGTTAACAGCGACAGCTTTGGTGCTTTGCTGTAGGTAGCAGGTCGCTGTATAATCAGGCTAATTGCTTGATTATTAAAGCAAACGTTCTTAAAGTCAAAGCTGCCAAGGATTTAAATTTGTTCTCTGTTTGCTTAAGATCATTCTGTTTGAGTCTGCTTTCCTCTGCTAAAAGCAAGGTGTGTTTGCCAGCAGCGGAGGCTGGCAAACAGCACTTGTTCTCTCTATTAATTTTGTGTATTGCTGTCTGTTTTCATCAGCCGAACGTGGTAGGCAGTCTCCAACTGTTTGCTGTCATTGGTACATGGAAACTTCCTCAGCTGTGCAGCATGCGCTGCAGTCTGACAACACGCTTCAGAACCTTATAAATGCTTATAAAGGGACCTTATCAAAGCTTATAAATATCTTCAGGGTGGGTGTCAGGAGGACGGGGCCAGACTCTTTCCAGTGGTGCCCAGCAACAGGACAAGGGGCAATGGGCACAAACTGAAGCAGAGGAAGCTCCAGCTGAACATGAGGAAGAACTTCTTCCCTCTGAGGGTGACGGAGCCCTGGCCCAGGCTGCCCAGGGAGGTTGTGGAGTCTCCTTCTCTGGAGATATTCCAGACCCGCCTGGACAAGGTCCTCTACAGCCTACCGTAGGTGACCCTGCTTCGGCAGGGGGTTGGGCTGGGTGATCCCCAGCCGTCCCTTCCAACCCCTGCCATGCTGGGATTTTGTGATTCTGTGAAAGGTAGCATCTTCTCCATCAAACGCCTCAACCACACGAACTGGAAAAAGAATTGTCGTTATGTTAAACACAAAACAACCTATTCTGCAGCCAGAGATTTTAAAGCAGTTGGGTCACTTAAGGCTAGGTGCTACAGTCACCAAGTTTCCCTTAACTTTCACCAAATTCACATAAGTATTAAGAATCACAGGGTTTTTGTTCAAGAATGATGCATTTTTTACATGTTTGCTTTTTTTAGGACTAGCATTAGCCAAACCTATCACGCTAACCTCTCCCAGACCGAGCCATGTGTGGAGAGATTTGTCCTCCTCCTGCTATGAAATATCAGCTGCTGCAGCACCCATTTTTCAGCTGCCTGTTTTTTCCATTGCTTGTAAAGCAAATGCTGATAGCTTCTGGATGGGAGCAAATACTCGCAGATGTTCTCCTGCTTCACACAAGCCAGCTGTAGGTGCACCGCACCTTTCCCAGACACTGAAAATTCAGTATATCAGAGAGTCCTGTACCGGAGGGCAGGTCTGCATCTTGGCTTTCTCATGTTTCACAGCTGATTTTTTCCCTGACATTTATTTGAAGCTTCAGCTCTCACTGGTTGAATTCCTAGCAACTCTGGTCATCTTCAATAATTGTGTTTTTCGATCAAGTTCTCCTGAAGGAGAGGTAGAGATTGACAAATACTTAAAAAATCTATGGCATCAATGAGTCGCCCTGTTGTTCAAGGCTCTCAGCACGAGCCAGGCAGCCACAGGTTCCGTGTGACACAGGGACAGTGACATCTTTGTTCAGCGACAGGCGGCTAGAAAGGCTGGGGGACCCCACCGGAGGGCATGGGCAGAGGGCTATTTGAAATTAACCTGCGATGGACCTCGGTGCAGTTACGAGTGTTTGGTGAGTATTCAATGCTCGTTCAAAATCAGTCTGATCAAATGTCGTATGAGAAAACATTCCCAGAAGCAGCCGTATGACCTCCCTCTACTCGTGCGGGGAGCACGGCTGGTGGAGCATGGGGAGACATGCCGAAAAGCCCACAGACCTTTTCATCCCCTCCAGACACATCATGGCAGCGTCTCACTGCTGCGTCCTCCCCTGGCAATGCCTGAGGTCAGGCGTTAATCGTTTTTCCTGTGAGGTGCCTTCCTGTGCTACCAGCGCCGTATCAGCAAGGACACGTGTGAATCTGTCCTCCTTCCTTTCTCCATTAGTGCTGCTGTTGGGGGGACACAAGGTTTTGGCAGTCCTTTTGTGTAAATTGCTGTCTGTTCCTGGGCTTGGGCAGCCTGTGAGGGATGGCACAAACCAGCTCCATGCATGTTGAGAGTCCTCTGCTCCGGAGATGGTACTGCAGGCCAGGACGTGTTGCCATGCAGAACATGGAGCAGCATGCAGGTGACCATGCCAGCTCCAAGGAGCCATCTGGCCACCATAGAACCGTAGAATCATTAAGGTTGGAAGAGACCTCTCAGATCATCAAGGCCAACTGCTAACCCAACACCACCATGCCTGCTAAATCATGTCCCCAAGTGCCACATCCACACGGTTTTTGAACCCCTCCAGGGATGGGGACTCCACCACTGCCCTGGGCAGCCTGCTCCAATGCCTGATCACTCTTCCGGTAAAGAAATTTTTCCTGATATCCAATCTGAACCTCCCCTGACGCAACTTCAGGCCATTGCCTCTTGTCCTATCGGTAGCTTACTTGGCAGGAGAGACCAACACCTGCCTCACTACACCCTCCTTTCAGGTAGTTGTAGAGAGCGATGAGGTCCCCCCTCAGCCTCCTCTTCTCCAGACTGAACAGCCCCAGCTCCCTCAGCCGCTCCTCAGCAGACTTGTTCTCCAGAGCCCTCCCCAGCCTCGCTGCCCTTCTCTGGACACGCTCCAGCCCCTCAATGTCCTTCTTGGAGTGAGGTGCCCAAAGCTGAACACAGCACTCCAGGTGTGGCCTCACCAGTGCCCAGTACAGGGGCACGATCCCCTCCCTGCCCCTGCTGGCCACACCATTGCTGATCCAAGCCAGGATGCCGTTGGCCTTCTTGGCCACCTGGGCACTCTGCTGGCTCCTGTTCAGCCGGCTGTCGACCAACACCCCCAGGTCCTTTTCCGCCGGGCAGCTCTCCAGCCACTCCTCCCCAAGCCTGTAGTGTTGCATGGGGTTGTTGTGACCCAAGCATTTCTGTAAAAGTCAGGGACAATACCTTGTACCCTACAACCTGCTTATCAAAACGGGGGCTCTTGTTGCACTGGCATCGTGCTGTGCTGCCGCTGCTTGGGCTGCGTGTGGGCAGACCTCCCATGGCACGGACTGTTTGTGACCCGCTACCCACAGGACTGACAGACAGTGACCTGACACCCATGGGGCAGACAGACATTGACTCATCACCCATGGGACAAACAGAGGGTGACCCACCATAGCAGCCATCACCCCTGAGATCACACCTCCTCCTCCTTCGTTCAGCCACCCAAGCTGCCCTTTTACAGCAGAGGTTGCTTCTCTTTAAGTACCTACAAGAATTTTAAGCAACTTCGAGGTAGTTTTTGCCTCAGGAATGAATAAATAAATGATGGTATTTAACATAATTAATGTGGCCCGAAGCCAACACAAATATTAGAAGGGAGCTGTCAACCCACAAAGCCACAAAATGCAAATGGTGCGAGCCGCTCTGTTTCGCTGCCGCTGCAAACTCTGCTGCGCCGACTCGGCCCCTGCCAGTGTCTGACAGCACTGCTTTCTGGAAAAAGCTATTCTATGCTTCTCTCATGTAAAAACCCATGTAAATCCACAGCAGTATGAGCAGGTGCTCAGGTACATGTCCCTTCTCATGGCAGGGGGGTTGGAACCAGGTGATCTGTAAGGTCCCTTCCAACCCAAACCATTCTGTGATTCTGATTCTATGATTCCACATATACAAGTGCAAGGCAAGTGTGCACCTCCTCGTGCCATGCACGTGTACCTCTTAGTGCGATGCTCCGTTGCTCTTTCCAGGTGTTAGATACTGTTCTCTGGGCACAACATAAAATACAGTTCTTTTCCTAAGTCTGCGTTTTCTGATGGTGCAGGTTATCCATGTGATATTTTTTGAAGATCAATATCTATAATCCACTCAAAACTCCCTGAGAGGCAAGTTTGTGATAATACGGATGTACCTTTATTTAAACTAATTTGGCTTGTCAAGTTCATAATGATATTGTGTCAAAATTTACACTTCCAGTTGACTTGTTTATTTATTGTTAGCACTGTACTTAGGCATTAACAGCTGAAGACTGGATGACATTACAAAGTATTAATTTTAGAATTTGTTCAGTAATTTTTTTTTTCCCAATAAATACCCAGAAGATCTATTTGGAATTTAGGCTGCAGTTTCAGGCATTTCAAGTCAACCTGAAGGGATGAAAGCGACAACCTGTCTTAATGATTTAAGAGTTAATTTTTATTGCACCTTCACTACTTGGATGGCTTAGGTCCCCTGGGAGGGGTTATTTTGTTACCTGCAATCATGCAGGAGGTATCCTGCAGTACAGGCATCTGCCAGGTGTGTTACCCCAGTGTGCAGGGTCTGCAAAGCCAGAGGCAGGCAAAGGCGAATGCAGCCCTCCACGCAGCTGAGAACATCTCCTGTCTCTGAAAGGTGAACTCACCGCTTGCACAGCGAAGAACGACTTGCTTAATTGTGATAGTAACCTATTGGGATCACTACCTGAATTATACGGTCTGTAACCAGCATGAAATTTCTGATAAAGAAGGAAAAGAGGGATTTGGATTGAGTTGTTTTAGTCTGATATTTCTCTGTGTATTTTGGGTCAGAAATTCCATGTCTTACTCAGCTTTATCCCAGAAATAGGAAGAAATAGGCAACATTTGGAGAAAAAAGGTTTTAATGCACGAAAGCATGAATTATTTTGGAATGATGAGACTTTTTTTTTTAAAAAAAACAATCTATGCCACCTTCTAGCCCTCTTTGAAGAAAACTTCAGGATTTTTATTCTTTCTTACTGTATAACCTCTGTGTAAGACTAGTACTTCGCAGGCTAAGGGCACTTCAGTACAATCTTAATGCTACAGTTACCGTAACAAAAACAATTACTTTCTGAGGGCTGCTGCAGTTCAAGGATGGATTCTTCATGGCACTCAGACTTAAAATTCAATGTCAGAGTATCTCTTCAACACACTTTATTTACACAAACAGTAAAGGTAATGAATTATAAAATGGTATTTGTTATCACCTAAATTGGTGAACTCACCTTTTCATTGAAATATCACTTGTATCGGAGAAATACCGGTACACACGCTTAGGGGGAACCTCAAGAGGTCTCCCAAACCTGGCTTCTGCTGGGGTGCTGTGGACATGGTGCTTTAAAGACAAGCACAGGAAAGGTGCGTGTTTCCAAACCCCTGACCATCCTTGTTGATTTTATGAAGTCTCTTCTTATGGTCCACATCATTCTTGCATTAGTTGCCCAAAAATATGGCATTTCGGTTCCAAGGAGACCAAATAACCACTTTGCATGTTACAGAAAATGCATCTGTTCACGCATTCCACTGTAAAGGCAGGACTGCCATTCCCATACATCTCACATCACCTACTTTATCCTACCAAGAATCAAGAAAGCCTCAGCAACAATAGCATTTGCAAATCATTTAAAATCATCTATTCAGAAACCGACAACGCATGTTGTCCACATAGTTACCCTACCCTACCTTCCACAGCAAGGGCAACTTCAGCAAAAGATGTTGTGAGGGATCCAAGAGCCAGGAAGGACCTGGGAATTTCTGGAAGGATTACAGATTCAGCCATGGGTAACGCAGTGAAAAAACCTCCCTATGGAAATAGTAACAAGAACAGTGCAGAGAGGTTATGAACCCTCTGCTCTTGCAGGCACAACTGCTCATCGAGGCTCAATCCAAAGTGTGAAATTAATACTCCTTTGCATGATGCTAAACATGTTTCCAGCTTTTTCCTGGACGGCCTTGTTTAGATCTGGTGCAATACTTAACGGCTGACAATGCTACAGACACAGGAAGCAAAATGAAACATAAGCATTTTTCCAAAATGAAGCATGTTTCCAAGTAGGTAGGTCTTGCAGAGCTTCTCCAAATTTGACAGTAACTGGAAAAAAGTAGTAGATATACTCAGAGTGAAACAAATCACAAAGCTGGAGTAAACTAGAGGGGAAGAGAAATCTTTATCCAGTCAGTGCAGAAGCAGGATGGTGTTCGGTCTTTGTCCTCAGACACGCTTAGCACATAATCAGCCACGCACTTCGGTGTGGAACGTACTCAAAAAGGTATTCTTTGAGAAACAGCTGATTAAAAACTGGGCAGACAGGATAGGGGCTAGAAAAATGTAAGGAATGCCAAAGAAAAAACAAATTAGGTCTTCCTCTTTATGTTTTCCTGTATTTCAAAACCTACAGGTTTTCAAATAGATTGCAAAGAAAATAATGCTTTACTTGCTAGAAGGACGTTTTAAAACAATCTACAAATGAACTACAAAGCATGTTACCACGAGATATCAATCAAGAAAAAACCTGCAAGAGGGAGGAAAGCATTATATGTGTAATGTTACATTAGCATTTATATAGGATAAAAGTATGCAGGTGATCCAAATGGTGAAGATTCAAGGCAGAAGACATGATTTGCCCAAGGTTAGGCACATCCTCCTGCTGCTGGTTTCTACCCTGCTGCTGGAATCATGGGTTGCTGTTTTCTGCCAGAAACTACGATGCCTTACTAAGAGGCATCACACAGAACCCATCTGCACTGCAGCCATTATACATCTGCTTTTGTGGGGCAGACAATGGGCAAATTTTTTTTTCAAAGTTTTTAGCACAGTTTGGCTGCAGCAGGGATGTCGGAAACAGAACACTTGCAATTTATAGTGTTATGTACGGAAAAGTAACAGCAAACCAGACCTGCAAACCGATTATAACAAGCTTTAGGTGTTCCCATCCAGACAAATATTTCATGAACATTTTTTGTGAGTGACAGTAACTTTACCAAATTTTCATCTTTGCTTTGCATGTATCAAGAAATTGTGACCTGCATCTTCATTTCAGTTATGTTCAGTTGCAGCCCCTTGTTACTGTCAGTCTTAGACACTTCTGCATATTCTGAACATAAAAGGAGTAAAATGCACCAAAAAAGATTGCAAGCTAGAATTTTTTAAAAAGTCATAGTAAAATATGATCACAAGATGACAATAAGCAGTGGCGAAACTTTGAAAAATGAATATTTTATTTAGACTATACTACAAAACCCTCTCAGGGTAAAAACTGTTGTGTACAGAAATGCTGGTTTAGAATATATAAATTTTTTTTTTGGATGTGGTTAGTTTAATTTTCAAAACTGTCAGATGAACTAGATGTGGTTTGTTAACAAGAAATCTACTTAGCAAAGGCTGCCACAGGACTTATATGTATCATTCCACATTTTTTGCTGAAGTAGCTAATGAAAAGTTTTCATATCTTTTGGGTCTCGTCTTCATAACCCTGGATGCTGTTTATTTTTCTTAGATGAATAACGCATTACAACTTTCATCTCGTGTCCTTCAGCATACATCAGAGCAATTTACAAGCTAAAGTACAGAATCTACACAAACACAGGTTTAACATCATGCCCAAGAGACATCACAAAAAAGCTCGTGCTGCGTAGAAATGGACACAGCTGTCGTACCTAACAGCTTAACCAGGGTGCTAGCAGAAAAAAATTAAGACAACATTTTTATGTAGCCAGCGATGGCTCAGCTCCTCCATGCCTGTACATTTATTTTTCCAGATGCAAGTAAAAAAGAAAATTTAAAAAAGTCTAGCAAGCGGTTCTTCGCATGGCCTCCCCCAGATTCTTCTCTTTGTCTTCTTAAACCTGCTGCATCGTGCCAGAGCTGCAGAAATATGTTCTGCAGTTGTTCAAAGAAGTGCTGGCACATGCTGGGTGTTTTCTGAGTGAAGATACTTTTTTTTTTTGTTTGTTTTTATCTTCTGCAGCATCTTGAGATGCACAGAAGGATTGTGGCTTCACAGATCACCCAAGCGAGGCAGCTACCTCATTTCCTTGCCAACTCACCCTAGAGAGATGCTGCATGTTGAGATCCCAGGCAATATAGTGCTCATTTCTGCAGGAACTGCTGGAGATGGCCCATCCCAACCCCTGCTCAGGACAGGTCACCTCCGGTAGGTTGCTCAGGGCCACATCCATCAGGGTTTGTACATATCTGAGGATGGAGTTGCCCCAACCTGCCTGGGGCTGACCTTGGGGCTGTCAGTGACCAGAGCACTGCGAAGCCAGGGTGATGCCCACCACAAATAGCTAGGCTTTTCTTACAGACTGTGAGTCCCAGGAGAGCTGGCAGTAGGGGTTCCTCTGCCTTGGCAGGGATGTGGTTAACTGGAGGTGGGTATGGAAGATACCAGGCAATTTGAAGACTGTTGCCTGACTGGCTATGAAAAACTGTGGCTATCCTCATCAAGCTCTAAAGACAGGGACATGGCCTGAAAGGTACCTAGAGTGATCCTTCCTCACTTGGAAAGCCTGCTGTGGTTTTAGGTTTTGCATCTCACTCAAATCATGGGCCAGCTGAAGAGCTCCTACAATGAAATCACAAGTGCAGTTAGAAATATGGAAAAAGTGACTTAGAAGGTAAGACTGGAAGAAATGGGACTGTCTAACCTGGAGCAAAGAGGATGGAGAAATGGTCAAAAGTTTCCAAACCCTCCAAGACTGTTGCAAGGGAGAAGACAGCATGCAGACTTCGCTGTCTGTGGTGGGCAGGGTAAGAAACACTGGATTTAGAGTCCAGAAAGATTCAGGTTAAACATTAAGAAAAGCTTTCTAGTGGCAAAGCATGCTGCGAAACCTCTTCAACAGCAGGTCGGACAGGACCGACGCGTTTTGCTGCTCCCTACAGCTGGGGGGAAGCTCGAACTGGAGGGTCCCTGCTGTGGGAGGTGGTCTGGCTGGTCATTCTTCACCCAGGGCGCCTAATACTGCATTAATCAGGGCATGTGGAGGTACCCACCAGACACGTGGCTCCCTGGCACAGTGACAGCCGTGATGGCAGAGGGCTTTGCAAAGCCATCCTGTCCCGACCCATGCTGGCTTGTCCCCTGCTTGCTCCGCTCTGCTGGTAACTGCATCCTCCTGGGCACCGACATGCAAAGCCGTGGCCCCAACCCCTTTTCCTGCAAACTCTATCGACGCCGCAGCCAGTGAGGGGCGAGAGGCTTTTCTGATTTTGCTCATTTTGTTTAATACAGGAAATTAATTTTTTAGTTGCTCAGCATAATTTTCATTTTTATTGGGAACGGTACTGAACTGATTTTATAAAATTAGGGATTAACCTGTTTTGAGTGTCACAGAAGAAGCTTTAGCACTGCTCACATGGTGACTTCTTTAGAGAACTATTTCTCTAGTGCATTATCTGTGAAATGCAGTGTGGTATACATTAAAAGCAAGCAAGGAGGGCGATTCGTGCTTCTTTTACAAACTTTCTGTCCTACCACTACTCCTTAAAGCAAAGTGGGTGGAATAAAACATATGAGAAAATTCACTTTTTTCTCTGCAGGTTTTACTGAAGAGTCAATGAAATACAGTAACTCAGAACTCAAAACTTTTCCAGTTTTCTATGAGGTTTCACTTTTTATTAGCTATATTTAAGTCTCTTTGGAGTTATGCAGTGTCCTCCTAAAAAAAAAAGAAAAAACCCACAACCCATTGTATTCCCTGTCTATCAGTCAGCAATCTAGATAACAGCCAAGCAGGCACACTGAAGGAGATGGGAAATGTTCTAACACAGCCTGACTACCATTGTAAAGGAGTGGGGGTGTACTTCAGAAATCGGGACAAAGAATTTTCTGCCATCCGCTGCACATGTCAAAAAAAAAAAAGAAAGGAAAAGGAATTTCGATCAGTATGTGCACGTTGCTATTATCCCAGGTATTTAAAAATATGTTGAGGTGAATGCACCTTTATGAGGAATGTATAATTTCAGCAGGCCTTCAAGTTTGCATGCTTGAATTTGCACATAAAAATTCTTATGTATTGGAGTATTGTAAACCATCTTTTGAGCATGTACCTGGCTTAATTAACTTGTGAAAAATCATCTGCACAGCAAAATGGTGCGTAAGGACTTTTCATTATGTTCCATCCATTTTGTGAAAAGGTGCACGCTTCTGTACACAAAACAGCTTGGTGCCTGACACTACACAGTTCTGAGGGTGCAATGTGGTTATTAAAATGCTGATTGTGCAGCAGACATTCTGAATTGCGTGCACAGCATCAGTATTTTATACTCTTGTTCGGGAAGGATAGGGGAATTTATTCCAGCAGAGTCCAAGTAGCTTGGTCCATCCCAGGAACAATCCCAGACTTTTTCTCAGATCCTCAGCCCGGGTAAGGGTATGAAGTGCATTTGGCTGGTCACCCCTTACCATTCATCAGCAATCTTGTTTGAAACTCCTCAGGGAACATCCCGTCTTCTTTTGGGAGAAGTGGGATTATTGCTATTCAGAGGCTTCAAAAGGAAGAAAAAAAGGAATGTTACAGATTGTTAGGGCTCAGAGAATAACCCTTTTCTCTCCAGGAAAGAAAGCACTCTGACATCTGCTCGCTTGCTTTTGCCTCAGGGCAATAAAGGGAGGTGGATGCTTGCCGGCGCATCGGCAGTGATGTTGGTGTACATTAATATGCATGGTCAAAACACGTAACGCTGCGACGTGCTTTAAAGCAGTCAGCAAAGGGGTTGTGCTCCATCCGTAGGTATCATCCGTGCTCTCCCCACGGGCTGCGGCTTTCCCTCCCTGCCTGCTGTACCCAGCTCGACCTCGTTCATCCCTCACAGCATCACGTTATAATGCATTTACCATTAGGTGAGCAGCTTCTTGAAACGGGGAGGATTCTTTCAACCCCCCGTTACTGAGATTTAAAAGAGACTGCAAATATCACATAGACACATTGTGCCAGTAAAAAGCACGGGTACCAACAACCTCCTAAACCATAACGGTGTGTTGGATTCTGATGGCACAGAAAAATAAAATGGGACCGTGTCAACATATACAAAAAAGAGGTAACATCTACGGGAAAAATATTTAATGTCGTTTGCTCTCTCAAGCAAAGTTTTATACCATCTGTGGGCAGCAGAATTCTGGATGTGATCACTAAACTTCACGAACAGAGAGAAACACACACGCACATTGTAATTGCAAATTTTTGCAGAGGTGCCGTCATTCAGCACGGTTAGAAGTAACAAGATCACTTACTCACGGTCAGAATTACTTTAATCACTGCCAACCTCAGATCACAGGACCGAAAAAGCCAGAGACATGGCCCCACTCAGATCCCTCTGAAGTCGAGGGGAATTTTTAGTGCTCGGCACAGTCTGCCTGCGAAAGCTGTTGAGTTGCCGTGTCAACATCTGTGCAGCTTTCTGGAACTTGGCAGGACATTTCTGGAGACGAGCTGCAGGCTGGGCTCACTCGCACACTCCTGCCATGTACCGCTGAAAGTGATTTACCAGAGCTGGAACAGGAGCGTTGCTGTACCTCGCTCACTAACAGCATGTGGTATGAAGTACTGTTCCCGCTACGGGAGCCCCAGTCCATGGAACTGCACAGTGATTTTCCCAGTGAGGACCACGACAACATTACCCTTACTCCAAATAATTAACAGTCAAAAAACCAACACTGATACCGGCGTTGTTTCTAAAAGAAAAGAGCATCTTTACATTCAGCTGTATTTGAAGGAATCTCTCTTTTATTTTGAATGTTTTGATTAGTGTACGACAGGAGTAACACAGTAAAAACCATGCGATGTCTCAGCTTTGAGCAGTAAAGTTCTCTTTTTTCTGGAGATGCTTGAGGGACTGCATTATCACAAGGTTTCTGCTGCAGAGATTTACTTCTAGGAAATGAGTGACAGAGAAATGTTTTGTTGGAAAATGTACAGATTAAATTTTACATACCTGCTGGAGTTTGTGACCTTTCAGAGCTGGGTTGGGAGGCCCCATCTGGAGTACTGTGACCAGTTCTGGGCTCCCCAGTTCAAGAAAGATGAGGAGCTACTGGAGGGAGTCCAGCGCAGGGCTATGAGGATGATGAGGGGACTGGAGCATCTGCCCTACGAGGAGAGGCTGAGGGAGCTGGGCTTGTTCAGCCTGGAGAAGAGAAGGCTGCGAGGGGACCTTAGAAATGCCTCTAAATATCTGCAGGGTGGGGGTCAGGAGGACGGGGCCAGACTCTTTTCAGTGGTGCCCAGTGACAGGACAAGGGGCAGCGGGCACAAACTGAAGCAGAGGAAGTTCCAGCTGAACATGAGGAAGAACTTCTTCCCTCTGAGGGTGACGGAGCACTGGAACAGGCTGCCCAGGGCTGTTGTGGAGTCTCCTTCTCTGGAGATATTCCAGACCTGCCTGGACGCGGTGCTGTGCAGCCTGCTCTGGGTGACCCTGCTTCGGCAGGGGGTTGGGCTGGGTGACCCACAGAGGGCCCTTCCAACCCCGAACATTCTGTGATTCTGTGATTCTGTGACAGACCTCTGGTGGCATCCAAAGCACACCTGCAGCTCTCCTGAGCACCCAAATAATTTTAAAACTCGCTGGTTTGGGGCAGGGAGCGTTCCCCATGGGTGGGCTGCGCAGGTGTTGCCATAAGCTCTGGGGTGCTCCAGCCCATGGCGAGCGGTGGGCTCAGCAGCCGATGTCCTTACTTGAGCCAGCTGTTTCTCTGGAAGTCTCAGCATGTTCAGGGCTGCATTCTTAGCTACCATAAATGCTGTTTTTTTCCCAGTTTTAATCAGAATTTTTCAATTTTCAGTATTATTGTTTTCAATAACTTTTACTCCCAATCTGCAAAACAATGTTGCCAGAATTTAACAGAAACTCACAAAAAAATGATGTCTATGTTGGATTTGCACATGGAAGAATCTGTGCAAAGCAGCTGGCTGCAGACAAAGGGGTTTTCTGAGCAGTATCTCTCCTAGCGTTTGTTTGTCAGTTTGTCAGTTACTAGCAGCGTAAGCGGTGTTCAACAAACTCTTCGGATGGTTAAATTACGTAATTAAATGACAATTCCTGAATCCAGAAAAACTGAAGCCAGACATTGCTTCATTGGAGGGACAGCCTAAATAGTTCAAAGATATCTAGTATATTCTAAGGAAACACTTCTGGCGCAGGCAATGAAAACTTTTTCCACAAGCTCAGCGTAACTCCAACGCAGTGACGCTTTCCTGATCACACCGGTTCCTGTGATATTCCCTTCTTGCCATGTTTTGCTCACTGTGTAGACCCTGAGGTAACAGGGTCTTTGATGCCCTTTAGCAGTGACTTCTGAGAAGTCTTTAAGCCATCAAGGTGTAGGTGGTCTTCCAGATAACTGTCAGAGGGGGATGAAAAAGGTCTGCTTTCCCGGCCTCCTGGTTCTTGAGTGTGGTTCTTCTTCAGGGGTCATTACTGGGTTGCATAAGGATTAATTTGGATACGAAAAGGCAAATCCAGGAGACATTCTTTTAAAGAGGGGCTCTAAATGGCAGAAGAATATTTCCATGGACTGAAGCAAAGAGGGTGGCGTGTGGACAAGCAAACCGCTGTGAAAGTAAAAGGTGTTTTCTTCATGTCACATAAACTGAGAAAAACGCAGGGAAACCCTTCTGATGAGGACGTAGGTGAGGGGTTGTCGGTGAAATCATGTTTTGGAGGGTGGGCAATGGGTCTGGAGCTCTGCACGTCCACATCTGCAGGTAAAACCTCTTATACATCTGCCTGGCTGGGGAAAAGCTGTTTTGGTGTCAGCAGCAAGCTGGTGATACTTGACCGCTCTAAAGGAGAAGCATGTCGAGATTTGAGAAGAAATGCTGGAATTGGGAGAACTGATGGCCCCTTTCTCCTCCCACCAGCTGTCCCATACCCACAAAGCTGTTGCTGGCACATTTGACAGAGAAGCTGGCTCATTTCCAGAAAAAGGAGATGTTGAAATACTCCATGCACTTAGGTGAAACAGCAACAGAAACAGAATAAATGGCAGAACAATTTGTTTGACGAATACAGACATTGTGGAAGAATTCAGGTGAATAATCTGTTTTGAAAGCTGGATGTTGATAAAACAGGTTATTGGCACAGCAAGTTCCTGTCCTGCACACACACTTAAAAATAACCTAGCCTTTATCACATACTTCTTTCTGCATAATACCAGAATTTTCTCCAGAAATTTTCTATTTTCCAGAAATAGGTTCTACGTTCACTGTTATGCAACTACTGTGTTGTGGCTGAGAAGGGTAGCTTTGGGAATGTCTGTTTTTCAGACAAGAAAACAATTTCTGTGATTAAAAAAAAATCCAAGTCTACTTATTAAGAACAAAACATAAAAAATATAAGTGTCCTGTAATGCTACAAATTGCAGTCTTTTCTCAGGAGCTTGCAGGGCTCCTTGACAGGGCTTTAAATGAGATGTGAAGCGGGAGGGGGAATATCAGGCTTGCCTGTGACAAGCTGTGGGATGACACACAATGGTTGGAGGGATGGGGTGCCTCAGCTTGTTGCCCAGAGGCATGCTGGGGACACTGAAGCACAGTCAAAGTCTTGCGGAGATGAGACGGGGGCTCCTGAGGTAGTAGGAGCCAACAAGGAAACTTCTATGAAACACCTCTAGGGAAACAAGAGGTGTTCCACTAAGAAGGTGACGCGGCCAACAGCTCAGATGAAGTGCTTCTACATGAACGCAGGCAGCATGGGCGACAAACAGGAGGAGCTGGAAGCTACCGTGCTGCTAGAAAGCTGCAATCTGATTGCCCTTACTCAAACTTGGTTGGATGAATCCCATGGCTGCTATCGCTGGCTACAGGTTGTTCAGAAGGGACGGGCGGGGAAAGAGGGGCGGAGGTGTTGCCCACTACATCAAGAAATGGATAGATTGTGAAGAGCTGTACCTGAAGAATAGCCATGAGCCAGTCAAAAGCTTATGGTTAAGGATCAGAGACCAACGCAACAAAGGTAACCTTGTGGTTGGTGTCTACTACAGGCTGCCTGATCAAGGGGAACCTACTGATTAAGCCTTCTTCCTCCAGCTGCAGGAGGCTTCGTGCTCACAGGCTCTCGTCCTGCTGGGGGATCCCAGCATCTGCTGGAACACCACCCCAGCATGTGCCTGAATGATAGCATAGCAAGCTGTGGGCAATCCAGGAGACTCCTGGAGTGCATGGAGGATAACTTCTTAAGCCAGGTAATGGACACCAGAGCGGGTGCAATACTAGACTTGATAGTCACCAGTGCAAGTGAGGTCATCAGTGATGTCAAGATTGGAGGCAGCCTGGGCTTTAGTGATCACACATTGGTGGAGTTCACAGTCCTGAAGCATATGGGAAAGGTGAGGAGTATAATCAGGACCCTAAATGTTAGCAAAGCAAAATTCCAGCTCTCCAATGAGCTGGTTAGAAGGATCCTCTGGGAAACGGTCTGCTTGGACAGGGGAGTAGAACAGGCCTGGCAGATCTTTAAGGACGCTTTCCATAGAGGGCAAGAACTCTCAGTGCCCAGATGTAAGAAGTCAGGGAAGGGAAGAGACCAGCGTGGCTGAGTCGAGACCTGCTGGTCAAACTAAAAGGCTAAAGGGAACTGCACAGCCAGTGGAAGCAGGGACAGGTATCTTGGGAAGACTGTAGAGACACTCCCTAGTTGTGTAGGGATCAGCTCAGGAGGGCCAGGATGCAGCTGGAGCTGAACTAGACAAGGGATGCAAAGAATAACAAGAAGGGCTTCTAGAGGTATGTCAACCACAAAAGAAAGGTTAAAGAAAGTGTACCTGCCCGATGAACAAGAATGGTGACCTCGTATAAACAGATGAGGAGAAGGCTGAAGTACTCAACGTTTTTGCCTCAGACATCACTGGTAACCTCTCTACTCACCGCACCCAAGTTGATGGACCACAAGAAAGGGACCAGGGGGATAAAACCCTCCCACTATAAGAGAAGATCAGGTTCATGACCACCTGAGGAACCTGAACATACATAAATCTATGGGACCTGGTGAGGTGCATCCCAGAGTCCTGACAGAGTTGGCTGAAGTAGTTGCCAAGCCACTCTCCGTGATATCTGAAAGGTCATGGCAGTCAGGTGAAGTCCCTGGTGACTGGAGGAAGGGAAACATTGCGCCCATTTTTAAAAAGGGAAGAAAGGAGGATCCTGGGAACTACCGACCTGTCAGCCTCACCTCTGTGCCTGGGAAGATCATGGAACAGGTCCTCCTAGAAGCCATGCTAAGGCACATGGAGGACAGGGACATGATTCAAGAGAGCCAGCATGGCTTCAATGTCCATGCATCTCTTAGAAATATCCAAAGATTTGTAGAGGTTCACAGACAAAAGTCTTAAAACCACCTTTCTATAACTTTGCCTGACTTACAATGGAAGCGTGAATTGTCTTACACATGTAAGTACATTTTTCAAGAGCTCTGTACAATGTAGATGTGATGGACGTACAGGTGAGTGCACCAGAGTGAACTGTAATGCTGTCAGCATAGGAAATAATCACAACTAAAGCAGCACAGAAATAGCTGGTGTGCATGTCCCAGGGACACGTGTTTGTTGTTGCTCCATGTTGACAATGTTCCTCTGTATTTCACTGCTGGAATTTCATCACCATTCAGATTATCACAGCTTCAGATAGTTCTGTAGATAAGGCTGCTTCCTATGGCACCAATCAAAGTGCCACCATTAAAATTTGATGGGAATGTAAGAAAGCATTCTACAGGACAAAGCTGGACCATCTTTGGACTTGATGATGCCTTCTCTGCACTAGACTTGTACATCTCACTATTTAGTAGATGTAAAGACAAAAAGATATTCTTCCACTCAAGAAGAAATGAAAAGCAAAACTTTATTTTTCTGTCTAAAATACTAGCAGAGAAAACACATGGTTATTTTGACCTTGGCAAGGTTAATTTAAGCAGCTACCTGAGTGAGGTCTAAGAGGTTGACGGTGACACTGATATAAAAGTCACTTCTGTCTTGCCAGTTTTGATATTTTTATCAACTTGATTAACGTGTAAATATACTTTTTCATAAATGCTTATTTATTTCTGAATCTTGCTAAGGCTTAAGGAACCAAAACATTGCTTGTTTTAAATGATTTAATTAATTTTTAAGCGACATCAACTTTCGTTATGATGCATACAGTCTTTCTTTCCTGTGCTAATTCTTTCAAATTAGAGTGCTGAAGATATTTTTTAACGAATCCAGCTGTTGAGAAACAGCGTACCCATGTTACAAATACCAAGTGTGTTACTGAACCATGTTTTTGCATCGTCACCTCAGGAGATCCCAAACCTCCTGACTCTGCTGGGGGAAGGAGCACGTTCAGTTTCCTCACATCACTCTTGAGGCTAGGGACTAACTAGTTGTCACAAAGACTTCCAAAAAGAACAACATTCCTCTGGTGGGGCAGCTGAGGACATAACATCAAGTCAGGCCTCTTCTACATTAAATGCTTCTGTTGGGTGTCAGTCTCTTCCCTGGTAGTTATACACATTTAATTACACTGAAGGAAAGAGATATTCCAGTGACTTTTGGGAAAAGGAGACTGAGCATACACTCTCCTGCTAGTGCCAGGGAACCCTGGCTCTCCTGGTGTGTCCACACAGGACTGGAAAGACAAGTGGCAAGGTGCCAGGGCCAGGTCCTCCACAGCCACAGAGACACAAAGCCTTGGTTCTCCTCCGTCTTTCACAGGAGAGGAGATATCACCCACGAGGGGAAAGCCCTGAGGCAACCACATAGGCCAACCAAATGGAATGCAGCTGACCACCAGAAACAGTGCAGTTGATGGAAGCCCACACTGAACATACAGTAGCACAGCTTGTTTTGAACAGAGTAATGTCCCTTCCAAAGCAAATTAACCTCAATGACACAAGGAGAAATGTGTGGGAGCAGGTCATTTGTGTGCCGATGCAAGATGGGTTATGTCCAAGACCTTTAGGACAAGGTTGAAGGTATTTTCCTTAGCAGAGGAGATTTCATGGCTGGTTTAGGAGGAGATTACTGCATTTACTGATTGGTACCTGCATTCTATCAAGTCTAAACACTTTACAAGGCAGAGCCATGACCAGACACTGCCCGAAATCCACCAGGAAATTTCCATGTTTCAGTACAACAAACAAGCAGATGAACTCAATTCCATTTATTTTTTTTTTAGTGTTTTTAAATTGAATTTAAAATGGGATGTTTATCAATAGATGTGCGCTGAGGAGAAGGCCTCTTTACATTTTGCAGCTGAATGAAGAGACGGGTTTCTTGGTGAGTCATGCAGCAGAGCTGAGTATTTTCAGTAGCAAACCCTGCATGCCTGAAAAGCATCACTCTGCTTGCCCGGTCATGTTGGACACACTGGCCTGCCTCTGGGCTTGAGAGGAGCTGATTTCGTCGGTACAGATGTCAGGCAGATATATTTGGAAGATCAATGCTGCTGATAGATCAACTTTGGGCACAATTTGCTGTGGATTGGGCTTTCCAGGGTTGTGATGCAAGAAGGCAGAGTAACGAGGAAAGCAGCAGAGCAGGCACTTGGCTTTTTTCAGATGTTCCCTCTCTGCCAGATGTCAATATAGGAATGAAAATCATTTTCTCTTTGCCTTTCTTTCAATTTGAAAGAAGTGCAAATGAAGTTAGAGACAAACAGATATAGTAGCATTAGTCATTATTTTTTTTTAAAACTTTTAAGTCCTTCAGAAAAGTGCTGTGACTTCAGTTCCTTCTTTCCTTGGTCATGCGACTTCTGGAAATAATTTGGACAAAAAATTTTCTGTTTCTGGGTTACCTAATGGCTGTTATTTTAGGCATTTTCTATTTCTTCAGTGTGGGCTATTCAATATACTGTGATGCTGCTGCTCTCCTATTTAATATTTTACATAGTTTAAGCAAGAAAAACGCATACTGCTGTTTTCCTATCCACATCACAATGACTACCAATTCATACTATACATTTGTTTTACGCTCTGAGAATTTTACTTTATTTTCTTAAAAAGCTTGAGAATTAAGCTAGCGGGGAATTTTCCTTCCCGTATGGAAGTGCAGATTCCTTAAAAAAATTGCGGAAATACAACAGCTTCGGTAAGACCTGTTCTGGGAGAGATTGTTCAATACAATCAGAACATTTGGGGAAGAGAGGGGGAGAAAAAGGGCTCCCTGATGTTACCAGTAACTTGTTAGAAGAGCACTTGTGTGCTGTGAGGGGACCAGGTCTGAGTGGCTGCTCTCCCTCATTAAGAGGAAATTTTCTTTGTGCTTCCAGGTAACACAGAGACACCAAACACTTTACAAGACATCATTATGTCTTTGCCATCTTCTGGGTGCCCAAACTGAGATAAACCAAAAGCATCCTTCCCAGGCCTTTGTGTTCTCCTCTGAAGGGTGACCTCCAACAACTTAAGCAGGCGACAGAAGTCAAGTAAAAAAAACGTGCAGAAAAAGATGCAATGAAAGGTTGTATTGTAATGCAATTCTCATGCTCCTGAGAAGACTGAAAATAGGATTTACCTAAGAATGTAATGAAAATTAGGCATTGTGCCCAGGACAAAAACATCTGCCTGTGTGTGTAATACCATAAGCATTACTAACAGCACTGGAGCTATTTCTTTTTCCACAAATATTTTACGGTGTCAACCTCATTTTCAAACACTAGTGTTTCAAAGCAAACTCTTAAAACCAGGTACACATCAGTACATGAAGCTAAGCTCCTGTGAGCATCCATCAACTTTTTGCTCTTATAAACCTCTGTTGTCGTTCATTAGAAGCATGTGTGACACAGAACAGGTCTTTTATGTGGACACCAGCTGCATGGGCAATAAACAGGAGGAGCTGGAAGCCATTATACAGCAGGATGGCTACAACTTGGTCACCATCACAGAAATGTGGTGGGACAACTCGCATGACTGGCATGCTGTCATGGATGGCTACAGACTCTTTAGGAAAGACAGGCCAACAAGGAGAGGTGGGGGAGTTGCTCTGTATGTGAGGGAACAACTGGAATGCATTGAGCTTGGCCTGGGGGCAGATGAGGAACGAGTTGAGAGCTTGTGAGTTAGAATTAAGGGACAGGGTCATAAGGGTGACATTACAGTGGGTGTGTACTACAGGCCACCTGACCGGGAGGAGGAAATTGATGAGGCCTTCTACAAGCAGCTGCAAGCAGCCTCACAATCCCAGGCCCTGGTTCTCATGGGGGACTTCAACACCCTGACATCAGCTGGGAAGACCATACAGCTAGGCAGGCGCAATCCAGGAGGTTCCTACAGAGCATCGATGATAACTTTCTGATGCAAGTGGTGGAGGAACCAACAAGGAAAGGCGCGCTGCTGGACCTTGTATTAACAAACAAGGAGGGACTGGTGGAGGATGTGAAGGTCGGAGGTAGACTCGGCTGCAGTGACCATGAAATAGTCGAGTTCAGGATCCTGCATGGAGGAAGCAGGGAAATAAGCAGGATCAAAACCTTGGACCTCAGGAGGGCTAACTTTGGCCTCTTCAAGGAGCTACTCAGCGGAATCCCGTAGGCCAGGGCTCTAGAAGGCAGGGGGGTCCAAGAGTGCTGGTCGCTCTTTAAACGTCACTTCCTCCATGCTCAGGAGCGGTGCATCCCCCTGAGAAAGAAATCGAGCAAAGGAGGCAGGAGACCTGCATGGTTAAACAAGGAGCTTCTAGCGGAGATCAGGCAGAAGAGAAAGGTCCATGGAATGTGGAAAGAGGCGCAGGCCACTTGGGAAGAGTACAGGAATGTGGTCAGAGCATGCAGGGATGCGATGAGGAAGGTCAAAGCCCATCTGGAATTGAAGCTGGCAAGGGATGTCAAAAACAACAAGAAGGGCTTCTTCAACTACATCAGCAGCAAAAGGAAGGCTAGGGACAATGTGGGGCTGCTGCTGAATGAGGCGGGTGTCCTGGTGACGGGGATGCGGAGAAGGCAGAGCTAATGAATGCCTTCTTTGCTTCAGTCTTCAGTGCTAAGACTGGCCCTCAGGAATCCCAGGCCCTGGACGTAAGAGAAGAAGCCTACAGAGAGGATGACTTTCCCTTGGTCGAGGAGGACAGTGTGAGGGATCGCTTAAGTGATCTGGACGTCCACAAATCCATGGGCCCCGATGGAATGCACCCACGAGTGCTGAGGGAGCTGGCGGATGTCATGGCTGAGCCACTCTCCATCATCTTTGAGAGGTCCTGGAGGACAGGAGAGGTGCCCGAGGACTGGAGAAAGGCCAATGTCACTCCAATCTTCAAAAAGGGCAAGAAGGAGGACCCAGGGAACTACAGGCCGGTCAGCCTCACCTCCATCCCGGGAAAGCTGATGGAGCAGCTTATCCTGAAGGTCATCAACAAGCAAGTGGAGGAAAAGAAGGTTATCAGGAGTAGTCAGCATGGATTCACCAAGGGGAAATCATGCCTGATCAATCTGATAGCTTTCTGCGAGGGCATGACTGGCTGGGTAGACGAAGGGAGAGCCGTGGATGTTGTTGTCTACCTAGACTTCAGCAAGGCTTTTGACACAGTCTCCCGTAATATCCTCCTAGGGAAGCTCAGGAAGTATGGGCTGGATGAGTGGTCGGTGAGGTGGATAGAGAACTGGCTGAATGGCAGAACTCAGACGGTTGTCATCAGCGGCGCTGAGTCTAGTTGGAGGCCGGTAACTAGTGGTGTCCCCCAGGGCTCAGTACTGGGCCCAGCCTTGTTTAACTTCTTCATCAACGACGTGGATGAAGAGTTAGAATGTACCCTCAGCAAGTTTGCTGATGACACAAAACTGGGAGGTGTGGTAGATACACCAGAAGGCTGTGCTGCCATTCAGCGTGACCTGGACAGGCTGGAAAGTTGGGCAGAGAGGAACCTGATGAGGTTCAACACGGGCAAATGCAGGGTCCTGCACCTGGGGAGGATCAACCTCATGCACCAGTACAGGCTTGGGGCGGACCTGCTGGAGAGCAGCTCTGCGGAGAGGGACCTGGGTGTCCTGGTGGATGACAGGTTACCCATAAGCCAGCAATGTGCCCTGGCTGCCAAGAAGGCCAATGGCATTCTGGGGTGCATTAGGAGGAGTGTGGCCAGCAGGACAAGGGAGGTTCTCCTTCCCCTCTACACTGCCCTGGTGAGGCCTCATCTGGAGTACTGTGTCCAGTTCTGGGCTCCCCACTTCAAGAAAGATGAGGAGCTACTGGAGACAGTCCAGCAGAGGGCTATGAGGATGGTGAGGGGACTGGAACATCTCTCCTACGAGGAGAGGCTGAAGGAGCTGGGCTTGTTCAGTCTGAAGAAGAGAAGGCTGCGAGGGGACCTAATATATACTTACAAATATCTGCAGGGTGGGTGTCAGGAGGATGGGGCCAAGCTTTTTTCAGTGGTGCCCAGCGACAGGACAAGGGGCAATGGGCACAAACTGAAGCATAGGAAGTTCCAGCTGAACATGAGGAAGAACTTCTTCCCTCTGAGGGTGACGGAGCCCTGGCCCAGGCTGCCCAGGGAGGTTGTGGAGTCTCCTTCTCTGGAGATATTCAGGACTCCCCTGGACAACTTCCTCTACAGCCTGCTGTAGTTGACGCTGTGTCGGCAGGAGGGTTGGACTAGATGACTCACAGAGGTCCCTTCCAACCCCTACCATTCTGTGAGTCTGTGATTCAGCATTCAACAGACTTAACTATGGCCACTGAATGCTCACTGTTTAAAAGAAAATTGTGGGCTCTCACGAGTAGAAGTAATTACTACTGGAGTAAAGGACACACTGTTTAGAAACAAGTTCAAAGTTACTTGATGAAAGAATTCCCCCAATATTGAACAATTCCAACAGAAAAAACAGGAGTCTTTTTCTACTATTACAGACCAGGCAAACTATAAATGTTCTATGTATGTCTATAAAAGCCAATTAGGTTTCCTTATATTTTGCTTCTTTACCTGAACATAATTTTTTTCGGAAACTATTATGTCCAATGCAATCTCTATTTTAACACAGTGTTCAGATTTAAAATATAAAAAAAACACAAAAGTGACACAGAAGGGAGGGGAATTCAGAGAGAAGCTATCTTTTGATAAGAACAGCCAGTCTACACTGTGTGTATGTAGCAGGTTACAAGTAAAGAGACAAGAAAGACAAGAGTTGAGGACCTTTCTCCCACTGAACCCACGTGTGCTGCATTTCAAGATCAGTCCTGAGTCTGCCTCTGAATCCACTGAATGCATTTTGTGTCAAGCACATCGAGTATGCTGAAAACATGATCACTGGGTTTTTTTTCCCTAACAGATTTTCATGCCTTCTGCTGGTGTCACAAAACAGTTTCGTTTCTCCCTCCCCTTGAAGTCTTCTTTGTCGTCCTCTGACGAGCAGGAGATTCTCCTCCAAGGGAAGCTGTCATACCCCCATTAGCACATCTCCCCAAGTGACCAGAGCAGTTTGGTCATCATCACCACCTGGACTGAACATCTTCTCCCTGGGTGCCGGTGAGAGCAGAGATTGGACCCACTGATGCAGAAAGTCCCTTCAGTCTCCATCCTTGTCACAGGCTGGGGACACAGAAGGCCACGTCACACCAAAGAACATGACTTGCACTAGCCATGTTGGCTTCACCAGATTGTTACTGTTGTTATCTCAAATGGCTAGAAATCTTTGCGAATTTTCCACCAGTCTTAACCTTTTCCTATTGTGAGCACCATTCGCTGTTCTAACGCTTACCAAACAAAATCAGAGCTGTCGTAGCAACTGAAGAATTTATTTCACTTGACCTGATAAAAACTACCCATTAGTTTTGTTTACACGTACCCTGGCTATCCCGTCAACCTACTAACAAATGTCCCACCTTGATGAGCAGAGGTACACCTTTTGATACATGTGGAGCAATAGCTGACTTGGAGACAGACTGAAGGAAGGTAGAAATGGACACACAGACAAAAGCAATTGGCATGACATTATAAGGCCAATGAATGGGCTTTTAACCTCTTTTCTACTCCTTTAAAGCAGCATGGAAGTGTGAGATGATGGTGTACAAGTTTCCTGGCTCCCTATCGGGACAGTTGAGACAATGAGATTCAGGAAAATGCATACTGTGTTCCCTTGTTGTGGCAGTGCCTTCCCAGATGGAGATCCTTTGTTTGCTTCTTAGCCTTCTCTTCTGGATGCTGGCAAGTCATTGGCTCGGACATTTCAGAGAACTGGTAACACATAGAAGTTGAGGTATTAACCAGTTCCTCAAGTGCTATTACCTAAGGTATCCTCACTGAAGATTTTACCAGATCTTTTGTGAAAACCTTCAAGTGCTCTATAAATTTGAAATATGAAATAACACAGTCCTGCAGTATCAAAACTATGTAGAGATTAGCACATTTAGTCACAGAGGGATTAATGTATCAGGCAAAAAGTGTAATAAGCCTTTCAAGGGCAGCGCTCAGAGTCACCTCACAAAAATCTCAGTTTTCCAGTTCTGTGCTTCAAACCATGGAACCATTCAGGGTGTTTTTGGAGGGTGAAAACCTGCATACAGTGCTGTTGATTGCCTGTGGCAACCCCTACGATTATGAAATGGTGAAGCTAATATCCTCCTTTATGTGGACAGTCGAGGGTTTCCATCAGCAGTTATACTCTTAACAAGAAAGATGCTGTAAGGAGTTGGCTTACAGCTTCCTACAGCATCGCTTCATTGCTTCTGAGCAACTTAACAATGATGAATGAGTTACTATTGCCTCATTTAGGTCATAAGTGGTTAATCTTTGCAAGGCTGGCTGTAGGGACAACCTTTGTAACCTTGCATGGAAACCAGGATGTAGTGCATCCTACTGACCGAGATCTGGCATCAAGCTGTTCTTCTTTTTCTTGAAATCTTATTTTATGTGGAAATTTTTATCATCCTGGAGAAGTACAGGAGGAGTCTTGCATTACTTGTCTCTCCTGGTAGACTTTATTTTGTGGGGTCTTCCCTTACCTACTCCCAAAAGAGACTAATACTTTCTAAAAACGCTGAATTACTGAAACTGCACCTCAGGCTGGACAGGAAGTGCTCGCAGCAAGACATGCAGACCTCAGGTGCTTTTGGGTAACATCATGCCATCTGCAAGAAGGGATGGCTAGAGGCACTTGGCAAGTGTCTATAACCCTGTGCCTGTGTGTCCATCACTTTCTGTGAAGAGGAGGTGACACCTGGCCACTCCCAAAGCAAGCTGTGTTGTTCAGCCACCTGAGAAAAAACAACATACATCCTTACAGAATCCCAGTGAAGCGAATGGGGATGTTGGCAGCATCCAGCTGAGCACTGAAGGCCCTGATCTAGTCCAGAGAACTGGTGTGGTAGCCCTGGATGTACTTCACATGGCTGCTGAGTCAACAAAGTGAAATTTTCTGATGCGCTAGCTCAACTGTTATCAACTGTCTACTTGATTTGACTTACTCTGAGCCAGCGTAGAGATCCAGTAGAGAAAGTATAGGGAAATTGCTTTGCCACAAGGTACCCTCAATAAGGAAACAACCAAACACAGGTACTATAGAAATATAGAGTGATCAGCTGACGAGCAGAGGTGAGTGACCATTGCCTCAACCATCTACATGCGATGTCTGAATTTGGAGGCTAGATGCCTGTACACAGTGAACTCTCTGTAAAGGGATGCAAAGCAGCTCAGATGCGTCTCCCCACTCACCAGCTGCAGAGCAGACATCTCAAGCTGAAGCTAGGTGTCTAAAGGCAGGACATGTACTCACATACCTCTTCCAGTGTTCATATTGCTCATTCCTATCTATACTGAGTATGAGTTATGTTTACCACAGCATCAGTCCATGTGACTCCTTTCAACCCAGTTCCAACATTGCCCCATTCCAGAAGAATATGGGCGCCAAGGGGTTGGGACAAAGTGATAGACCTGGAGCTCCCCCAAACTGATTTCCACATGCCATGTGGGAGATGCTGGAAGGCAGGAAGGGATTTTTGCCTCTGACCTTCCTTTGTCTTCTCTCCCAGCCTAAGCTGTGAGTCAGAGGCTGAGATCAGAGCCTCCGTCCTTCCAGCCAGCTGGGTGACCATCCTCATCTTCACCCACCCTGTGCATTCATCGGGCTTGTTCCAGTAAGTGCAGCCCTGACACACAGCCCAGGTGAGTCTGCCTTGACTCATGTGCTCCTCCGGTATCCAGCCCGGGAATCAGACAGTGATGCCCTTCACCTACATTTGTGTGTCAAGTACACCACTTGAAAAATGAAGAAGGAATCTTGGCTTGTGTTTATATGAATGACAGATAATAAAGAAATATCCTTATTTCACTCACATACTCAAATATTTTTCTTTAGACACATTTCAAAGTGCTAGAGTGATGATTATATCATTGTTAAGCAAGGCATTTCTATAAGACATGTAATTTTGCGTGTGTATAGGTGTATGTGTGCACGAAGACAGGAGAGACGTTAACAAGTGAAGTTCATCTGTCGAGAAGGGGTCTGCTTTTTAGTGGTCTTCTGTTTGCGTGATCTTCTGTCCAGGGGCCAGAAAGTACATCCTTCCTGGTATAAAGATATTCTTGTCTCCAAGGAAGTCTTCTGTGTGAAGTATGTCCCCCCGACCGTGTACCAACTTTAGGCAAAACATTTTACAGTGTTTGCATGTCATCTAAAGTAATTGTCAGTGAGTAACGGGCAAACTGCATGTACAGCAAAATACCTGCATGATGCCCCGTGTTTTAGTGACAGCTTTTGAATATTCCTTTGTGGGATGACAGAGTGCGCATGATACTGCTGCATGTATATGAATCTGAGATAAGTCATAACTGATAAGGCGATATAATTCTACTGATGCTACACTTGAAAGTAAACCGCTGATACCTTCATCTGTCTAGAGGATCTTCTCAACCTGAGTTCGTTACCAAGTTGCTTTGTTTTCTGAAACCCAAGATCTTCTGTAAGGTCCCCTGGAAACTCACTCACTATTTGCAACAGTAGGTAGGAACGGAGAGAAAAGAAGTCTGAGACTGATTCTCTGCCAAGGTTTCCCAACATTGCCTGTCTTCTCCGGGTTTGCTTTTTGCATCGCGCAGGTCCGGGAAAGCACACAGCTAAAGACACTAACGAAGCTAAGGTACCAGCAAAGGTAAGCCATTGCCATTCCTCAAAGCCCTGGGGGTAAGACCACCTACACCAGCTGAGGCTCTGCTCCATATGAAGTGCGATCACCCCCTCCACGCCCAGTAAAAAGTTGTTTGCTGTGAAAACTTCCCTGCCTTATGCACAGCACAGGAACTACTGCTTTTCGTGTTCACAGTGGTGCCTTCCCATTATTCTGAGCCTGTTTTAATATTGCCTTTTTTGCATAGCCTGAATTAATTTCAAAGACTATAATTAGCTTTAGTACTAAGTATCTTTTTATAAGTAGGAGGAATTATGGGTTACTGACAGAATGTTAGCAAAGTCTGAAGTTCTGCATTATTTTGCTGAAAACCTTACAAATGTTTCCAGGTGCAAGGTCAGTCTTCTGAGGCTTAGGCACTGGAGTCTAATTAAGTAACTGTACATCACGGTACTGATTTAAAAAAACCCAACAACATCAGAAGTAGGCATGGAGCAGAGGTTAGGATCTTGGTAGTTTGCCATCACTGCAGGACTAAGGCTGCAGCAATGACGTTATACCCATACAAGGTACTAGCGGAGCCTTGCCCTCCTGTCAAGAACATGACATTACTCCGCAATGGCAGACGGTGTTTCAGCACTTTTGCTTCCATGCCATTACTGAAAAATGGTCTTACAAGGACCCCTTCACTGAGGATCCCCTAAAAGACAAAGAAAGTGGAAGAAAAATCCTCGATCAAAGGGAGAAGTTGAAGATATTTACAACAGAATATCTTGGAAGTCCCAGAAAGACTTGATTTTTTAAATTTTTTTTCTTCGTGCTTTGCGTTTGAGAGGGAGATGAACAGCGGGCTTGCTGAGAAGCAGGATGTGAAAAGGACAGAATCACAGAATGACAGAGTCACAGAATGGTCGGGGTTGGAAGGGACCTCTGTGGGTCATCTAGTCCAACCCTCCTGCTGAAGCAGGGTCACCTACAGCAGGCTGCACAGGACCTTGTCCAGGCGGGGCTTGAATATCTCCAGAGAAGGAGACTCCACAACCTCCCTGGGCAGCCTGTTCCAGTGCTCCGTCACCCTCAGAGGGAAGAAGTTCTTCCTCATGTTCAGCTGGAACTTCCTGTGCTTCAGTTTGTGCCCGTTGCCCCTTGTCCTGTTGCTGGGCAACACTGAAAAGAGCTTGGCCCCATCCTCCTGACTGGTACATCCTGATAGATACGCTGCAGCCCTGTGAGAATCACCCCCACTTCCAGCCCCCATGCGCTGAAGAACCCCCACACTCCCCAGCACAGGGAAATCGCCGTGCGCTCCTGGCTCTTCTCCGTCCGAGCAGCCGCGCCGCACACCCCTGTGTCCCCTTCCACAGGCACAAAACCTCCACACTGTGCTACCGGCAATGCACATGCGGGCAACGCCAGCCATACGTTTGGCAGATCACTACACAGTCACAGACAAAACCAGTGCTGTGCCAAAATTAAGAAAGTAATAGCCATGCACATAGACATATATGTGAGTGCATACACTGCAAATGTGTTCTATTATTGACCACGAATGTATTATGACAATGAATCAATATTGTGCTAATGATATTAATTTGCTTCTCTTCATACGATGCTGTGCTTTCTTCAGTGATTGCTGCTGAGGGTTTTGTCCTGACAAAGATTCTCAAAGGCTCTTGGTCACCGTTGCTTGCAAATGCCAGCCACCGGCCACACCAGCTGTCCTGCACAGTGTAGACGGGATGGCAAGTTTTACAGCCAGTCCCTGATGGCTCTGGCCACTACAACCTTAGGACCACAGTTTTCAGCCTTTTTCAGTCTGAACATCCCTACAAATCTTCTGCTGGTGCCGCGGATCCTTGGATAGCAAGTTAAACCTGCCGACAGCAGCCTTTCTTACATAGTCGTATTTCACAAATCCATTAAAAGTAGTCCGTCAGTCCCAGGAGTCTGAAGACTGGGCACTGAACAGTCCTGTTTTAGAAAAAAGGATCAACTTTTGCAAATTGCCTGCTTTATTACACTTGTAGAACGGCATTTGGTACATGGTCGAGCTTTCTTTTGTGCTCCTGCCTGACTCTCAGAGATGCACATCGTCCAGGTCTGTATCTGAGATGGGACATCCAAGTACCACCTTCTCCACCGCCGCTATCCAACCCATCCATCAGTCCTTCAGGTGATACATGTCTTGCGTGAGGCCGCCCACAGAGCAGGACCGGGCAAGCAGAGACTCAGATTTCTTTGCACAGGTGTAGGAGCTAACACGGATGCAAGATGGGAGCATCTTCTTGTGATCCTTTCCCTGTGCTCTCCTCCTTGGGTCCCAGGATGCTACACAAGGCAGCTGCCCCGCTGCAAGGCCAGCCTCATTCCTCCTCTTCTTCTTTAGTGTCTGCTTGACCTTGAGATTCTTCATGCAGCCCATAAGCACGGACCTGTGCTCACTGAGCTCTGCAGTTCATTTTCCCCGGGAAATTTTGTTTGTTCACACCTGCCCTGAGATGTCATTGCCATGCCATGGAGGTGAAGGGCAGCTGTTTCGAGCAGGGTCTCTTCTGCCAGAGGAGATCTGTGATTCCCTGCATCGTCAGCTGAGAGAAGCAGATGCATCTGAAGGCCAAGCCATACAAGCAGGTGCGTCCTGGAAAGGAGCCCGCTCCTGCCTGGTCTGCAGGGAATCCTTCTGCGTCCTGCTGGGAGCTCCAGTGCAAAATAACCCCATCAGCAGCCCAGCTGTTGCAGGCTCCAGTAAGATTTACGTAGGCAACAAAAAGCATTGACGTAGGCAACAAGAAGCATTGACAGAGGCAACCAGAAGCATCAGCATATGTTTTCACATCTTTAAGGCGTAAGCTGTATCTCACATTTGAAAAAAACTCTTGACTCCTCGGTTTTACTACCCTTAAATGCAAGGAGCTGTGTATTGCAGGAGTTCAGCTCCAATGAATGAAACTGCTCGCCATCGGCAGCAAGGGAGGGCTGGCTTGTGCCCTCTATCTTCCTAAAACAACGTTTTTCCCCGGTTTAGTCCAGTCACCAAAGATGCAACCCTCGTCTGCCTTAATCCAAACCCCTGGACACCTCATCCCCCACCCTCCTCCTCTGCACCGGTTGTTGGACTGGAGAAGAAACTTCGTTCATTTCTCCCGCCTGCTGTCTCCTCTGCATGCGGACTTGCAGATGCTCACAAGCAGGCCAAGACTCCTTGTTCCCAGAGGTTATAAACTGTGGATCTGCATTATAACAGAGTGCTAATACAGAGTGAGAGCAAGGAGCTATTTTCTGAACAGGATGTCTCTTGCGTCAAGCAGTCAAGTGATTAATGAAGAATTGCATTCATTTTTTGGTTTTAGAGTAGGGTGGGTGTGCATTGTACTGGAACTGCTTGAGTTCCAAATGTGTATACTTCATGCCATTCACCTCCTTGCAGCTCTCCACATCATAAATTTAAGAGACAGACTTTGTTTCAGGCTTGTGAGAATGATCTTGAGATCTTAGAATTAGGAACAGCAAGGGCAATAAAAGACAAGTCAAAAGCAGCCCCCAAACAACCCCAAAAACAGAAGAGTGGAGCAGTTTGTATTTTATACACTCTGTAATTCTCACCTCAAATCAAAGAGAGAAAATTCTGTCCTTCTGAAGAACTTTAGTGTCTTTTTCCAAAGAGTTTGATGCTCTGGTGTGGAGCTTACTGAGTCCATTTTAGGGAGGCAAAGGAGAGCTTCTGTGTTTTAGAATAATGCGAAGATGAATCCAATTACTTTTTGAAACATTGGCCTGCTCGATGCTTAGACTGTTACTGAAACTGAACAGTGAAGAACCGTAGCTGCTCTGATTCCTGTTTCCCTGCTCCCCTGTACTCAGGGTGAAATGTTGACTTGACCCATGAGAAGGACAGGAGAGCATGGTCTGTTCCTACAGCGGGGTCCTCTCTCCATCTCCTTTAGCGCATCTCCTTTGGATTATGTTTAGAGGACTTGAGATTCCAACTATGATAAACTGAAAGATGCTGGGGGGGCAACTCTGAGTACACGAGTCAAATTCAAGGCAGCTTTTGTTCATACTCCTTTAGATGTCTACGTCAGGTAGCAAAATTATCTTTTCTTCTTACGAAAAGCCTTTGCAACATTCAGAAGGAAATGTTATTGCAGTGCCAGTTCTCTGCATGTGGGACAGCACAACAGCAGCAGAAAAATGAAAGACTGCCAGTACCAAATTATGTGAAACTGAACAGATGCAAAACTTCTGGGGAGCAGAATGACTTGCTGGATGTTTGCATGTCAGAGGCCAAGGATAGGGTGAAACACCAAGATTTCATCACTGTAGTATGGCAAATGCTTTTGTCTGAGGATCTCTTCCTCTCACCTTCACCCTGGCTGTTCCAGCACACACAGACAGTTCACCTGGAGGCAGACGACAGACTGCTGTGAACAGAAAGCCAGCCCCTGCTCTGATAGAGCCTCGCAAATATTTTCGCTGAAGGAGTCAAAGTGCAAGCCGTGGTTATTTAAAACATAGCTTAGTATCAAAAGGAGGAACGTAGATGTTAAGGTATCACAGATTAAAGGATTTTCTGCGTTGCTTAGCCCTTTCTTACAGTGATGAAAAACCAGTACGCCCAGGTATAATGATGAGGAAGGGTGAATATTTAGCGGCTGGTCAGAGGGAATCCATCCAGGACATTTACAGGAAAAACTGGAGCGCGCAGGATGCACCTCTCTGCCTTCCAGCTCTGCAGGGACTGCTGCAGGTGGCAGAGGCCAGAGCAGCCTCCACGCCTCTCGCTATACCATGGCCAAGAGGTGGGAACAACACAGAGCATCGCTCGGCTTCCAAGAATCAGATCAGGATTTGCGGCGTGTAACCTGGATGAGGAGTCTGTAGCGTATCCATGAAGCAACCTGCACAACAGTGAAAAAAAAAGCAAATAATGAGTGTGGGGTACTACTTGTGAGTTTAAGTTCTTTGTCTTCTAACGGTGGGTGGATAACCACGTTTATCAGTCCTGAAAGATTCAGACATTCGTATTAGCACAGCTGCGGGCTGCCTGGGCAGGGAACAGAAGCAACGCAGCATGACCAGCTCTGCATCACAGCACCTTTATGGTGCTCACAAAGGTCGCCTTCGCCCAGTAGTTAGATGCTTCCAGTTTTTCCTCACTGCATTTTGTGAAAAATGGGTGTCCTTATATCTGCACTTCGCAGGTTAAGAATAAAACCACGGTTTTGAGCAGCCAGGCACAGCACCTCTCGTGCTTGTGGCTGCATCACAAATCCCTTGCCAGGGCTGCATGGAGGTGTGCTGGAACGCCTGCTGTCCTGGGACACGCAGGCTCTCACCGCTCCACGAGGGACCTGGCAGCTACACCCGGAGCTTGATTTCAGCGTTTACAGCCAGGCAATCTTGTCCTGAAGGACCTTCTGCATCCCTGTCAGAAAAATCATAGAATCGTAGAATCACAGGATGCTTTGGGTTGGAAGGGACCTTCAGAGGCCATCTAGCCCAACCCCCCTGCATTGAGCAGGGACATCTTCAACAGGATCAGGATGCTTACAGCCCCATCCGACCTGGACTGAAATGGTTCCAGGGATGGGGCATGGGGCCTCCACCACCTCTCTGGGCAATGCGTGCCAGGGTCTCATCACCCTCATGGTAAAAAATTTCTTCCTTATATCTAGACTAAATCTACCCTCCATTAGTTTAAAGCCATTTCTCCTTGAAATGGCAACGGGTGTGTTCCTACAGTCTAAATAACTCATCCACACTTGTGAAGAGGTCTGCTGCAGAGCGGGGGCATGGGTCTCCTGGTCTGCAGCGGGGGCATGGGTCTCCTGGTCTGCAGCTCACCACCTTCAGCATCATCTTTCCTATCTTGTTTTTAATAGAAATTATCAAATGAATGCTCGCAAACCACACGCAGTGCGTGGGAGGAGTGACTCTGCACAAGGTCCTCGGAGGAGGTGTACTGCTGTACAACATCTCCTTCAGCCCTGTGCTGGCCAGCGAGATCAGCTATCTCAAAAACGCTAGTTTTGAGCCAGACTGTAGCATAGTTTCACAAGGGACAGATAGGCAAAGCCTAGACAAAATAAGCCCTAAGAAACACCATCAGTTTTTTTCCAGACCTGCCCGGCTGAAACACCAGCCCCAGTGTCTGAGAACGATGAGCTGCAATTTGCAGCTCCAAATTTAACCAGAAGCCCTGGAACACCAGGCTGCCAGGGTTCAGGAGCTGACTGTCCATGCAGCGTAGGCTGGAGCCACCAATACCTCTGAGACAGGCACTGCTGCACCTCCAGAAGACAACGTGTCTTCCTCTGTGCAGTTAGCTCACAGGGAGGTGTCTCTGCGAAGACCATCATCAGCACATGTAGGAAAGGAGTTTGGGACAGGACAGGAGACACATGGACATGTTTTAGCAGGGCCAGAGGAGGCCCCAGCAATGATGCGAGGGCTGGAACCCCTCTGCTGGGAGGAAAGGCTGGGAGAGCTGGGGCTGCTCAGCCTGGGGAGGAGAAGGCTGCAGGGAGACCTCAGAGCAGCTGCCAGTGCCTGGAGGGGCTGCGAGAGAGCTGGAGAGGGGCTGTGACAAGGGCATGGAGTGATGGGACAAGGGTTGATGGCTTCAAGCTGAAAGATGGGAGATTTAAATTAGATTTATGAAGAAATTCTTCATGCTGAGGGTGGTGAGGCCCTGGCCCAGGCTGCCCAGAGGAGCTGTGGCTGCCCCCTCCCTGGCAGGGTTCAAGGCCAGGTTGGATGGGGCTTGGAGCACCCTGGGCTGGTGGAAGGGGTCCCTGCCCATGGCAGGGGGGTTGGAACTGGGTGGTCTATAAGGTCCCTTCCAACTCAAACCATTCTACAATTTTACGATTCTGTGATGTGACAGGTGACAATGGCTTGCTTTCACCCATCTGCTCCCTGGGCAGAGGCTCCTCCCGCTCAGTTGGCCACTTGCTTGCTGCCCCATGACTTGTTGTTTTGACAAGAGGGGCTGCTGCTCTTCTGGGGAGGGGAAAGACTCAGTCTTGCTCAAAATATACTTTATTAATCCCTTAGGAGGTGGCTGGGATTACGAATGATGACTAATGCAACTTGAATCTTTACAGTCATAGAAATATTGTTTTATGAATGAGAATTAAAATTAGATACTTTGATATTTTTTCTGAATGATGACACAATTTTCTTGTTTTTATGAATCCTGCCTTTGGGTTTTTTGTTTTGTGGGTTGAGTGAGTCAGGCAGCTCTGCTGCAGTGCCAGTATTTGTGGGCGCTGGAGGTAAGTCACACATCAGGCAGCTCCACTTCCAACCTTCTTTTTCCTTCCTCCTCAAAAGAAGTGCCAAGGAGGTGCGTAATCAAATGTTAGCTGCATAATTTAGTCTGAGAGATCAGTTCAACTCATTAAAGAATAAAAACTTACACAGATTTCTGCCTGAGAAGGAAGAAATATCAAAGAACTGCCAAGCCCCACCTATATTTAACTTGAACCGGCTACCGAAGTGCGCACCACTCTGGAGTAAGATGTGGTCCATTAATTTCTCGGTAAAACCTGAAGGTGGCTTTACCTGTCTATATCTTGCATCTCTTTGAGCAAGCTCCTGACTATTTCCACCTCCAATGGCAGTGGTGGTCAGGAGGACTGTAACATCCCAAACCTTTTTCTGGAGATGGCAGAGGTTGCTTCCCTCACCAGCAGACACCACCTCAGACCATCCACATCCATAAAACCTTCGGGTCCTCTCTGAGGTCATTACGTAGCATCCTGGCCGCGATGTTACCCCAGATCCATGCCGGGCAGATGCTTGGGAATGGCTTCTGCCTCCCAGCCCAAAGGTGTTCCTGTCACCACCATCTCTACTTGTCCTGTCACCTCACCCAGATCTTCCACCTCCTGGCGTATAACCCTCCACGTGCAGAAAGCAGGCACATGTCCTCCCAGTCTGCCTCATCCCAAGCTAAACATCTAAACTCTCCCAGCCTCTCCTCCTGTTCAGGTGTCTTGGCCAACTATCTAATAAAAATGCCATCAGTTTCTACTAAAATACAATGTTTATAGCACCAACTATGAGAATTCATGGGAAAAAAACACATAGTACATACAAATTGCGTAAGACAGTTATGGCAAGAGGATGAAGTGGTCTCTCCTCATGGTTACATTCTGAAACAAAGAGCAAAAGCTTTCCCTGCAGACTGGCAGTAACACAATGCCCTGTCTCTTTTTATGGCTGGAGATCTGCTGATCTTTTTCATTTTTACAATGAGAACTCAGCAGAGGTGCCACCTACTCAGCAGATTCAGAGGTCCAGATCAGATAAATCCACCAACTCAGATGCTTATCAAGAACATGTCCAAATTTAGCAACACTACTCAGATTAAAAAAAAAAACAACCCATCAGGAGAACCTGTTCTTCAACAGATTTCCAGTAGCTGCCAGTTCCAGACAAGTCGGGATGCCCATGAAATAAAGCAATGAACTGACAGGGCTGGCATTCAGAACTACGATGTTCAGCCACCACTCCCCCTCTCACAATGCACGGGCCTGGGTAAAACCTGCCCTGCCTTCAGGTCTTCCGATGTGTTGGCTGAGGAGTGTGACAAGACGCTGCTGGAGAAGTGCAGGTCTGGCAGGGTGGGACCCCCTGGGACCCCCCCTCCCTGTGACAGCCGCATGGCCGGGGGATCACAGAATCACAGAATCACAGAATGGTAGGGGTTGGAAGGGACCTCTGTGGGTCATCCAGTCCAACCCTCTGCTGAAGCAGGGTCACCCACAGCAGGCTGCACAGGACCGCGTACAGGCGGGTCTTGAATATCTCCAGAGAAGGAGACTCCACAGCCTCCCTGGGCAGCCTGTTCCAGGGCTCCGTCACCCTCAGAGGGAAGAAGTTCTTCCTCATGTTCAGCTGGAACTTCCTGTGCCTCAGTTTGTGCCCATTGCCCCTTGTCCTGTCACTGGGCACCACTGAAAAGAGCTTGGCCCCATCCTCCTGACACCCACCCTTCAGATATTTGTAGGCATTTATAAGGTCCCCTCGCAGCCTTCTCTTCTTCAGGCTGAACAAGATGATGCTGGGATGCACAGCCCTGCTCCATGCTGCGCCGGGCTGCCTGTGCCCATCACCAGATTCCCGTATCCCCGTGGGCGCACGCGATTGTCGGGACGCAGTCTGGGGGGAGGTCTCCCAAAAAGTCTGTGCAGTCATTATTCCCAAACAGAAGGGCAAAAGGCAGGCGCTGCCTCGAGACACTGAATTCTCTGGAATAAGGAACTGAGAGGAAAATAATAAAGCCCAGGAGCAGCAAAGATGCTTACAGGCAGGGATCCCCTGTGGAGCCATTCTTGGGTGGGACCAGCATATCCTCTGATGGACGGTCCCGTCCTCACCGCTGTCCAAGCCAGGAAATGCACGCAAAAACAAAATTTGCATATTCGTTTGCCAGAAACCTGCATGCAGACCTGCTCCTTTTGGAGACTGCCCTGCTGAAAGAGAAAGCAAGGGCTTTTCTTTTCCACAGAGATGTGAGCCAGCACCAGTGGGATGAGCAGAGTGCGGGGAATCACAGAATCACAGGATGGTTTGGGTTGGAAGGGACCTTCAGAGGCCATCTAGCCCAACCCCCTGCAGTGAGAAGGGACATCTTCAAGTGGATCAGGGTGCTCAGAGCCCCATCCCAGCTGCCCTTGAATGTTTCCAGGGATGGGGCCTCCACCACCTCTCTCGGCAACCCGGTCCAGTGTTTCACCACCCTCATGGTAAAAAATTTCTTCTCTATATCCAGTCTAAATCTGCCCTCCCTTAGGTTAAAGCCATTGCTCCTTGTCCTGTTGCAACAAGCCCTGCTGAAAACACCTTCCCCCTCTATCTTGTAGGCCCCTTCAGGTACTGGCAGGCTGCTCTAAGGTCTCCCTGCAGCCTTTTCTTCTCCAAGAAGGGAAGGACTGAGGGATGGAGCAGACAGGAGTGGGCGGCCACAGCAGCTCGCCTCGCCACAGGAGATCCTGAGCTTGCTGCTATTAAAGAGCAGAACGTGGTTTTGTTTCCCCCCATGGGAAAGAAAAGCCTACAAACAAGGAATAACCGATACGATCAGAGCTCATCTGTTCAAACCTAGACTCTACTTCAAAAAATCTGTGAAGAAACACGGGCAAAACATGCAGCTGCAGCCTAAGGCGTAGTCTGATGGCTTTTGCTCTGCATGCCTGTTGGTATTTATAGTGGTGTAGCACACGAATCTGAGATCAGGAATACGTTGTGCTAGAAGCTGTACCTGCCCGTGTGTGTACGTGTCCTTGTCTCAGACCGCTCATTTATTCCATCAGCAGAACATCAGGATTGGAGTCCAGCATGGAGCGGCATGCCGATCTGCAGAGTCCCAAGAGGTGCTCGAGCTACCGCGTCTGTGCTCCTCTCCTCCCGTGCACGACCTGGCACTGTCCCAAGGACAGGAAGGCTCTGTCCACGGAGCACAACACGGGTGGCTGCACCTCTGCAAAGCTTCCATCGGCTGGTCGCAGCAGATCGCAGCCTCTAGAAACGCTGCTGATCATGGACATGTACTCAGAAGCACGCAGTGGGGAGAAACTACACCAAATTCTTCTTCTCTCTGCCACTGCAAGCAAAGCATGCACCGTTTCTGAAACAGAGGTAGAAGCTGATCCAGGTACCAAGTACCTCTGCACAAGTCTTCCCACTCTCTCCAGTGGCCTCAGTAAGAGTTGTACAGGGCTAAAACATCTCATATCTAAACTGTTCAGGAAAGAAGGTAGAAACAGGATGATGAGGGGGACTGGAGCATCTCTCCTATGAGGAAAGGCTGAGGGAGCTGGGCTTGTTTAGCCTGGAGAAGAGAAGGCTGCGAGGGGACCTGAGAAATGCCTCTAAATGGGTGTCAGGAGGATGGGGCCAGACTCTTTCCAGTGGTGCCCAGTGACAGGACAAGGGGCAATGGGCACAAACTGAATCAGAGGAAGCTCCAGCTGAAGATGAGGAAGATCTTCTTTACTCTGAGGGTGATGGAGCCCTGGCCCAGGCTGCCCAGGGAGGTTGTGGAGTCTGAAGATATTCAAGACCCACCTGGACACAGTCCTGTGCAGCCTGCTCTGGGTGACCCTGCTTCGGCAGGGGGGTTGGGCTGGGTGATCCCCAGAGGGTCCTGCCAATCCCTGCCATGCTGGGATTCTGTGATTCTGTGATTTCTCAGCTCACCTGTTTCTTCTTGGGAAGTTTCTCAGCTCTGCTCTGTAACACAGAGAAATCACAGAACCACAGAAACGATCCATTAATTTATATGTGATTCACAGACTCACAGAATCACAGAATGTTCGGGGTTGGAAGGGACCTCTGTGGGTCACCCAGCCCAACCCCCTGCCGAAGCAGGGTCACCCAGAGCAGGCTGCACAGGACCGCGTCCAAGTGGGTTTTGAATATCTCCAGAGAAGGAGACTCCACAGCCTCCCTGGGCAGCCTGGGCCAGGGCTCCTTCACCCTCGGAGTGAAGAAGTTCTTCCTCGTGTTCAGCTGGAGCTTCCTCTGCTTCAGTTTGTGCCCATTGCCCCTTGTCCTGTCGCTGGGCACCACTGGAAAGAGTCTGGCCCCGTCCTCCTGACACCCTTTAGAGGCATTTCTAAGGTCCCCTTTCAGCCTTCTCTTCTCCAGGCTAAACAAGCCCAGCTCCCTCAGCCTCTCCTCGTAGGAGAGATGCTCCAGTCCCCTCATCACCCTCGTAGCCCTCCGCTGAGCTCTCTCCAGTAGCTCCTCAAATAAAAAGTTAATGAAAGTTCTTGCCTGGCTTTCAAGCAGACCTGAGATTTCTAGCCAAAAATTCTACATTTTCCCCTCTTCAGGTCCTACTGACAACCCAGACCCCATTCCGTCCAGCACCAGCTCACAAGCAGGTCATCAGCTTGCATCTTACAACACCCTGTTATGTGGTTTCTGGTGCCTTCCTCAGAAGAAGTTGACACGGCCTCACAAACTGAGACGGGAGACTGAATTTAACAGATTATTGTTCTGTCCATCCAGGTGATTCCTCAACTCCTCCACAGTCTGCAGACGTGTCAAGCAAAATCCAGAGTAGGCAGCCTGATGTAAGCATCCAGCCGCACAAGGCAGTTCCTTAACCGGCCGCAGGAGCCCTACAACGCCAATCCCCACGGGTATTTCAGCAACCCCGCTGGTGGTCCAGCTGATGAAGCACGTGCTGGCCATTACCAGTACAACACATACCTGAAGCTGTGCTTAATACAGCCTTCTTCGCATTTGGCTTCAACCTCGCGGCTGCCGTTTGTCATCGAAAAGGCAAGAAAGAAAACATCAACAGACATATGTGCAAAGGAGATGAAAGGAGATAGTGGGTTTGGGCAAGGGGAAGTGCATACACATCTATATAGGTGTGTGTCTACTGCTCTCTGAACTAAGGGAGGAAGGAGGAGGAGACATCCTGCAGTTCCTTGTTAGGAGAACAAGATCCTTAAAAGCTGCCGCATAGTTATAGGAGTCCTGACCCAGAGACACCACCCTTCATCACCCTTCCCTGCCCCTTGGGTATTTTCTGGTTTATCACACCTGGGACGACGCCGAAACAAGACTGTCACACTGTGAGAGACGTCTTCTGCCAAGCACAGCAATGGCTTATTCATGCTCTGATTAAACTTGGCTACAGCCCTTGCTCTTCTGCTATCAGCCTGTGCGGACATGCTGGAGAAGAAGACAGAAGACATTGGAAAGTGAATGTAAGGATTTTTATTTTAAGCATTGTAACACTTTCAGGACATCAATCTGCATTAGCAGTGTATTTGGACACTCACCTCAGTTTAAAAAACTGGTGCTATAGACAAGACATTGTGCCAGCTGTACTGCTAACATGGGCATGATTTCAAATAACAGGTCATAAAGTTAATTAAAAAACATTTTGAGCAGAATAGTTACCCAAGAAAAGTAGGAGCAGTCAGTGGTATCCATGCTTCAATAGAAGACTCATTGCCTGTTTTTATATTATTGCATGAACAGTGCTTCCAAGTTTTCGGTCCAATTGTGGTCCTTGCCAGACGTCAAGTCAACCTTCATGCAAGAGTTAGGAGACCACCATTTAAACCCCGGATTAATCTCTCTGAGAATGGAAGAAATGGTATTATCCGAGAGTCGCAGGTCATTGTTTCACAGCAACAATGACCAACGCAACAGTCAGCATAGTTGTAGTGACAAGTAAACAGAGGACACAGCAGACTGCCGAGTGATTTCCGAGCAGTTTGCTCTCGCCAGGTAAATACTACTACGCAGCTCAGCCCGTCTTCTTTAGCTTTATTTTTTGTCTGTGTATTTTCCCCAATTCAGCAAGCACATTCTGTTTTCTGTGAGCGTTGCTGCTGCCGGCAGATGCATCACCAGCTAGGCAGCCCTTGCTCTCCCAATGGCTCTTTTGCACAGGACGCCATGAAAAATAACCAAGGCAAGCGCAGAAGCCAACACGAGGGTGCAAGGACGCATTTCTACAAGAAGTGCTGCTTTACGCCTAGGTCAGCCATGCTTCCCAGAGAGCCACAGCAACAACAGGGTGTCTCGGGCAGCTTGAAAAGGTCCCCTGCAGAATCATAGAACCATAGGATCACTAAGGTTGGAAAAGACCTGTCAGGTCATGAAGTCCAACCATCAAATCAACACCACCATGCCTGCTAAACCACATCCCGAAGTGCCACATCCACACGGTTTTTGAAGCCCTCCAGGAATGGTGACTCCCCCACTGCCCTGGGCAGCCTGGTCCAACGCCTGACCACTCTTTCAGGAAAGACATTTTTCCCAATATCCAATTTAAACCTCCCCTGATGCAACTTAAGGGCATTGCCTCTCGTCCTATCTCTGCTTACCTGGGAGAAGAGAGCAACCCCCACCTCACTACACCCTCCTTTCAGGTAGTTGTAGAGAGCAATAAGGTCTTCCCTTAGCCTCCTCTTCTCCGAGAAGAAAGATGCACGGGTCGTGGCTCCTTGCAGGGTCTCCAGCCCCCAGCAGCCCAACAGCAGGGTGGTTTCGGAGTGCACCGTGCGAGCCCCACGCTCTCCAGAGAGCTCTGGCTCCCAGTGATCCCAAACCCAATCCCGGCACGTTGTGCTCCCACATCTGCACCTCGCTCCTCACTCCATCACCGCGGCTGTGAAACCGCAGAGCTGCTCGATTGCCCGGAGTGTTGTTTCCAGCTCACCAGCATCTCACGGCTGTCAAGCAGAGCATGAAGCATGGCATCACAAAGTGTGAAATTTTTTTTTTTCCTTTACGCTTCAGTAGCCGCTCTCGCAGAAGTGGCAGCCATAGGCAAATATCAACTAGCTAGAAAAAAGTGAGAACAGACAGACATTGTGCCTACAAGGGGGCCTACAGGAAGGATGGAGAGGGACTTTTCACAAGGGCATGTGGTGATAGGACAAGGGGGAATGGCTCTAAACTAAAAGAGGGCAGATTTGGATTAAATATTAGGAAGAAATTCTTCCCCATGAGGGTGGTGAGGCCCTGGCCCAGGCTGCCCAGAGAAGGTGTGGCTGCCCCCTCCCTGGCAGGGTTCAAGGCCAGGTTGGATGGAGCTCTGAACAACCTGGGCTGGTGGAAGGGGTCCCTGTTCATGGCAGGGGGGTTGGAACCAGATGAGCTTTAAGGTCCCTTCCAACCCAAACCATTCTATGATTCTTCAATTCTATGAAACACTATGCTGGTTTCTTTTCTGCCATGTGCCAGCTAAAATCCCATTCGTGAGGATACTCTCTTCTGCTAGCTCCTGTTAAGCTGTGCATCCAGGCTAAATCTTCCCTGGCTCCTGTTCTTTACACATTTGTGACGTTTTATGGCATCTGGGGTAGGCTCTGCATCACAAGGCAGCTTCCCTCCCTGCCCAAAGCTGTATCATATTTAATCAATACAGCAGTATTTTGCAGCAGAAATTCCTCTTAGCAAGCACTCTAAAGCGAGTACTTCTAGAAAATGCTGCTACGCTGCACAAAAATGATTGACTGGGCTTGTATCCCTTTGTATAAAGTTGCAGAAATTTTATTTTATTACTTACCAGAGAGAGAAAACTACCACTGCTATGCAAGAGAGAGGTGGGACCATTCCACCGGCTCCAGGCTGTATCAGAATTGGTCATAAACGGCCTCAAATTTGGTGAGATTTAGGTATCAGTTGTATTTTGACATATGCTATCTAGAGAACCTGTCTTTGAAATTACGATCATTGCTAGCTCCTTGTAAGTCTTTAGGTTTTGAAATAAGTTATGAATTGAAAAAAATATTGAAAAATAACCACGCTGAGGAGAACAGTCAAGTCAGTCAATCTTTGGGACATCTTCAAAGGTGAGGAGGACTGTTGGGAGATAGTTGCTCCCAAGCAGAGGCCAAGAAGCAAAGGCTGTGACGTTCAGAAAAGCCACCATGTACTTCACACAGGCCACCTTCCCCCAGCCCCACAGACGGCTGCCTGCTCCAGTGTTCCCTCCGGGGCATTCCTGAGACCATCCCCAGAGTGGCAACGCAGGCTTATCTCTCTCTGAGAGTTCCCTGGACGCGACGCAGACATGACCTCTCCTCCACCTTCTCCAGAAGCTCCAGAGCACCCAGGACATGCAGGCACTTTATGGGACAAGACATCATTTTTGGACTGCAGATGGACGTTAGTTCGTGGTCTGAGCAGAAAAGCAGGACCTGGCCCCTCGCAGTGCAGCTTTCTGGAGGACACGTTTACTGGTCACACTGCTTCAATTCACTTTCCTACCGAAAATTCAATGAAAGGACAGGATTTGGACACACAGAGCTCCTCTCTGGCAGAGGGCAAACAATTTTTAAATGGGGGAAATGTCAAGATCCATGAAGTGACGCATCATCTTAAGGAAAGGGTGGCAAAATGCCACAAACATCGGGCTACTCTCAGTAATGTTTTGCAGAGACTGTGCCTGTATTTTAGGCAGGCTACCACCCTCAAAAATTTAAAGCAATACTAGAGAAAGTGTTGGTACTTGTTGACTGCTCTGACTGAATTTGACAGGTCAGGAGAGTCCTGAGCAAGCACTGTCCGAGACGATGCGTGTGCCTTAATTAATTTTGTAATAATTATTTCAAAAGCGGTGCTGTTTGGAGGCTAAGTACTCTCTAGCAGCAAAGCAAGCTTTTGTGGAGTGCTAACAATTTATTATTGCATGCTTTTTTATTCTGCTGTGTGGAAGTCAGCCCAAAGTGGAGTTTTACTTTGATGGCACTAAATCACAGGATCTGCCAGCTGGGGCTTTGGCAAATGTTCATGGCCAGTTGCAAAATATTAAAATACGCGCTGTCCTCTCTGGCACATTTTCTGTGCGTGCACTTTCCATCTTACAGGCATTTTTATGGGAATTGTTTTATTTTCTCTTTTTTTTTTAACAGTCCAGAGATTGAAATTGGCTGAGAGCAACAGGGGATGAACACACGGCACGGGAATCTTACAGAAAATAAACGCGCAGCGTGGCACGGAGTTACTGAGGAGCTGAGCTGCATTTTTGGAGAGAACCCTGAGCTGACAGCCGAATTTCTGGAAAGTGACAAAGAATAAACACACCGCTCAGCTGCTCTCCTCTTCATGCTCAGTCAAAGGAAACAGAAGGGCAGGAAAGCGTGATCCAGGGCAGCCAGCAAGAACCCGCCATCCCCGTGCTGCATTCACGTCTTCAGAAAGAAACATCTGTCCTAGCAAATATTGCATCTCCCCCCTCCCCCGGCTGCAGAGAACGGAGAAGAAAACAGGTATTTTTTTGTCAACGGGAACCAGCAGGAGAAGGAAGGTATAAAAGAGGCATCCCTCCTGGTAGCTAGCAGGGCAGTCAGCGTGACAAGGGGGGATTTTGTGCACTGCCCTGCGTTTAACTGTGGTCACCCACGCTCCAGCCGCCCCGCTGCACCAACGCCCTGCGGGCTCTGGGACGGCAGGTAATTGCGGGAAGGTCCGAGCGGCCATCAAGGCCTTTGCACCTGGGGTTTAGCCAGCGTGAAGGCACAGCCGGCGCTCCCACCGCGGCGTATTTGCGAAGGGAAACGCTGGAGGTTGCAGCTCGCGTTTGGAGATAAGGAGAACATGTTACTATCGCCACGTCTGCGCTATTCTGAACAGCCATGAGGGGTGAAATGGAAGGAGCGTGAGGAAGAAAGTAATGAAACAGCAGGAGGAGACTTTTCTGCTGCCGTGAAAGCTGCCCAAATAACTGCACGGTTATTTCTGAAATGTGTACATCAGAAAAGGTCCAAAGCCAAGTGTGAACAGGTAATACCTGGCAGAGAACGCCCTGGCCTCCCTCCAAACGGTTTAAACATTTTTTATCAGCTCTGCCTTAGCTTTTTCTTCCTTTTTCTTCCTTCTTTAATTTTTTCTTCCTTCTTGAGGCACAGATGTATTGCGACAGAATTCAAGAGTCTGGCACAAGGAGAGAATACGAGCTGCTCTTTTCTGTTCAGATGCATCATGACTCAGGACCTTAGAAATGCCTCTAAATATCTGCAGGGTGGGTGTCAGGAGGACGGGGCCAGACTCTTTCCAGTGGTGCCCAGCGACAGGACAAGGGGCAATGGGCACAAACTGAAGCAGAGGAAGCTCCAGCTGCACAGGAGGAAGAACTTCTTCACTCTGAGGGTGACGGAGCCCTGGCCCAGGCTGCCCAGGGAGGTTGTGGAGTCTCCTTCTCTGGAGATATTGCAGACCCGCCTGGACAAGGTCCTGTGCAGCCTGCTCTGGGTGACCCTGCTTCGGCAGGGAGTTGGGCTGGGTGACCCACAGAGGTCCCTTCCAACCCCTGCCATGCTGGGATTCTGGGATTCTGTACAAGTCCCACAAGCAAATTTGAGTTGCAGTTCTTTCTAAGACATCTTAAAAATAAAACTTTTTGAAATAAAATAACTTACTTCATGATAAAATATAAAAAGACACAAAGTGCAAGCTGTTGTGAAGCTGTCACACTGTGGTGGGACTGGAAACCTGCAGACAAACTGCAGCGTGCCCCGCAGTTCCTTCAGCCTGTGGTTTGTGAAATATCACACCGCTTTGCAAAGCCTTACAGCAGTGCAGAGCTCCACATCTCTGCGTTCTCTGCAAAAGCACGTAAGCAAAGGAATGAAGACCATTCCCAAGTCCATCCTGCAATGGTTTCGCCCTCAAACAATTTTAAGAGGATTTCCATGAGAATCTTCACGGAAGACAAAGTGCTGAAGGCAGACCTGCAAACCCAGGCCTCCTAAGTCACTCAGGGATGGAGAAGGCTTTCTGAGACATGCTTCCAGGCAAACTGTGTAACTGAGCATAAAATCCCAGGGTAAAAATGGGAATCAAAAAAGCAGGGACCAACCCACAGCCCACTTCAGCAAATATTGCTGCTTTGTAATAAATATGATGCTCTATCACTTTGGGATGCTTGCGTTCCTTGACTGACTCGCTGCCAACCCAGCCTTTTTCCAGGGTGTTAAAACCACCCCTCGAAGTTATATTTGAGGGTTTTTTTCTTATTTCGCCATAAGCAGTTTTCCAACGCCACAGTGCAGTTTGGAGGATGCCGACACCGTTTCCATCCAGTTCGGAAAGAAGCTGCGGAGTGGGGATTGCGGAACAGGCTGGTCGCCAGTGCCTCGAAACGCTGCGTCGCAGGGGTTACAGCAGCACCCACCACAGAAAGGCTCCGACGTGGATCTGCATCTCTGAGCACTGCTGTAACGAAAGGATTCCTAACCCTCCCCAGGCAAGGGCTCCCTTGCAGCAAGAACGTTCTGCAGTTCTGAGTACAGAGCACAGGCTTCGCTTCGCCTTGCTAGTGGGTGAGAGCTCCTGGAAGAGACGGGTAATTTTTTGAGCACAGTTTAACTCACTCCAGCTGTACATTTTCCTTCAGATCCTGGCTCTTGCTTCAGCTGCACGCCAGCTAACATGCAGCGAGAGCCCATCAGTAAATCTGCTGCAGGAGGATGCGACAGCAACAGCTCGCAGGCGTCTTTCACTTCGTAAGAGTTTCAGCTGCACTGAGTCATGCTCAGTGTCCAAAACAAATAAATCTGAAGCGTACGGTCATCCAGGTTCAGTTACCAAATAGAAAAAAAAAAAAAGGCCAACAGTTTAAATAGTGCAATTGATGAATGCAGTAGAAAGATTTAAAGAGTTCTGCAGAGGAAAGCATAATGTTACTACACCTGTGTCATCCCTTGCACGGTTTGTGGCCAGCTGTGCTTTTGGGAAGGGGTAAATTCGCTCTACAGCTCCCTGACAGGAGGGTGTAGTGAGAGGGAGGTTGGTCTCTTCTCCCAAGTAACCAGAGATAGGATGAGAGGAAATGGCCTCAGGTTGTGTCTGGGAAGATTTAGTTTGGATATTAGGAAAAATTTCTTTCCTGGAAGAGTGGTCAGGCATTGGACCAGGCTGCCCAGGGCAGTGGTGGAGTCTCCATGCCTGGAGGGGTTCAAAAACCATGTAGACGTGGCACTTCAGGATGTGGTTTAGCAGGCATGGGGGTGATGGGTTGATGGTTGGGCTTGATGACCTTAGAGGTCTTTTCCAACCTTAGTGATTGTACGGTTCTATAAATAATGCTTGCGTGGGGCCATGCATGATGGCTGCTGTGTGACCTGTGCTAGGGGTGAGGAAAGGAGTCCCCTGTGCCCCCACTAAAAAAACACCAAAGAAAAAAGTGAACAGTCTTGATATTTTGGGGGGTTTTGGGATGACTGGTGGGAAACAAGGACAGCAGCTTGGTTGTGGAGCGGTACCCATCCGTTGGGCAGCATCTGTGGAACAGGGGCTGGCGTTTGCACAGGGCCTGTGTGTGATGAGCTGGTCGCAGCTCCGCTGGGCTGGTATCTGCTGTCGGACGGTGTGAGGGGGACCGGCCAGGCACGCGTGATAACTGCTTGTCTCAGAAGGAGCCCAAGCCCTGGGCTTGGCGAGGAATCTCCGTCAGAGACCTGTCGGGCAGGTGGTCCTTTGGGGAGGCGTGAGACGGAAACTGGACAATGTCACAGCTCCTCCCCATACGCTGCAGACGGCTAGGAAGCATTTGTGATTTATTTAAAGTATGGTTTTTCTGAATCTCGTGTTGTACATGTAAAAAGACTCAACCACACACCTGGGCTCATGTAGCAGCAAGCCTGTACGGCTGTGTGCTCCCCGCACTGTTCTCCCCTCACTTTTTCTCCCATTTCTCCCTGCTGTACTTCATTTTCAGCGATGCCCCAGCTCCCCCTCTGCCTCCCACTCAGGGCCAGCCCGGGAACAAGCCATGGGTGCAAGACCACAAAAATAAAACACTGCCAGGAAAAAAATCTCTTCTGCTTCTGCCACAAAGGTAGCACAGCAGGACGGCATTTCTCTGCAGGTCTTCTGAATCCACTCTGGTAAAGGCTAGGAATATTCAATTTTTAACAGCTGTGGTTTCATTTCCTTAAATAAAAGAAGTTTTTACATGCCCCGCTTTTTAGTTGTTTTCTTAGGAAAATCATTGTTATCAGCTTCTATCCTGCCTGAGAGTGTTTGCTATTGATAGCTCAAGTAGGCACCACATGATCCTGGCATCCTTTGGAAGGCCCACAATTCTTCAGACCTGCAGCTTCCTTTTTCACCTATTTTTAAACTGGCTGGCTTCCAGTCAGGGGAAGAACTCAGCAGGAGTCTTGATAAACATTTATCAGCACAGAATGCCTTCCCACCTGTCTGCACGCTGCTGCTGGGCTGCCTGCGGCACTGCTCGGACGCACCGTGGAGGATCTGGTTCATAAGCCATGTAGATGTGGCACTTCAGGACGTGGTTTAGCAGGCATGGTGGGGTTGGGTTGATGGTTGGACCTGGTGATCTTAGAGGTCTTTTCCAACCTTGGTGACTCTATGATTCTATGAGAACCAGATTACAGAACCATAGAATTCTATGATTCTATGATCTGGTTCCCCTACTTTGTGCCTTCTGGGGATATTTTGATGGGGACAAAGCGAGAGTGAAGTTTGACACTTCTCTTGCAGAGCTGCCACCTCCTCATTCAGGTATTTTTTATGGTCATGCAAATAGGCAATTTTGTTTGCTAGAAGCCGAGATGCTGACTTTTGTAGTGGTAACCCAGCCACACACCAGCATCCTCGCTGAGCAGCAGGCAGCAGAGCCTGTGGACAGCTCTGCTCGTGAAAGCTGTCTCGAGATAACGTTAATAAATTAGAATAGTGTACAGAAATAAATTACAATAGCTGCACCAACTGATGCCCCAGGCCCCTCTGGGTGACAGCAAAATGGCAAATGGCCTTGCTCACTGAAAATTCACGAAGGCGATTTCAGCTGGGGAGTTCTTATCCCAAATCCAGAGTCTAAGCCCATAATTTTTCTGAATTGCTACTCAAATTTTTTTTTGTGTGTATGAGGTAACCTGAGCTTCAGGAGGTGTCGTGGTTTCCAAGCCAGCGAGCAGGCTGCAGTTCACCGTTCAGAGGGTGGGCAGCAGACAGGTGAATGGGATCCGCCTGCTCGCTGTCCAGGAGGAGGCGAGGAAAGGGAAAACGAGAGCTGATTTGGCCCCATAAAGCCGTACTCTTCCCTGATTTTGCATCAGCTGATCGAACGAGGCAATGAAAAAGTTAATTCACTGCTGAAAGCTGAGGCAGACATAAGCCATAAACATGTGGATGCAGCAGTGGTTAGACCTGAAATTCAAGATGGTTTTTGTTTTGTCTGTCCTTGACCACAGCTCTCATCTCAACTTTATTTAAGCAGATTGCTAAACAAACACTCTCTCCCTTTTATCTACTTATAACAGCTTAACTGCTGTTCAGCCATATCTGCAAACTCCACTGAGAAATAGTGCAAAGTTTTGTTTGCAGGTACTGTTTACATCGCTTCCCAGTAGAAAGTAGAAAAGACATTTTTAATATCCAGGCTGTGTGCTGACTAAGCGCAATTAGTCACCAAGCAGCCAGTGTTTAAACACAAATGACAGAATATTGCAGATAAGGCACCCACCTTGCAGGGAGATAGCATTTTTCGCATAGCTTTTCTCTGCTGAGGACATAATGTCTTGCGCCGTTGCATTTTCAATCTAAGAGGTGAGGAGAACAGAGATCGCTGCAATTATTTCAGGACAAGGGGCAATGGGCACAAACTGAGGCACAGGAAGTTCCGTCTGAACATGAGGAGGAACTTCTTCCCTCTGAGGGTGACGGAGCACTGGCCCAGGCTGCCCAGGGAGGCTGTGGAGTCTCCTTCTCTGGAGATATTCAAGACCCGCCTGGACAAGGTCCTGTGCAGCCTGCTCTGGGTGACCCTGCTTCGGCAGGAGGGTTGGACTAGATGACCCGCAGAGGTCCCTTCCAACCCCTACTATTCTGTGATTCTGTGATTCTGTGATTCTGTGATTCTGTACCTGGGGAACAGATTGTTAAAATTCTAAGATTCCTGGGCTGAAGAGTGGCTACTTCTACAACTGACAACAGCAACTGCTGAAGAGGTGTCCCACATTAGCACAGATAAGTTAGCAGATCCATATAGCCCGAGATAAAAACTGAAGTAAGGTGGGAGCGAATGCTGAGGACAGGGAACACGACTCTTGTGGTCAGTTAATCTCTGGGACTCACTTTCACCAGAAAAAACACCTCCCATAGGAGCTGGGAATTAACACACTTTTAATTGTGAACTTGTCGTTCAGGGGAGAAACGGAGAAGTTATTTCATCACTACTTAGTTGATCTTGGCTAAACTCTGTCTGCAGAAGTTTATTCACAGCCTGTTAATTAGCCAAGTCCGTGATGGCTATCTGCTGCTGTGACTTCAGCCGGGGATTTAAGTGATCTGAGTCATGGCTTTGGACATTAATTAGCACCAGGTTCAAACAGCATCACGCCTCACAGATCCGTTTCGCCTGTGTTTGGCAAACACCCACTGGAGTTCAAAGCACAGCAGCTCACAGTCCCCATCACCACCACCCTCATGGCAGCATGCTCAAAACTGAAGGTGTACCTCTGCCCTCATCGATTTAACAGATGTAGAAATGAAGTGAGTTCACTTAAAAAAAGCACTCTGGGAAGGTGGGATTATGTTGCTGTCGGATTTAGTGCTGGTAAGCACAGATCCGCAGCAGTGCCTCATGGATTCGGGTAGGTGCTAGGTTACACAGAACCATTGAGTGATAGAATGGTTTGAGCTGGGACAGGGACCCCTTCCACCAGCCCAGGGTGCTCAGAGCCCCATCCAGCTTGGCCTTGAACCCTGCCAGGGAGGGGACAGCCACAGCTTCTCTGGGCAACCTGAGCCAGGGTCTCACCACCCTCATGGTGAAGAATTTCTGGGTGTTTGGCTGTGGGTCTGCTGCAGACTGCTCTTGGAACCAACTATCTGTCTCCTTCCCAACCTCCTTGGTGTTTCACAGCCTTCTCATCACCTCCTGTAGCTCAGCCACCAGCTGCAGGAAGTCCTCCACCCCAGCACACCTTTGCAGGCAGGTCTGCCACCCGTCCCTGTCCCAGGAGAAAGGCCAAGGCACTTCTGCAGCTGGAGCTCTGCACCGTGGCCTCTCCATCCAGCACTCCGCCCGGGCAGAGGCACCGGCTGTGGCTGGGGTAGGTGGTGCAGACTCCCCGGCCAGAGCTGCAGCCCCTGCTCTTGGGCGAGGGGTCCCCATCCGGCCCTGAGGGACAGGCAGGAGGAGTGCCCTCAGCCTGTGCAAGTTCACAGACAACTTCATGTCTTCTTAGCGAAATGGAAAAGTACGGTTTTTAGCTGTTTCTTTTCTTTTCCTATTCTTATCACCTTCATGTTTACCGAATCCACACGGTCAGTGGGAGCCGAGCAGCCTGGACGGTGTCGGACCTTGCTGAAGTCCGTGTGGACTTTGCTACTGATACCATGAGACACCGACAGAGCCTCCTCCATGACATGACCATATCGCTTGGGTTTTCCCATAGCACTTCAAGGCTTCAAGGTTCCTCCATCCTTTCTTCTGTCTCACTTCTTCGTTCAACAAGCGGTGTTTTGCACATAGTTTACTGATGAGGAAGGCCTTGTGCAGTTAAACTCTGCGAGGCTAGTCACAGGTGCTGGCAGAAATCTCACATCTGACTATTGTCAAACTTAGAACAGTTTCAGACAACTTGTTTCAAGGCTTTTTGAATTACCAGCAAGACCTGGGCAAGATTTCTAGAAATTGTTTTTTCAAATGTGGGTAAGATGACGGTTATAGGCATGATAAAAACTATACTACAACAGAATACTGTTACTGAACACAGAGGTCAGTGCTCAATTTCATTCAGAAAAACTAAAAGAAATTATTGAATGGAGCAGGCATTACTGCCGTTCAGATCCTGACCCTAGGACATGCTTATGCAACTCTGGTTTCCTCAGCAGTATTTGTACAACGGATCTGAGGCAACAGAATCGTTTTCAAAGTAGGATGCTTTTCAGTGAACAGCTTTCCTTTGTGGTGAAAATCAAAACATCTCACTTTAAAACCGGAGGAGCTGATTTTGAAGTGGTGCCATCACGAGTCACCAGAAGCACCTTCTCATGTCTCTTGATCCTGCTCTCTCTGGGCCAGACTCCCTAATGCCTCTGTGTCGCCTGTAACGTCTGCACCCTCACTGTGAGAAATTTGGAAGTCCTTGGTTTGGTACGTCAGGACAGCTGTCTCCACCAAAACATGGAGATGTGATGTATCTAGCTGGATTGGCCAAATGAAAATATTCTGAGTGCTGTTCCAAACTTTGTTGAAAAATCAGTATTTCCCCTGGAGAAAACTGCATTGATGGAAAACTTTAAATCAGACCTCCTTTGAGGATAAAATTTCTCTGAAGACACCCAATTCTTCAGTTTCCAACTGAAAAACTAACAGCTGAAGAAAATATTTTGCACCACTTAAGAACCCTGCATAGCCCTAACAGGTTCAGAGAAGCTTTCCTGCCGCCTCCTTCCCACCAAAGAAATGTGAAACTACTGAAGACCACCAGAGAAATGTGAAACTACTGAAGACAGCAGGCCATGTGCGCACAGAGTAATCCTGACCCTATCTTAGTGGATATTGTGCAAACAAATGTCAAGGAAAAACACTTCTCCCAAGCAGGAGTAATGCTGGCGAAGGAACAAGTCTCACAGGCACTAGAGTGTGGTGGTTTCCAAGAACGTCAGCTTTTGTGGTTGTGATTTTTCTCCTTTAGAACATGTTTGAGCTGCCTGAGGTTCCTTCCCCTTCCTTGGATGCAGAATGTTATTTGAAAATAGATTTTTGATTTTTATTTTTATTAAGGCTTGTCTGGTACCACATCAAGATCAACCTGGTGCACAGAAGGTCCACAGGGAACCACATTCTCATCCTCACTCCCAGTGGAAGATGGACAGGTCAAAGCATCACCTTCAAGGCTTTTGCCAGTGTTACTCTTCACAGTTAATACACGTCAAGCTCTAAAATTGCACAGTGAGATGCAAGCCAATTAATTTCCCAATTCCCTGTTAAGACAGCTAGGTCTGGCACTAAAACACTAAGAAATAAAGCACAGCGGCAGGGGAGGGCTTTTCACAAAGCTGAAAAAAACCATCAGAGCATCTTGGGTCACAGATCTTTGGGTTTATTAGACCATAAAAATACGCAGTACATGACAGAGAAAGTAATTAAATAGTGTGATGAAACTTGGTTTAACTTTCCACACCTGTCTTCCAGGAAACCATCCTCAGCTGAGTGCTTAATAAAATATTGTATTAAAATTAACCCCGCTATGTCATACTCAGAACCAACAAATATTGTAAAAGAATTGCCAAATACCTAATCTTCCCTGTTTGCATACAGTCTATAATTTAGCTGTAACAGAAGTACAACACAGCTAATATTACAGTCTGGCTGGATGTGATGACTCAGCTTGTCCAGACCATTTTTTGTCGTGCAGGCTGCTTTATCCAGGCACAGGAAAACTGACAGATACAAGTTTCTGTTACTAAAAAATGTCGCTAATTCCTGGTGACGTCTTGCCAGCTGATGCATAAACCTGCTTTTCTACCTGCCGGGTGCAGCACAACCGCTTGCAGAGAAGGGCAGACGGCTCTCGGGAACCCCCGGCCAGACCTCGCGGTGGGAAAGTTTCCCCCTAAATAAGGGCACTCCACGTCAAAGACGCCTGGGCTTCTGACGCAGGGAAGGCGGGTGAGCGTCTGCCTCATTTTTGAGGAAGGAATTTGAGTAAGGCAGCAGAGACCTCGTGCATTAAAAAAATGACGTGTTTGGGACCACACTTTGCCTGCTCATCCTCAGAAAGCAGCAGCTGGCTGACGGGGCTGAGTGTGCCAGCACACACTGCCTGCCAGCCTGCGGCGGTCACTTATTTTTTCAGGTGTGTAAGCTACGACCAACAGATCAGCTTGCTGTAGCCTGGGCTCTAAGCATGCTTGATAATCAGTAAAAAAAGTGCAACCATATGAAACAACTTTTCGACTTTACGCTGCGGAAGGGGGCTAGCTTGGAAGGAAAAAAAAAATCTTAAAAAGATGTTCAGCACTTTTGTCGTGTTCAGAAGCTCTGCTCGCCAGCTGTGTACATGTCAGTCCGCTCAGAAACAACAGGGCAGGGCTGAACCTGGAGGACATCCCCAGAGATGGTTAGTAGAAGTTGGTTAGCTCAAGGGAAGACCTTCAGTTGTTGTTTTAATCTTACCCTTTCTTTCCAGCACATGTTAAACCCCAGTGCCTAATGAATTATTGGAGAAAAAGTGAGAGAGGAAGATGAAGGAAAAAAACTAGCAATAACACCTAACTTTTCTTGGAAGACCCCATGGTCTCTGCAGTGGGGAGGTGAAACCCCTGGGCAGGTCTCTGACATTCCTGTTCCCTCAACCCCTAGGTCCTTCAGCAACGGAAGGCAGGACTAACACCAGCAATCTTTCTTCAGAGGTTTTAGATGAACAGTAAGCCTACAAGAAGTCTTTCACAAAGGCATGCATTGGAGCATAGAGCCACATATTTTCAATCCTTTCATTCACAAGTGGCCTTAGGAGGACAAAATTCTAAACCGTACAGCAGCAAACTCCTGGAAAAGGGAATTTTGGCAGACTGGTCTTCCAGATCTGGTCGGTGCTGGGAGGAAGCTGCACAGTTTAGTGTGTTGGCACCAGAGAACATTGTCACGAGCCATCCCAGTTCTCCCAAAGGAAAAGGGGCGAGGCTATTGACCCTCCCAGAGTGGCATGTTTCAGGGCTGAGACAAGGAGGCTTCACCATTCTCTCTTGTATGCCCTGGGGTGGAGGGCTCCTCAACACGGCTATGAGCAGAGCCACTCTTTCAGTCCTGCTGCAAGGCCATGAAGACGCGAGGGCTGGGGCTGCTGCCCATCCCAGGACGCCCTGCATTACGCTGGCAAAGCGTCCATCTCTCCCTTCACGTACACAGGGTTTCACTGTCCCGACCAGCGTTGTCTCCTCTGCAGCGATGCCCACAGACGCCCCTCTGCCCACACCCGCAGCTCCCCCGGCAGAGGAGTCAGCAGAGGCTGCGTGGAGCGGGGTGGTGGTGAGGGGTTGCTGGTGCCCACAGCAGGAGACCCCACCTCACCACCTGCCTGGTCTGAGCTCAGGAGGCAGCAGAGCCAGAAGATGTTGCGGGAAGGATGCATCGACTTGCTCTAGGGTTCCTCCTCCACCCAAGACAGTACTGTATCAGAGGGAGGGTGGTGAGCTTTTGGCGTAACCTCAGCCCCTCTTCAGCTGATGCAGACGGTCTTACTTCAGCAGAAGACAACACCAGGATACGCAGGCAGGTTCAAACGCAAATCTTGGCAATACAGGACAAACCCTTCTGTGCAGCTGGCCGCTTATGCTCCATTCCCGTCTTCAAGCTTTTCTTCACGATGGCTGACAACACACTCTTTTGTATCAAAAATATTGTGGCAACATTTGTCATGACATCTTCTGTGTTTTGGTATTCATGGGGCTGTAATCTCACAGGACGCCCATGGGGCCCCGGACCCAGAGGTGCTGCTGCTGGTGGCTGTCGTCCTCCCACTGCTGTCATGTGTAAAACAAACAAGAAAGCTTTCAAAGAACTCTGCATGAGTGTTTACATTTATGCTCTGCTAAGCAGCAAAAAGGACACAAAATATTAACAAACATTTAAATTAGAGCCTTCTCGATCAAGCTGTGGAGCCGTCTCACTTTGTCCAGCTCTCCCCTCCTGCTCCGGGTGGATGGCGAGAGGGGACAGGCTCCCCCAGCTTCACCCTGACAGTCCAGATCTCTGCCTTTTCACTCCTCTTCCCAGCAGCTCCCGCCTCTGCTCCTGCTATGGGGGTGAGTCACCCGCAGCTACTGAAGCCCTGTAAATTACAGCCTATCCTAAAATCAATTAACGCAGCCTAAAAACTACAGCAGCTCAGCTGCTGCGCTCTCCCGCTGCCAGACCAACCCTCCAGCAACCGAGCGGGAGCCACGTAGGTTCTCTGAAAGGAAGGTGCCACCGCCCACGAGCCAGAGTCCTCAGAGCATCGGGGAAAAAAAGACTGAAAAAAAGTATTTGTGCTTTCCAGTATAGAGCAAAAAGAAAAATAATATGACTTTATTTGTTTTCCTGTCTGAACACAGGGAATTGCGAAGGTAGAAGCACCACCGGACAGTGATCCACATGAGCTGCCAGAAGACAAATGACCACATAACAGCGAAGCATCAGCTGGATGAATTAAATACCAGCCAAAAGAATGACCTTTCAGTTAGCTAGATGAGAATGTGCCAACTCAAGTACTATGCTCTGTAATGCTTTCTAGCACTTCCTTCTAGCGCAGACGCTGCCCCAGATGCTTGACTTCAGATGCTCTGTAAGGTACCAGTAGTCCACTGCCATTTCTGGGGGATTCCACCCCCGCTGCCGCATCAGTGTTGCAGGTGCCGCAGACGGGTTAGCGGGCTGAGCAGCGTAGGCAAAGTCATTTATCCTTCATCTTGGCTGCTGTAAATTCTCAGGCGGGTATTTAGCAGGGATCAGATAGCATCTATCCGCTATATTTTTTCAGCTGGCCAGGCAGCACAGCGAACTGGCACCAGCTCAAGGCGAGTCCTGCGTCCCACTTCACGCGACCGGCAGGAAGCCTGGCGTTGGTCCTTACGGTGTGCTGCTGGGCGCTGGGACACAGCCTAACAGCACAGTCAGTCTAAAAAATCAAAATTCGCTTTGAATAGCTTACGTTGTATTTGGAAAGCAAACGTAAATTCCTTTAGCAACTTCAGCCAGTTTCAGCAGTACTGTGAAAAAATAAAATGGGGTGTAAATGAGTACACACAGTAGGTTAGTTCATTTGCATAGAGTGTGAATCATAGCAAATATTTTTTTTTGGATTGCTGGGTTCCTTCTCTTCTCAGATACACATCATTCTTGCCAGCTACTGCTCCCATTCCACCACTTTCTCCCAGAGCCGCTCCTCCATCCTCACAAACAAGACAATGCAAGCATGGGGTGGGATGGAAAAGTCTTAATAACTCTTTAAAGCATCCTCTCAGCAAACCCATCACCATTTTGCTTGCTGAAAGCAATAAAAACATAAATAATTTTGCTTAAGCTTATATTTAGGAGTGATATTTTCCAGCGTGCTGGAACACAGCTGCCACTTATCTCCTGTGCACATCGTGACACAAACTGAACGAGGATTTCTGAAGAGCTGCTACGTATGCTGCAATCCAAACCCTCACGAGCAGCTGGAATAAATTACTCTACACAGCACGTTTTAAAGAGATGATGTGCAGAATGGTTTAAAGCAACACAACCCTTTATAAAGCTAATCAAAGGCTTAACTCAGCAATGGGGCTAACTGAATTAATATTTTACACTTCTTCCAAGTGAACTATAGATCACACATATCATGAGGGATCAGACTAGCACAAGGGAATTATTTGCAACAGTCAGAGAACACCATTAAAAGCATAACCAGCCAAGAAGTCAAGTTTTTTCTGTATTTTTTTGTCATCTTCTTTTTTTTTTTTCTTTTCGCTAAGAGGCTGAAATTCCATCCTTAGCTCTGTGTCTCTAGTTATTGCAGTGTGAAGTATGTGGTATGCGAGATCACCCGCTGTTTGGAGACTACTGAAATCTCTAGCCAAAACAAAACGAGTTAGTCTTACCTCTCTGTTTCCTGGCTTTTGTTGTTCTAGATTAATCCAATGAAGTTGCTTTAGCAAGCTTTTTGTGTAATTTGCCTTTCATTTTTTCAATTTTGATTTTCAAAATCTATCCTAAACCAACATTTATGATGGTTAAGCTCTGGTGTGCTCTGTTTAGCCCTGAAACACATTTTTTTTTTTAAGCTTAACTTTGCTGTATCCCAAAATACGTCACTTAAATGCTCATCATTTTTCCATGCTATCTGCTCTTTTAAACGGTAAATGCGCTCTCAGTTTGCTTGTTTGTTCTGCGTGTACCAATGCAGACCCCCCTCCTTCCGACCGTTGTTCACATAGAATCACAGAATCACAGAATCACAGAATAGTAGGGGTTGGAAGGGACCTCTGTGGCTCATCTAGTCCAACCCCCTGCCCAAGCAGGGTCACCTACAGCAGGCCGCACAGGATCTTGTCCAGGCGGGTCTTGAATATCTCCAGAGAAGGAGAGTCCACAGCCTCCCTGGGCAGCCTGTTCCAGTGCTCCGTCACCCTCAGAGGGAAGAAGTTCTTCCTCATGTTCATACTCACAGCTCACACAATTCATGATGTGCAAAAGGGATACAGCCCATGTACACAGCTTAGAAACCGATGTGCAAACCAGTGGGGTACGTTACGGTGCGTGACACGTGTACATACACGCATACGGTACGCGCAGACATTTCCCTTGGCATTTCGAGAGGATCGGAGGGAATGGAGGAGGGAAAATGCAGGAAGGTTTAATGAAGTTATGAGTGTGTGGGGAGGCAAGGACCCGGAGCAGGAGGGAGCGGTGGAGGGCAAGGGAGTGGCGGTGAGTCAGGGATGCTCTACCCTGCATCCCACCCGCCCGCCGAGAGCCCATACGCACGCTCTGGGGCTGTCCCTGCTCACAGCCACCTGCCTGGGCTGCATCGCCCGCCTAGTCCCTCCTTAGCAAGAGAGACTCTGCTCCCGTACCTGCCCTGCATCGCCACCCAGGTTGGGCACCCAGGCAGCCCCATGCCTGTCCCCAGCAGCCCTGCAGCCCTCCTCTGTCTCCAAAGCACCCCAGAGCCACCCACGCCTGGGATGGGGAGATGGCTGAGCCAACGGCATCGTTGCTGCTGGAGAAAGGCCTTTGCTCTCACACTGGGGAGTTTTAACCGTTGGCAAAATTATGACTATGGAGCTGCAAGTATTCCAGAATGAGGGACAGGGCAGTGAAAGTGCCCCTGTACTGGGCACTGGTGAGGCCACACCTGGAGTACTGTGTTCAGTTTTGGGTCCCTCCCTACAAGAAGGACATTGAGGAGCTGGAGCGTGTCCAGAGAAGGGCAGCGAGGCTGGGGAGGGGTCTGGAGAACAAGTCTGATGAGGAGCGGCTGAGGGAGCTGGGGCTGTTCAGTCTGGAGAAGAGGAGGCTGAGGGGGGACCTTATCGCTCTCTCCAGCTCCCTGGCAGGAGGGTGTAGTGAGGTGGGGGCTGGTCCTTCTCCCAGGTCACCACCGACAGGATGAGAGGCAATGGCCTCAAGTTGCGTCAGGGGAGGCTTAGATTGGATATTAGGAAAATTTTCTGTCCTGAAAGAGTGGTCAGGCATTGGACCAGGCTGCCCAGGGCAGTGGGGGAGTCCCCATCCCTGGAGGGCCAGACTCCGCACTCCCTACAAGCAAAGTAGGACTTGCACATTGCTGCCTCTACCACACCTCCTGCCATGACTCCCTCACACAAGTGTAGTTCCCTGAAGCAAGTGTACCTGTCCAAAGTTTGTGTGTCTATTCACACCATTCCATATTTTTTGGCTTATTATGCTCTCAGACATTCAGGCAAATTCTTGCTTATACAAAGATCCAGAGGGCCCTGCAAAAGCTCTTATGTTGGACTGCAAATGCATTAAGCCTGGAAGCTGGTGTTTGTGATATGGAGTAACAACACAAGGAAGAGAAAGTGAAGTGACATCACGGGAGAAAGTAGAAATGCTCAGTCTCATTTATTCAATACTGCTTTCATGTCAAGTGTTCTAGATATTATTCTCACCTGCTTCCTTCAGTGGCTGAGATTTGTCCTTTACCTCAATCCAGATCAGACTTGGGTTTTTAGTGCAAGGGCTGGATGCATTTTTCTGGGCAGTCTCCAGTTGTAAATTCCACCCCCTCTGCTTGTGATTGCAACAGCAACCATTTACCCACACACTCACAGAAGAATCACAGAATCACAGGATGGTTTGGGTTGGAAGGGACCTTCAGAGGCTATGTATCCCAACCTCCCTGCAGCGAGCAGGGACATCTGCAACTGGATCAGGGTGCTCAGAGCCCCGTCCAACCTGGCCTGGAATGGTTACAGAATCACAGAATCACAGAATAGTAGGGGTTGGAAGGGACCTCTGTGGGTCATCTAGTCCAACCCCCCCGCCGAAGCAGGGTCACCCAGAGCAGGCTGCACAGGACCTTGTCCAGGCGGGTCTTGAATATCTCCAGAGAAGGAGACTCCACAACCTCCCTGGGCACCCTGTTCCAGGGCTCCATCACCCTCAGAGGGAAGAAGTTCCTCCTCATGTTCAGACGGAACTTCCTCTGCTTCAGTTTGTGCCCGTTGCCCCTTGTCCTGTCACTGGGCACCACTGAAAAGAGCTTGGCCCCATCCTCCTGACACCCACCCTTCAGATATTTGTAGGCATTTATAAGGTCCCCTCGCAGCCTTCTCTTCTTCAGGCTGAACAAGCCCAGTTCCCTCAACCTCTCCTCGTAGGAGAGATGCTCCAGTCCCCTCACCATCCTTGTAGCCCTCCACTGGACTCTCTCCAGTAGCTCTTCATCCTTCTTGAACTGGGGAGCCCAGAACTGGACACAGTACTCCAGATGAGGCCTCACCAGGGCAGTGTAGAGGGGAAGGAGAACATCCCTCGTCCTGCTGGCCACACTCGTCTTGATGCACCCCAGGATCCCATTGGCTTTCTTGGCAGCCAGGGCACACTGCTGGCTCATGGTCAACCTGTCGTCCACCAGGACACCCAGGTCCCTCTCCGCAGAGCTGCTCTCCAGCAGGTCCACCCCAAGCCTGTACTGGTGCATGAGGTTGTTCCTCCCCAGGTGCAGGACCCTGCACTTGCCCTTGTTGAACCTCATCAGGTTCCTCTCTGCCCAGCTCTCCAGCCTATCCAGGTCACGCTGAATGGCAGCACAGCCTTCTGGTGTATCTACCACACCTCCCAGTTTGGTGTCGTCAGCAAACTTGCTGAGGGTACATTCTAACTCTTCATCCAGGTCGTTGATGAAGAAGTTATGGTTCCAGGGATGGGGCATCTCCCACCTCTCTGGGCAACCTGTGCCAGGGTTTCACCACCCTCATGGTAAAAAAAATTTCTCCCTTGTATCCAGTCTGAATCTACCCGCCCTTAGTTGAAAGCCATCACCCCCTGTCCCATCACTCCCTGCCCTTGTCACAGCCCCTCTCCAGCTCTCTCACAGCCCCTCCAGGCCCTGGCAGCTGCTCTAAGGTCTCCCTGCAGCCTTCTCCTCCCCAGGCTGAGCAGCCCCAGCTCTCCCAGCCTTTCCTCCCAGCACAGGGGTTCCAGCCCTCGCATCATTGCTGGGGCCTCCTCCGGCCCCGCTCCCACAGCTCCAGCTCTGTCCTGTGCTGAGGGCTCCAGAGCTGGACGCAGGACTCCCGGGGGGTCTCAGCAGAGCGGGGCAGAGGGGCAGAATCCCCTCCCTCGCCCTGTGCCCACGCTGCTGGGGATGCAGCCCAGGGCACACCTTGCCTGCTGGGCTGCCAGCACACATTGCCAGGTCACATTCACTTGTCACAGTCACCCATCTCATCTTCCTAAACTAAGTGAAAACCAGAACTTTTGTAAAAGTAAGTTTCCAGCAGGGGTGGTGAGCCGATCCAGATGACCATACAGCCACACCACCACTGAGGCACAAGTGATGTGCTGTTCGAGGGAGGGGAGGATCCATGCGTCCATGGCTAAACCAACCACGAGAACATGTGTTTGTTTCCCTGTTTGTTGTAAGTGGCTAGAAAACAGCTGGTGATTGACAATTCATGTTTCCACCATGGTTTTCAGGTAAAACTTAATTAAGTGTATGTATATGCATATACCTGCTCTTGTCATGTGTAGCATTAATCACACGACATTGTACTCTGCAGCTTCACATGCTTCATCATTCTGGCTGGACGGGTGACAGAGCCAGTGCTCCCATCTCTCAGAGCCAGCACGGTAACACCGCACATCTCCTACGACGGGACTTGAACATCGGCTCACATCGCGGTGCTCCATGACACCCAGACCCATGTGGAAAATCACCTCAGCGTTTGCACGCCTGCTGTGCACTCAGCAGAGATGCACGGCTCGCGACGTGCCTGTGCCGTCGGGGCAGCTCGCATTGCATCCCACCACCATGGAAAAGTCAAATCTCAGGTGCTGGCAAGGAGCCATGGTGTTCAGTCAGCAACGGGTCGCTTTTCTCTGGCGATGTAGACATCATCGAACCGTTTCAGAGCAGGCCAGGTCAGGACAAAGCCTGGTAGCTGCGCATCCTGGCAGGGCTCGCCCCATGGCAGTCTCTGTGGGAGCAGCTGAATGGTATCCAGAAAGCAAACATTATCGTAGGAGATGATGTAGTGCTAGGAGCAATATAATCCTAGTGAGAGAAAAAAAAACTTGCATCAAAACCCCCCCAAACTTTCAAAAAAAGAGTGCTTTCTGGTGTTTGAACCCTTGCCTCCTCTGAAGAACGAGCTGGAAGGAGATTTGTCCCACGACAGCTCGCACGGGTGGGATGGTTGAGCAGCCCGTAAATGGACTGGAGAGTCTGTCTGTTCCACACAGAAAAGCTTCACGTAGAGAAACAAGGCTATGCGCTCTGGGGAAGGCACCGGGGGCGGCAGGATCCCCCCCAGAGTTGGCACTTCTGCAAGGGTTCCTTCAGCACGGTGCCTGGCAGTGATCGTGTCCCTGCAAGCCAGGTGTCCTTGAAAAGTGAGGACATTAATTCTATCTTGTCAGAGAAGTCTTCGTTCCAGAGAAAGCGCTAAGGACCCTTCTGGTTAACACCAAGCAGCTAATTAGATTTGCTCCCAACTCAACGAAATCCTGAGCAAACTCATTAAGGGTTTTGATTGACAATAAGTGACTTGGAAAGACGCTAATGAGATGCCACAGGGACCTGCTATGCAACCGAAGCTGCAAGATTTATTCCATGGATGTCCTGGAAATAGAAATTACATATATATATATATATGTATATATATATGGTGGCTCTTAAACGGAAGCCTGCGACCTTGACATTTCTATACAAGGCCCTTCCAAGGAAGTGGTCCAACACAGCTCTGGGGACTGTGTCAGTCTAACAGTCCGATGGAGGGCTCACCTCAGGATACTAAAAGGGCTAGCAGATAGGATGACTCAGGGGCAGCTGCTTATTAATTTTTCTACTCTGTTCAATTTGGCAATTCCCCAAGAAGCTGCTGTTTCATTCCTGCAGTGCCGCAGCAGTGACATCCAGCAGCGTCATCTGCAGAGTGGCCTAAAAGGGATGGCTCACACCTCGGCAGAAACACGTGCGTGTGTTTTTCTTTCTTGGAATTGTTTGCAAATTAAAACCTCAGGCCACGTGTAAATCTACAGTCCTTCTCTGTGAAACTGCCTCAGCACACACACCACCTGAGCAACGCAGGTCTATAGGGAATAATATTGTTGGTAGAAAGTCCCTTTCTGAAGGCTGGCCATTTCTTCATGATCATCCCACATTATCTGGACGACTACTTACTAATTAATCCCAATGTGGGCTTCCCTTTCAATGGCTTTCCAGCAGTGAAACTAGTCCCAGAAAGAACAAATCCTATGTGAAAATGTTTTCAGGGTTAAGAATAAATTAATTATTGCAAGGCACAACAATACAGTTAATCCCAACCTCTTGTTCTCCTGTTTAGCTTCATAGCAAGGCAAACATTTTACAGTAATTGTATTTTTGCATTTACAGAATAACTTCCATTAGAGTAATTCAAGACCCCGCCAAGGTAGGTAAATACTTATTATGTGCCAAGAAATTATGTTTCTTGCCAGTCACTGCCAGGAGCAGGAACAAAGGCCCACTCTTTTCGCTATTGTGTACATGTATAACTGCAGCATCCACTGGCTCCTCATCATGAGCCAGTTTTCCTTCACACTAAGCATCACTCAAACCCTAATCCCAAATTTGGTATTTTTATTTTGTTTGCTTTTGTCAGGAAACTAAATTGCCTTTGGCTCTGCTTCAGCGTGAGCAAGAAAGCATTTTTCTGGTGGGTCAGGCGTGCGAGAAGAAAGGATCGGAGTGAAGAGAGCTGGTTTTATTTTCTTTGCCATGGTACTTATGGTCCCTAGGATGAAACCTGCGTCCCTCTGCAGTCATCTGCAGCTTTTCCAGCAGTTAAAGCAGAATCAGAATTTCACTTCAACAGCAAGTGACAGCTGTATTGGTATACGGCACCTTTTCCTTCCTTTTATGTTGTTGAAAATGGTCTTTTTTTTCTTATTTATTTATACGGTACAGTGCAATCAACTGTCTAATGCAGCGGATCACATGAAGTACCTGATTTTTCCACCAAAACTCATGTCTTCATTTCAAATGCACGACAGAAATTTAAAGACTTGAAACTAATGTGGAAGGCAAACATTCCAGGTCCCACTTAACTGTTCTGGATGAATGAATAAGCTTTACAGAGTAAATGTAAACCAAAACCAACCGAACATAAATAAGCTGGTTTCAGCAGTTCCAGCCTATGTCTAAATTTAAACTTCCCTTCAACAAAGTAGAAAAAACTCCAAGCTCACAATTAAAAGAAGACCAAGAAAAAAAAAGGGAAAATGAAAAGCTAGTTTAAAATCCAAGAAAGAAAAAGCCATTTTAAACAGTGCAATGCAAAATAGGAAAGGGTGACTAGCTAACAATTACCCGATAGTATAAACAATAGCAAAGTGGGATGCGCAATTCTAATTGTCAAAATTACAGTAACTGTGGTATTTTGACAGAGCTGAAGGCGTCTGAATGGTGACTCTGACTATTTCTAGCAAATAGGGTAAACAAATCTTATTACTACAGCAGTTAACAGCGCTATTTTGTAAAGAAACCCAGTGCTGCATGTCTCTATTTCAAGAGCTGTACCTAAACATCTGGGACAATTTTATTTTTAAGAATGGTGCAGGGAAAGAGAAGAAAAAAACCCAAATGTCTTGCTGCACACTAAGTTACATATAAATTACAGGTTGCAAATCTCAAAGAAATTATAGTCAGGAAAAACATGTCTCTAATTGGTTTAATGATTCTACAGCATAACAGAGTCATATAAGACATGTATTATACTGCAAAGAGGCTGTATTTCTATTTATAGAACAAAATTATAATAAGAACTAAAACTACAATAAGTACTCAACCATATATTTTAACAAAAAGTAAGTTCAGCAGCTGAACTCTTTCTTTAAGAAAGCACATCAAGGCTGGTGTGTCAGAGTAAACAGTCCTTCATGTTAAAAATTTTCTATATTTTATTCAAGCAATGAAACAAAAGATACTTGGTATAAATTATGATAAGAAGTGATAGAGAAAGAAGATTCAAGAAATCTGGAAACTTTTACTGGTTCTATAAGCTCGAAATGAAGAGAAAAATTTGGAAATCAGTTGTCACTCATAAAAAGAAAGTTTTACTTCTTACAGTTCACTATCACAGTCCTATTTTCCCCATTTTGGGAAAAATACGCAATTATAGTCTCTTTTCACCTCTAAAGTCAAAAGCAAGGAGAGAAAGCAAAAGTCATGTTTATTTTTTTCTAATAACATTTGGCTGTTTACAGAAAGCATAATCACAAAGAGTTCTTTCATGAAAGAAACCATGAATATTGCAGATTGTTACTCATATTTTAAAGTGAATGGAAACCAAAGTTTAGGCCTGTCCTCTCTACAACTTTTCATGAAATAACAAGACTGCTTCTGATTTAATTTTATGCCTATTTTTAAGACAAGGCCCAGAGACACTGGAAGATGCCCAGAGCTGTTTGCAAGACAGAAGATGTGGAGAGGCTGTGAGGTGAGCTCTCCTCTGCTCGTTCCGAAAACCCACAGCAGGCAGCACGGCCCGTGCCTCTGCACTCGCCTGTAGCTGTGTGGGTGTGCTTGTGGACAAGCCGACCCGACAAACTTCGCCTGGGCTAAGCACAAGGACAGTCAAGAAAACACAAAACCAGTACTTGCAGCGTTCTCGCTGTTCAGCCTGGAGCAGCGCTATCCCCTTCCATCTAATACTAAGCAATAATTTAGTTAAAAATCACTAGATAATTTCAGAGCACAGGCCAGTCTGTATTCAGCAATTAACCAGGCTGAACTGGTGCAAACCTCTAGGAACAGCATACACCAGTTAAAATTGTATCTATTTTGACAGCAACTAATGTACTAAATGAGATGAATTTTTATTACAAATGCACAAGGTTTCTAAACCATGGAGAGTGGTGTTTGAGTTTTTTTTCCTACTGCAGCTGCACAGAGCCAGAGCCATCTCCTAGATGGGCGTCCGCTCTGAAGACATGGAATGGTAGTGATGGCTTGATGGTTGGACTTCATGATCCTAGACGTAGTTCCAACCGTAACAATTCTACGATTCTGTGATTCTATGATTTTAATCACAGACTCACAGAATGCTTTGGGTTGGAAGGGACCTTCAGAGGCCATCTAGCCCAGCCCCCTTGCAGTGAGCAGGGACATCTGCAACTGGATCAGGTTGCTCAGAGCCCCATCCAGCCTGGCCTTGAATGGTTCCAGGGATGGGGCCTCCACCACCTCCCTGTGCAACCTCTGACAGTGTTTCACCGCCCTCATTGCAAAAAATTTCTGCCTTATATCCAGTCTAGATCTACCCTCCCTTAGTTTAAAACCATTACCCTTTCTCCTGTAACAACAGACCTTGCTAAAAAGATCGTCCCCCCCTTTGATGCTCAAGCCCAATGTGAGCACCACTGTGCCCAGAAAGCAGGGAGGGACACAGAGGACTGACCTGTTTCTCTTTGAGAAACAGGGAAAACGATTCCAGCCCAGGCAGGACAGTTATAAAAACTGAATCCTGGGCAAAACTCACGCTTTCCAGGGAGGAATGGAAGGACAAAACACGGTGTTTTGCAACCGGTGGTTAGCAAGCCAGGCAGAACTCAGGTGTGCGAAACCCACCCGATAACGGCATCGGTGGGAGGCACCGGACCGCCGATGCCGGGGTTACGGTCATGTAGAGCCCCTCGTGCCACAGGCTGGTCCCCCTGCGACGCCCACCCACCCGCTGCAGGACTGGGAGCTGAAGCTGGGGATCCCATGTGGGCCCCTCACGGGGCCGGGACGCTTGGATGACAGCATGGAGAGCAATGTAATGGCTATGGCTTTGGACCACTTCTGTGACCATGAAGAAAAGAGCAGAGATGTATCATTTTGCCCAGTAAAAACACCTTAACCAGGGAAACAGTTCTCATGCCTTGAGGATGGACCAAGAAAACAACTGAGATTTGGAGAGAAACAGCATGTTAACATACCAAACACCAGATTAACTAAATTCTCATGGAAGAGAGAAACTACTCGATAGCGCTTCTGCTTTAGACATACCTGACTTTAGTTTACCTTTCATGCACAAACACTTACGTGCATACTGAACTATCAGCAGAAATGGTCTTTTGGAATCATGGACTAAAATACACAAACTTACATAAAATAAAGCAGCAACAGCAACATCAAATCTTACAGATCTTTCTGTGAGCTACTTATCATTCTGTTCACCTCTTTCAAACAATAGTGTTAACATAAAGTGAAACCATAGTTTATTCCTGTCTCAGCTGTATACTGAATAAATCATCCCAGTGTTCTCCCTTCTATCTAATAATAAGCAAAAATTTAGTCAAAAATCACCACTTAATTTCAGGGAAGCACACACATTCACCCTTTTCCATCTGAAGCTGCTCCTTAACAAAAGTACAGCATTTGCTTCAGAAATGTCAGATTGTCATGACATGATTATGTTTGTGTATAACTGATTACAGCAGTGGAGAACGTTCTTCAGCCAAATGAATTACTGATTGGTTCTCCTACTTCTTCGTCCAAGTCTTGGTTACCTTAGCAACTTCACGTTATCCAGGGGAATTAAAAACACATTGCAGCCACACAACTTCTGCAAACACAAAGGCGGTGTGCCATACTGTGTGCGGTGGGAGCTTCCCAGCAGTTACCACGCCTGCACGGCACGTCGCCGGTACACAGACAGTGTATATCCAACCAATTCTTTGCCTACAGTATTTCATTAAATTTAAGCAGGATAAAGAAAGGATTGTACTTAATGGCAGGAAAGATCGCAGGAGTCAGGAATAATTGCAGCATACTTTGCGCGGGTGTATTTCTGGCTCACACTTGTGCTGAATTTCAGAGGGAAAAGTGAAAGTGATCACTTGTAGATTTAAGTTATCACAAAATATTTTTCTGTTCTTGTTTATTTTCAACAGCCTCTTGAAAACAGAAATCTTGTCTATGCTTTGATATATATGCCACAGAAATAAACACCATATATATATACACACACACACACAAACACACATAGGGACCAGCACAGCTGTAGGACTGATGGAAAACAGCCATTAGCTTAAAACTTCATAGAGGCTAAATAAAATAATTCTAATTTCTAAATGCTTCTTGATCATTCCTGTGCTTTGTAGGGACCAATAATATGCCTAAATAATCCATCTGGGTAATTTGACAACAATACACCTCTCAGTCTCACGCAGTCTGTGAGTAACAATAAAAATAATCCACAAACCAGAAATCATGCAAGCTCAGTATTGGCACTATGTGGATGCAGAAGGCAGCTGTACAAAGGACTAGGACCACACAGGAATTCTGCATCTGGACCCTATACGATACCTGTCGTGGGAAGGTTTCACTTTTTCCTACAGTGATGAATGACCCCATGTAGAACAGGGACTAGGGATTACAGTGATAGCAATAAAAGCACAGACTGTGTAACGAGTAATTCAGCACAACCCTTACGATGGACAATATTTCACTAACTTACACAGGCATTTTATGAACACAGGGCAAGAACCACATAAGCGGGTAAGTAGATTAGAAAGTCAATACTGCACTGAATTTTAAAGCAACATTTTGGCATTCTTATAACTAATTTACTGTTGCAGACTACCGAAAACTAAGTGCAACCATTTCTTGGGTACACTTAAAGATTTTGTTTCTACTATCTGTGGACGTATATTTTTAACCTGTATAACGAGGAAATGGAGATTTTTCTTGGCAGACCACAAAATATGCCCGCAACATTCACCACTCTTCCTGCAGCATGAATTACCACTGCATCCTCCACCGCTCCATCAAATACAAAGAGCTCACAGTGCATTACAGAAGGAACAAAATAATGCAGTTGGCTGCTTCACAGCGGTAAATGGGCTGTTTATTCCCAAACGGTGGCTAGGTTTTTTTTTTAAGTACATTCGTTAGAGGAAGTTGAGGGGTCCTGTTTATCCAAGCTGTCCACATGTTTCCATGGGTTTGATTCTGCACCACAACAACAACACACAGGACTGAAGCCATCCAAACTTTGGTTCTAGTACCACCAACTACCCAGCATTAAAAAAGAAAACCCCAATACCCCACAAGCTGGGTCATGGCAACCACCTGTGAGATCTGATCCTACTGAGCAGGAGCATGTCTTCCTCCTCAGCGGAAGATCACACCAAAAACTTGTAGCTGTGAAAGTCCTGTGCAATTAATGGCCCTCATCAGGCACCTACCATCCCACCCCGCGTCCCCTGAGCTCTGCTCCCTCACTGCAGTGGCACCTCAGGGGTGCTGAGCCGCCATCTTCTCGCCAGCACAGGGCTCCAGAGGAATCCTTGCCAGAAATTAAGGTTTTCCAAAGCATCACTGTCTCATTCCTCCCTTCCTGAACACAGAGCAACGCAATGCTGATTTTTGGCAATGGCATCACAGGAACGATAGCCCAATTCCTAGCACCTGTCAACTCAACCACGTACTGCAGTAGCATGCAAGCTAACACGCCACGTGCCTTAAAATCATTGCCAGTGCTTGCTGCTTAATTTTGTGCTTGTCTGCGTGCGTATAAATGCGCTACAGTGTTGAAAAACTGCTAAGCATCTTTGCTCTTTTCACTGTGGAATGAGACACAGGAAAAGCAGCATAAGGAATAAAAATGGTCTGCTTTTATCTGTTGTTTTCCTTTGGTTGTTGTATTTTCTACGAGAACAGTTATGCACCTCTGAATCACATCTGGTTTTTTCCATAGGCACCCCTGCCTCCTTTCAGCACACATGCTGCTCTGTGACACCTCAATAGGCAAGGGACGAATGATGCCGTTGCCCAGCTACCAAGCTTCTTATTTTACAGCTCCTTTCTCCAAGCAGCTCTTCTAGGGCAAAGTAGACTGCGGAAGAGGAAATAGTATAAAAAACCAGCAGTATAGTCAACTCCTTTCCTTCATACGCTCTCTTTTTCCACTTCAAAAAAATAGAAAAGGCCTCGCAAACCTTATGTACAGATACTAGTCTCTGCTTATACAAAATGTTTCAGAAAGAAGCAATAGTTTAAGATCTTTAAGATTAAATTAGATTTCTCACCTTTACACTTGCAGACTGCTGTTTGAAAAAACTCTATTTGTCGGAAGATCTAGAAACTGTACAAATGTTGAAGCTCACTCGAGCATGGAACTTGCACCTTAAATCAGCGGGGGAAAAAAAAAAGCCTGCTTCCATATCTACCTGTGCCGGCGGAAGAAATTACTTCATTTATCATTTGCCACTAAAGCAGTTTGTGTCAACATTTCTTAATTCACTTTTGTAAGATAAGCTTAAACAATTTACTGTCAAAGAAACCTCTGCCATTAGCCTAAACGTGTCCACTTACAAAGCTGCACCAGTTTAAGTAGCTCAGCATGCCATCACCTTTAATTAAAAAGGTGCCACTCCATACACTGACAAGACCACAGGTTCTTCACTACATAGGCAAACACTAATGACCCAAAAATCCACAGTGTGGAGAACGCAAGCCCACTGTCTCCCGCGGATGCCCACAGGGTTTTCTTCTGGGGGCTGTTTTGGGGAACGGGATCTGCTGTCTCACTTTGTAAAACCACAGAGAGCTGCGATACCCTCATTGACCTCATCAGGTGTTCGCTGTTTTTTTGCAAGTCTTACATTGTATCCTTCTTCGCTTTGATCCTGATAACAGCAGGAGCTGGACCAGTTCCGAAGTTAACTGAATGATCAGAAATATTTCGTTTCCTACAAAAGATTATTTACACTCTGCTTGTTCTCACATATGAAAACTAGCAGTGGAAAGAAAATCTGCAAGCGGGTGAAACGAGGGTAAACCAGGCTTTGCTTTTGCAGTTGCTGGAGGTGTTTATTTTTCCACAAACCTTTGGCTTGTTTTACTAAAGCTCCTAGCTGCGTCTCTCAGAGACGAGGTTCTCCCTGCTTTTCCTGGGGCTGTTGGTGGGGGAGAGGATCTATCTCTTTTCCTGACGGAAAACTCTCCAAGTCAGGAGCTGAAGCAGACCACTCTGTTCTCACTTTGTCATTCACCTGATATTTGAAAATACAGCAAAAATTATTATATACACCACACATTCTAAAAAAGCAACCAGAAGGAAAGCTAAAAGGCACTCCCGAAGGGCTGAGCTAGGGCAGAACGTGCTAAGGTAACAGCGAGCTCGGAGGAGGATGAATGCACTGGCTTGCTAAAAACATGAACTCTCTTCAAGGTACTCATACAAACGTTTTTTTCCTTCTACTTTCTTGTCTCTGTTTTTGTATAGACTCTGCGTTACCACTCACTGCATATATTATGACCCGGCAAAAACTTCAAGACCTACACATCGAGGTGGTTTTGAAGAAATCAGCGATGTCTGCTCTCTGTACCCTGTTGGTCCCCGAGATGTTATTATTTTTATAATAAAGCAGTCACATTAAGAAAGATTCACATTCCAGAGAACCAGTCTTGCAAAGAAACATATACAGGCAACCTTGATTGCAACAGGGCACTGCACAGACACACCTACAGGTATAATATTTATGGGACTTACTGAAGCCTTTCCTAAATAAGAAATGGCACAGTATGGATAGAATTATATGTTATATGGTCAAGAGATGGTTACCATCAGCTTTCTTTTTATTATACATTTTATTTGCTTGGTTTGGTCAGGTAATAATCATCACAAAATGTGAAGGTAAGCAGGTACGTATTGAGAAATGACCTGAAGAAAGCGGGTTCTGTGAGGGTGTGTGTATATATATGTACATCTATATATGTACACATGTATGAGGGTGTATATATATATATACACATACGTGTGCATGTGTGTATATATGCATCAGGGAGGTATTTTGGTCTAGGGCAGTGTAGAAGAAACAGAAACTACCTGTGGAAGGAAAGAACAAAACCAGTGGTGATGAAAACAGAAAGAGTAAACTATCTTCTGAGCGTGGCATCCGCAAGACTAGACCAGGGCAGATATGGACATGGTCTTGAAGGTAAAGACAAGATTTTAATTTGTGACATGAAAAATGTGCTTTGGAAGATATTTGTCCACACATTTTAAATACTGTGCTTTTAAACCCTAACCCTGTAGAGAATGGGCAAGGTGCTTTTTGGTGACAGCTGACTGAGATGAATGATAGAGCCAGAGTAAGATTGGGCAACGGGGAAAATGAAAGTAAAACTATTTTAAGCTGCCTATAAAGTATTTTCCATGGATGTAAGTAACTTAAATGGCAACCTGCAGTCAGCAGAACTATCAGCCTGTAATTTTGGTCAGTGTTCAGCCAATTGTTCTTTCATGTCAGCTCCTCCCATGGAGCACATGTGGGAGGGCCTTCGGATGCTGCCGGCTTCGCCTCTTTTGAGGAAAGCCTGGGGCAAGAAAAGGGCCAGGGAGATTTCACCGAACAGATGATGTTTGAACGACCACGCGGCTGCACTGGCCCTACAGACTGGATCACGCACCCAGAGGCCACAAAGGGCTACAAAGATGGTGAGGGGAGTGGAGCATCTCTCCTACGAGGAAAGGCTGAGGGAGCTGGGCTTGTTCAGCCTGAAGAAGAGAAGGCTGCGAGGAAATCCTATAAATACTTATCAATATCTTAAGGGTGGGTGTCAGGAGGACGGGGCCAGACTCTTTTCAGTGGTGCCCAGCGACAGGACAAGGGGCAGCGGGCACAAACTGAAGCAGAGGAATTTCCGTCTGAACATGAGGAAGAACTTCTTCCCTCTGAGGGTGACGGAGCCCTGGAACAGGCTGCCTGGGGAGGCTGTGGAGTCTCCTTCTCTGGAGATATTCAAGACCCGCCTGGACAAGGTCCTGTGCAGCCTGCTCTGGGTGACCCTGCTTGGGCAGGGGGTTGGGCTGGGTGACCCACAGGGGTCCCTTCCAACCCCAGCCATGCTGGGATTCTGGGATTCTGTGAGCGAGGGCCGCTCTGTGCTGGCAGGGCTGCGCTGCAGCTCTGGCCAGCGGCACCAAGCTGCCCCTTCGCACTCACCAGACGCTGAAGCAGACCGCTTTAAAACAGAAGCACCTCGCCGTCCTCAACCCACACCAGCAAGCCGCCTCATGGATTTGAACGGCCAGCCTACTCCTTTTTATGTTTTTCTTTTAAAAAAAAGGCAGAGAAGAGCGATGGCGGCACAGCAGACCGACCCGCAGGCACCCGCACACCCCCGCCTCAAGGCACCGTTTCTCCCTCAGGGCCGGGGACCCCGTCCCCAGCACCTCAGGGCCGGGAGTGGGGGGGGACAGCGCAGGGCCGATGGGGGGGGGGGCAGCCCTGCCTGTCCCCACCACGCGGGGGGGAGTGGGGGGGCAGCCAGAAGGTCCCTGAGTCCCCGGGCCACCCCCCAGCCGAGCGCCCCCCTCATTAACCCCCCCCCCAGCCCTCAGCGGGCCGCCCGGCCCCGCCCACCGCCCCGCCCCTCACTGACGCTGCGCGGCCGGCCCCGCCCCCCGCCGGCGGTGAGGGCCGTGCGGCTGCGCGCGGCGGGGCGGCCGGCGGCGGGATGGCCGCGGCGGGCGGCGGCGGCGGCGGAGGCGGTGGCGGCGGAGGAGGAGGAGGCGGCTGAGGGGTCGCGTAAGATGGCGGAGTTGACAAAGGGGGAGCGGTATGGCGTGTCCTGCGGGGCCGAGGCGCCCAGCACCACGGTCCTGCACGTCAAGCTGACTGAGACCGCGCTGCGGGCGCTGGAGAGCTACCAGGGCTGCAAGGTGAGGGGCGGGGGGCGTCGCCTTGTCCCCCTCCGCGGGGACCGTTGCCGCCCGCCGTGGGGTCCCTCACCCGCCGTGGGGTCCCTCACCCGCCGTGGGGTCCCTCAGTCGCTCTTGGGGTCCCTCGGCCGTTGGGTCCCTCAGCGGCCGTTGGGTCCCTCAGCGGCCGTGGGGTCCCTCAGCGGCCGTGGGGTCCCTCGGCCGCCATGGGGTCCCTCGGCCGTTGGGTCCCTCAGCGGCCGTGGGGTCCCTCGGCCGCCATGGGGTCCCTCGGCTGTTGAGTCCCTCGGCCGTTGGGTCCCTCGGCCGCCATGGGGTCCCTCGGCCGTTGGGTCCCTCGGCCGTTGGGCCCCTCGGCCGCCATGGGGTCCCTCGGCCGCCATGGGGTCCCTCGGCCGCCATGGGGTCCCTCGGTGGCCGTTGGGTCCCTCGGCCGCCATGGGGTCCCTCGGCCGTTGAGTCCCTCGGCCACCATGGGGTCCCTCACCCGGCGGGGTCGTGGGCGGCTCAGCGCCGGCCGTTGCTGTGCCTTCTCCTCGCTGTGACACCCGGTAAAACTCCCAGGCGTGCCTGCTGGCTGGGATTAATTAATTCATCCATTAGGCGTTGTTTATGGAAGCGTCTGGCTGCGCTGTCATGGTGGGCGAGCAGGGTGAGGGGGTCCCCACGTCGCGAAGCGGCTCGGGTATTCAATATTTGCCGTCAGGGCCGCGTTTCGTGGCGCCGGGATCCTCGACCGTGGCTAATTGGAAGTCGTTAATTAATTCAGGACTCGAGGAGGGATGCCGTCGCGGTGGGACGCGCGTCGAGGGTCGGAGCCGGGTGTCGAGGAGCTTCGTGCCTGGTCGCGGGCGTTGCGTGGCGGGAGTGGAGGGTCGTGGAGGGTCGTGGAGGGAGGGCTGCGCCCGCCATGGGGGAGTTTGGTGGGTGATGTTGCGGTTTGGAGTCGGACGCTTCTGCGTGTCCGGGCGTGTGACAAGCTGTAAATTGTGCTGACTGTAGTAAAACTGCTTTCTTTACTGCAGGTGGCTGTCTCTCGGAAGAGGTTTAATTATTTCTGATTTAGGAAACAACTTGGGCAAGTTATTCACCTGTGTCTTTTTCTAAGCCAGGATAATTTCCAAGTTAATGTAATTTTGCATGAAAAATAAGTAATACCTAAACATCAGGATATCGTGAGCTGGATAAAGAGCTATTCATGGTCATCATGATCAAGAAAACAACTGAAATTCTTTTCCCTGTTTCACTGTTTCTTCATCTCCCTAACTGTAAATGAGACTCCAGCTCTTCCTCGGGTCTGCTTGCCATAATCTGGTCCTGCTGGAGTCTGGATGTGCCGTTTGAGCAGTGACAAGTAGAAGAATAATAGAATGTAAATCTTCAAGCGCTGTTATCCTAGGCTCTGGAATTTCGAGGTTTAAAAAGGGTTGTCTTTTAAACGGTTCAACCAAATCACACATTTCTAATTTTTGCACTGGCAGAAAAAACTGTGGTGCGGTCCAGGGAGTGATCCTTATAGTTATCTTACTGGAGATGCTTTTTGGTTTGGTAATATCTGACAGCGATATCAGCATCAGGAGGAGGGAGGGAGGAGAGAAACTATCCCTTTCTGTTGTCTCCTATTTGAGCAGGTCTGGTTGTGATCTGCCAGCTCGCATGTCTGTCCAGTGCTGGGGGAGGATAGGACTGATGGTCTGCTGCTGTGATACCTTCCTGCTCTCTAGCTTAATGCTCAGCTGCTTTACTGACCTGCTTCAGTTCTGACTCTGCAACTGAAAAATTGGCAACGAAGGCTTAAAATCAGCATTGCTGAGAGCTGGGGAAAGCAGCAAAGGGGGTGCAAGGCAGGGCACATACAGCTCTGCCGTTGCCTCTGCTCGCTGCTGGAGATTATCTGTGTAACACAAGTAATACCTCAAAAAGCGTGTAGAGGTGAGAAATCAGGATAACCCCCCAATGACCTACTTACCTCATCACCTGTAGAACCTAGGCAGCATGTAATCAGGCTCTGTGTACTTGATTGGTTGATGTTCAAATTTAAGCAGTCTGCATAAAGAATGAAGCACTCGCTCCTTGTTGTTACTTCTGCTAAGGATTTTCTTAGCTGGCGTGACGGTTAAAAGAAAACCCAAAAGACTCTTAGATTCCTACATTAAAAACATCCACCTTGAACTCCGCCTTCAGAAATACAGAACAGAGGTTGTTCCTCTTCAGCAAGCCTGATCTCTGCAGCTTGGTAGAGGTGAGGACAAATCCCAATTCCCTACTCACTTTATGCACTCCACCGTCGTGGCCCGGGGTAGGCTGGATTCAGACGGTGGTGGGTGTTCTTGTGTGGATTTCCTTTGGCAGTATAGAGCAGCATGCTGTAAGATCCTTGAGCATCATCTGTGACAGTGTTAATTTAAAGCATGTCTTTTTTTATTTTTTTTTTAAGCCAAGTTCTGTTTAGCAAGCAGTAATGCTTTGGCTGTAGTTGGGCTACGTGTTGTGTGTCACCCTCGGAGGCCAGAGCTGGGGCTCGGCGGCTCTGGCATCTCGCCGCTGCCGGGTGCGGCTTTGCTGCCCCTGGTGCACTGTCGCTCCACTCCTTGCATTGCCCTCTGGTAATTTTTTGAACCAATTTATTTAGTTGTGGGGTTCTTTTATTTATTTTTCCACACTGGTTTAGTGCTGGATGGAGAAGCTCAAGAGCTAAAGCAGTGGGAGGGCACACAGAGCACGTGGCCAGGATAAGAGGTGGGAGCAGAACCTCCCTTTTTCAGTGGCAGCGAACTGATTAGATTAGCTCAAGTTATAGCTTGCAACTCCACCCTCCGTGCAGAAACTTAGCCCAGCAAAAAAAACAAAAATCAGTTTTTGCTGGCTTAGCTGTAATGTTGGCTTGCTAGGTGATCCTCAGAAGCAGTATAAAGAGAACAGGTTAAAGAGAAATGGAGTCGTTTTACCTCGGTGCACACGGAGCTTCTCATCTAGCTTGGCTACAGCATATAATTTCACTCTCGCTGGTGGTGGCCTGAGCTAATCTGCTGACTACTGTGAAGCAGACAGGAGAATACGGCATTGAGCAGTGTCTGCAGGGCAGTGGGGACAGCGCTGCCTTCAGCTGATGTGGCTTTTTGCAGGATTATTGTCTGTCTACAGTCATGTTTCGGCTGTGCTGCTCCAGGTAGAAGCCGCTGGAGGTGTGTGTTTTATTCTGCGTGCTGTTAAAGCAGAGGTTTTGGCCTGTAAAATCTGAGGTTTTCAAGGCAAAGGATAATTGTGATTCTTAGGAATGTGTTTTACATTAATGTTTCTGTTCTTCAAACAGTAACAGTCATTGGGATGTTCCAGCTGCAGAGCTGCTGAGTCAGTAAGCATATGAAACATGATCTTTGCCTGATATTCCCCCACTCTAAGTAGCTGAAATGGACTCACAGGTCTCTGTCATGTTTTGTTTACCAGGGTCGAATTTTCCCGTGGTTTATAGCTGCCTCAGTTGACCAGAGTTTGGGCTGGGGATTAGGAAACGTTAATTAGTTTGAAAGATTTGGCTGTTTAAGGAGCTCTGGGGGTGCCCTGCTGGGACTGAGGATGCCTTTCTGCTCACAGATGGCTGATGTTTTAGGTTTTGCTTTTTTGCTTTTGAGGCAGGCTCTAAGGTGGATGCCCTGTTGGGCTTTCCAGAATGGTAGCTTGCATGTGCCCACAGCTGTGCTGGGTTTATGTTAAGGTGTGTAAGGATGGGCTCAGGCACTTGCAGCAGGGAGATGCTGCCCCAGATGAGCAGCTGGGAAGTTAACAAGGTGGGACCTGGCTGGAGGGGGAACTAAAGGTGGTGAGCCAAGAAGACTGCGAAGATGAGCTCTAGGGAAAGAGAAAAGCAGACTGAGGTTAAGTCGAAGTGATGGAGAAGGCTGGGAGCAAGAATTATTTGGAGCTCTGAGTGGGGACCCAGGGGCTGAGGTCACCTGAGGTCTCCCAGGGAAGGGAATCAGGAGAAGTGAGCAAGCAGTGAGCAAAATCATGGCTGGAAGAGGTTGGGGGAAGAGAATCATAGAATCATAGGTTGGAAAAGACCTCTAAGACCATCAAGTCCAGTCATAAGAGGCTGAAGATCATCCTAGGAACAGGAGTGTGTGGGAGAGTGTGGTTCCTGCAGGGCACTTCCAGAGCCTTCAGTGGGGCTGGGAGAGCCGAAGGTGTTCTGTTCTGCCGTTGGCACAGAAATGAAAATCTGCCACGAGCATGTTTGCCACCGATATCCGAACTGCAGGCAGGGGAGTGATGTCCACTTTTCTGCAAAAGAAGGGATGTGCCTGTGTGACATCTCTGTGTTTTTTGCCTCCCCAGTTGCCAGTCTAAATATACTGATGGAGGGTTGATAAGTTGTCTGTCGATTTTAGTTTGATTTCTTGAAATCTAAGGTTGCGTATATCTTAATGTGTGATGTAACTGATAATGCAGAGTTAATCAACTCGAGCAAAACAAGTATTCATTATAAATGCCTTTTCATCAATGACTGGTGGAATGCAAGCTCTTCTGAGCCTGTTTTCTTATGGCAGCAAGGTCTGGGTGATGTCAGTCTATGTGTTGTCGCTAACTTCTGAGTCCAATTTCAAGCTAATCTGTTAGTGGGGAAGAAAGCCTTTCTCCCCACAGTTTCTTTAGGGTAGCTGGGTGGTAGCTGTTGTTCTTCCAGTGGTATTGATGCGTCGCCTTCCCGCAGAGTTCCTACCTCGTCTGGTGCACAGGACTGCCCTGGATAAATCAGAGGTCTGGTATGAAGTGACTAAGGTGTGTATCCGGTTTCAGATGCCAGAAGGTTGTGGCTGATGAGACACAGGACTTCAGGAAAAGCTGAGGGCAGTTAAACGCTGTCCTAGCAAATGTGATGGCTTGACTGTAGTGCCCTGCCTGCACCCTGCACTGGTGATGGAAATTTTGAGATGGCTTGAACTGATTTGAGGTTTCATGACTCCTGAGAGGGGAAAGTCCTATTTCACTTCTTTCCATTGGAGAAAACTACCAATTTAATGATTTTTGGGGGAATGTCATCTTCTAGGTTAGCGAGTTGAATGAGGAAGAGACCCATGAGTGCTGGAGGGAGCAGGTAGAGAACAGAGCCAGACCTTCCTCTTTCATGCACCGCGGGCTGTAGAGCAGCTGATGGCCATGCAGCAAGAGCACAGCTTTGTTTTCCAATGCAGCTAAGTAGATCTATTTGTCAGCTTCCCTAGGAAGGGCAGTCCCACCTCCTGAGCCAGCGCTTCTACCACTGTCCCTCTCCCGAGGCTGCTCCTGCCTGGCACCAGGGCTGCAGCATCGGTGCTTTGGCTCCAGGAGATGTGTTGAGCTGATGAGATGCACCAGGGATCCCCTCTGCATCTGCACGCTGCTTCTGCCTGCCCGGTCTCGGTGCCGGTGCCGGCAGTCTGGTTTTGGCGCCGGGCTGTCCAGTGCTCCCTTCAGCAGCATGGTCGTGAGTACAGTGAAGGGAATCAGGAGCTACAGGTGAGAGTATCGAGTGCCAACGAGTCTCTGTGAGAATCAGAACTTGGATTTTTCACATCTGACACCCAAAGCTACCAGGTAGCGCAGATCGTAATCGTCTCTTTCTGTTACTTCTTGTAAAATGGTAGTAATGGCCACTTACGGTGAATAGGAGGATAAATGCACTGGTATTTGTGAAGTACTCTTGGGGTAATGGAGAGCACTGTGTCTCTAGGGTTTGTGTAGTGACCAGGTCACGGAGTCATGTGCTAAGGTTTTCCCAGTGTCTTGGGTTTTCCTGCTTACTGAGTACTGTCCAGATGGTGTGAAGACATTAGATATGTAAAAATTAAGAAAAAACACCAACAAAACAATGCAACTCCAAAACTAATCAGAATGGATATGCTGAAGGAGGCTAAATTCCCCTTGTATCTCTATATCCATGTATCAGAGTGGCTCTGCCAGACCACAGCGTGGTTGTTTCAGTACATTACATGTTCGGAGGTCAGAGCTGGCAATCTGGGCTTCGTTAAGGGCAGCCTGCCTGGCTCTGTGGTCCCTGGGTCCTTGCGGCCCTCGGGAAGGCGAGGTGACTGATGCGCTCGCCGGAGCGTGTACGTGACGAGGGGTCCCCTGTGGCAGCAATACGCTGTCTGTAGTAATTTAACGGGCTTTATCATTGCAAGTAGTCTCTCCTCCTAGATGCTTTTTCTTCTACTTGCAAGGAGACTGCTGTAATTCCTCAGCATAAGTTGTGCTGATACGTGGCCATGCTCTGAATTGAGAAATAACTTTTTTGGGCTCAGTGGACGGTTGTAAGGCCCAAGGCAGGGAAGAGAAGCTGCTGAAAGGAGGAAGAGGGGAGGGGGGAAATCCTTAGGTTGGCATTGCTAGAGAGTACCAGTGTCTTGCCGTAGCCTCCTCCTACATAATACATAGCTCTTTAAAAAGTATTGAAGCATATGAAAAATTTTATTATACATCACAATCTCTAATATGCTGATATGAAGGCATCTTGTGCTCACTCTTAGTCAACATGCCTGAAAAACAGTAGATAATTAGCTTCCTATACAAGGGTGGTGCCTTATAAATATCTGAGTTATTTGCAGCGTGCCATGTGTGCGCGTGCAGATCTCGAGTCTTCTGAGCAGACACAGTCCCTGCCCAAAGACTATGAAGCAAAATGCTGGACCTGGAGAAGAAAGCCGGCTAGCTCTTGAGTTTTCGCCCCCCAGATTAGAGATTGAAGACCTGACTGTCGCAGCTTCTCTAGCAAATTTTTTTTTAACCAGTCCTGTGTAGGAGAATTTATTCCTCATATTAAATAAAATCTTCAGGTGCAAGAGCGATTACTTAAGTGAAGTGTACCTAGAGCTGTTTGTAGCTTGATTTTCAGCAGAGTTGATGCCTGATTGTTACTACATGTTAGCCAGGCGGTGCACACGTTGCTCCAGCTGTTTCGGGCACTGAGTTTTTCCAGGATTGTTTCCTTGGATTAACTAGGCAGGACTCTGGAGTTTATATGCCAGGTGTGGAATTGTAGCATTTTCAAGTTTGCACTGTCCCAGAAGTTTTGGGTTGAACTGGCCAAACTGGTGCGAGCAGATTGGGAAGAGGGGTCAGCTCACGTGTCGGGTGATAGGGGATGCCGGTCAGATAGGCACTGGAGGAATGATGTGCAGAATGGGCCTGGCTTAGTGGCAGCGAGTCCACCTCTGATTTCCCAGGTGTCAGTCCTGGAGCCGGTTTCACTTAACGTGTTCAGCCTGGAGAAGACATTGACATGTCAAAGCTTGGAGGTGATACTCAAGATTTTTCAGGTGATCAGAAAGTGGTGCTGGGGAGCTCTGGAGACCTTGCCAGTCTGGATCAATGGCAAAAAAGGTGGTTTTGGCCATAGGTGAAGTAACATGAAGGGGAAAAATAAGCTCTGCATGACCTGAAACTTGGAGTGGGCAATTGCAACTGCAGAGTGAGAAATCTTGGAGTCGCTGTTTCCATTCCTCGGAAATCATTTGTTCAATGTGCGCTGTCAGCCAGAAAAGCTAGCAAAGAGCCGGACAGCATAGGGGAGGGCATGAAGGGTGATGGAGAGGGTGCTTTTGGTGCTGTGTAGAGCTCTTGGGCGCGCGTGTTTCGAGTCCCCTGTGCAATCCTGGTTTGCGAGGGAGGAGAGCAGTCCTCTGCTCGCTCTCTCCAGCTGTAGCAGCTGCCTTGCAAGGAGAGACCGTGGAGGCTGGGGCTCTTCATTGGGGAGTGAAGGGTATGGGGCTGCAGCTTGGGGAATCGCAGGTGACATGATGGTGGAGCTGGTGCTGCTCGTATCTTGCCGTACTTGAGTGAGAGGGCAGCTGATGGAACCAGCAGGTAGAAGTGAAGCAGCTGGGTCTGTTCAGGTGGTGGGCGGTGGACTTCTGCACCTTGCTGTCGTAGGAGTTCGGGGAGTTTGGACAGGGACTGGACTAATACGTGGACAGCAAATGTGTGGATGGATGCAGAACATGGCGAACGAGGGGTGCACCTTCTAACACTCCGAACAAGGGCGGGTGGTGGGGAAGTGTTTGGACTCCTGGGCCCCCCGCAGAGAGCCGCTTCTCTGAAACTTCCTGCTCTTCACTGCGAGAAAAGCAGCGCAGGAGAACGGGGTGGTACTGGGGGAGCAGAGAGAAGGGGGGTTTGGAAAAGCGGTTCCCGTGTCTGTGCCTGAAGCCTGAGGTCTGTGCCATGCCTGTTAAGAGCAGCCAGCTTGTCGGATGTGACAGAAGGTTTGGCTGGAGGGTGAGGGTCCCCTGCCTCGGTCCACTCCATGGCAGCCTGCTGCTCCCAAAAACCTGCCAGTGGGTAGGTGAGACCTTTCTGCTTGATGCCCTGCTATATTTGTGGGTTTTAGTGGCATTTCCTTGTGCTGCAGTAGAGGAGGTGGCTGGTGAAGCCAGCATGGTTTCTCCAGCTCAAAAAACATCTCGTGTCAAATTGTGAGCCATTCAAGAAGGTGCATGGGCCCACACAATCGTGGCATCACCTGTCTGGCTTCGTATTTTTGGAAGTGCCTTCATATGTTAATTTATGTGCAGAGCGCTAAACTTCATTCTGGAAAACCTTAGACAAGGGCTAGGATTCAGAGCAGCATGCTGGGCTTTGCAAATGTAACCCAGAGCTCTTTTTTAAATGAATTTACTTGTATCTGCTATATAAGCAGATAGGTATGTTAATAATCTCGGCTCAGTTATAAAAACTTTCTGGCTTTAGGTTGAAAGGTTTGTGGAGCAGACAACTTTGCAGCAAGCCATTTCAGGGCTGAAGGTTGCATGTGGTGTTGGCTGCTGTGAAACTTGAGATAGTGTAGAAGTCTCCAATCATGGAAAAAACAAGCATAGTCACTTTTAAAGACCCCGCCACCGGTTCATGTGGGAACTCAAGCTCAGCAGTGGTGTTGTTTCTGCCCGAGCCCCTCCCCGGGATTTTGCGGCGTCGGGTGATGCTCACAGGCGACGCTGAGCACCAGCGTGGCTTGGTTTAGTCCCGCACTCCTGCTGCCTGCTCGCCACTGGCTCCAGCACTCGCCCGCACCCGCGTGAGCAGCACCAGCTCATTGCCAAGGCCAGGGCGCTGAGTTTTCTGCTGCGTGAGTGAGGTGGATTTTATTGCAAAAGGATGAGATGAGTGCAAGTGAAGAAGGAGGACCCTGGGGCTGGAGGGAGGACAGCACAGGAGACAGACCTAACTCACCTTTCTGTGAGTGAGGTCCTCCCGAATGGCACCTAAATTTTAAGTCCATGAGCACTTGCCCTTGCTGGATTCATTAGTGTGTATTCATTAGGATTTCATCCTTCAGTGCAAGTCCTTTGGTGTAAGTGTTTGCAGCGGGTTGGCAAACTCCCTGTAACACTCTGTGGACAAAGCTTAGCAAATTGAGCTAGTCAGCATAGCTGCCGTAGGTTTTTGTGTCCAGCAGCGTAATTTCAGGATTCAGTAAAACTAAGCAAAGTCAGCATTGCTGCTGAAATAGGATATTCTTATCAGTAGGCTCCTGCTGGCACTGCTGGTGTTGCTGTTTGGGCTGTGTTGAGGAGCAGAGCTGACCAGAAGCCAGCTTGTGACAGAGAAAAGTAGTTTCCAACGAGCAAGCTGCTTGATTTTTTTATCCGCCCCCCCCCCCTTGACATTTGCAAATCTTCATGGACTGCGGTGTCAGCACAGAAGCACAGACGCTTCCATCCTTGCAGGTCAGGTACAGGCTGTGCTTGGTGCTATGAAATTATAGAGACAAGGCGCAGGTGGCTTTTGTTATTTTTGGCCATATTGTGTATTTCCTGTGGCAGATACATAGCTGAAGAAGCGAGGATTGTTTGGGGGAGCTCAGAAAATTTTTGGAGCCAGTTTGATTGTACTGAATCACTTTTCATCTTTAAGGCAAGTGCTGGCTGAGGCAATTAGCTTAGATTACAATCGTGAGAGCAGAAGAGGGGTGGTGTTCCCTGCCTTCCCGAGGGCAGCCAGGCCATCCGCACTGCTGGGAGCAGCAAGGAGGATTTGGTTTGCAGCGTTGCAAGTGCTCCTGGCAGTACTGGTGCCTGCATGGGGGTCTGGGCGAAGAGCAGGTTGTCCATGACAGTGGGAAGCAACTGAGGCCTCAGCTTTCGCCTAACAAGGAACGCTGTCATTATCAAGACCCTTTGAGTAGGCAGGCTGCCTGTGTTAATCACATAATTCAAGCTGATACCCAGAACTCAAGTACTTGTAAAAATGGTGTCGCTGAGTAGTCTCATGGGAAGTAAAGCCAATCCTAATCCATAAGTGACTGGGACAGTGGGGCAGGGTTTGGGAGAGGGAAAGCAGGCCATGTTGGGCTCCCACGTTTCAGTGGTGCTTTAGGCAGAGGGGCGGTTGTTTTTCCTTTCCGTGCCAGCAAACACTGTTGTACAGCTTCCTGTGTTTCCTGTGGCTGCCTGTGGTGCCTGGGTGTCCTTGCTGAGCGTGGTAAGGCACCAGCTCTCGGGCTCCTTGGCACCAAACAGAGGAAACCCTGATCTGCGGCTGGAGCACCGGCCACTGCTGCCCAGCACAGTCTGTGTCGTGGCACAAGTGCCAGGAGCCCTCCGCTTTGCTGTGGGCACAGCTGCCTTCTCTTTCCGCAGAGAAAGAACTTCTGCTGGGGTGTGGAGATTTGTCACTTTCCTTATGTTCTTCTTGTTTTGTTTTTCTCCTAGAATCGTACATCTTCTCAGCCTTCAATTCAGTTTCAAGGATCCCGAGGGGTGAGTATTTTGCACTCTTATTATACTGGAAAATAAATGCAACGTAGATTAACCACTTTCACTTATTTAAAAGAAAAAAATTGTACAGATGTTCTTAAGATCTGCTTAACACCAGATACGTTTCATTGCACATTTACTGAAGAGTTGTAGCTGAAAGGGAAAGAGAATCATGCTTTAGGTATGCTTCTTTCTTTATCTTGCTTTTGTCACCTTCTAGCCTAAATTTGAAAGCAACTGGAATAACCTGTAAGTCGTAAAATGAGCAATGCAAATCTCATATTTTTGAATGGACTTTAAGTGGTCGGTTTCAAGGTGTGAAGCAGAACTGCAGTTCTGGGGAGTGGGGTTTTTTTTGTATATCACAGACTACTGATGGTTCTTGAACCTTTTCTGAAACTCTGATAAGAATTTTTCAAGTCTGTTGATGAAGAGTTGAAGGAAAGTATGGGGAAATGTGGCCCCCTAAAGGCTCCAGGTCCTGTTAAACAACCAATCATTGGTACAAATCTTAGAACTAAAGCTGAAGATAAGAGTACATACAGGCTATTATCTCCAAGTAGAACGATTTAAGATTCTGGGTTTAACATTTAAACTTTAAGTAATGGCTGAAGACTCATTGTTAGAGAATGAAGTATAGATTGTGCCTTCTATGCTCTTAGCCTTAATTCAGCTCTATTAACTGACCCAGTTTTCCATGTTGCTGTGTGGTCCTTACATAGAGATAGCCAGGAAGGGATGAGAGAAGGATGGGTACGGTCTTGCCAATGTCACTCAAGTCTTCAAAAAGGGCAAGAAAGAGGACCCAGGGACCTACAGGCCAGTCAGCCTCCATCCCTGGAAAGGTGATGAAACAGCTCGTTCAAGATGCCATCTCCTAGCAAGTGGAGGAAAAGAAGGTTATCAGGAGTAGTCAGCATGGATTCACCAAGGGGAAATCATGCCTGACCAATCTGATAGCTTTCTACGATGACACGACTGGCTGGGTAGACGAAGGTAGAGCTGTGGATGTTGTCTGCCTCGACTTCAGCAAGGCTTTCGACACAGTCTCCCATAACATCCTCCTAGGGAAGCTCGGGAAGCGTGGGCTGGAGGAGTGGTCAGTGAGTTGGATTGAGAACTGGCTGAACGGCAGAACTCAGAGGGTTGTCGTCAGTGGTGCTGAGTCTAGTTGGAGGCTGGTAACTAGTGGTGTCCCCCAGGGGTCAGTACTGGGCCCAGTCTTGTTTAACTTCTTCATCAACGACCTGGATGAAGAGTTAGAGTGTACCCTCAGCAAGTTTGCTGATGACACCAAACTGGGAGGAGTGGCAGATACATTGGCAGGCTGTGCTGCCATTCAGCATGACCTGGACAGGCTGGAGACATGGGCAGAGAGGAACCTGATGAGGTTCAACAAGGGCAAGGGCAGGGTCCTGCACCTGGGGAGGAACAACCCCATGCATCAGTACAGGCTTGGGGCGGACCTGCTGGAGTGCAGCTCTGCGGAGAGGGACCTGAGTGTCCTGGTGGATGACAGGTTGACCATGAGCCAGCAGTGTGCCCTGGCTGCCAAGAAGGCCGATGGGATCCTGGGGTGCATCAGGAGGAGTGTGGGCAGCAGGTCGAGGGAGGTTCTACTTCCCCTCTACACTGCCCTGGTGAGGCCTCATCTGGAGTACTGTGTCCAGTTCTGGGCTCCCCCCTTCAAGAAAGATGAGGAGCTACTGGAGAGAGTCCATCGGAGGGCTGTGAAGATGAGTGGACTGGAGCATCTCTTCCTACGAGGAAAGGCTGAGGGAGCTGGGCTTGTTCAGCCTGAAGAAGAGAAGGCTGAGAGGAAATCCTGTAAATGCTTATCAATATCTTAAGGGTGGATGTCAGGAGGACGGGGCCAGACTCTTTTCAGTGGTGCCCAGCGACAGGACAAGGGGCAGCGGGCACAAACTGAGGCACAGGAAGTTCCAGCTGAACATGAGGAAGAACTTCTTCCCTCTGAGGGTGACGGAGCACTGGCCCAGGCTGCCCAGGGAGGCTGTGGAGTCTCCTTCTCTGGAGATTGTCCAGGCGGGTCTGGACACGGTGCTGTGCAGCCTGCTGTGGGTGACCCTGCTTCGGCAGGGGGGTTGGACCGGGTGACCCACAGAGGTCCCTTCCAACCCCTGCCATGCTGGGATTCTGTCTTTATGCGAGTGTGAGGAGGCACTCCTGCTGATGTGACTGAGACTGGAGTCCTGGTCAAGCATTGGTTTTGCTGAAGGGTAGTCACGTGCTGGGAGAATCACGTCTGTAGCAAAGCTGGTTATGCAGGCAGAAGTATCTTAACACTGCACTTGTAAGGAAATCCTTTCTTCTTGTAGCTTATTCGCAATTTAAACTATTTTAACAAATATTTAAAGTATAGTGGCAAAAGAATTTCCTTGCTAGAATGAATAACCACCTTAGTTAAGACAATCAGCTGGAATAGTTGTACTAAGAGAGAGCGGCTGGAAGCACAGATCATTTTGAATTCGTGCTGCTATCGAGAGGGAAGTCGTACTTGCTAATTTGGCTGGGAAGTAATCAAATAAAAGGGACTGGCTGGCCCTGCTGATCGCCTTCCTGACCTGCCAGCCATCGTGGCAAGACGTGTAAGCTCTGCAAGGGGTGGAGTGGGAGCCAAGTTCAGAATAATCTCTTGGAGTATGAATAATTAACCTAGCTGTTGACGTGAAGTTCTACAAGTACTATGCTGTGAGAGAAAAATCACCAGCACGCTTTATCTACCCGGCACACTCTCTTTCTCTGCACAAGTTCACATGCAGCTTTCTCCCGTGTTCTCTAGTAGCAGCCTTAAAGCAGTAGTGTGTGAGGGTTGGGATGTTGCTAGGCTGGGGGAGACTTTGTTTCTCAACTGTAAAAAAAATGTGGGGTTTTTTCAAAAACTCAAGATCTGGAGGTCACAGGAGTGCCATATGTTAACTTAGTGGTGTTGTCCTTGTTTCTATTAAAAAGTTAATCCAAGTATGTCTTTTTCATTATGAAACCCAACAGTAAGGTCTGCTCCCATGCCCTATGATATGGAATCATCTGCATGCACTTTGCTGCTTACTGCAGAACCAGTGATCTGTGATGGTACTTTTCAAATCTGTCCATAATTAAGGAAATGCAGGCTAAGGACTTTGTTGCAGGAGATCCCTATATCCTAAATCTCTGCAGCTGGGGCAGAAATTTAAGGTCATTAAGGCAGACGAGTTTGATCAGGACATTTACTGTGCGTACAGCGGGAGGGAAATGGATAGCTCGCTGTTTCTGTTTATTGTGCAGCCATGTTCTGAGTGTTCAGAGTGCACAAACTGCACCGCAGAGGACTGACCTGGCTCTTTGAAAGGCCTTCCTCCTTCTGCTGGACTGGTTTCCAGTTGGAGGTCTCCGGAGTGAAGAGCACTAGACGTGTGTTCGTCAGTGCCAAGGCATTGCAGGTTACATATGGCAGTGAGAAGTATCCTTAAATACTGCTGAAAATAAATAGTGATTTTGTTTGTCTCTGGAGAGTGCTTCCTCTGCAATTCAGGCAACTATCTTAGCTGGGGGTAAAATACTCTCATTAAAAAAAGCTTTTTTTCTTTTGAATATTTCGTCTCTAGTTACACACCTTCTAGTCCTGGTTCTCTGTGGATGATGAGAAGGGCTAGCGTGGAGAAATAGAATGAGCTTTCTGGCTTGGGGCAGAGGCACCTAAAATATGGTGCTCATGTCAACCTGAGGACATAATGTCATACCGTGGAAGAACAAGAGAAGGGAGTGGGTAGATGTGCTCAGAAGGGGAAGAGGTTGAGTGACTTAGGCTTGGACAGCAAAAACACATCTGGCCTGAATTGAGAGTACCGTAACAGCACACTCTGCGGGAGTGGTGGAAAAGAGGAGGACAGAAGTGACAAAAATCTATGAGCCAGAGAAATTGGAGGGAGTCCACACAGGAGCTTCAGGAGATAATTATGAAAACTGCTCTTATGTCAGAGAGCCAACGAGGACGGTATGTCTGCATGAGAGAGGGTAATGATACATCTGGAAATCAGTTACAAAGGGAAAAGGATTAAAGTCGAGGATCTGAGTTGTTCTAGCGGATGTTCTCTATTACTAAATCCATTAAATGGTAAGAAATTGCAAGCCAGTTTGAGGACGTAGATTTTAAAGTGACTTTTTAGAGGAGTCTGTGGTGGGTCAGGAGTGCTTGACTCTCGTCCTGCAGTGCTCCAGCCTGGCAGGTGTTGACACTGGGCCAGGTCAAAGCACGGCATGCTGCTCCACATACTGGTGCACGCCGAGGGGTCTGCAGCTTGAGGTCTGCCGGCAGAACTGCCCCTGCGGAGGGGTGGGGTGCAGGAGCAGGGTACCCCGTGTGCCACAAAGCATGCGTCCCTCCAGACCTTCATCTGCCTGGCTGTCCCCAGGTCGCACGGCTGCTTGATCCGAGCTTGACAGGGGTCGAGTTTGTTTAAAGTCTTCACTTTATTGTGCTACTTAAAGGTAACAGCTTGTTTTCATTTGAGAAGACTTAGAAGTGCTCTCTCCATCCTTTTGTTTCCAAACAGCTTGCCATAAGAAAACGTTTCTGTTTTATCCTAAAGTCGCAAGTTTCAAAAGCCTAAAAATTTTCATACTTAACCACTATAGAATGTTTGTTCTTCCACTTTTGTGTCCTGCACTAAGGCCTTTTTTTTTTTTTTTTTTCCCCCTCAAAAACTTCGAGAGGAGCCTGTACCAGCTCAGTCCGTCCTTCCTGGGATTTTCTTTAGCGTGCCCAAGCTAGCATTTTCATAAATTGCAATGTATAGATAAATAGGTTTGGTATCCTTACTGTCCTGTGCACTGCTGTACGTGCTGACACTTCTGTTGGGCCTCTGGAGCTAAATCTAGCTGCAGCAAAGCAGTTGCTGGTTTATGGTTTATCTAGTGATGCTCTAGGAAAGGAGAAGCCTTCTGTGAATACCATCACTGTGCATTTGCTGCAGTGGTGTTCATGAAAGTGGCCTAGAACAAAACCTTCTCTTTTTTTGTTTTTTTCTTTTTAAATTTCTTTTATAGTGTTCTGCAAGGCTAGCTCTCTGCATCCCTGTGGGACTGCCACAGCCCAATGCCCGGGCTGGCCCAGGGAAAGCAGCAGGAATGTGCTTGTGGAGCTCTTCTCCTTGCTGGCAGCTGCCTGTTCAGTTGGCTTCCCTGGGCTTTAAGAGCACACCTTGTCGTGCTAGACTGACATTAGTGTTGTTAGAGTCTCTCCAAATAGTGGTGTCCAGCACATCAGTGCTGGAGATTCAGGCACTTGAAAGCAGGAGGTCCCTTATCCCACCATCCACTGCATAACTTAGGTGAAAAATCTGCCAGTGAGGGAAGATACTGGGGGTTGATTAAATTTGTCTTTGAATTGTATGCAAATATAGATGAAATTGTTTTCTTTACGGAAGCTTAGAGCGGAGGCAGAAAAAGCAAATTTCCTGCAGCTGCCACCAACTAAGAATGATCTGCTCAGCCACTCCTGTCTTTTCAGCATGGGTCTAGAAAATAGCGTTTCTGCAACTCCATTAGCCTAGAGAAATGCATTTGACATTAAGGTAAGACTTCCTGCGTGCTTCTGTTAAAATAATGAAAATTCTGTAGGCTAAACAAGCAATTACTCAGTTTCCAGAACTGTTTAATAATTCCTCTGCAGTGGCTTCTGACACCACCTTTTTCATGTGTCGCCTTTAACAAAGTCTGTTAAGCAGTGGATTCACTAAAGACAGGGGGGTTTTGAAATTTCTTTTCCCAAACAGGGGAGAGGAGGGTGAGGGTACAGATGGTAAAGCAGTGTGAGAAGGCAGCTGTGAAGGAAAGTAGAGAGGAAATGCAGAAGGGAAGTGTTTGAAACAAACAGCAGATCACTACAGAAAATTTGATCAAACCTGGCGGGGAAAACTGTTGAGTGTTTGCCTTTCTCTGCCTTAGGTGCGTCTTTGCTTGTTTTTTTCACCCCTGCAGTCCCAATACTGTTTCCTGGCCGTGCAGGAGAAGCAGATGTGGGTGGTACTGATAGCATCGATAGGATGCTAGGACTTCTAGGCATGAGTGGGTGTTGGTTACTGCTTTGTAAATCCTCATCCATCACAACTTACCTGTGTTAAACTGCCTTGTGAAACAGACCGGTGATGTTCTCCGAGTGTTGATCGGTTGTGGGCTTGGCTAGAGGGTAGCTGCTGAGACAGGCATTCAGACCTGGGCTGGGTGTTAGCTGAAACTGGGTCGCCTGTCCCAAGGCTGCTGAGCGGTGAGGGCTGCTCGTGCTGGGTGGGATGCGTGGGGAAGCTGGCACAAGGCCTAGCACAGCTGCCTGCCTGGGTGCGACTTGGTGGTGGAGAGAGTGTTTTGTGTGACCTCCCATAAATGGGGAAAGAAGTACGTGCAAGGGTAAATGTGTGTGGGCACGTGGGGAGAAAAGCGATGCCCTGCCTTCCCATGCTAGTACCTCTTCTCGGAAGCATACCAGCTGCAGGCTTGACAACTCAGACCAGTTAGTTAACAGGTCTGAAGCTGGGCAGTGCTAGGGGAAGGGTGCATGGCTCATGTTGTTAGGATGGTGCCTGAACCGGGTGGAGAGGTCTTTGTGAGCTGGGTCTGTGTGCACGTGCTTTCAGGGTAGCCTCTTCCCATGCCTGGGCACGGCCGGGGTGACTCTTTGGGTAGGGCGTGCAGACCTGCAGCTTCTCTTCAGGGCTTTCTCCTCTCCTTTCACCGCCCTGTTTGCTTACCCTCCTTGTAAGGATACAGTAGATCTAATGGAGGATTGTGGCAAGGACTTCACTCTTTCTGGAGGAAGAGTGTACATCAGCTAGGAATAACGGTGGGTGTTTGCTATTTGGAAATCACCCTCTCAGCTGTGAGAGAATATAGCGAATTAATTTTCAGTGTATTGCACACCACGTACCCGCTGGGATGCTCTTGACATGTGGAAGGCCGAATAGAAATCAACAGCAGCCTCTCTGAAACAAATGTGCTGACAAGGGGCTTGCAGTGCTGCTTCCTGGTGCTGAAACAAAGGTTTATTTTCTGTTATGGATTAATGTGATTGCCATGTGTACTTTCTCAACAAAGGCTCCTTGCCCTTCTTCTGCAAGTATTGCTCAAATAGGAAAAACAAACTTTTTGCCACTATGGTTATCTCAGGCAGAACGCAGTATCGTAATTCTGATTAAGCCCAAAATCCTTGAACTGCTTGTTGAACTTTTCAGAACTGTATGATATAAATTTACAGTGTAAAATCAGGACTGTTTATTCAAAACAAGGCTTATTTGCAGAAGCTGCTGAGTCTATAAACTACTTCAGAGTGTTATTTTGTCTTGCAAGATACTGAAAGAAATGGCAAATATGTCAACAGCAGTAGAACTTGATCTTAAGGGTTTGAGCTGACAGTCGCTTTTGCAAACCTAAGTGTTGTCAGTTAGTTTATCCAGTTGAAGTATTTCTTTCTCTAGGTTGCTAAAAATGTGTTGATAAATGTCCTAGGAATACTTTCCAGACTGCATGTTGCCAAGCAAGAACCCCATGCTTTACAAGCGTGCCTCTGTAAGATAATGTTACTTGATTTGTCGGGGGGACTTTGCAAAGGAGCGAGGTGGGAGCCCTGGAATCTCTTCAGGTCAGGGCTGGTGGTTGGCATTTGGTAGAGGACAGTGCACTGGGGCTGGGGTTCGGCTGCTGAAGCACCGTGCTTCTCGGGAGCAGTGGTGTGCAATGGGGTGGCAGGAGGCTGCGGAGCGGGTCAAGAGCAGCAGCTCCCTTGGGCAGGTCTCGCGACATCATCACGGCACCACGACATCATCCTGCGGTTCAGCCTGCTGCTTCTTGTTGCCGTGGTCATGCTGGTGCACCCCGATACTGCAGAAGCGTGATGCCGTGGGCTTGTGTTGGTTGGATGCTCAACTGTAACCTGCAGACTGTTTTCTCTGCCACTGCTGCCTCGTGTTGACTTTTTACTTCAAACCTTGTACAGCCTCTTTTGAAGGGTGTTATATGTATATTTTCAGACCTCCATTCCAGTTTTTCAAGACTGCTGTGAATTTAACTCCATCCTCATGCATTTTGTCCCTGCCAGCTTTGTACTACATGCACATTTGATAATTATTTTTCATTCCGTTTCATAAATGTTTGAGCTTTTACTTTTGAACCATAAAATGAGAAATAGGCTTATCAGATTTAATGGCATTTAATACAACTTAAAGTGCATTTTTTTTCCGTCAGAGCTTGTCCCAAGTTTATTAAACTGGGTTATCTGAGTTATGACAGACTTCACTAAATTTTCTTGTTCAAGAGACAAAGCTTTTGGCCGTGTGGATATTCTGAACAGCTCCAGAAAAAGGTTCACTGAAATGAAAGGCTTGTGTCTGCTGCATTACAGATTAAATAATAAAACTTTGGAACCGATGATGAAAGAGCTAAATTTTTATTCTTGGGTTAGTTGCACTGACACTTCTGAAATCTTCTAGCAGAGAAATATTCCCCCACTGTTCTTGCGTTCTCTTATTCTAAATTAATGAATGCCCGTGGAGTGGTCATCTGGTTCTCATGAAGTTTGTGGAAAAATATATCCTAAAAATTGTAAAAAAGAAAGTCAATTTCTAGACCTTTTCTTTGCTCATGCAAAATGATGGTCACTGTAGCTGGTTCCCTCATCATCGTCAGTGTTTTTCTTACAGGGAGCTTTGAAATACGCAGTGCTTCCATCTGAGTTTGCATCTGGGAAATAGTTGTCAGTGATAAGTCTCATAGGCATCTGCCTGTAAGGAGGTGGACTTTTTTTTTCTCCATACTTTATCAGTGTCTTTTTCAATATTTTGGAGAAATAAAACCTCACCACTGAAGAGAGTGGAACAGTGACAAACATGTTTTTAAATGCACTCCAAGGCCAACTTCCGTCTTCACATTATTGCATCAAAACTTATTTAAGCCACTCTGCAATTTAGTACCCATGGCAATTCTTCCAGAATTTTAAATATAAATATTAGCGTACAGGAATTCCTAATGTTTAAGGTGATTGCATGCGTATACATTCTTTAGGCTGATCAATGGAAAAATAAAGGTTTGCTCCAAATAAGCTCTGAGAATGAAGTCCTAGCATACACAGTGACAGTTACCTACTTCCCTCTGCTGGGCTGTGTTTCTTGAGGGCCAGCCTTAGATTGATCATAGTGTATATTTGTTGGTTTTCCGAAAGTATATCAGGCTAAAAAAGCATTACCTCTTCCACAGTGGGTTGAATTCAGATTGTCAAATTCGTACACATGCACCTGCAGTATTTAGAATAAATCTGGTATGCTGAAGCTCAGCCAGTGGTGATTGGTTTTATAGATGACAGATCAATGTTAAGTGTTATTTGGGCCCCTGTAATCTTAGGTTGATGGTTAACTTTCATAATCTTTAAAAGCTAAAGCCGCGTGTATAATCCAAGACCATGTGTTTGGTAACATAGCCAATTTATTTCCATTCTTATATAAAATGCACAGATTGCTCTTCTAAGCACGCTAATACTTTAAGCTCAGGTAAAAGAACATGGTGTTCAGGAGACTCGTCTTTCTCCATGTCCAGCCTCTGTCCCAAACAGTTGGTGAGCTCTGCCAGTGCTGATGATTAAAATGTAAAAGATAATGGAGTTGTTTTGTTGTGGTACTTTGTGCTGATGATGTTGACGTTTATGAAGACTGGCCAATCTCACAGGCAAAATATTAAGAGAAAGATTTCTATGACTTGAATATTGCTTTTAAATATCTTTGTCAGTTGTATTTAATATTCCATTAAAAATTCAAGCAAATTTCGGAACAGCTTTTTAGATTTACTGCAAGCTAATTTTACCTTCAAAGTGGTTGGATGGCAGTAGTTTTCTGTGCTGCAGTATTGTTTTGTGTAGCAGCACATTGAAAAATGTGCTTATGCCAACAAACTTTTTAACGATTTCTCGTATTTACATTTTTAAGGTCCAGCAGAATGCAGCACATTCTGTACTAAATGATTAGTTCAGCCAAGGAAATCAAGTTTTGTTACATCTGACTGAACTTACAGAAAACGTATTTACGTTTCACATTCATGCAAATAATTGCACTTAGAGCTGAGTAAAAGAAAATGGCTTTTAGCGCTTGTTGGAGTTGAAATTAATCATTTATACTTTAAGAAGTTTTAGTCCTGAAATTTGGGTGTTGATGGGTTTTTCTCCTTCTTGGAGCTGGCTCCCGTACGTGCTTCATTAGGATCAAATAAATCACAAAGTCGGGGCAGTGTCCCGTGTGGTCTGTGCGAATGGCTCCCGTCTCTTTCTGTTAGCTGAGCTTCGGTTCGTTGGACTATATTTTGGCGCTTGCATTTGAAGTTAGGCTCGTGCGTGTTAATTCCACGAAATGGGAAAGGATGACTTGCTGCCTGAATGCTTTGCTGAATTAGAGGCTGAGCGACGGCAGCGTTTCCAGTGCCGTTCCTTACCGCCGCGACAGACGCGTAGCCGGTGCTGCCTTCGGGGGGAGAACTGTGCCAAAGCGGCCGCTTTAGTGACGTGACCGAAGTCGTATCAAAACTTTCAAAATACCGTTTCTCCTTTGAAATTATCGTCGTAGTTAATCACAGGCAAAAGAGTGTAGATTGAAGTTTTTACGTAAACTCTTTTTTTCCTTTTAGCTTATTAAAATTCCCAAAGTTGGTCTGCCAAATGAAGTGCATACATTTAACTTCTACTTGTCAAATGTTGGCAAAGATAATCCTCAGGGAAGCTTTGACTGTGTCCAGCAAATAGACTCAAGGTAAGTTTTACTTAATGTTTTCTTTCATGGCAAATTTAAGTAGATTCTGTGGCTTTGACCATATAGCAAAAACCTTTAACAGAAGCATGCTGCTAGCGATGAGCTGCTGTAGAAAATTAATTCCTAGCAATAGCATGATTTCTTGCTAATTATAAATACTTGCTTTTGCTTAGAATTCTTTTTGGTTTTGCTCTTAAAAAAGTAACCTTTTGAGTACTTTCTCACCTCTTAGTGCTATTTTTAAAAGCATTTGGAGTTCAGCATCGTCCAAGCTAGACCCGATCCATTCCACAACCGTGTGTAAATATGATTATGGCTGGCAGCATGCTAGCATGCTAGCCATGATGGATAGTTCTCTTATTTTAAGAACCACATAAGTCAGTGACCTTATCCATAATTGCCTGACCATGGTGTCTCAGAACCAAAACGCAATACAGCAGCACCTTGTCCTGGTCCTGTGAGTCAAAGCGAACAGTGTTAACGTCTACCAAAAAGGCAAGAAAATACTGTGCTTTTACGTGAAGTTTGCTTCGGCTTCTAGAATACTGCATTCGGCGTAGTATCAATGCAGTCCAGTGGTGTTGAATAACAGTGCCATTTGATGAACGAGGGCACGGCAGGCAGGGTTTATGTATTGATCTGGGAAGCTGATAGCGAACAGGCACACCGACGCAGGTCTCCGAAGGGTGCTGCACAGGTTCTCTGTCACAGGAGAGCTTCTGCCCTTGGTTTTGACACAGAGATTTGTCTAGATGGCAGGTTTCCAGAGCAGACAGAAAATGAGCTGATTTAATAGTTCTCTGCCTAACAGGAGATCTCTCAGCATCCTCATCCTCCTCTTCCCCTCCTTGCGTTAGGTCTCTTCTACTACAGTACAGCCTTCCAGTGAACTCACTTAACTGATGGGGTTGGCAAAAAGCTGGATGGTTTAGTGGCAGACCTGGGGGAGCCTGGGGCCGTGTGGGGTTATGGGTTGTGATTGTTTCGGTTTTTTTTTTTATTAAACTCTGTCTGAAAGGGGTCAGAATGCTGCTGGGGCTGGCACAAAGCAAGCGGCAGGAGGGTGTGCCAGGGGTGAGAGCTCCTGGCTTGCCTCTCCCGAGCATTTCAGGGCACTTTTTTTTGGGAAGGAGCACCTTGAGTTAAATTAAACTGAATTTATTTTGTAGGTGAGATTAAATTTAAGCTGCTTTCTCTGAAGAATTCAGAATAACATGCCTAGGTAGTTCTGTTGATTTACTAATCTAATTCAGACTAGCTTTTGCAAGGTCCTTTGTAGCCAGCTCTCGGTTTGTGCAAAGTGCCCACAAAGTTGGTGCGAAACTGTTGTAGTGTCATGCACAGAGTTCTAAAAAAAACCCCAACCAACCAACCAACCAACCAACCAGACAAAAACAAAACCAGAAAGGACCTCTGCAAGGTATTTAGTCTAATTTTGTGTTCAAGTCAGGTCTAGCTTCAAAACTAGCTTGGGTTTGGAAGATACCCGGCCCGAGGAGGGGGATTGCACAGCGTCTCGGTCAGTGCTTGACCGCTCCTGTGGTGAAAAAGCACCTAAAACAGCGATGTTCCAGGAAACAGACAATGGGTAAAAGCTGTGCTTTTAGATGGCAAGAAGGGCCTTTTTTTCTGTTGCAAATAAGCTGATTTCGGAGCAGGGAATCAATACATAGCTCTGGGCTATGGACAAAACTGTACCTGTATCATCTGGAAATACTGGTCAGTGGCTTGGTCGAGCTTTGTGGCTTTCAGAAGCAATGTAATAAGTTGAGAGGCGAGATTCTTGACGCTTCTTCTTGGAGCCTTGAAAGTAAGTTTTAGGGTGATTGAAGTCATTCAGGTAACTAAAGCTGGTGCCCTGTCTCTGGTCAGAGCTATTGCAGTGGCAGGTCTGGACAGCGTACTCGTTAAGAGCAGTGGTAGTTAGGCTAGTTTAAACCAAGCTGCTGTTGGTCAGTTGAGGTGTCCTCCTGGCTGGGCGCAGTGCAGTGCGGGAGCACGTTTGGACTGAACACAGTGGGCCAAGCTCTTCCAGAAGCACCTCGTGAAGCCCCACGGGCAACCTTGACGCTGTTGAGGAGACCTCGCTGTCCTTCCCCCTGTGTGGGGCTTGCTCCGAGAGCATCTTCTCCGGTGCGAATCCTCAGCGGAGTAGGCACATGAAGAGCCAACGCTCCTCGGCGCTGTCAGACGCAACGAGCAGGCGACGAGGAGGGCGGACATCTTGGAGAGCAAGATGAGGGGAGAGCGGGGAGGCTGGCTTGCCCTCGAAGGGCTGGGGGCCACCATGGGCTGCCTCAGGCAGAGGAGAGGAGACGTGTGGTGAGTGGGGAGCCGGTGGCCAGTGGAACGCCTCCAGCGCAGGAGCTGCCCACCATTAGGGTGCCGGTGTAGCTGTCTGAGTTGTCTTGGTAGTTGTCCTTGCAGCCCTGAGCAGTACAGCCACTGATGCTGCCCTGAGTCTGCCTCTCAAATATGGTTATGTGGGGAAACTGTAATTACACCGACGGGTAAAACCGATAAGGCTTGGGTGTGTAGAGGCCGTTTGAAATACATTTGTGGCCCAGCTAGCTGTCAGAACTATCCCAGTTCTCTTCACCTGTTAAGACAGGTTTTAAAGTTCCTGATACAACCATCCTTCTAAACCTGGATTAGTGCTTGGGCTCAACCTTTTTCAATGTTTTTGTAGTTCTGGAGCGTCACAACTCAGTTGCCTGGGAGTTATACAGAATAAAATTACAGTATGTGCAACAAGTGATTCCTATCTGACGACCAGAGAGCGCATGACCCAGGCAGAAGAGGAGTCGCGCAATCGAAGTACAAAGGTTATTAAGCCTGGTGGACCATTTTTAGGTATGGTTGTATTTAATTTTCTACTAGATGTCTGTAAGTTTTCAAACTCAGTAATTCATCTTTTCAGCATATTCTTGGTGAAGGTGCTGTGTTCAGAGATCTCGGGTGTAGGTAGCTTGCCCTGACATTACAGACTTGCAGTCTCCTGTCCTCACATTCAGGCATTAGTCTTCTTTTTTCCTCCCAGAAAGCCTGTCAGCCCTGCCTTGTTCCCATAGTGCTTGACTGGTTGATATTTTGACCATAGAGGTGAGGGTTTTTACCCCACCCCATGCAGTTAAATTCTCTCTGGTTTAGTATCTAAAGTTTTGGTTTTGTAGCAGCGCTTTTGAGTACCTAAACACTGTGCTAAACTATTAACCTTAATTTGTAATCTGAAAAAATTAACATTGAGGAAGTCTCATGTACAAATTTGTAAGCTTCATATGAAAAACTTTGCTTTTCTCACTTACTAATTCAGATTAAATTTTATTTATTTTGTGTCTTGGTCATTAATAAGGGACTGTTACCGCAAGACCATAGGTCTTTTTTTTTTCTTTTTTTTAAAGAAAAAAGTTTAAAGTTTTTTGAAAAAATTTAAGGTTTTTTTTTGCGAAAAGTTTAAAAAAAAAAAAAAAAAGTTAAAGTAAGGTAATGTTGGCATCTTCCCACGGATTTCATCGTTTTCCACAAAGCAAAAAGCGCCTAGGTGGTGTCATTCGTCATTAAACTGTTGTGAGTACCGGAGCCTGGAGCCGGCTGCAGATAGACGCAAGGTGAGCACCCACCTTATAAGCGCTCAGTGGTACAGGCAGAGGTGGTCCTGCCAGCAGCAGCGAGCTGAACCAGGTACATCACCTTCACTAAGCAAAACAGGCTCTCGCTTGGCTGCAGCCGCAGCCTTCCTCCAGCACGGACGTCCCCAACAGCAGTGATGCAATGCTTCTTCTACAGAGCAGTTTAAGCCAGCATCGTGGTGGCTTTTTGGAGATACAGATCCAAGTGTGTGTGGCCTTGACATGGGGGGAGCTGGGCACGGGTGAATAGCAGGACATGGAGTTGGGACTGCTTCCCCCGTGTTGTCTGAACTGCTCGTTAATGGCAACATGAGAGGAGATGCTGTTGTCTATTTCAAAACTTCTCATATGGGAAGTTCTGTTCTACATGTGAATGATCTGCGTGATTCTTGTTGGTTGTTCAAGTAGAATGTAAGTGAATATTTAACATGAAATAAATGAGGTCTGAAGACTGGCAGTAGGACAGTTATGGTGTTTTGGGGTACTTTTGTTCCAGACTGGCGTTGAGGAAGCTCAGGTGGGACAGGTCTAGTTGCTGGTAGGGCACGGGAGTGACTTTGCAACATGCTTCATGCCGTACCAATTAGGAACTGGGATTGTAAATCATGTTAATGCTTGGTTATGTCTTCAGTTAATTTTTTTTCCAGTGATTCAGAGACATGACTTCAGGAGGTGTTCTGTTTGAATGCTGCTTACAGTATCCGCTGTGCTGGGGGTTTGTGTATCTACATTGAACTTGTCAAAATGTTTGTAATACGCTCAGTAAAGAACTGGCAAGTTCATACTGTTCTAAAAATGTCACCGTGTGTGTGTGTGATTAGGTTTGTTCTTGAAAACCATAAGGGCAACGTCCAGGGAACATGCAGGGTAGGAAGGTTACACATCTTTGGCCTCCGCTGCAAAATGGAAACAGATTTTTGCTATTCCTGAGGACAAGCAGTGTGTAAGCACAGCTCAGTCTCTGTGTGTCTGAGAGAAGAGAGCAAGCTTCAGGTTTTCCGACCCATACTCATGAAGTCTCCCTCATGTACCAAACATGAGTTGCAGGTTTCAGGAAAATGCCTAGGTTGTGTCACGTCCTCTGCTGGATTGCAAACAATGTCGACTACGATGATTTTCTGTCATATGCTGATAAATATTTATTTTCTGTACAACAGCAAATGCTATTTAAAAACACAGAGTAGAGAAATTTGGGTCTTTTTCTGGAAAACTGAGGTTCAAGTTAGGTGGTGTTATTTTAAAATTCTGGATGCATTGCTTCCGTTGTTCCTTCTTTTGGAAACGTGCTTTTTTGTAGAGTTTGTTCCAAGGTGCTTTGCAGGCCATGTTTTAAAACTTCTCTGGCCTTGGTCCCAAGAACTGTTAAATTTTTGGTGTATTGTTTCTGACAAACTTGGGCTTATTAAATAAGAGGGGAGCATTTCCGTCTGAACTATGGTGTAACTTAGGGTAACTCAAGTGATTAACACCAAGTGATAGTAGTTTCTTTAAGTAGTGATGCAATTAATTGTGTAGACTTGGTCTCCCTAGGCATTAATGGGGAATTTTTTAATTATATGGAAGACCTTTGCATCACAGTTTAGAGTACTTTTCAAAAAAAAAAAAGGCCTGATTTTGGCTATTCAGTGCTTGAGCTTATAAACTGGAAAAGTAATAAAAACGCCACCTATATAAATAATTGGTAAAGTTTTCCTACCAGTATCACTCATTTACCAGCTTTTTTTAATGTTGAATATTTTTTTTAAATGCCTAGCTCAATGCTTCTCTTTACTACCCATATATTCTCATCACAACTTGAAATGCTAACTAAATACAGTTTTTAGAATTTATCTGGCTTAGTAAATTCTTTTAAATCAACTTTCTTGTCTCCCAGCCTCCCATGTCACACTTTTGGGGTTTTTTTCCCTTGCTTTAGGAAAAAGAGCACAAGTCAGAAAACTACCACAATGCATTCCAAATGCTGTGCCCGAGAGGAAGAGGTCAACACCCATGAACCCTGCGAACACAATACGGAAGGCTCACACATACAATACTGTTTCTCAGCGACCGTACAGGGACAGGGTGATTCACTTACTGGCACTGAAGAGTTACAAGAAGCCGGAGTTACTTGCCCGCTTGCAGAGAGATGGTGTCAACCAAAAGGACAGGAATTCCCTTGGAATTATCCTTCAGCAGGTGAGATCCTGGAGTTTTTGCCAGCATTTTTCCCCTCCTGCCATTCCTGTAATCATAATTTTGAGGTGTAATACTCCTGTATTTAAATTAGAAAATAAAATTAACTTTAGTAATGCTCCTTGTTTTTCAATCAACTTTTTACAGATGCCCCGAACTGCAAGTCAACATGAGGAAAGGAAAGAAATATTAAGAAATTTTTGGGATGTGTTTTTGTTTTGCTAGAATGGCAGGCAATAATTAACTGTTGCTAGTTTTGTTGCTCTTCATGTCTTATTTTTTCCTCTCTGTTTTACATGGACTGCTTAACTGCTTAACTGAGAGAAACTGACTATGTGTTCTCGCAATGGTATGAAATACTTTGTCATAGTAGTGAATATTTCTGTGATGAGTTTGAGGAGAGTAGTTTGGTAATTGCAGAGGTTAGTATTTTATTTGAACGTGGTCGGTGGCCTGTGTATTGTACATAGCTTTTCTTGTAACCCTTTAGAAAAGCAATCCAGGGAAGTGTGGTCCAGCCAAATCATAAATGAAAAAGATGGTGGTCCAATTTTGGGCATAGTGTTTATTTACTAATGTGGATTGTGTCTTTATCTTACTTGAAAGCTTTTTTTTTACTCAGTAGCTTTTCCAGTGCTGCTTTGAGTTAAGTTCCACTTGTATTTCTGTGTCATATCCATCAAGATTATTGGTAGGCCTGTAATATTGTAGGTGAAACTTTGAAGTTGTTTGTTCAAGAGTGTAAAGTTAATTGTCTACTAACACAGTTCAGAAAAGTCTTCTTAAAGTATCATAAGATGCAGTGGCTCCTCCCTTACTGTTTAAATACTCCTTGTATCCTCCGACTGTGGCTGAATTATGCATGTATTAATATGTAAAGTAGAAATATTTCCTATTTATCTAGCAAAAAAGTATTTTGGAACATATTAGTCAGTAAAATCCAACCTTTACACAGCTTTGGTTGATTCTACACTGAATTTTAAAAACTCATTTCTTGAATACATTAAGTGTTATTACTTTGTTTGCCCAATGCAATGGTAGTTTTTTTTTACCCTGAAGACATACACAATTTAATGAGACCTGTGTTCTTTCACACAGGTTGTAGTAGTCGATTTGCACTTTAGTTTGATTATAAAAATTCCAAAAGCTCAGCTCCCTAGAGGATAAAAGGTGCAAAAATTTTCTCCTATCCCATTATGCTTGGCAATGTTTAAGGAGACTTTCTTGGAGCCTGGGACTTCAACCACCCTGACATCAGCTGGGAAGACCATACAGCTAGGCAGGTGCAATCCAGGAGGTTCCTACAGAGCATTGATGATAACTTTCTGATGCAAGTGGTGGAGGAACCAACAAGGAAAGGCGCGCTGCTGGACCTTGTGTTAACAAACAAGGAGGCACTGGTGAAGGATGTGAAGGTCGGAGGTAGACTCGGCTGCAGTGACCATGAAATGGTCGAGTTCAGGATCCTGCGTGGAGGAAGCAGGGCGATAAGCAGGATCAAAACCTTGGACCTCAGGAGGGCTGACTTTGCCCTCTTCAAGGAGCTACTGGGAGGAATCCCGTAGGCCAGGGCTCTCGAAGGCAGGGGGGTCAATGAGTGCTGGTCACTCTTTAAACAACACTTCTTCCATGCACAGGAGCAATGCATCCCCCTGAGAAAGAAATCTAGCAAAGGAGGCAGGAGACTTGCATGGTTAAACAAGGAGCTTCTAGCAGAGATCAGGCAGAAGAGAAAGGTCCATGGAATGTGGAAAGAGGGGCAGGCCACTTGGGAAGAGTACAGAAACGTGGTGAGAGCATGCAGGGATGCGACGAGGAAGGCCAAGGCCCACCTGGAATTGAAGCTGGCAAGGGATGTGAAAAACAACAAGAAGGGCTTCTTCAACTACATCAGCAGCAAAAGGAAGGCCAGGGACAATGTGGGGCTGCTGCTGAATGAGGCGGGTGTCCTGGTGACGGAGGATGCGGAGAAGGCAGAGCTACTGAATGCCTTCTTTGCTTCAGTCTTCAGTGCTAAGACTGGCCCTCAGGAATCCCAGGCCCCGGAGGTAAGAGAAGAAGCCTACAGAGAGGACGACTTTCCCTTGGTCGAGGAGGACTGTGTGAGGGATCGCTTAAGCGATCTGGACGTCCACAAATCCATGGGCCCCGATGGAATGCACCCACGAGTGCTGAGGGAGCTGGCGGATGTCATTGCTGAGCCACTCTCCATCATCTTTGAGAGGTCCTGGAGGACAGGAGAGGTGCCCGAGGACTGGAGAAAGGCCATTGTCACTCCAATCTTCAAAAAGGGCAAGAAGGAGGACCCAGGGAACTACAGGCCGGTCAGCCTCACCTCCATCCCGGGAAAGCTGATGGAGCAGCTTATCCTGGAGGCCATCATCAAGCAAGTGGAAGAAAAGAAGGTTATCAGGAGTAGTCAGCATGGATTCACCAAGGGGAAATCATGCCTGACCAATCTGATAGCTTTCTACGATGACATGACTGGCTGGGTAGACGAAGGGAGAGCCGTGGATGTTGTCTACCTCGACTTCAGCAAGGCTTTCGACACAGTCTCCCATGATATCCTCCTGGGGAAGCTGAGGAAGTATGGGCTGGATGAGTGGTCGGTGAGTTGGATTGAGAACTGGCTGAATGGCAGAACTCAGAGGGTTGTCATCAGCGGCGCTGAGTCTAGTTGGAGGCCGGTAACTAGTGGTGTCCCTCAGGGGTCAGTACTGGGCCCAGTCTTGTTTAACTTCTTCATCAACGACCTGGATGAAGAGTTGGAATGTACCCTCAGCAAGTTTGCTGATGACACCAAACTGGGAGGTGTGGTAGACACACCGGAAGGCTGTGCTGCCATTCAGCGTGACCTGGATAGGCTGGAAAGTTGGGCAGAGAGGAACCTGATGAGGTTCAACAAAGGCAAATGCAGGGTCCTGCACCTGGGGAGGAACAACCCCATGCATCAGTACAGGCTTGGGGTGGACCTGCTGGAGAGTAGCTCTGCGGAGAGGGACCTGGGTGTCCTGGTGGACGACAGGTTAACCATGAGCGAGCAGTGTGCCCTGGCTGCCAAGAAGGCCAATGGGATCCTGGGGTGCATCAAGAAGAGTGTGGCCAGCAGGTCGAGGGAGGTTCTCCTTCCCCTCTGCACTGCCCTGGTGAGGCCTCATCTGGAGTACTGTGTCCAGTTCTGGGCTCCCCAGTTCAAGAAAGATGAGGAGCTACTGGAGAGAGTCCATTGGAGGGCTACAAGGATGATGAGGGGACTGGAGCATCTCTCCTACGAGGAGAGGCTGAGGGAGCTGGGCTTGTTCAGCCTGAAGAAGAGAAGGCTGCGAGGGGACCTTAGAAATGCTTACAAATATCTGCAGGGTGGGTGTCAGGAGGATGGGGCCAGACTCTTTTCAGTGGTGCCCAGTGACAGGAAAAGGGGCAATGGGCACAAACTGAGGCACAGGAAGTTCCATCTGAAGATGAGGAAGAACTTCTTCCCTCTGAGGGTGACGGAGCCCTGGCCCAGGCTGCCCAGGGAGGTTGTGGAGTCTCCTCCTCTGGAGATATTCAAGACCCGCCTGGACAAACTCCTGTGCAGCCTGCTCTGGGTGACCCTGCTTCGGCAGGAGGGTTGGACTGGGTGACCCACAGAGGTCCCTGCCAACCCCTACTATTCTGTCATTCTGCAATTCCTGTGTGTGGTGTGAAGTACCTCAAGGTACTCGTTTGCATTGAGCAATGGTCATGTTAGCAGCACTACACCCTGAACAGCCTTGCATACATTTTTCTTAGCTTCATAATGAGGTTGTTTCATACAAATCTGAAATCAGCAGCTTGAACTTGCTAGGATCTAATAGGCACAGATTTGCTTCTCCAGGAATACAGCTTTAATTTGGTTTCTAACAACTGAATTCCTGTTTCTGCATGTCTTTGTTACTTGTGATGTTTTTAAGCTGGGGACAGACAGGCATGCACACACACATGAACTAGCAGTATGTATCTATCATGTTTAGGAGGAAAAAGAGGCAAAGATGCAAAAAGTGGTATTGGTGTGTAGAGGAGTTATTCAGCATTCTGTATCATGCAAACTGGCAGAGACTGTTTTTGTTTGAGGTTTTCTCAGAAACTCTGAACAAACAGAATACCTCTGAACATCGGATTAGGTCATGAAGCTTAAACCAGCACTTTCAATGTCAGTGGTCTCAAGGTCGTATTAGCTCATTTGAACTTTTTGAATATACCTTGTGTTTTTCTTAGGGAAGATATAAACCCATTTTATTTTCAAAGGTATACAGCAAGTCATGCGCACAACCCTCTAGTGACAATGGTTTGCTGTAGTGAACCCTGTATCTGCAAAACGAAGAGTGCAGCTGGGCCTATACACTTCTCCTTAAACATTTTAGCACCAAGTCTTGTTTTCAAAATACAATTTGTTAGATATGAGCACGATTACTTTTTTCGCAATCTGTGAAACTTTGATATGGCTTAAAACTAACGGGATAGATTAATATTTTTTTGTACTGAAAGAAGTTTAGTGCTAGTTAGGTTATCATGTGTGACTGTTTGGTAGAACGCTATAGTTTCGTGTGGCTCAGGCACTTGTGAAAGAAAAGCAGTTCTGTTTGTCAAGACAAATGATGATGACATACCGTGGTCGTTAATGTGACGATGGAAAACGTGCATCGTCCCAGGCACACTCTGTGCTCTGCCATCGCGGTGTAACTCTATAGAACAAAAGAACAGCAGGTGTCCTCCTGAAGTTGAGCAGATCTGAGTTTCTATGTGGAGACAGTATTCTTCAGTTCTTAGAAAAATAAATACAAATAAAAAACTGGGCCTCCCAGTGTAGTTCATGCAGTGAAGATTTAAAGTTTTGGTGTAGTTTGCCTTGATTCTCAATGCTCTGTTAAAGACAAGAAACCAGATAAATGATGCAGAGAGAGGTTTTCATTGAGTACATTTCATCCTTGCTTGCAACATTTTGGCATTTTCCTACATCCGAATTTCTGCATCCCAAATTGACCACAATTTTCCAAATTGGTGCTCATTACATGAGAGCTACTTTGATTTTTTCACATCTAAAAAACCTGGAAAACCGGTGCGGGATTTCATTTTCAACTTTCGTTTAGTTTTGCTGTGCCAATCTTATTTCTGTAGTTTGCATTTAGGTATAATGAACACTTACTTTCTTAAATGTCTGCCTGTAGGTAGCCAACCTGAATCCAAAGAATAATTCTTACACTCTGAAGGATTATGTATTTAAAGATATTCAGAAAGATTGGCCTGGATACGATGAAGTAGAAAAACAGTCATTGGAGTTAATACTTTCAAGGTAAGTTCAGTCCTAGGGGAAGGAAAATAGCCATTTAAAAAACTTTTTCTGGGAAATTTATGTCTTCCCTATAATGAAAGAATTATGACATAGGCATGTTTGCCTTGTAACCTGAAATGTTGGGTCGTCCTTACAGAAAATTAAATTCATCTCAGAATGCCACCAGCACCAGTCATTTGGCATCTCCTGTGACTTCTAGGAAGGATGCTCCATCAACTTCTTCTCAGGTAGTTTGTATTTTTTTTAGTATTATTTACAGTGCAGTAAGATTTATCACACTTTGTATTGGTGTAGAAGCTGTGAAGTGAAGCACTAATATTCTCTTTAACACGTGAAAAACCGAAGCATTTATTTCTAATTGGATTATTATATGTTTTTAAAGATTGTTGCATTGTCAAAAACTGCAAAAGCTTATGGTCATATAGTTTAAGGGCTGCTGTATTTAGTGTTCTTTATTTCAGAATGTCTATTAAAATATTCTGGAAAATAAACAATTTCTGTCTACACAGTATTTTGTAAACACAGCTAGATCTGACAGAGACCACTGTTGCTGTGTTTGAACAGCCAACACCTTGCCCTAAATCCTTAGAGCAGCTTTCCAGTGCCTGGAGGGGCCTGCAAGAGAGCTGGAGAGGGACTTCTGGCAAGGGCAGGGAGTAACAGGACAAGGGGTGACGGCTTTACACTGAAAGAGAGGAGATGTAGATTAGATATAAGGAAGAAATTCTTCCCTGTGAGGGTGGTGAGGCCCTGGCCCAGGCTGCCCAGAGAAGCTGTGGCTGCCCCCTCCCTAGCAGGGTTCAAGGCCAGGTTGTCGGGGCTTGGAGCACCCTGGGCTGGTGGAAGGGGTCCCTGCCCATGGCAGGGGGGTGGAACTGAATGATCTTCAAGATCCCTTCCAACCCAAAGCATTCTGTGAAATGGTAACTGTCCATCCGAAGCACGTTGACCTTGCAGAAGCCTAAGCTTGCCTGTAGAGTTCAAACTCACCTGCTGAACTTCTTGGTCACCCCTTATTGTTATACAACCCTGTAATTTCTGGTTAGATACTTAAAACTGTTGTGTATTGGTGCATAGGGAGCTTTTGTAAATACAAGATACATAGATATTTTTGTTACATGGTTGCAAGTGTTCAAGGTTCTTTGTGATTTGGTAGGTCTAATACATAAAATGTGCACAAACATCCTTGTGCTACTTTTTAAATATAAAGTTTAGGAAAGTCTAGAATAAGGACAAATTATGGTAGTGGTCCACTTGGAGGAATTTTTTTTTTTTTTTTTTTTTCCTATGGGCATCATTTAAGCACCAAATTTACTTCAGAGTAGCCCAGGTGTTGACAGGTAGATCTGAATCAGCAGGTAGGACATCTGCCTTTTCAGGCTTAAAATGTGTATGTCTTGTTTTCCTGTCGACACAAGAGCACAGTGCAAACCCTTTTAGAAGAAGCTTGGAAAACTCTGCATAAAAGGCATTACCTTAAGGAAAAGTTTGATACTTTCTGTGACTAAAACTGCATTTCAGTGCATGCAGCATACAGCGATAAAGTGGGAAGTACAGAAAGCTTTTCACTGGTGAGATACTTATGTTTAGATAGAGAAAGGATGATGAGGGGACTGGAACATCTGCCCTATGAGGAGAGGCTGAGGGAGCTGGGCTTGTTCAGCCTGAAGAAGAGAAGTCTGAGAGGGGACCTTAGAAATGCTTACAAATATCTGAAGGGTGGGTGTCAGGAGGATGGGGCCAAGCTCTGTTCAGTGGTGCCCAGTGACAGGACAAGGGGCAATGGGCACAAACTGAAGCCGAGGAAGCTCCAGCTGAACATGAGGAAGAACTTCTTCCCTCTGAGGGTGACGGAGCCCTGGCCCAGGCTGCCCAGGGAGGCTGTGGAGTCTCCTTCTCTGGAGATATTCAAGACCCGCCTGGACAAGGTCCTGTGCAGCCTGCTGTAGGTGACCCTGCTTGGGCAGGGGGGTTGGACTGGGTGACCCACAGAGGTCCCTTCCAACCCCTACTATTCTGTGATTCTGTGAAAGGTGTTTTCCCCAGACTTTCTTCCAGAGTCTAAAGTGGTGCAGGTCCAGGGACCTGCCTCCATATACGCAGAATCTGGATTTATTTCAAGAGGGTTGCACGGATCTGTGTCTGCCACTCCTGGTCCAAGCCACCGATTGTACATCAGCATGAGCAGTGTATGCTTGCTAGAGAAGAGGACGTGAACGACCTGGAATGACCACTGTAGCAAAACTGGGGGTTTTACCTGTTCTTACCAGCTTTGCACATCATGCACTCTGATAAGCACACTGCTGCGTGCTTCTTGGGGCCGCATTAGTAAATTGCATGGCTGTGCGACAGCAAAAACCGACTCTTAACCCAGTGTGTCCGACCTGAAATCGCTACCTAAGCAATACTGACCTGACCCCCTGATTTTGGTGAAGCCTTTGGTAGAGCTGCTGAAGAGAGCACCTTTCTCTCGAAGCCTTTTCACTGTAGGTTTGAAGAACAACTTGCTAAATCGTAAGATTAGAAACTAAGAATGAAATAAACTGTGTATTTAGCTGTGGTACTTTGTGTTTAACAGCTGCTTTTAGATAAGAAAGATGTGTTTTCAGCAATCATCTGTTCAGAAATGCTTCTTCTTCAGAATGGGAGCACAACTGAATTCTGATCATGTTTTTAATATTTTTTTTTATTATTACAGAAACGGCTTTTGAATTCCGATTTTATCAATCCTCTGATGAGCAAAAAGCAGAGGATATCTCGCCTGACCAGTCAGGTCCAGCCATCATTCACTGGCCTCTTGCCTGCCTCCATCGAGAAAGCCACTGCCGCCCCTCCGCCGCCTCCCGCCCTGGCATCTGCCGCTACTCCGTCGGCTCTGCTGCTGCCTCCCACACGCCTTCCCACTTCCAACCCTCCTCACACTACCAGCACCAACTCCCCCAGCACCCCTGAGGGGCGGGGGACCCAGGACCTGCCGGTGGACAGCTTCAGTCAAAATAGCAGTAGCATCCATGAGGACCAGCAACAAAAATATACCTCTCAGACGCCTCTGGGAATTGCAGCGCCTGCTGCGAAGCGGGTGGAGCCTCCCAGGCTCGCAAGCAAGAAGCACACGGCGCTGCACCAAAAGCCCAAGATGGTAACAGAGTGTAAGCAGAAGGGTGAAAGCAAAATGCAGCACAAAACGAGTGGGAGTGAGGAGGAGAAAGACCTTAGAAAAGAAGAAACTGCCAAGCTGAAACAATCCTCCCGTTTGGATTCAGGTGAAGCTATTAGTGCACTGCTTTTCATAACTACCGTGTGGGTAACTCTGGTGAAAAAAACAGGGACTGGAAACACAAATGGTCTGTTTTTTCACTTGCTGTACATGAAGTGCCTTGCCATTATCCCTGCTGTATGGTCATGAAGAATCATTTTTTTTTTTCTTGCCATTGCATTACATTGTAACTGTTAGTTTAAAAAAAAAAACACAAAAAAATTGAACAAAAAAACCCCAAAAATCAGAAGCTGGACTTGTTCTGCTGGAACCTTAGCTAAAATTAGGTTTGTCTTCTGACTCTAGTACAAAACTCATTAGAACAAGGAAATCTTACATGAATTGCTGCAGGGCAGAAACTGGTTATAGGAAAGAACTAGGTGCTAGAAAAATGCAAGGAAAGGATGTTTTTCTGCTTCATTTCCAGTAACTCACACTTACTCCACTATGTCCAACACCACGTTTTACGGTGTGCATGCTGAAGATAAAAACCTGTCACATAAGTTTCTTGCGTACTAGTTTAGTGAAACACCTAGATCAGGCATAAATGTGTTTCATCATGTATCACGATGCAAGGCTCATTGAACTCTGCCTTTTCATGGAAAGTCTAAAACCTACATAAATTGGCACGTAGTTTGCTAGAGTTTAGGTCTGAATGCTGCAGTGAGCTCCTCTCTGTCTTAGCTGTGGAATTTACTATTTCAAAAGATGTAGAAATAGTACACGCTTAAAATGGCATTGAAAAGCTGAACAGAAATGCACAAATACTACTTGATTTCTTCACACGCACACACGGACAGAGTTCAATTCCTTTGTTGAATTGGTGTGTTGCCTAATTTCAGAGGTTTGTCGCAAATTAGAAGCCAGGTCTAGCCCTTTCCTGTCACGGCTGGCAGGCACCTTCTGGGTATGCAGGATGCCTCTTTGGAGTGGTGCTGTGCGGTAGATAAGGGTGCTGTGAGCTGGCCTTTTCACATTTACCCTGGGCACACTACACAGTGCCCACATGGCTTGGGAGTGCTTTGAAAATATTCTTGCTCGAGTTTATAAACTTGTGAGCATCTGCCTACAGAATCCAGTAACAAAACTGCAGACAGCTAGGGAAGGAGAAGTCTGTAGTAGGTTTCCAGTTGGTGCTTACACTGAAGCTTTCAAATGGAGCGAGCTGAGTCAACGAATGCACGTGAATTTCTGAAAATGAAATGTTCACAGCAAAACTGTTCACAGAAGTTGCATTGTACATACGATCACTGTTACTGTTTACATTTCTCTCAATTTTTGTTCCCACTTTTACACTTCTTTTTATACTCCTGCTATACCACATAATTATTTTAATATTTAAAGCACTAGAATCAAGTAGAACGTTGCAGGATAGCTCTTTTTTCTCCTGGTGTCTTAAGCCTCAGATAACTTAAGAGATTTGCCAGAATGGCTGAGCTTTAGCAGAAACACTGTGTTTAAAGAGTGGCAAGGTAAGATAATAATGAGTATAAAGGACTGTGTGCTTTTTAAGCTTGCCACAAAACCTCAGATGAAAAGCAGAGAGAGGTTACCAAGATATGGAGTGTTCCATCCTGTTTCAGCTAACTTCCTTATGGTGCCCATTTTTCTTATATGTCAAAAAGATAGGGGGGCTCCTGAAACATTACTTTAAAAAGAGGGATTAGAGATTAAGTGTACTGTGCTTTCATAATGCCATTTAAAAGAGCAAAAGAGCAATTTACAAGTGTGAATAACTTTCAAACCCAGTATTGCCACATTAATGCAGGTTATTGATGCCTGGATGCAAGTGACCCATATACAATGCTATTGCCTTTCCCGCTTAGAATAGCGCTGAAATTAAGTCCAACTTTGGATATTCATAATTGGCAGGGAAGGAGGGATAAAAACATAACATGAAAAGAACTTCAGCTTTCTACTCTATTTCTTGCTGGAACCTGGATGTTAATACACACACACACATATATATATATATATATGGATTTATGTATATAAAGCTGTCATCTTTTGTGCAGCTACATCTGTTGCTGCATAACTTGAATTGCTGTGCAGATGCCACATCATGTCTTCAAATAAAAATAGCTGACCTCAGCTTAATACTGCGGTAGCTCAGAACCTGTGGAATAAAGTAGCTCTGATCTCTTTCTAAACCCCAGTACTGTGTACCGTGGAGAAGGTCATGTGAGCCCTATTATTAACTTGTAGAGCTTATTCCAAGTAATTTACTGTGAGAATAAAACTCTACAGGATTTTTTCAAGCCCATCAGGTTGGTGTTGTTTGGCTATATTAAAAATCTGTTTATTGCAAGTGTCAAAATTCTGCTTTTCTGTAGGAGTTAAAGAAACTTGCACTGCCTCCACAGATCCTCCTTCATCAACAAGTGAACAACCAGACTACTTCGTGTGAGTAAAATAACAATTAAGTCTCTTGCCACTCATTGAAGCAGTTGAAAAATCACCTATAAAAACTCTTCGTTTAGCTACAAAATTGAAAATTTCACAAAATGTAGTTTTAGAATAATGACAAGTTCCTTTAAGTCACCCCAGCTGCCTTATTTCGAGTACCTGCAAGTTTTAAACCCTGATGTTGTCCCTTAATTATTGAGGGGGAAAAGAAGTGTTAAAAAGAATTTTTAATATGCTTTAGAAGAAGACTTGAAACATTTAATTTCATTTTTCTTCAAGAACACCATAAAAAAGGAATATGAACACGTGCTGTTTTCTGTTTAGAGGTGAAGCAATAGAGGAGGAAAGCTGAATGCTAAAATACTGAATACGTAAACTTTAACATCTTTCCTGTGTTTTCACTGCTTAGTGCGTCTAAGCTGGAAAGGTGGGGAGGGAAGATAGCAGGCGTTAAAGTCTGGCGTTACAAAGCCTATGTGTGAGCTAGCAAGAGTTAGCCATCAAAGTTATTTCTAAAGCTTTGATGTAAAATGGCCACTGACTAACTTGAAGCTATGGCAAAATACCTGATTTCACCATAGAATTGCAGACCAAAGAGCTAGAGAAAATTGAAAAACATCAGTACAGATTTTTAGTTTTAGCTGCTTTAATTTTGGCTACAAAGCACGATAAACATACATGGAACTTGCCTGTGAAATGTTACATATCTACAATGACTGGCATATTGCAGTCTAGAAAATTACAGAAGGACTTCCTGGTAAGTTTAATTTTAGCTCCTTAACAAGTTGTCACACATCAGATTAATGTTCCCAAAAGTTAAAATTTACCTGCTATGTAAAAAAGTTTTTCATCCGTGACAAGTAGTAAAGAACTTGCTTTAAAGTGAAATAGCCCTAATAACAGGATCATTTTGTTCCCTAAATACTCTTTTAGAATATTAAAACTTCTATCAAGAGGATTTTTCTTTACTGTTGTAAAACAGAGAAATAGCTTCTTCAAATGCCTAGTGTCTGGGCTTTTTCCCCACTGTCCTATTGGTGGCCTTTTTTAAAAAATATGAAAATTGAAGGAAGCTGCAGTGGAATAACTGGAATAACTTGATCAGTGCAACCTGAATTTCTAAAGAAATGCTTTTTCTGGGGGGGGATAGGCACAGTGGAGAGCAATCTAAAGGTCTTGCCTTGCTTGAAAGGATGAGTTTCAGAAGGTTTTGATGCGCCTTCAGTGCTCAGAGCCGAAAGGAGCACCGCAACAGCTAAAGCCAGGATGAGCCTGACTCTTCCTAGCAGTGCAATGGAGCAGCGTCAGCCACAGCAGTGGTGCTGAGCCCCCTCGTCGTACTTGCAGTGCAAGAGGGGAGGGAGAAGTCAGTCAAAACACAGAATTGTTGGGTTCAGCAAATGCTGTCAGAGGAGTAATGTCAGGTCAGGCCTCCCCGTAGCACATCGGCTTTGGTCCATCTTCCATCTGTGTTGAAGCAGATAGCACGGTAGCACCCTGCATCATGTTTAATACAGTCAGTGATGCTCCACAGAAAGGCTGAAACAGAGTCTGGCCCTGCAAGGAAGCAGTCAAGTGCCGACAGCTCAAACCTGCACTTAGTTCCCAGCTTCTGCTGGGTGAAAACAAGCAGATTCGGCATTCAGCTCTTCACTGTCTGCTTCCCAGTGAGCTGAGGGCAGTGATACTGGAGAGTAAGGTGTGTGGTTGTTTGGTGTAGTCTAATGTTACAGTTGGGTGGAGTGGGAGTAAAGACTTCAATGAAGAATTCTCGGTGAAGGGAGCAACCTCTGGAACAATCTCACAGATTATGTACTGGCCACAATATCCCGGATAAAAATCAGTTTGTGCCGTTTCAGAGATCTGCCTGATCATGACAGAAAGATTGAAATCTGAGAGCACCTGCAATTTGATGCAGTTTAAAGGACTTTGATAGTTTATTCCAGCTTCTCTTCCTGTCTTGAAGTGCTACATAATACTTGAGTATAATCACAGCTTTAGCATAAAGATACTTTCCATCTTTATATAAAGATTATGAGAGTAAAGCAACTCAAGCTTTTTAAGCAAAGTTTGAGCAAAAGCTGGAAAACCAAAACAAATTGACGTTTCTCCCCACTTCTACTTTCATTTCTTCCCTCTCCACACACTTACGTTGCAAGTGCTTTGCTGGGCCGTTGTCCTGGTCTAGGAGTCTTGCTGCTTGACGTAACTGTGCATGAGCCAGTGCTCCACGCTACTGTTCCACGGGTACTTCCCAAAGTGTTGAAGGGCATCTGTAGTTCTCTGTTACAAACCATCTAGCGCTCCAGTCAGGTGCATCTGGCCTGGGATGTGTCACCGACAGAAGTTGTTGCCTGTGTTGGTACAGATTTTTAGCTTGTTAAATCTTTACTGTTCACTAAAACTGCGCTATGGGTGGTTTGAAGGATTCATCCCCATGTGGAGGTGCCTCTGTCATCCAAAGGGAACCAGGTCATTAGGCTAGGAGGACCAGAATGGTTGGTGTGGCATCGGTGGGACATGGTGTTCTTACTCACGTTGCCATTTCCTCCTGGGTTTGTATAATGAGCTTGTTAAATTGCTTGTGTTGATTTGAGGTACGGGGAAACAAAGAATGTTTGAATCGCATCGGTGGCTTTGAGCATTTATGAGTTTTGCCCTCTTTAGAAGGTCAAGGTGAATTTTTTTTTTTTGTTTCGGACTTCTCTGCAGTTTGTTTTTATTGCTGTATTGCAAGGAGAGGGACTTTTCACAAGGGCTTGGAGTTATAGGACAAGGGGTAATGGGTATAAACAGAAAGAGGGGAGATTTAGATTAGATATAAGGAAGAAATTCTTCCCTGTGAGGGTGGTGAAACACTGGCCCAGGTTGCCCAGAGAAGCGTGGCTGCCCCCTCCCTGGCAGGGTTCAAGGCCAGGTTGGACGGGGCTGCAAGCACCCTGGGCTGGTGGAAGGGGTCCCTGCCCATGGCAGGGGGGTTGAAACAAGGTGATCTATAAGGTCCCTTCCAACCCAGATCATCTATGAATGGACAGCAGCAGAACTGGTGTTTGCTAAAATGATCAAATTTTATCATGCTGCATGGTACTGTAGGGTTGAGCTCAGGAGGGCCAGGGTGCAGCTGGAGCTGAACTTGACAAGGGATGCAAAGAATAACAGGAAGGGCTTCTAGAGGTATGTCAGCCACAAAAGAAAGGTTGGTGAAAGTGTGGCCTCCCCGATGAGCAAGACTGGAAACCTCGTATTGACAGACAAGGAGAAGGCTGAGGTACTCAACAAGTTTTTTGCCTCAGTCTTCACTGGCAACCTCTCTTCCTCATCCCTCCCCAGTTGATGGACTGCAGGATGGGGACCAGAGGGGCAAAGTCGCTCCCACTGTAAGTGAAGATGAGGTTTGTGATCACTTGAGGAATGTGAACATACGCAAGTCTATGAGCTGTGATGAGATGCATCCCAGAGTCCTGAGGGAATTGGCTGATGTCATTGCCAAGCCACTCTCCGTGATATCTGAAAGGTCATGGCAGTCAGGTGAAGTCCCTAGTGACTGGACGAAGGGAAACCTTGCACCTATTTTTAAAAAGTGTAGAAAGGAGGACCCTGGGAATTACTGACCTGTCAGCCTCACCTCTGTGCCTGGGAAGATCATGGAACAGATCCTCCTAGAAGCTCTGCTAAGGCCCATGGAGGACAGGGAGGTGATTCGAGACAGCCAGCAGGGTTTCACCAACGGCAAGTGCTGCCTGACCAGCATAGTGACTTTCTACGATGGAGTGACTGCATCAGTGGACAAGCGAAGAGCTGTGGATGTCATCTGTCTGGACTTCTGTAAAGCCTTCGACATGGTCCCTCACAGCATTTTTCTCTCTAAATTGAAGAGATAGGGATTTGATGGGTGGACTGTTCGGTGGATGAGGAATTGGTTGGAAGGTTGCAGCCAGAGGGTAGTGACCAATGGCTCAATGTCCAAATGGACGCCAGTGACAAGTGGTGTCCCTCAGGGGTCCACACTGGGACCAGTGCTCTTTGATATTTCTGTCAATGACATAAACAGTGGGATCAAGTGCACCCTCAGCAAGTTTGCAGATGACACCAAGATGAGTGGTGCAGCTGGCATGCCAGAAGGACAGGATGCCATCCAGAGGGACCTGGATAAGCTGGACAGGTGGGCCTGTCTGAACCTCATGAGATTCAACAAACCCAAGTGCAAGGTCCTGCATCTGGGTCAGGGCACCCCCCAGTATCCATACAGGCTGGAGAATGAAGGGATGGAGAGCAGCCCTGCAAAGAAGCACCTGGGGGTACTGGTGGATGAAAAGCTGGCCATGACCCGGCATTGTGCGCTGGCAGCCCAGCAGGACAGCCGTGCCCTGGGCTGCATCCCCCCAGGCGAGGGAGGGGATTCTGCCCCTCTGCCCCGCTCTGCTGAGACCCCCCGGGAGTCCTGCGTCCAGCTCTGGAGCCCTCAGCACAGGACAGAGCTGGAGCTGTGGGAGCGGGGCCGGAGGAGGCCCCAGCAGTGATGCGAGGGCTGGAACCCCTCTGCTGGGAGGGAAGGCTGGGAGAGCTGGGGCTGCTCAGCCTGGGGAGGAGAAGGCTGCGGGGAGACCTCAGAGCAGCTGCCAGGGCCTGGAGGGGCTGCGAGAGAGCTGGAGAGGGGCTGTGACAAGGGCGTGAAGTGATGGGACAAGGGGTGATGGCTTCAAGCTGAAAGAGGGGAGATTTAGACTGGATACAAGGAAGAAATTTTTTTACCATGAGGGTGGTGAAACCGTGGCATGGGTTGCCCAGAGAGATGGTGGAGGCCCCATCACTGGAACCATTCCAGGCCAGGTTGGACGGGGCTCTGAGCACCCTGATGCAGTTGCAGATGTCCCTGCTCGCTGCTGGGGGCTGGGATAGATGGCCTCTGAAGGTCCCTTCCAACACAGACCATTCTGTGGTTGTATGTTTAAGTGTGCTTTTCTGTCAGATAGGCACAAGTGTAGCCAAAAATCTAACTGCATCCAGCTCCATAGATGCAGTCTCTTCCAAAAACATAATGAAAATGAATTTTCAGAAGTAAATATTACTTAACCTGTCACTTTACAGAAAGAAATTGTGATCTAGCAACTTCTCGCATTGAAACTATGCGTTTAGTAGTCCTTCTATATTTGAATGATTGCTAATTTTTTCTAAGTATGCTATGATTTCTTTTGCGCAGCTTCTGAATAAAAACTTTAAAAAGTAACATACCAGCAAATAACTGTCACAAAAATATGGTAGATTTGTACAATTACCTTCATAAATTCTGTTGGAGTCTCTGTGCTTACATGTAGAAGCAGTCAGTCACGTAGTTAACTGACTGAAAGCTGGAGTGTCTGTGCTTGATACTGACTTTGAAATGTCCTTGGTGTAAAATTCCACGTGTGCTTATTTTTCCATTAGAAAATACACAGCTATAGACTCACACGAGCAGCGCCAGAGTTACAAGGATGACTTCGATGCAGAGTACGATGAGTACAGGAGACTGCACGCTCGGATGGAGGGTATCACCAGGAAATTCATGAAGTTTGATGCACAATGGAAGCTTCTTTCTCCAGGGTCCAAAGAATACCAGGTAAAGAAGGATAAAACTGTGAGGATTGTGTTTCATCTCTTCCCGAAGTCCACATTTTCAGCACAGGCAAGACTCTTCAGCATATGTATCTATTGATTTACACTGGTGTGGTTTTAAAAGACTTGCCAGATTCAGTGTCTGAGACTGAGTAACCGGTCACGTAGCTGGAGGTACCAGCCTGGCTCGGGCTTTGGTGACGGCCTCAGCAACCCAGCGAGGTGAGGGCTGCTATCACACCCATACGGAGGAGATCGGGAGTGCGTGGAAACCGGCAGCCGTAATTCCAGAGCTTTCCCAACCCTCTGTTTCCCGTGATTTTATACACTTAACTAAAGCTGCAGCCATAACCTACTCGTCTTCTGGGTGGCTGATCCTGGCTAGGATTTTAGCAGAGTGTTAAAACCCTGATATTCTGGCTTTCCAGCCTGGATATCTCCAGTTTGGACATACACATTCCAAATGTTCAGTATCAGAATTCTTTAATTCTCTGTGCATGCTGAGGATTTTTCATTGCTTTTATTTAGTTTTTGGTCAGAGTACAAATGTATTTGTGAACAGGGATATTTTAAAATCCCTCATACTGCTCAGCCAGACAAAGGGAAACCTTGCAGAATTTGCATACGTGCTCAGACCTGGCATGGGTTAGCTCTGATTTTTGCAGCTTGACAAAACCTTGCGAAAAGTTGTTCAGCCCTCAGAACTCCACCTGTCTGAGCTGTCTGTGAACGCCCGGCAGCATGAGTGACTTCTCAAAGGGAATCTTCAAGCACGTGCTCCTGTAGTTGCCTGAATACAGGTTTAGTTGCAGATCCCGGGTGAAATGGGGGGTTGTGCGTTTATTTTTGTAACGCAGGAGAGTGGTGTGGCTTGTAGATAAAAGAAAGTATCTTGCCTAAAACTGAGTGTAGTTTCAGTGTTTTACATAAACTTGCATTTTCTGGTAGTAGTGAAATGTTCTTCATGTTGTCTTCATGCTTTTTTTTCTTGGAGGTCCTTCATGAGGAAGTCTTAGAAGAGTATCGAAAGATAAAACAGGTATGTGTAACACCAGATTTGTGGGAGGTAGTAATCACTGAGGCTGCCTCAAGAATATTTTTAAACAAAGGACGCGAAATACCAAACTCTGCAGAAGAGTTTTCATGCCCTAATTTTCCTTTTATCTTATCTTTACAGTCTAGTCCCAACTACTATGAAGAGAAGTATAGATGCGAGTATCTGCACAACAAGCTGTCTCATATTAAGAGACTAATCGAGGAGTTTGACCAACGGCAAGCGGAGTCGTGGCACTAGTCTCCTCCTTCGTCTGCGACACGTGAATGAACTGAAGCTTATTTATTTAAAACTTAAGATTAGTTGCTCTAAGAATTAGAGCAATTACAATTAAAAATTAGAATTACAATTTAAATTAGTATCCAACTTTTGCATTACAGAAGATTCAGTATTAGCAGAGTTAACTACTTTGGTTGTTGTTGATGTTGCTTATATGCATATTTGAAGCTGCTTTTTCTGGTCCTTTCTTTTCTTCAAGACTTATGTTTGTCCGTTTAAGTAGTTTTATCAGTAGGTGCTGGAGACCCGGTACCTTTACTATGAAGTCGTGCACATTTTAAGAAAACATTGTAGCAAGTGAAATCCATTTGGATAAATGTAAGGCTGTTTTCTGACCTTTCTTGTTAATGCAAACTCTTTGCCTTAAATGGTAGAAGGTTTAGAAATTTGCACAAAATTGAAAAAAAAAACCAACAACATTGTTTTGGAGGGTTAAAGAGGCGTGTATATGTGCTGTATACAGCCTGTTTTGTGACAACAGAAACTCACCCCTGCAACTTAAACCCCCCATTGCAATGGTTGCCTTAAGGTGTTTGCTTGTGTGTGTTTAGTGTAGCTAGATGATTAGCTACACTGCTTCCCACTGTGCTGAAGCGCCTGGGAAGCACTATGTGGCCTACCGGTGTCTGGATGTGTGTGCCTGTACTGCGTGTGTGTGTGTGTGCAAGAGTGTGTGGGTGAGAGCACGCGTGATGGGGAAAAAGAGAAAACGAAAAAAAAAGCTGCTGCTCTTAAGTAGGCCAAACGCTCAGGTTAACTGACGAGTGTTCCTGTAGGTTTTTCCTACAAAATTGCTACTTCTATTGTGGAAGACGAGAGCATTTCCATTTCAATAGTTTGTCAGCTTTAATAATATTGGGGAAATTGATACTTTACAGAAGTGAAACAGATATATAGTTTTTGGGCAAGATTATAAAATTATACATGTAGGTTACCTATTTATATACTACTATAAAATATTTTTTGAAGAGATATGCAAAGAAGCTATTACCTACATGAAATATATATTTAAAGATTTTCGTCCTGGGTGCCAGGAATATAACAAAGAACAGATGTGTTTAACTATAAAATACTGTGATCACCAAACAGCACAAACTTTCATTTCATGCAGTTTTTTTGTTTACTTTGATGTAAACCATTGCTTACTTTATCATATGAAAACACAGGTTATTTGGTCAAAATTCAGCAAAATCTTTGTGTGTCTTACTGTGTTTGTCTTTTCAAAGTGCTGCCAATTGAAAAGGGAAGCATGATGTTTACATACCTGATTTTGGAACATTTGCCAAAATGTTGAGACTATTGCTAACAGACTTTATCTCCAGCATCAAGAAAACCTGTCGGGTGTCACTGTAAACCAGAAAATGTTTGATTGCCAGAAAACATGCACTCGGGTAAATGGGAGCAATGGAGTTTTTGCCTTAAATTTGTGGGTTCAGAGGCGTCACATTCCTGAAGCTGGAAGGGCAGGCAAGGTGCATCCCTTTCTGCTGCACGACAGTGCTGTTTGTGTTACCTGCCGGAGACCAGGCTGGCTTTGGGTCCCTTGGATTGGTACAGTAGTTTTCAAGTCCGCATTTCAAGTGACAAAATGAAGAGAAAACTCGCTTCCCATGTAAGAGCTGCATTCATCTGGGTTTAACGACTGAGTCTGGCCCTCAGCGTACACACACAGAATAAACGCAGGGGCTGTGAAATTCACTGCAGTTCTGCTGCAGCTGCTCGGGGAGGTTAGCCTTCAACCTAGAAACACTTTGGGACTGTTTGGAGTGAAATCATGTGAAGTTCCTGAGGCTGAGACCGGTTCCGGCAGTTCCGTGCTCCTTATCTAGACTGCGTGCCTGAATCTGACGTTGACTGCCGCTACGGACACGCAGTGCTGCTGCAGCCTCGAGGTGTGGCCATCGTTCGTAGCGCTGTCACTGTCTCATTGAGACCCAGGGCAGTTCATGGATATTTTTCCCCTCCCACCTTTTACCGTTGTCCTGTATTCACGTGCGTTTTCTGGTTTACAGGCTGCGTCTGTGTTGCAGCTGTAGGTTAGGGCTCCTGAAGAGGTCCAGCACTGCCCATCGTCACCAGACCTGACAAGCTACTGTAAAGGCCTTAATTGAAGGTTTTGCCCATTTGTGTTGAGCATTTCTGAAGCAGTGTGAGTATACCCAGCGGCCTGTGTATTGCGCAATAGTGCTGTAAATCCAGGTGTCCCTCGTTTCCCTGGAGCTGGCATTCCTGTTCAGCGAACGTGGAGAGCCTGTTGAAGCGGGGCCTCCGACTGCGTTGCTGCCTTTCTGGTAAAACTGGCCGGCTCACCCAGAGAAGCAGACGTCGCCCATGGTGGCATCTTGGCTGGGCTTACACTGCTACAGATCTGAAGCGATCATTTGATGTAGAGAAGGGGCAACTGGGCACATCTCCTTCATGGAAACTGTGAATCTGAGTACAGCTAATAAAAAATATGTGGTCAAACGGGAGGCAATAGTCCTTTCCAGTTGGATGAAAAAAACACGGTCTAGAAGGATTGGTTTCTGACCTTGCTGGGATTTGAGGGAGAAAAACTGCCCAAAGTAATTTCATTTTTTTTAAAATTAGTGGATATGCTCTAAGCTGTCACTTTAAGCAGCTCACTGGACTGCTTTTAAGTCTTCAGTTCACCCTGCTAGTTTTAAAAAAAAATAATACTGAAATGTTTTGGAAGTGTCTTGTAAAACACACAGACGAGTGTTTGAGGCGAGTAACTTCAGCAGGTTTTAAACAGAAATTTGGTTAAAGTGTTGATGTTTTAATTTTGCTTATTTGTTAGCTCTCTTAAAATAGTAATGTTACAACCGGTCTTTCTAGATCCGTAGGTGTTGATTTGTGTGAAGACCTCTGGCTGCTTTGAAGTATAGCTCTTCTCATAAGTTGACTGTCATTTGTTTCTGTACCTGGTGGGGGAGGGATGTGGCCAGCAATTCCGTAACCTTTTGGGGAAGGGTATGCAACTGATGGAGGGAGAACAACATCTGGGATCATGAAGGCTTCAAGCAGGGCTGCAAATCCCCCTTTCTGACTTTGAGAGTACTTTACAACTTTTTCAATTATTTCCATACAAACTGTGTCAAGACTCTGTACATGAAATGTCCTGGGGCGTTTTGTTAATGAACACCTGAGCCATTGTTGCCCCTCTGTTCTACATCAATTTAAGTTCAATAAAATGTTAACTTTGCAGCCCTGAGACTTCAGTCTTTCCTCGTCTGGGGGCAGGGGGTTCCCCCGACGTCCCTGCGAGGAAGCCGTGCGACGCAGGCTGCGTTACGGGGGAGCGCGGGCTGCGTTCTGCGGGCGTGCAAGGGGCTCGTCGGCGCTGCGTCACCTCGCTGCGACGTCCTGGTGCTGCTTCGCGAGCGTGCAATGGTGCTGCTGTCACACATACGCAGAGAAGTGGGAAAATCTGCATTAAAATGATCACCAGTGTGAGGAGATGATTTGTTCTGCCCTGTCCGAGCGAGCCTGCTGCTTCAGTTAGAGCTGACAGCGAACGTGTGTGGCTGTTTTCTCTGCAGGGTGTCCTCTCCTCCTGAATACTCTCCCTCTTTTTACTGCAAGCTTCATATCCTGCCTCTTTCACTTCGCTTCCCTACACCACCAGATGACCTGTGTTCCTCGTCTGCTGGTGCTGGGGGCGACTTCTAACCTAAAAGAGCAAAATGCAGCATTGCATTTCTTGTTTTTCTCACTCTTCCAAAATTTTGGGCTCCAGCCTGTGCTTCTGTATTACAAAGTACAGGGCAGAGTCCTGGCAAAACGCTTTGATATCCAGCAAATATCGGGTCCCTCACTCCAAGAAGGACACGGAGGGGCTGGAGCGTGTCCAGAGAAGGGCAGTGAGGCTGGGGAGGGGTCTGGAGAACAAGTCTGATGGGGAGTGGCTGAGGGAGCTGGGTCTGTGCAGTCTGGAGAAGGAGAGGCTGAGGGGAGAACTTCTTGCTCTCTACAGCTCCCTGACAGGAGGGTGTAGTGAGGTGGGGGTTGGTCTCTGCTCCCAAGTAATGAGAAACAGAACAAAAGGAAATGGCCTGAAGTTGCATCAGGGGAGGTTCAGATTGGATATTGGGAAAAATGTCTTTCCTGAAAGAGTGGTCAGGCGTTGGCCCAGGCTGCCCAGGGCAGTGGGGGAGTCCCCATCCCTGGAGGGGGTCAAAACCCGTGTGGATGTGGCACTTGGAGACATGGTTTAGCAGGCGTGGAGGTGATGCATTCATGGTTGAACTTGGTGACCTTAGAGGGCTTTTCCAACCTTAACAATTCTATGATTCTATGAAATTCCAGCATCTGGGAAACTGTCGCAGGCCGCGGGGTTTTGCCCTGCCGACACCACGTCCCCACGCAGGGAGGGAAGGGAGCAGTGCTCTGCCGGGTCTGCTGTCCGCTCCGCCGCCAGCGCTCTCCCTTGGGCAGCCATCGCCTGTCTGCCGCTCGCTGCCTGCTGGTACGAGGTCCCAGCAGCGAATTGTGGGTTGTGAATATGAAACTGGTGGACGCATAAAGGTTTTGCAAGCAGATATCCTTACCTTGGTTCACATTTCATTGTGCCCATAGACTTTTTTAGGGTGTGTGATTTCTACACACTGAACAGGCATTTCTGTCCAACACAAAACACCTGCCCAAACCATAAACCCCCCTGCCCTTTTCAAAACCTTAAAAAGCTACCATCAGTCCGGGAAGTTATGGTTGCCTGAAAGGTGGAAAGCTGCTGCACATCCCCGTTACAAATGAGGTTTTAAGGACGCAGCTATCGGCTTCCATCAGAAGTCACGTTCCGCGCCTGAGGGCTCGCCTGCGTTCGCACTACGGGTCGGCTCTGCACGGCGGGTCGTAACGTAGCCGTGCCCGGCTGCCCAGCCCAGGGTGGTCACGCACCCCGGAGCTGAGGTCCCTGCTCCTGGTTCTTCGCCAATGCGGTGGCCAGCTGGGCATCTCAACTGGGGTGCGCGGGTGGGCTTGCATCACCTCCTACGGTGCGAAAGGCATCTCCGTTAGAACTTCCTCTAATGCCTGGCTAGCAATGCAGCGTTCAGAAAACGTGAAATTCCTCCCTGGGAATCGCAGTGCAAGATACAACCGTGATCAAGAGCTTAGCAGGCTTTTTAATGATTCAACTTTTCAAACTTTCAGACTCTGCTAGATGCGTGGCGGCAGCTGGGGAACAAAGCTGGAACATCTCTGAAGGCCAGGAGGCTGCTCACGTGGGGCAGTGTCCCGGGGGGGGGAAGGGGTTGGCAACCCCCCTCCTCTGGTAGCTGACTAATTCTGTAATAACTCTGTTTGCCTTGCCGGGGAGGTGGGACTGATCACGGCTTCTGCGAAAGGCCAGCGAGAAGAAGTCCTCTGGAGTTTCTTCCTTAAATAACACACTTTCCGGGCTGGTTTTGGAGCCGCAGGCAGGCTGCAGGACGCTCCTGGTCTTTGCCCTGGGAGAGCTGTCAGGTGGTGTGTTTGCACGCACGGCTGGCAGAGGAGCGGTGAATTTTCTGGCAGGTTGATAAAAGCAGCGTCTGCAAGCTCTGGTTCTGCGCCAGCTGCCTTGGCTCGCTGCTCGAAAAGCAATTACCGCGTCTGAGAAACAGCTAGGTGGTAAGACACCGATCACAGAATCACAGAATCACAGAATAGTAGGGGTTGGAAGGGACCTCTGCGGGTCTTCTAGTCCAACCCCCCTGCCGAAGCAGGGTCACCTAAAATAGGCTGCAGAGGACCTCGTCCAGGCAGGTCTTGAACATCTCCAGAGAAGGAGACTCCACAATCTCCCTGGGCAGCCTGGGCCAGTGCTCCGTCACCCTCAGAGGGAAGAAGTTCTTCCTCACGTTCAGATGGAGCTTCCTATGCTTCAGTTTGTGCCCGTTGCTGATGAGACTTGCAGTGTAGGAAAAAGCAGAATACGGCATCTGCGTAAATGAGAAGATATCATGATCTTTAGAAATTCTCAGGTATGAACTTCTGTGCTCTTCACAGAGGATGGGCTCTCGTGGTCCGGGCTCATCCAGCTGCTTTTTCGTGTTAGCAGAGAGTAGCTGGGCACTTAGAAGAACAGAAGTTGTTGATTGTCTACCTACTGCACGTAGCCAGCCCCTGAGTCTCTGTCCTGACCAACAAATAGTGAGAACTTCATGTGTTCGTCTTCACCTAGGAGCTCCCAGGAAAATTTCCAGATCACAAGGGAAGTCTTTTAGATCAAGAAACACCCAGGCTTCTACCCGCCAGACACAAAAGTCAGACTCAGGGCTGGCTTCCCCCTGGCCCGGCTGACCTCCCAGACCCTCCGTGGACTCAGCGAGCCGCCTGCGCAGGACGACGATGATCACAGAATCACAGAATCACAGAATCACAGAATGGCAGGGGTTGGAAGGGACCTCTGTGGGTCATCTAGTCCAACCCTCCTGCCGAAGCAGGGTCATGATGCAGCGATGTCTTTGCTGGGCTCAGCGTCATTTCTAGCTCCACTGGCCGGGTGTCCTGCAGATCTCAGCTCCGCTGCCTCCTCTCCCTGCTGAGGGCTCCGTCCCTCTCAGAGCATCCCTCTGAGCACACAGCTCCAGCTTCATGCAGGGGAGAGCAGCATCAAAGCTCACTTGCTCCTTACACACTTCCTCAGCCTGTGCAGAGACAGAGATGCGCAATGCTGCAGGCTGTCGGCCGTGCTGCTCGTACGAAGGGGACCCACCTCAGATGAGTAATTCCCCTCTGTAGAAAGCCACAAACCACCCTTGGTCCAAGCCCTTGCTGATGCCCTGGGTGCACCCAGCTCAGAAATCTCTTTTTTTTCCTCCATCACCAATGCCTGAACCTCTGTGACACTGTTAAATAGAACAGTCATATGCACAGGCTGAGAACATCTTCGAGACTTAATGAAATACGTGCTTTTAAAATAGCCATTTTACTAGTAATAAAACTGGACACTAAACCCACACAAAGTAAAAAGCTCTACGAGGACATCGCTTCTCTGGAAAGCCAAAAATACTGACGTGGAGAGGAAAAATAACTACAAGCCTGTAGGAATAAAACTTTGACCAGAGCTCAGTCTTCCACTCTAAACGACGTGCTTATGCTTGGGTGAAGTGTCGCTGCCTCAGGGCTTTGTCTGCTCTGTCTCGCAATCTGAGGCTTCTGGGCCAGACTGGCACTGAGGGATAGATCTGCCTTCAGGCTGACAACACTTTCTGTGGCATATTTTAAGGAGACTGTGGTCTTCTCCTGTGTGAGACTGCCAAGGCTGGTAACTACGGTGTTGGTCTCCACTAGCAGAGCTTCCCCTGCTACCACTGCTGTAAAACGGGCACAAACTGTCACCAGGTAACCCCTGATGGCTGAATACCATGTCACAACCCCAGAAAAAAGAAGTCAGCTATTATCACTATGATCTACAACTAACTTAGTGACATTCCACTGCATGATTTCCATCCATCCACCCATCCATCCATCCATCCATCCATCCATCCATCCATCCATCCATCCATCCATCCCCACAGTAAATCTCCTGTAGTTGCAAGGTTTTGTCACAGCATGGTCAAAACTGCACCAGAGAAGCTTTTATGAAAAAGAAGACGAGCAGGTTCTCACACATTTACATTAGTGGCAGTGAAGATAAGATAAAACAGTCATAACAACATCCTTGTCTGAAATGCCTCTTGCCTCCAAAACCGCTGAAAAAGCCCAACAGATGATGTAAAATTCAGAGAGGTGATGTTCATAAAGCTCCTCTGCCCCAAGGACAGTGCTAGGAGAGCCAGCACAGGATGAGAAGGGTACAACAGGGAATGGGGAAACTTGTTTCGATTTTGCAGATTGGGAGAGAAAGGACAAAGCAAGTGCTTCAAGGCAATTAAAAGGAAGGTGGCCCCTGGGATGTCTTGAAGAGGTGTAAGTAATAAATGCAGGTAATGCAGACGATTGTGGAGCAATACACACTAAGTTACTCTTTCTAGGCTGTTGAAGACCAAAATAATTGTGTGATGTGCGGGAACAACGGTCACAATTCAGAGTACGCTTGCTGCTTTTCCAGTGAAGGCATCTTCCTAGCTGTCTGGCAGAAAAGGACCACAACTGCATCTGGAAGTGTCTTACCTGAATCACAGAATCACAGAATCACAGAATCACAGAATGGCAGGGGTTGGAAGGGACCTCTGTGGGTCATCTAGTCCAACCCTCCTGCCGAAGCAGGGTCACCTGCAGTAGGTTATAGAGGAACTTGTCCAGGCAGGTCTTGAATATCTCCAGAGAAGGAGAATCCACAATATCCCTGGGCAGCCTGGGCCAGGGCTCCGTCACCCTCAGAGGGAAGAACTTCTTCCTTGTGTTCAGCTGGAACTTCCTCTGCTTCAGTTTGTGCCCATTGCCCCTTGTCCTGTTGCTGGGCACCACTGAAAAGAGCTTGGCCCCATCCTCCTGACACCCACCCTTCAGATATTTGTAAGTATATATTAGGTCCCCTCTCAGCCTTCTCTTCTTCAGGCTGAACAAGCCCAGCTCCCTCAGCCTCTCCTCGTAGGAGAGATGTCCCAGTCCACTCATCATCCTCGTAGCCCTCCGCTGGACACTCTCCAGCAGCTCCTCATCTTTCTTGAAGTGGGGAGCCCAGAACTGGACAGAGTACTCCAGATGAGGGCTCACTAGGGCAGAGTAGAGGGGAAGGAGAATCTCCCTCGACCTGCTGGCCACACTCCTCCTAATGCACCCCAGGATCCCATTGGCCTTCTTGGCAGCCAGGCCACACTGCTGGCTCATGGTTAACCTGTCGTCCACCAGGACACCCAGGTCCTTCTCCTCAGAGCTGCTCTCCAGCAGGTCCACCCCAAGCCTGTACTGGTGCATGGGGTTGTTACTCCCCAGGTGCAGGACCCTGCATTTCCCTTTGTTGAACCTCATCAGGTTCCTCTCTGCCCAACTTTCCAGCCTATCCAGGTCACGCTGAATGGCAGCACAGCCTTCTGGTGTATCTACCACCCCTCCCAGTTTGGTGTCATCAGCAAACTTGCTGAGGGTATATTTTAACTCTTCATCCAGGTCGTTGATGAAGAAGTTAAGTCAGGGTTTTTGCTGTCTTCAGAGTCAGGGGTTTTTGCTGGCATCCCAGACCAGCTTCATGGCACGGCCGAGGTGGCCTGCTGCTCATGGCTCACGCTTATGAATGCCATGTCAATGCATCCAGCTAAGGAGCAGGTTATTGCAGGTATCTGCTCTCGTTGCACGTGACCTGTTCGTTTGCTCATGTGAATAACTTGGCTATGGCCTTAGCCACTCTCCTGTTGGAGTTACAAAATTCTCCAAAGTCTGCAGAGACAGAAGGGTGAGACCAAATCTCATGCTGTCACAGGTCACCCAACAGGACATTTAGCATCCATACCAGAGACCAGAGCTGAGGACCGTGGGAATCTTCATGGTATACAAATAAGGGAAAACCATCAGCTATTAGTAAAGAATCAGCAAGTTGTAGAAAGTGGCCTCCAAAGCACTGAGGTCCTTGGGTAAGGCAACAATCCACAATGCGTTTCAGAGCATCCCTGACTCACTGCACCAGGAAGTCGCGCACAGGGCAGACCATGGGTTGGCTCTGGCCAAAATTGTAGAAGCAAGCACAAACAGGAGGCACCGGGGCTTGGGCATCTGAGAAGGCCATTGACCACAGTCCCTTGGGCACCACCTGTCTTCTCTTCTCCCAAAAAAACTGCCTTAGAGGAGAAGGAGAACAGCCACCATTCTGTCTTTTATCTTTCTAAAAGGGTAGGAGTGGTATTGGTAAGCACTTTGTGGAAGCAAACCGGCTACTAAATAAGAGATTTCTGTCTTCCAAGACTATCAGTCAGCATCTTGCATAAACAGGTGTTTCAGACTGATCATCCAAAAAGATACATAATCCTTCCATGCACTGCAGTTATCTACGAGCAGGACATCAGACATGCCTTCAGAAACATGGCCTTTCATCTTCAGTTTCTGCAAATCACTGTTCACCAAAAGGTGTTTTCACTCACTGCTCACCGTATCAGTTCACACTTTCAATCACCGACTTTTCCTATGAAGAGCAGAGTCTGCACTGCACTGCTGTTCTCCTGCTGCTCTGCTCAACCTCTTCTTACCTCAGCGACCTGGTGCCAAAAGCACACCTAAGGTAGGTGTTTTTTGTTCTGGGCTTTTTTTTGCTGGTTCGGGGTGTGTCCCCCTCCTTTTCCTTGCATCCTACTCCCACTGCAAACCATCAAATTATGCTAGCAACACTAAAAATAAAAAAAAAAGTAGGCATCTTGTCCTTGCCTTTTGCAAGTGTTTTATTCCAGGTGTTGCTGAGAGAAACATTAAAGCAGAAGGGCAATGATTCCTACAACAAATACCAAAGTTTTATGTGGTTCAAAGAGGGCTTATGTGGATCAACCTTTGCTGCCGCCAGCTAAAATTGTGCCTGCTCGTTGATCTCTTTGTGACAACACTAATTAAGAGAATTAGCTGAGGGTTTGAGTTAAAAGCTACGCTTGTGATGAACCGTGTAGAACCATGTTCTTACCTGCTGTTTTTTTGTTGACTGACAAGACAACATATCTCAGTTCAAGAGTGTGTCTGCTGTTATGATGGTTTGAGATAGTCAGCATGGATTCACCAAAGGGAAATCATGCCTGACCAACCTGATAGCTTTCTACAATGACATGACTGGCTGGGTAGACGAAGGGAGAGCCGTGGATGTTGTCTACCTCGACTTCAGCAAGGCTTTCGACACAGTCTCCCATGGTATCCTCCTAGGGAAGCTCAGGAAGTGTGGGCTGGATGAGTGGTCAGTGAAGTGGACTGAGAACTGGCTGAATGGCAGAACTCAGAGGGTTGTCATCAGCAGCGCTGAGTCTAGTTGGAGGCTGGTAACTAGTGGTGTCCCCCAGGGGTCAGTACTGGGCCCAGCCTTGTTTAACTTCTTCATCAACGACCTGGATGAAGAGTTAAAATGTACCCTCAGCAAGTTTGCTGATGACACCAAACTGGGAGGTGTGGTAGATACACCAGAAGGCTGTGCTGCCATTCAGCGTGACCAGGATAGGCTGGAAAGTTGGGCGCAGAGGAACATGAAGAGGTTCAACAACGGCAAATGCAGGGTCCTGCACCTGGGGAGGAACAACCTCACGCACCAGTACAGCCTTGGGGTGGACCTGCTGGAGAGCAGCTGTGTGGAGAGGGACCTGGGTGTCCTGGTGGACGACAGGTTAACCATGAGCCAGCAGTGTGCCCTGGCTGCCAAGAAAGCCAATGGGATCCTGGGGTGCATCAAGAAGAGTGTGGCCAGCAGGACGAGGGAGGTTCTCCTTCCCCTCTACACTGCCCTGGTGAGGCCTCATCTGGAGTACTGTGTCCATTTCTGGGCTCCCCAGTTCAAGAAAGATGAGGAGCTACTGGAGAGAGTCCAGCGGAGGGCTACAAGGATGATGAGGGGACTGGAACATCTCCCCTATGAGGAGAGGCTGAGAGAGCTGGGCTTGTTCAGCCTGAAGAAGAGGAGGCTGCGAGGGGACCTAATAAATGCTTAGAAATATCTGAAGGGTGGGTGTCAGGAGGATGGGGCCAAACTCTTTTCAGTGGTGCCCAGCGACAGGACAAGGGGCAATGGGCACAAACTGAAGCAGAGGAAGCTCCAGCTGAACCTGAGGAAGAACTTCTTCCCTCTGAGGGTGACAGAGCCCTGGCCCAGGCTGCCCAGGGATGTTGTGGACTCTCCTTCTCTGGAGATATTCAAGACCTGCCTGGACGAGGTCCTGTGCAGCCTGCTGTAGGTGACCCTGCTTCGGCAGGAGGGTTGGACTAGATGACCCACAGAGGTCCCTTCCAACCCCTGCCATTCTGTGATTCTGTGATTCTGTGATTCTATGATTCTGTGAGATGAAGCACTGGGAAGGAAAAGCAGACTGAAAACACCAGCCAGCCCTTTCTGATGAGAGCTCTGAAACTCTTCAAGGTTCTTTCTCCTGTGGAAATGTGTGTGGCTATAATTAAGGTATGGCCAGAAAAATGATGTCTTGACATAAAAATGCATATTAAGTAAATTAGCCAATAAAAGCTATAAGGCTGTCATCACACGAGGCCTGTTGTGGAGGATGCTGAGAGCTGACCCCAGTAGGTCTGCTGCGAACACTGTCTAGAAGGGGTGAGTTTGTGCTGTGGTGGTCCCATTCTAGGGACCTAGAAAGGTCCCATTCTAGGGCCTAGGAAGGCTCTGCAGAGGGATCTGGACAGGCTGGATCAATGTGCCAAGGTCAATTGTATGAGGTTCAAGAGGGCCAAGTGCCGGGTCCTGCCCGTGGGTCACACCAACCCCACGCAGCGCTACAGGCTTGGGGAGGAGTGGCTGAAGAGCTGCCCAGAGGAAAAGAGATTGGGTTGTTGGTCGACAGCCGACTGACCGTGAGCCAGCAGTGTGCCCAGGTGGCCAAGAAGGCCAATGGCATCCTGGCTTGGATCAGCAATGGGTGGGCAGCAGGAGCAGGGAGGGGATCGTGCCCCTGTACTGGGCACTGGTGAGGCCACACCTGGAGTGCTGTGTTCAGCTTTGGGCCCCTCACTCCAAGAAGGACATGGAGGGGGTGGAGCGTGTCCAGAGAAGGGCAGCGAGGCTGGGGAGGGGTCCGGAGAACAAGTCTGATGAGGAGAGGCTGAGGGAGCTAGGGCTGTTCAGTCTGGAGAAGAGGAGGCTGAGGGGGGACCTTCTTGCTCTCCACAACTACCTGACAGGAGGCTGTAGTGAGGGGGGGTTGGCCTCTTCTCCCAGGTAACCAGCAATAGGATGAGAGGCAATGGCATCAGGTTGTGTTGGGGGAGGTTTAGACTGGATATTAGGAGAAATGTCTTCACTGAAAGAATGGTCAGGCATTGGAGCAGGCTGCCCAGGGCAGTGGTGAAGTCCCCATCCCTGGAGGGTTTCAAAAACCGTGTGGATGTGGCACTTCAGGACATGGTTTAGCAGGCATGGTGGTGTTGGGGTGATTGTTGCACTTGATGACCTTAGAGGTCTTTTCCAACCTTAACGACTGTATGATTCTATGATTATTTTTCATCAGGAATTAGTTCAGCACTGACTATCAAAATGTTCAATATTCTGCAGGTATCCCAAAGTTCAGCCTGTTCTTACCCAAAGATCTGCTGGCAAGATCAGTCTTGTGGAAAGATCTTATAGGATGTTCAGCCTGCAGATGAGCCAGGAGCATTACAAAAAAAGGTTTTATCTCCGACAAATCCCCAAAGTACCAAGGTGCACATGTGCAACGCAAACTTTGCCATGTTTTCCAAGCCTTAAGTAACAGCTCACCATGCCGGATAGCAGAGTCAGTGCCCTCACCCTTACTCCTGTGGTGTCTGGCGTGGTGACAGTACGCACGTGTGCTGGGAGTGATGCTCATCAGCCTGCCCCTGTTTTCTGGACAAAACTCTGTTACTTCCGAGGTGGCAGATGCTTCTGCATCAACCCTGATTGCTCTGGGCAGAGAGAGCAGGAGTCTACAGCCGTTTGGTGAAGCTGGGTCTGCCTTTTGCCCATAGTCGGGAGGGAAATTTCTCCAGTTAAAAACTTGGTGTTGGAACCTAAGCACTGGTACCTCAAATTTTGTGTAAATGTTGCCTAACATCTTACCCATAGAAAGTTTCCTCTAAGACCGATGGTGTTTTCAGTGACTCAGCCCTTGCAAAAAAAGAATTGCCAGGGCTCTTCAAAAAGAGGTAATATGGAAAGAAAATAGGTCAGGCTCTGTCAGAGAAGACAGTGTCTCCAAATGAGACACAAGTTGTGGTGCATGGAAGCAGATCGACCCACCATGCGGAGGTGGCTGGGGAGGAGCGAACAGCAAAAGGACTGTTCCTCGGCCATTCAGCAAGAGTGCTTTTGCACAATAATTTAAAATGGCTTATTCTTGTCAACAGTTCCCACATGTAAAAGTCACACTGGCAAATATTTACACGCCTTGCCCGGCATCAGTGATGTTGTGACCTACAGCACTTCACGACGTGATGCAGCTCCGCCACGGACAAAAGGGAAGAACTGAATCACTCAATTTATTAATTACGCTTGGTTCTTCTGATCACAAAAGCTCTCCCTGTCTGCACACAGATGCATCAGACAGCCGTGCCGTCGGTAAAAGAAACCCTTCGGATGGCTGCAGCACCACATGCCAGCCTCGCAGGGCGTGCTGCGGCCCTAACGACGCGGTGAGAATGGGATTCACACAACCACCTTCGCCTCAATGCTGTGCTCCTTACGCAGCTTGCAGACTGCTGGAGAAAAGGTATCGAACCACCCAAGGATGCTGTCAACTCCCAGGGCTGGTAGATTTGTCATAGAATCATAGAATCCGAGGTTGGAAGAGACCTCTAAGAACATCAAGTCCAACCACCCACCCACCACCACCATGCCTTGTCTTGTGTCTTTATAGAAAATGAGACTCGCAGAACTACGGCGCCATTAAAAACACCACAATCTTTGGTTCTCATCAAGCTGGCTTGGCTTGAAATAGGAAGCAAACTTTGATAAAGAGCACATTGCCTCTTGGGGCATCCAGGGCACAAACCTCGACAGAGCCGCGGCGTTACGTAGGGTGAAAGCAGAACATCAGAGGCACATGGTTCACCATCATAAGCTGCCTGCCGTGCTGTACCTTAAAGGAATGCTGCCGTCTTCTCTACCTGCTCTTCTCTTTTTGGTCTTCTCTACCTTCAGTCCAACATGAGTTTGCCTTTGCAAAACATGTAGCACTCACCCCTGAGCTTCTCCCCACCTCACACCTCGCCCCCAGTCTTTTGTGTCCAGAAGAAATTAAATTTCTATTGAGTGTATGATACAGAGTATAAACTTATAGGAAAAGCAACTTTAAAGATTCCTGCAGAATTCCTGTGGTGACTCTAGGCAGAATTTTATTCTGAAAATGAGAAATAAACCAAGACTGGAATTTATGGCGTTTACCTCCTGCAAAGAGCAAAGCAGGATGTCTGAGTTATGCCTCATTTTTCCAGCTTCCTAACACCCCGGAATGAAATCACGTCTTGGGAACGGACTTGGAGGAAGCTGTGTCACCTACTGAGTCACCGCTCGGGCCACGTCCAGAGGCAGCGATGCTCACGGCAAGGCTGCCGGCACTGAAGCCTTGGGGCAGCGATGCCGAGCTCGTGCCTGGCAGGTCTTGTGTGTCACGGGGGGATGATGCCAGGGCGGCGAGATGCGGAATCTCAGGGGACTGGGAAAAGCAGAGGTGCCAGTGGGATGTCTGCGTTCCAGCTCCGGCAGGAGCAGTGGCTCAGCTTCCCAGCCGAGAGGAAATCCGAGGATGTTTTACCCCCTCTTGCACTGCAGCTTTGTTTCTTCGTAGCTGAGGGATCCCAGTGGGAAATGGAGAGGTAAAAGTCAACACAAGCCATGGCGACTGTCAGCAGTGCCCAGCCCTGAGGGGTTCCCAGCCAGGAAACCTCACGGGAGGGAGCGCGGAGGTTTGGAAATCCCGTCGGTGATTAACTGCTGGGTTTCTGCACACGGTGTCTCCTGTGAAACGTCCGGTGCCCTGTCGATTGAGGATAATTACAGATCAAGTTTGGCTCCTGTATCTCAGTGACTATTTACATAAACATTGCTGTTAAAACAAAGTTGAGGAAGCCTGCTGTGCTCCGCGTGGGCTGCTGGAGGGGTGTCCTCTGTCATGGCAGGTCATGGAGATATGTTACCATAAAAGAGCAAAGAGCTATGGGATGAGACCCCTTCAACCTTCACTACCTGCAGTGACAAACATGTTGTTCCTGCTGATTCCAGCTAAAAGTGAGAGGTAGGCACAACCACCTCCTGATTATCTCCATGTTAAAGGAGCTTATCAACACGAAGCTGAGTGAGACAGCATCTCTCTCTACAGCAGCTCCAGCCTTTCAGCAACAACACGACCTGAGTTGCTTCTAATTTCTGTAGGTACAGAGCGTTTATCACCCTGTAAGACACTACTTTCCTTTTCATTCAAAAATACTTAAAGATTTTTTTCTGTAACACTAAAATCATTGTAATACTGTCATGGTACCTGAACCCAGGACAAATAGAAAAAAAAAACCACAACTCTCTACCATTACAATAAAAAAAAGCTGAATGAAATCCCCAGTGTGGACATCATCTCTGATACACCATGTCTTCTTCCCTTTTGACGATGCTTTATCATTTTAAAACAGCCTCCAGGGACACCCTGTGCCTCAGCATTCCGAAGGGTTAATGCACCTGAAAGCAAAGAGCAAACCCTCACCGAGACCCTTGGCTTTGCTTGGGTGTCAAAAATCTGAGTCGCATCTGACCTCAGCAGAAGACGTTTCCTCGGTGTGACCTGGGGTGGACACAGCTGCTTCTCTGCACGCGTTCTGGAGGATTGCACACCCACCGTGTGATGGGGCCAGGAAACAACCTCACACCATTCAAAATCCTGTTTCTTAGTTTCTATATTTATTTTCAAACTTTATAAGGGTAGGGCTTTACAAGAATACCTACAGCAGCAACAGTCTGGTTAGTTTCGATTATGATTTCACATTTTAATTCCCCTTTCTATTCCTTAGTATAACAGCATCACATTGCGGATTGGCAGGAGGACAGAAGCAGCCTGAGGTCTCCACCCTCGCTTTCTTGTTAGGAAGCTCCACCTCTGAAGCCAGCTTAAGGAATTTTTTTTTGTTTTCCACGGGATCAAACCAGGTGATCTGGGCTGTGACTAACGAGGGCTGTGCAGCAGAAGCAGGCGGAACTCCCCGTTGCACAACGGCAGGTCGTCTCTCCGTGGACAGCTTCCCCGAAAACCTGGTTCGCTTCCTTCTCCTCCCTGCTGATAACATCTCAGGCATAGGTCATTCCTGAAACTCAGATCAAATTTAAAACCAAAAAAAAGGAAGTCATACTGTTTGTGCAGAGAGCCTGTTGTGAGCAGTGATGCAGCAGGGTTTCTCTGACACATCACGTAGACTTTGCTGGTCTCAGCTGTTTTCCTGATGACCCACTGAGCTCTGCCCTTCCTCGAAGACACACAGCAGCAGAAAACTGAGGAGAATGTCCAAAAGAGGGGGGAAAACACAGGCTCAGTGCAGCTGGGAGCTGAGCGCTGGGTCTGCGCTGATGTGGCACCCGAGGGGTGCTGCACCGCGAGACACCAGGATCCCCTGCCCTGCCTCTGCGGTGGGGCCGAGGGCAGCGACCGTCCCTGGCCATCCACCAAGATGGTCTGGGGCAGGGACTTCAGGGCACGGCTGCAGGCTTCTCACCATAATGCATTCAAATCCTGCTGAAACTCCGTTTTAATGAAGTTCAAACTATCTGAGGACATACTCAAGTAAATTGGCACCTACATCCACTGAGTTTCCAAGGGTGATATCCAGCCTCCTCATTCGCTTTCAGAAAGAGGGAAGCATCACTTCACGGGCAAATCCGCTGTTTTACTCCCCAGTGAGCCACCAGGAACAGGAGGACGTTTCCCACTGCATCACCACCTTCTGCTCAGGTGCTTAAGCCCTCGGGGGATGGACCCCCTTAAATCACTCTGCCGGTTCTTCAACAGTTAAGGACCAGCTAAAAAAGACAAAAAAAACAACAAATGCAGTAAGGGAAATTCCATTTCATATCCGGTTATTTAATGCTGGGGGGATTTTCCACCACCTTTTTCAGGAGCTCAGTCAGACTGGCAAGAAAACCATGGTGGCATCGTGCTGTCGGCAGAGCCTGAGGCTGGAAGGTGTCCTGGCACACCCTTACGACTCGTGGATGGGATTTGTGGATGTACCTGGCAAGAGCAGAGCCTGCCTACTATTTCTACACAGGGGAGAAAAAAAAGAACTTTTAAAGCATTTTTCAAATTCCTTGCATATTCTGTGAGCGCCTACTCATTGCTGTTCCTGTGCCGGCATCGGCAACAGCAGCGTTACCTGGGCACCTGCCCGGGAAACATACACCCCCCAGCCACCATGCAGAACAAATATCCGGCTCCATCATCGCATGGAGACCCTCGCCAGCAGCTCCCGGGCTGCGGCTGGATGTGGCTGTGGAGAGGAGATGCTTCGGGAACGTCTGGGTGAGCCGGCGCTCGCCGAGAGGCATGCAGCCGGCGGAACGATGCCTAGCGTTGGCCTGAGAGAAGTCAAACTCGGAGAAACTGGGTCTTTTTTTACCAGGCTAGCGCGAACGGGATGCAGTTTGGCAGCAAGCATTATTCAAAGCACAGAGAGGCAGAACTAGCATGTGCAAGCCGTGTTCTTACCCATTTGGGTACCTTTTTTTTTCAGTTGAAAAGAGCAGCGTAGGTTTCGGAGTATATTGATAGGATGCTCCAACTTCAGACCAAGTTACAAACACTGAAGGCGATCTCGCAAACACTTGAGATCTGCTTTGAGAAGATTTTACAGTCACTCTACTTGGGTCACACAAGTGAGAATACATTTGAAAGTAAGGATTATTTTTCATAAAATCATGGAATCACAGAATCATTAAGGTTGGAAAAGACCTCTAAGATCTTCAAGGCCAACCATCAAACCATCACCACCACGCCTACTAAATTACTATTACTACTACTTTTAGTTTCAGTCTCCCATCTTCAGCTACAAACTGATGTGCAGATAACTTTTCTATGCTCCAGAGCAAAGGAGGAGGGGACAATGTGTCCTTGTTCCTCTTCAGAATGATGCCTGTGTTAACACTGGGGCAACAGTTTCTCATAACAGGAAAAAGCCAGTAGTCCACCTTGATCACTTTACAGGAATTCTCAGAAATGTACAGTGCGTAGTACATGAAGTACAGATATGCTGTCCTCAGAAATACATGCAAATATAAAGAATTATTGGCACTGAAGTCAAAAGAAATACTAGTTTGGTATATATGGTGTTTGTTTTTTCTCACAGTTCAATTTACCTATTTACAAATATTATGGCCCCAATTTTTCTTTTGCACTCAAACAGCTCAGCTGAGTTCATGGCCGATGTGTATGAGCAGGAGGGAAAGGACAGACCGTGGATGCAAGAAGCCCACAAGACAATGCAGGGACAGAGGTTCACACACACTCCCAACACACTGATGAGCAGCAGCATTGTCACTAGGAAATCGCTTTGACGTTTCTGTAGGATTACAGCAGCAAGAGGAAATATACTGAATTCCAGCCCTCCAGCAGGCCAGCGTGATAAATGACTCCAAACACTTCTTAGCTGCAATATTACTCCGTTAAACAGATGCTCCATCACCCCAGGAACATTATCACGCTTAGAGAAACATAAAGGCAGGAGACCTGCTCCACAAGACAAACACGGACCAGAAGCAGAGGGTGGGAAATCAAACTGAAGCCGGGCCAAGGGAGAGGTGCCTGAGCAAAACGATTCCCGGTGCCCCTGCCCTGAAATCCTCGCGGAGACACAAAAGGTTAATTTGGGCTCTTGTCTTGAGCAGCACGGCCAAATAAAAACACTGGCATTTGCCCAATGAGCAAACATGGACAAGGAGGAGGTTTTTTTCACACACGTAAAACAAACATGAGGATTATTTATTCGGCTGAACAAACTCGGAGCGAGCTTCGCCGCAAATTTTGAAACAAGTCTGCACAAAAGAGGGTTTAAGTTCCCTGGGAGGAAGGCTCGCGATCCGGCGTCAACGCGGTGTCAAGAGGGCAGAGCCTGGGGATTTCCAGCTGATTTCTTGTGTCATCCGTAATAAACTCCCTTAACCTCTCTGCACCTCGGTTTGGGGTTTTCTAAAACAGAAGTAACCAAACCGCTGCAAGCGCTGTAAAATAGATCTGCAAAAACGCAGCACCCAAAGGATACTGATACCCCAGGGCTTCACAGTCATCACTAACAGACTGCAGATTGGTGAATGTATGTACTATTCTTAGTAGAAAGACTTTGTTTCCTCAGAAAGACAAATCAAAGTTTGAACCACCCTGCACCAGGGTTTGTTTAATTCCTGCAGATAACGGTTCTTCAGTGAGACTGGACCAAGCAGTACGTCTTTTGTCTCACACGCCGGCCACGTTACTCAGCACTGAATAGCTGCTGCATAGGAGAACAAGTTGGGCTTGCGCCCTTTTTGCCCACTTTTTCTTCAGCCTTTTTGCTTTCACCAAGTCTTTCAATTCCTACTTCTATTTGACATACCCTGCAGGAGACTCACGGAAGAAATAAAATGTTTTTTAATTACCTCAAAGTTAATAAAAAAAGGGTCCAAACCAGTGCCAGATCATAAAAGATCTCCTCCAAAAAAACACATTTTGCTTGTGTGGCATCCTCAGCAACCAGCTCCAAAAACCCCATTTTTCAGGTGCCGGTGTCCTGTGCCTGTGTGAAACCTGAATATGAAATCTCTTGGCTCAAGGTGTGCCAGACAGGGAACACGAAAGCAGAAAAGCATTTCCAGGGATGTTTTTTGGTCTCTTGTTCTTCAGAAAAGTACAATACAGAGTGCAAGTTCCTCTCAAGGCCACACACAGTGAATTATGGCCGCAAACGTGTTGATTAGAAAAAGACTGACTTGCCACCAGCTTGGCCGGGAGAGTTCACAGCAAACCCTACGATGAGGGCAAGCCCTGCCCATGCCTGCTGCCACCAACCGGCCTCTCTTCCCTGAAGTCTACCTCCACAAAAACTTGTTTTTCGGACCTGTTTTTTGGCAGCCTGCTTTGCCCGAACACTTTCCTGCAGTCTGGACCAAGCTGCTCTGCCCTCCCACAGATCACGACAGCCTCAGTAGCTTCACCTTCCCTCTTCTTTAATGAAGTAATTTTCAATAACTGAGCTCTCTGCTGTCGATGAGGCTGATGAGAGAGGCAAGCATACATTTTCTGCTGCTGAAGGACGCAGGACAGATGCTGGTGGTGACATCCTTCCTATCCCCTGCATCGATGCTGGGTCATGACTCAGCACCAGCGATGGGCTTTTTGGGAAATGCTGAACTTTTTCCCCTGTGCCCATCCCAGGAGACTCATAAAATCATAGAATTGTTAAGGTTGGTGCTTTGGGGATTTGCCAGGTATCAAAGCTGGTTTTGTAATACTGCTGGCTCATCTGCAGCCTGAACTTCCTGCGAGGAAAGTCCACAAGACTGATCTTGCCAGCAGATTTTTGGGTAGGAACAGGCTGAACTTTGGGATACCTGCAGAAAATCAAACTTTTTGATAGTCAGTGCTGAACTAATTCCTGATGAAGAACAATCATAGAATCACCGAATCATTAAGGTTGGAACAAACCTCTAAGATCAGCAAGTCCAGCTGTCACCCCAACACCACCACGGCTGCTAAACTGTGTCCTGAAGTGCCACATCCACATGGTTTTTGAACTCCTCCAGGGATGGGGACTCCACCACTGCCCTGAAACGGGGACAACACATGGTGATGGCCAGCGAAACCATTCACCTTCTGGCCACCCTCCCACCTTTCCCCATCCCACCATTTTGGGGAGGAAGGTGGGGAGTGATGTTTTGTCATGGGTTCAGAGGGCACAGGCAGAGAGCAGGGGCTGTGGTGCCACGGTCGTCGTTTTAATGGCAGTTACAGACAACTAAGATAATGGAAGAAGTATATATTAGAAAAAAAAAAAAAGTTGCATACTTTTCTTTTGATTTGAATTTCTATGGAAGCCGAGGGCAGGAGGGGATGCTGGAATGTTCTGTTTCCTTCGCCTGCTTCTAATGCGAAAACTGGAGATGCAAAGTGCCAGACCACGGCACCTGCCCCAGGATGAGACAGCTGTGGGCTCCCTGGGAGAGCCGCTGGCATCCAGGCAGCAGTTGTCTGGCACCCGTCCTCCAGTGCAATTGTATCCCACGGGATCCGATCCTGCATTGCTTGCACCAGCTTCTGGCCGCATTCGTCTCTACCAGCAGGAGTTAGAAGAGCCATCCTGACCAGCCAACTGCTAATATTCACTATAAACAGGTGTAAAGAGTCACACAAGAGGCAAGATGGTCAGTGAATGCTGTAAGAGGCCCAAGGCACCCCCGAGGTCCCAATGTGCTTTTTCCTTGGTCACCCCTTCCAGAGTGGCCTGACTATAACCCTGACCACACAAGAGGGTGGCAAAAGACCTTGCCTAATCCTGGCAGAATCACAGAAATTACTGGTTATTTCTGAAGTCTAGACAATTGTCACACTGTATTTCTGGGAAAATATTTTTTAAAAGGTCTGGTTGTGATTATAGGAAGACAGAGAGCCTGAGAACAAGGCTGTGTGCACGCTGTCGGTGTGTAAACTGGCAGTCATACCACATTCCCAGCTGAAAAGAATGTTCTTATTGATTCATGCAACTATTTACTCCTGCCATATCACTGTCATGTCCAAATAGTGTTAATTGTCCTGCCAAGTGCTTATTAAAGGAGCTGGGAGGGGAGGGAAGGTGCAAAGCACGAAGACCAGCTGGCTACATAAATGCTTTGCTTGACTAGAGGAGGTTTCTCAGGTGCTTGATACCCATCTACTGCTGATCACAACAAGCCACACCACAGTCAAAATTCTGGGAAGCATTACCTTATATTCTGAAAATAAAATGATTCAGCATAACAGGAGGAGTTGCATCTTCTCCTAAGCTCATAAACCAGTTCCGATCACTGCGCATGATCCTCTAAGAATTCCTAAAGATGCCCAGGCTCTCTGTCCCCGTAAGCCCTGTTTTCAACTGGCATCCCAAGCGTCCTCTGCCCTACGTGCAAAGCCAGTGCTAAAGGAAACAGTTCCAAAACTGTGGCAGCATTACTGTTCTTTCAACAGGATATTCAGTGAACCCTAATCAACTGCTACAATTAGCTTTCAGGTGTGCATGTGGCTCTATAATTAGAATTTGACTAGTTTGGTGGAATTTCCCCAAAAAAATTTTCTCTGGGGTATTTCTTCCCCATTTTTGCCCAGCTCTGGACTATGACTCTCAGATAATTCTTTACCTTTGTTGTCAGTTCTGAGCCTTCCACTGGCAAAAAGGGTTTGGGAAGGTAAACTCTCAGTTCAGATCTTTCAAGGTATTAGGGTCTTGCTTTGCTCAGCAGTGCAAGATGGAGTCAGCAACGTCTCTAAGGAAGTCCCATGCAGAGCAAAAAACTTTGCAAGTGCTGGGGAGAGATTCAAGCAGTCTGGCCCATCCCATCAAAAGCCAGGCAGGCTGCAGCTCCTCAGCGGCGAACAAAACCACTCCACAACCTCCACTCCGCACCAGAACCGCTTCGCGTCAGTCTGCACCTCAAACCTCTTCTTTGCTATCGTTTTGAAAGCAGTTTGTCAGTGTATGTGAAGGATTCGAGCTCCTTCACACCTTACCAGTGGTATAAATGTATTCCGAGTGCACCCTGAATTACTCAATAGTTTTTCAAGGAATGTGCATACTTTTTTTTTTTTTTCTGAAATAGGGCAAATAAGGTGTACCATTCAGGCTCTGATTGTTTGGCTGCATTCTTATTTTCTCTATATTAACATCTTGTGTTTATTTTTAATAATGACATCACAGAATGGTTGGAAGGGACCTCAGGGACCATCTGGTCCAGCCTTTCCTGGCAAAAGCACGGTCTAGACAAGATGTCTCAGCACCCTGTCCAGTTTTCTCTGCATGCAGTAAGACCCTGGCTGCTAACACTCGCACGTGGCTTCAAAAGATCCAGATTATCATCCATGTTATTTGAATCAACATCCAAAGAATTTAAAGATTGAGCATATGTGTGCACATATGTGTGGGGAGGTTTTGACACAACCTGATAGAAATATTTAGCTTTTAGTTTTCCAGAGTTAGCTTCATGTGTCTTAATTTAGCACGTGAATACGCAGTTCAGGTGTTCCAAATCTGCAAAGAACTTGCACATACTTCATTTATAAGTGATTGGCAAAAAGGCTTACCTGATTCCAGAGGAAAAGTTCATTCATGTTCAAAGTCCATGGGCTCATTCCTCCAAGTCATTTAGGTTTGTACACCCTGGCTCAGCCCCTCAACGCTGGCTCTCAGGAGTTTACCTAGCCTAGGATGCTTAAGGCAGTGAAACCCCCGAAACAGAATCCCAGCATGGCAGGGGTTGGCAGGGACCTCTGTGGGTCACCCAGCCCAACCCCCTGCCCAAGCAGGGTCACCCAGAGCAGGCTGCACAGCACCGTGTCCAGGCGGGTCTTGAATATCTCCAGAGAAGGAGACTCCACAGCCTCCCTGGGCAGCCTGGGCCAGGGCTCCGTCACCCTCAGAGGGAAGAAGTTCTTCGTCGGGTTCAGACGGAACTTCCTGTGCCTCAGTTTGTGCCCGTTGCCCCTTGTCCTGTCGCTGGGCACCACTGGAAAGAGTCTGGCCCCATCCTCCTGACACCCACCCTTCAGATATTTATCAGCATTTCTAAGGTCCCCTCGCAGCCTTCTCTTCTCCAGAAAAAAAACCCAGGTCCCTCAGCCTTTCCTCGTAGGAGAGATGAAACTGAAAGAGAGAGAAAATAATCCAGGAACAGCTTCTGGTCTCAGGACTCCTCTGTTTTCCTGTAAATAGCAGAATTCAAAGTAATACTGAACGTTGAAAGTGAGGAGAAGTGACGCTGCCCAGGACTCTGTGCTGTACAAGCACGTGGCCGGTGCCTGGCAAGCAGCTGCGGGGTGGTGGTGCACAAAGAGCTGCCTGAACCCAGCTGCCCAAATTTTACTTTCTGAGGACTGCAAAGGAGCAGGTTGAGCTCAAAATGCACGTTCTTCAGTGCACAGTGGAGAAAGTTTCATTCTCTGATGCTGATGCTGCAGAAAACTGAATTTGGGAAGCCCTGTCTGGGGTAAGGGCAGAGCTCTTGTGCCTGCCCACTGCACACAACAACGATTAACTGAAAAAAGATAGGGTGGGCCCTGGTGCTGGTTTTCCCCTTCCAGACTCATCAAAATAAGAAGTTGATTTTCTTTATTCTCCCTCTCCATTCAGCCTTCTTATTTTAAATATCTAAAACGTGAGTGGGTTGCTTATATTTGGTGGGTGGCCCAAGATATTTGCAGAGATTTCACTCCTGTGTAGACCAGTCCTAGACTCCCCAATACGAGAGAGATGTGGAAATCCTGGAGTGAAGTCAGCAAAGGGCCAGGCAGATCTTGGTGGAGGTCGGAGCATGTGTTATATGGTGGGAGGCTGAGAGACCTGGGGCTGCTTCACCTGGCGAAGAGAATCCTCGCGGGGGTCTTACCCATGTGCATGAATACCTGGTGGAGGGATGAAGACGATGGAGCCAGGCTCTTCCCAGGGGTGTCCAATACCAGGATGAGAGGCAACAGGCACAAAGTGAAATGCAGAAGGCTCTGTCTCAAGACAAGCAAAATGCCTGGTTTGCTTTGGTTGTAGAGGCTCTATCCTTGGAGAGATCCAATCCCAGAGGGGAAATGACCCTGAGCAACCGGCTCCAGGTGACCCTGCCCTGAGCGTGGGTTTGGGCTGGGTGGTGTCCAGAGGTCTCTGTCCAGTGCAAATTAAACACCTACAAAATACTAGGGACTCCCAGGCGATAAACTAACTTGGTTCAAAAGGAAATGGAGCAAGGCTGAGCGGTGTAATGAAAGCTGGACTAAATGTTAGAGTTCATCTGCGCAGCAAGGGTGTTGTACCTTGCGCATGGTTGTTTGTCACCTCTGCAATGAAGCAGCTTTATGTCGGTGAGCGGGTGGGATGAGTTGGGCTCTGCCCAGAGAAGCGATGCTGCGGCACTGGAGACGGCCGTGGTCCCACTGACCTTCTCGCTTGCGGGTGCAATGTGCCTGCCACAGCTCGGCATCCGAAGCCTGGGCACGATTTAGCCCTGTGGGGCTGGCACCTGACTGAACCTTGTACGACTCTACATCTACGAACGACTGCAGTCTTGAGATTTTTCCCTCTGCCAAGTATACAAACTTCTACTTCATTGAGTCATACAACATCTGTGTTGAATTCTTTTGACTCCGTTAACATGTTCCCCAAATACATGTTCAGCGTAGGTACACGCAAGTACCATTTTTGGACTTTCTTTCAGTTCTGGAGCTGCTTCTTTGAACACTTTTGGCTGTTAGTTTGTGTCTGGGGTACAACACAGACTCCTTGGCCACTGGAGCAAGGCTGAGGAGCCGTTGAGGCACTTTAGGAAACTGCAGGCAGGGAATCCCACCCATCGTGGAAGCTTTGCAGGTAGAAGTACGTACACACAAGATGTTTTGGGTTTTTTCCCACTTTGGGGATGGGAAGACGGAATGGCGAAAGGCCGGGTGTCAACCAAGTGGCCCGCGGGTTGCCCGATGCCTGCACGGTCCCCCCACGCTGGTTCTCGCGCCCGGCAGCGGGTGAGGTGCGGGGCAGGACGGGCATCACCAACCCTGCGCAGGGCAGAGCTCGGCCGGAGCCGGTGCCGCGGCTCGTGAGCAGCTCCTGCAAACCCCGTCCGCAGCAACGCGCTGAGCAACGCCGGACAGCCGAGCGTCTGCTGCTCGCCCACGGCCCCGCTCATCAGCAGCTCGGGCGTTGTGTGCAGCCAGATGGACAGCACAAGCACTGCTGCCTTCTGCTGCGCGGTGTGGTGAGGAGACGACGTCCCCCTGGGGAGGAGTTCTCAGGGAGGAAGGCTCTGGGCAGCCCATGAATCTCTGGGACTGAGATTGCTGCTGTCCCGTCTGCCCGTGAACTCGCTGGTGCAGGGCAGCGTTCCCGCTCCTCCCGACAAAGCAGCATGGCGGAGAGTTTTGTGCAGAGGTGACTCCGGAAGGGCCGCGTCACGCTCTTCAAGAAGGCAGGCTGCCCGTACTGCGGGAACGCCGTGGAGATCCTCAAGCAACACAGCTTTGCCCACAAATGCCTGAAAGTGGTGGACATCACCCAGTCTGAGGACGTCCAAGAGTACTTGCAGCAGGAAACAGGGCGAAGCACCGTAAGTTCTGCTGGTCTTCTTTCAGACCTTGCTGACGCTTTGCCCCGGCTGCCCCACAGATGCTCTGTGCCCAGCTGCTGAGACGCTCTGCGAGGTCCCTTTCCCCGCTCGCTTCTCTGCCGCATCACAGGCAGAAGCAGCACCCCTTTCCCGTTTCCTTGTTTCGATTCCTCCGCTCCGCACGCCGCGGCAGCCGTCGCAGGGTCCCGCGCTGCGTGCCGAGGCGTGCAGCCTGCTCCCCATCGCGGGGACGGGCTGGGCACAGAGCCCAGGGAGCTGCGGCACCTCCCGGGGCATCCCGGGCCTCCTCCAAACCCCTTTGCTCCTGCAAGACACAGAAGCGCGGAGAAAGCTCAGCGCTGAGCCTTGGTTGGTGGCTGCGCTGGCCGAGCAAGGGCTGGTGGAGAGGGGCACCTCCACGTTTCCACGGCCGTGAGCCGCAGCTCCTTCAAGGGTCTTCCATGACTCTGGGATTCCCTGGTCTTCGGGCGACGCTGCCCGAGGCAGCACAGGTTTGCAGTGCAGCAAGAACACAGAGCTGCGAGTGGGTCTGACTTTGGACCCTCGCTTTCCCCTCTGACCTAAGCAGAAAACCCACTTCTCCTTGCGTCTGTGTCGCCGGCTGCAGAGCAGAGGCTGCGCTTACTACGTATAAGCGGCAGTTTCTTTAGAAGCTCCATGAAATCATGAGACCTGAGTGAGGGAGTGACGTTCTGCCTGTGTTTTCATGACTTTTTCTTTTCCCTGGCTTCAGCTGGGGTGGTTTTTCCCAGCTCGGCAGTGGTTTTCACTTCCCTCTGCAGAGAGCAGCAAACGCATGGCTGGAGGAAGTCTCAGGCGCTGAAGTTCAGGAGTTCAGAAATTGGTCCTGGTCTTTGGGAGAGGGGAGTTTTCTTTTTCCCCTTCTACTTCTACCTTTGGCTCCGCACTGATTGCCTCTCCTCTTGCACCTGGCAGCAGCCGTGAGGCTGCAGGAGAAGGGACCAGCATGGGCAGGAAAGAGCAGGCGGTCAGGGCTGTGCAGCAGGAGCGGAACAGCCGGAAGGACAAGGGTGCATGGAGAAGGCTTTGTGCCAGAAATGTCAGTCCGCTCAGCCGAGTGACTTTGCTGGTAACCGTGGGCACCAGGCGGCTGGCAGCGGGTCCCAGTGGGGGCGAGACGCAGAGGATTTTGCACATCAGGGTCTCCTTGGTGGGAAGTCTGCTTCCCAGAAATATCCTCTGCCCGCTCTTTGCCTTCAGCGTCCCAGCTCTACCGACTGATGCGTGGTGCTGTTTGGTGCCCAGGTCCCTTACGTGTTCAGCGAGAAACGCTGCATCGGAGGGCTAGCCGACCTGCAGAGCATGCGCAGCGATCGCCCCGGCATTCTGCAGCAGATCGGTGCCCTGAGGTAGCTGAAGGGTAAGTCCTGGCGAGCGCTCTCATGCCCACAGCAAGGCTTTCTCACTCGTGAAGGCAAACTGAACCACTGAATCGTGACGTGATGGAGCAGTGTTATGTGCCATCACGCAACAGCAAAATGTGAATTCATTTCTGGGGTTCTCGCATGCACTATATACACTGAGATTTTCTTCCTGGATAATTGAAAGAAGCATCACCAAAACCTCACAAACACCAGTTTCTCTTGCTAGCCTTTGCCTAGAACGTAGACAAAAAGGTTCAGACCATCGACTCATGGCTTAAGGTATCCCAGACCTCCGGAGGTCTCTCATCCAGCCCCTTGCTCCCAGCAGGGTCAGCCGTGGGATGAGAGCGGCTTGCTCAGGCCTTTGTCCAGCCAAGTCTTGGGAAACCTTCAAGGACAGAGTCTGCGCAACCTCTCTGGGAATGTTGCGCTCTCCAAAGGGGCCAAGCTTCTTTCCTGACTCATCGGCTGTCTCTTGCCCTCCCACCACGCCCCACAGCACAGGAGCACCCCTGAGAACACAGCCCAGGCTGCTGCTGGCCACCCCTTGATGGGGTGCATGAAGAGAAGCGTGGCCAGCAGGTCGAGGGAGGTTCTCCTCCGCCTCTACTCTGTCCTAGTGAGGCCCCATCTGGAGTACTGTGTCCATTTCTGGGCTCCCCAGTTCAAGAAAGATGAGGAGGAGCTACTGGAGAGAGTCCGGTGGAGGTCTATGAGGATGATGAGGGGATAGGAGCATCTCTCCTATGAAGAAATGCTGAGGGAGCTGGGCTTGTTCAGCCTGAAGAAGAGAAGGCTGAGAGGGGACATAATAAATGGTTATAAATGTTTCAAGGGTGGGTGTCAGGAGCATGGGGCGAGACTCTTTTCAGTGGTGCCCAGTGACAGGACAGCGACTTTGGCAGGGGGTTAGACTGCGTGATCCACAGAGTTCCCTTCCAACCCCTGCCACGCTGGGATTCTGTGATGCTGTGGTCCTTGCTGCCAGGGCACGCTGCTGCCCAGTGTTCACCTCCCTGGCTGCCCGGAGCCCCCCAGCCACCTCTGGGAGAGCTGCTCTCCAGCCAGTCAGCCCCAGCCTGTACCACCCAACGAGGCTGCTCCTGCCTGACAGAACTCTGCTCTGCCTGAATTTCGGAATGTTCCTGTGCCCTGTTCCTCCACCTGACCTCGGTCCTGGGCAACGTGTCCAAATTCCTCCTGAGCAGCCTGTCCCTGCTCCCGCCTCCTGCCTGCTGCCCTTCAGCCTTAGAGCCCGGCTCTGCATCCCTCCCTCAGCCACCACGCTCTCCTGATAAATCCGCTCCCTCCTGGATTATCACAGGGAAACGGCTTTTGGAGGAAGAGGTGGTTGGAGGACAGGACACAGCAGTCTAAAATCCGTATTGGTGGGAACAGACAGAAAGGCACAGAGGGAACGCAGCAATAACCCACACGAGCAGAGCAGCAGCCACAGAATCACAGAATGGTAGGGGTTGGAAGGGACCTCTGTGGGTCATCTAGTCCAACCTTCCTGCTGAAGCGTGGAAGGTGAGGAGCAGGACAAGGCAGACGCTGCAATGGACCAGCTCCGGCCCTCACTGCACTGAAGCACGGCTGCGGGGAACGGAGGCAAGGGGAGAGTTGTGACTTCTGGGAAGTCTCCAATGCCGGGCTTCACGCAGAGAAGCAGGGAGAGGCGTCAGGGCAGCCGTCCCTGCGGAAAGGAGGCAGAGGGAGGGTCCAGCTCCAGCAAGCAGTTTAGGGACACTTGGACCTTGGTGACGTCCGCCATTGCTGCGTTTGTGTGGGGCACGGCTGCAGAGTTTGTGTGGGAACTGGCAGGGAGGATGCTTTTATGGGCACCACGAACAGACCCCCCCGGCTAAGAGTGGCAGCCAAGGTAGGTGTAAAAGTGTGGGCTACGTTAACGCTGGTGCAAGGACAGAACGCCTGGCTGCTCCTCTACTGCATGCAGAGGAAGGCAAATGCCAGCCAGGGTCTGTTGCTCTCACTCATCAAGCAGCCCCTCAACAACCCACTGTAGCACCTAGAAAGGTTTTTTTAAACTTATATTCCACTTCTTCAGAAGCTAAGGTGTGGCTAACGGTGCCAACAGACACGGGTGCCTTGGTGGGGGTGAGTGTGCTCAGCTCTGCTGCTCTGTGTGATGCACAACGAGGAGCTTGGAACCGTGGCGGTAGCTTGAGCCCAGCACACGAGCGCTCACCTCACTCAGGACTTGAACTGGCGCAGTCTGAGGTCCTTGTTTTCCTTATCGAATCAAACTTGCCAGTTTGGTAAGTCTGTCTTCAGCACAGATGGCTGGACTTCTGCATATTGTGTGTAACGTGCGTGCGTGTGCCCCAAACACGTGTGCGTGTGTACGGAGACGCAGCCGTATCTGCGTGCAGGTGAAATGTGCGAGTACGTACACGCACGTCCAAGCACGATTTAACAGGTCTGCAAAGTGTGTTCTGCAATGGTACGGTGTTAATCGAGTAGTTCTGAACCACAGGGATCTCCACCATTTATGTCTGCTGTTTCTGCTTTCAGGAGAGAGATGACCAGGAGCTATGACCTCCTTGTTTTGGCATGCGCGCTTCCTGGAGCAGATTCCTTGAGAATTCCTTCTGCGGGATCAGAAGCACCTTTCTGGCAAATGCAGCTTCTTTCCCTTTCATTGATCAGTGCCTCCATACATTAACCTCTCGTCATCTTTTCTGTAGCTCTGGAACGTAGTCTAGAACACAATCTGATGCAGCCCAATAAAAGAGACTTGGTCCAAGTGGCTGCCTTCACCATTGTGGTTCTTTTTTCCACAGACCCATTTGTGCACTCATCCTAAATGCCTCTTTTCTCTCAACAAGCTTTTGGCTACCTGTGTCTCCCAAGCGACCTTCTGGAAATTTGCGGTGTTTTCTATGTCCCGTAAAAATGTCGTTACAACGGTCTGAGCTGGAGGTATGCGCAGATGACCCTCATGCTGGTACCCTGCAACGCAGTCTTGCAAACAGCCCCTGCAGCCTGCACCCACATCCCCCGCCCTGACCACTCGTCATCTTACGGCTGACGTCCCACGGCAGGGGCATGACGGCTGTCTGAGCAGCACTTCTTGGTAAGGAGTTCCTTACGGCACAGCTGCTGGCAGGGAGCCATACAGGGCTTTCATATTTTGCTGTTAATCCTCGGAAACGGAGTGCTGCCCGGGGCAGACATCGCCCAGGGCTGCGCAGCCGGTTGTGGAGTGTGGTAATGGCAGAACGCCCGGCTGGAGAGCAGGGGACAGACTCAGTCCTGGAGTAAAGAGCTTGGGAAACAGATCTGTGGGATGGGCACAGGGCAGCTGCTGCCAAGGCAAACTGCGTGAAGAGCTGCTTTAAATGCCTGGCATTAAAACAGTGCTTTAACTCTATTGGAATAACACTACCTCTAAAACAAGATTTAAAGTCTGTTTCAACTTCATGATGAGGAAATGATGATGATATAACCCTTCTGAATTCTTCTCACTTTAAATTCTCTCTTCCTTTTTTTGTCCTCTCCTTTTGCTTTTAAAACAAAAAAAAAAATTAAAAGCTTGTCTCTTTTTTTTTTAAAAAAAATTCAGTTAAAACCCGTGGAATTAAAGTTGTTGGTTATTTAAAGCCTGAAACTTATTTTATCTATGATAAAGTGTTTGCCCTTGTGGATTTGCTGAGCAGACAAAGCCTCACGGAAGAACCCGGCCCAGCTTTGGGGCTACCATGTCAGCATGGCCTCTTGACAACCCCTCTTTGGCAAGTCCTTGACCACGGTCAGTCTGTCCCAGGGTGAAGCTGGGATGAGGCACCACAAGCTCCTCCCACTGTAAAATTCCCCAGTGACAAAAGTCTATTTTTAGTGCTTGAAAAAGTCTGTGCTGGACATATTTAGCCATTTCTGCTTTCCCGTCACAGTGCAGCTTGCAATACCTATGCTGTTACATGGCTGCATGGATAAGCTCTTTCCTTTCCTTGGGAAAGGGTCACACAGCAGGGGCTGTTGGAGGGCAAACACTCCAGTTCTTCACTGAGACCTTCCAGTGCCAGAGCACTCAATTTACCTCACAGAACTGAACTTTGGCAAAGTGCTCCAGTACAACTCTGCTCCGAAATGTTAAGCAAGAAGGGAAGCAGCATGACTTTTTGAAGCACTAAAAAGAGACTGTTGTGGCTGCAGTTTTAACTATTATTGAGCAGCTTCTCTTGTCCTCATCAGCAGCAAGAGTTAGTGCCCATCAAGCGAAATTCTGTAAAACTCACCCTCCAGCAGCAGCCCTGACATACCTCGAGATGTGCATGGTGCGGCCATGCATGAGAAAATCCCTGCAGCAGCCTCACTGGACACTGTTTCTGTGTGGTAATACGTTGAGCTTTGCTGTAGGGGTTTAAACTCGTCATCCAGCTGCAGTTCTAGCTGCACAGAGAACCCAGAAGCAGAGAGTTCTGCTTGAGAACAGCTTAGAAAAAATCTGTCATGCAATCTAGGAAATGTCCGCATTGAACTTCTCATTCTTATGGGCTGTTCTTTGCCTGAGAGAGAGTTAAGATGTGCTTAAAAATACATGACTCTGCAGAAATTTGCACAAGTCATCTTAAGTTATCTAGGACCCGCTGAAATACTAGATTGCTATCTTGCCAAGGGGTAAAGGAATTTAAAGTCGACAAGAATTAAGCTTTTGGCTTTCCCATTCCTTTCCAAGAATGGGGGAAAACCTGTGATGGCTTCTCTGTGGCTCCTGATGAGGGTAAGGAGGAGCGGCAAGCCCAGCTGGCATCACTGGGGAATTTTACAGCAGGAGGAGGTTGCACAGCTTCTTGCCAAGATTATCCTGCCTCATCCCAGCTTCACTGAGGAAAAGAGGTGATGACACCAAGCTGGGTGGGAGTGTCGATCTGCTTGAGGGTAGGAAGGCTCTGCAGAGGGATCTGGACAGGCTGGATCAATTGGCCGAGGCCAACTCTGTGAGGTTCAACAAGCACAAGAGCCAGGTCCTGCCCTTGGGTCACACCAACCCCACGCAACGCTCCAGGCTTGGGGAGGAGTGGCTGGAGAGCTGCCCAGCGGAAAAGGACCTGGGGGTGTTGGTCGACAGCCGGCTGAACAGGAGCCAGCAGTGTGCCCAGGTGGCCAAGAAGGCCAACGGCATCCTGGCTTGGATCAGGAATGGTGTGGCCAGCAGGAGCAGGGAGAGGATCGTGCCCCTGTGCTCAGCACTGGTGAGGCCACACCTGGAGTGCTGTGTTCAGTGTTGGGCATCTCACTCCAAGAAGGACATGGAGGGGCTGGAGCGTGTCCAGAGAAGGGCAGCAACGCTGGGGAGGAGTCTAGAGAACAAGTCTGATGAGAAGCGGCTGAGGGAGCTGGGACTGTTCAGTCTGGAGAAGAGGAGGCTGAGGGGAGACCTTCTTGCTCTCTACAACTACCTGAAAGAAGGGTGTAGTGAGGGGGGTATTGGTCTCTTCTCCCAGGTAACCAGAGACAGGACGAGAGGCAATGGCCTCAAGCTGCGTCAGGGGAGGTTCAGATTGGATATTAGGAAAAATTTCTTACTGAAAGAGTGGTCAGGCGTTGGAGCAGGCTTCCCAGGGCAGTGGTGAAGTCCCCATCCCTGGAGGTGTTTACAAAACTATGAGGAGAGGCGGAGGGAGCTGGGCTTGTTCAGCCTGAAGAAAACAAGGCTGAGAGGGGACCTTAGAAATGCCGATAAATATCATCAGGGTGGGTATCAGGAGGATGGGGCCAGACTCTTTCCAGTGGTGCCCAGCGACAGGACAAGGGGCAACGGGCACAAACTGAAGCAGAGGAAGCTCCAGCTGAACCCGAGGAAGAACTTCTTCCCTCTGAGGGTGACGGAGCCCTGGCCCAGGCTGACCAGGGAGGTTGTGGAGTCTCCTTCTCTGGAGATATTGAAGACCCGCCTGGACGCAGTGCTGTGCAGCCTGCTGTAGGCAACCCTGCTTCGGCAGGGGGTTGGACTGGATGACCCACAGAGGTCCCTTCCAGCCCCTAACATTCTGTGATTCTGTGATTCTGTGATTTAGAATGAGTACATGAATGGGTCTGTAGAAAAAAGAACCACAATGGTGAAGGCAGCCACTCGGACCAAGTCTCTTTTATTGGGCTGCATCAGATTGTGTTCTAGACTACGTTCCAGAGCTACAGAAAAGGTGACGAGAGGTTAATGTATGGGGGCACTGACCAATGAAAGGGAAAGAAGCTGCATTTGCCAGAAAGGTGCTTCTGATCCCGCAGAAGGAATTCTCAAGGAATCTGCTCCAGGAAGCGCGCATGCCAAAACAAGGAGGTCATAGCTCCTGGTCATCTCTCTCCTGAAAGCAGAAACAGCAGACATAAATGGTGGAGATCCCTGCGGTTCAGAACTACTCGATTAACACCGTACCATTGCAGAACACACTTTGGAGACCTGTCAAATCGTGCTTGGACGTGCGTGTACGTACTCGCACATTTCACCTGCACGCAGATACGGCTGCGTCTCCGTACACACGCACACGTGTTTGGGGCACACGCACGCACGTTACACACAATATGCAGAAGTCCAGCCATCTGTGCTGAAGACGGACTTACCAAACTGGCAAGTTTGATTCGATAAGGAAAACAAGGACCTCAGACTGCGTCAGTTCAAGTCCTGAGTGAGGTGAGCGCTCGTGTGCTGGGCTCAAGCTACCACCACGGTTCCAAGCTCCTCGTTGTGCATCACACAGAGCAGCAGAGCTGAGCACGCTCACCCCTACCAAGGCACCCGTGTCTGTTGGCACCGTTAGCCACACCTTAGCTTCTGAAGAAGTGGAATATAAGTTTAAAAAAACCTTTCTAGGTGCTACAGTGGGTTGTTGAGGGGCTGCTTGATGAGTGAGAGCAACAGACCCTGGCTGGCATTTGCCTTCCTCTGCATGCAGTAGAGGAGCAGCCAGGCGTTCTGTCCTTGCACCAGCGTTAACGTAGCCCACACTTTTACACCTACCTTGGCTGCCACTCTTAGCCGGGGGGGGTCTGTTCGTGGTGCCCCTAAAAGCATCCTCCCTGCCAGTTCCCACACAAACTCTGCAGCCGTGCCCCACACAAACGCAGCAATGGCGGACGTCACCAAGGTCCAAGTGTCCCTAAACTGCTTGCTGGAGCTGGACCCTCCCTCTGCCTCCTTTCCGCAGGGACGGCTGCCCTGAGCCTCTCCCTGCTTCTCTGCGTGAAGCCCGGCATTGGAGACTTCCCAGAAGTCACAACTCTCCCCTTGCCTCCGTTCCCCGCAGCCGTGCTTCAGTGCAGTGAGAGCTGGAGCTGGTCCATTGCAGCGTCTGCCTTGTCCTGCTCCTCACCTTCCACGCTTCAGCAGGAAGGTTGGACTAGATGACCCACAGAGGTCCCTTCCAACCCCTACCATTCTGTGATTCTGTGGCTGCTGCTCTGCTCGTTTGGGTTATTGCTGCGTTCCCTCTGTGCCTTTCTGTCTGTTCCCACCGATACGGATTTTAGACTGCTGTGTCCTGTCCTCCAACCACCTCTTCCTCCAAAAGCCGTTTCCCTGTGATAATCCAGGAGGGAGCGGATTTATCAGGAGAGCGTGGTGGCTGAGGGAGGGATGCAGAGCCGGGCTCTAAGGCTGAAGGGCAGCAGGCAGGAGGCGGGAGCAGGGACAGGCTGCTCAGGAGGAATTTGGACACGTTGCCCAGGACCGAGGTCAGGTGGAGGAACAGGGCACAGGAACCTTCCGAAATTCAGGCAGAGCAGAGTTCTGTCAGGCAGGAGCAGCCTCGTTGGGTGGTACAGGCTGGGGCTGACTGGCTGGAGAGCAGCTCTCCCAGAGGTGGCTGGGGGGCTCCGGGCAGCCAGGGAGGTGAACACTGGGCAGCAGCGTGCCCTGGCAGCAAGGACAGCATCACTGAATCCCAGTGTGGCAGGGGTTGGAAGGGAACCCTGTAGATCACGCAGTTCAACCCCCTGCCAAAGTCGCTGTCCTGTCGCTGGGCACCACTGAAAAGAGTCTCGCCCCATGCTCCTGACACCCATCCTTGAAACATTTATAACCATTTATTATGTCCCCTCTCAGCCTTCTCTTCTTCAGGCTGAACAAGCCCAGCTCCCTCAGCATTTCTTCATAGGAGAAATGCTCCAGTCCCCTCATCATCCTCATAGCCCTCCACCGGACTCTCTCCAGTAGCTCCTCCTCATCTTTCTTGAAGTGGGGAGCCCAGAACTGGACACAGTACTCCAGATGGGGCCTCACTAGGACAGAGTAGAGGCGGAGGAGAACCTCCCTCGACCTGCTGGCCACGCTTCTCTTCATGCACCCCATCAAGGGGGCCAGCAGCAGCCTGGGCTGTGTTCTCAGGGGTGCTCCTGTGCTGTGGGGCGTGGTGGGAGGGCAAGAGACAGCCGATGAGTCAGGAGAGAAGCTTGGCCCCTTTGGAGAGTGCAACATTCCCAGAGAGGTTGCGCAGACTCTGTCCTTGAAGGTTTCCCAAGACTTGGCTGGACAAAGGCCTGAGCAAGCCGCTCTCATCCCACGGCTGACCCTGCTGGGAGCAAGGGGCTGGATGAGAGACCTCCGGAGGTCTGGGATACCTTCAGCCGTGAATTGATGGTCTGAACCTTTTTGTCTACGTTCTAGGCAAAGGCTAGCACCTGAAACTGGTGTTTGTGAGGTTTTGGTGATGCTTCTTTCAATTATCCAGGAAGAAAATCTCAGTGTATATAGTGCATGCGAGAACCCCAGAAATGAATTCACATTTTGCTGTTGCGTGATGGCACATAACACTGCTCCATCACGTCACGATTCAGTGGTTCAGTTTGCCTTCACGAGTGAGAAAGCCTTGCTGTGGGCATGAGAGCGCTCACCAGGACTTACCCTTCAGCTACCTCAGGGCACCGATCTGCTGCAGAATGCCGGGGCGATCGCTGCGCATGCTCTGCAGGTCGGCTAGCCCTCCGATGCAGCGTTTCTCGCTGAACACGTAAGGGACCTGGGCACCAAACAGCACCACGCATCAGTCGGTAGAGCTGGGACGCTGAAGGCAAAGAGCGGGCAGAGGATATTTCTGGGAAGCAGACTTCCCACCGAGGAGACCCTGATGTGCAAAGTCCTCTGCGTCTCGCCCCCACTGGGACCCGCTGCCAGCCGCCTGGTGCCCACGGTTACCAGCAAAGTCACTCGGCTGAGCGGACTGACATTTCTGGCACAAAGCCTTCTCCATGCACCCTTGTCCTTCCGGCTGTTCCGCTCCTGCTGCACAGCCCTGACCGCCTGCTCTTTCCTGCCCATGCTGGTCCCTTCTCCTGCAGCCTCACGGCTGCTGCCAGGTGCAAGAGGAGAGGCAATCAGTGCAGAGCCAAATGTAGAAGTAGAAGGGGAAAAAGAAAACTCCCCTCTCCCAAAGACCAGGACCAATTTCTGAACTCCTGAACTTCAGCGCCTGAGACTTCCTCCAGCCATGCGTTTGCTGCTCTCTGCAGAGGGAAGTGAAAACCACTGCCGAGCTGGGAAAAACCACCCCAGCTGAAGCCAGGGAAAAGAAAAAGTCATGAAAACACAGGCAGAACGTCACTCCCTCACTCAGGTCTCATGATTTCATGGAGCTTCTAAAGAAACTGCCGCGAGACGTAGTAAGCGCAGCCTCTGCTCTGCAGCCGGCGACACAGACGCAAGGAGAAGTGGGTTTTCTGCTTAGGTCAGAGGGGAAAGCGAGGGTCCAAAGTCAGACCCACTCGCAGCTCTGTGTTCTTGCTGCACTGCAAACCTGTGCTGCCTCGGGCAGCGTCGCCCGAAGACCAGGGAACCCCAGAGTCATGGAAGACCCTTGAAGGAGCTGCGGCTCACGGCCGTGGAAACGTGGAGGTGCCCCTCTCCACCAGCCCTTGCTCGGCCAGCGCAGCCATGAACCAAGCCTCAGCGCTGAGCTTTCTCCGCGCTTCTGCGTCTTGCAGGAGCAAAGGGGTTTGGAGGAGGCCCGGGATGCCCCGGGAGGTGCCGCAGCTCCCTGGGCTCTGTGCCCAGCCCGTCCCCGCGATGGGGAGCAGGCTGCACGCCTCGGCACGCAGCGCGGGACCCTGCGACGGCTGCCGCGGCGTGCGGAGCGGAGGAATCGAAACAAGGAGCGCTCCTGGAAACGGGAAAGGGGTGCTGCTTCTGCCTGTGGTGCGGCAGAGAAGCGAGCGGGGAAAGGGACCTCGCAGAGCCTCTCAGCAGCTGGGCACAGAGCATCTGTGGGGCAGCTGGGGCAAAGCGTCAGCAAGGTCTGAAGGAAGACCAGCAGAACTTACGGTGCTTCGCCCTGTTTCCTGCTGCAAGTACTCCTGGACGTCCTCAGACTGGGTGATGTCCACCACTTTCAGGCATTTGTGGGCAAAGCTGTGTTGCTTGAGGATCTCCACGGCGTTCCCGCAGTACGGGCAGCCTGCCTTCTTGAAGAGCGTGACGCAGCCCTTCCGGAGTCTCCTCTGCACAGAACTCTCCGCCATGCTGCTTTGTCGGGAGGAGCGGGAACGCTGCCCTGCACCAGCGAGTTCACGGGCAGACGGGACAGCAGCAATCTCAGTCCCAGAGATTCATGGGCTGCCCAGAGCCTTCCTCCCTGAGAACTCCTCCCCAGGGGGACGTCGTCTCCTCACCACACCACGCAGCAGAAGGCAGCAGTGCTTGTGCTGTCCATCTGGCTGCACACAACGCCCGAGCTGCTGATGAGCGGGGCCGTGGGCGAGCAGCAGACGCTCGGCTGTCCGGCGTTGCTCAGCGCGTTGCTGCGGACGGGGTTTGCAGGAGCTGCTCACGAGCCGCGGCACCGGCTCCGGCCGAGCTCTGCCCTGCGCAGGGTTGGTGATGCCCGTCCTGCCCCGCACCTCACCCGCTGCCGGGCGCGAGAACCAGCGTGGGGGGACCGTGCAGGCATCGGGCAACCCGCGGGCCACTTGGTTGACACCCGGCCTTTCGCCATTCCGTCTTCCCATCCCCAAAGTGGGAAAAAACCCAAAACATCTTGTGTGTACGTACTTCTACCTGCAAAGCTTCCACGATGGGTGGGATTCCCTGCCTGCAGTTTCCTAAAGTGCCTCAAAGGCTCCTCAGCCTTGCTCCAGTGGCCAAGGAGTCTGTGTTGTACCCCAGACACAAACTAACAGCCAAAAGTGTTCAAAGAAGCAGTTCCAGAACTGAAAGAAAGTCCAAAAATGGTACTTGCGTGTACCTACGCTGAACATGTATTTGGGGAACATGTTAACGGAGTCAAAAGAATTCAACACAGATGTTGTATGACTCAATGAGGTAGAAGTTTGTATACTTGGCAGAGGGAAAAATCTCAAGACTGCAGACCTTCGTAGATGTAGAGTCGTACAAGATTCAGTCAGGCGCCAGCCCCGTAGGGCTAAATCGTGCCCAGGCTTCGGATGCCGAGCTGTGGCAGGCACATTGCACCCGCAAACGAGAAGGTCAGTGGGACCACGGCCGTCTCCAGTGCCGCAGCATCGCTTCTCTGGGCAGAGCCCGTCTCATCCCACCCGCTCACCGACATAAAGCTGCTTTATTGCAGAGGTGACAAACAACCATGCGCAAGGTACAACACCCTTGCTGCGCAGATGAACTCTAACATTTAGTCCAGCTTTCATTACACCGCTCAGCCTTGCTGCAATTCCTTTTGAACCAAGTTTGATTATTGCCTGATCTCCGGACACCACCCCACCCAAACCCCCATCAGGGCAGGGCCACCTGGAGCCGGTTGCTCAGGGTCATTTTCCATCTGGGCTTGGATCTCTCCAAGGATGCAGCCTCTACAACCAAAGCAAACAAGGTGTCTTCCTTATCTTGAGACAGAACCTTCTGCATTTCACTTTGTGCCTGTTGCCCCTCGTCCTGGATCTGGACACTCCTGGGAAGAGCCTGGCTCCGTCGTCTTCATCCCTCCACCAGGTATTCATGCACATGGGTAAGACCCCCGCGAGGATTCTCTTCGCCAGGTGAAGCAGCCCCAGGTCTCTCAGCCTCCCACCATATAACACATGCTCCGACCTCCACCAAGATCTGCCTGGCCCTTTGCTGACTTCACTCCAGGATTTCCACATCTCTCTCGTATTGGGGAGTCTAGGACTGGTCTACACAGGAGTGAAATCCCCTCAAATATCTTGGGCCACCCACCAAATATAAGCAACCCACTTACGTTTTAGATATTTAAAATAAGAAGGCTGAATGGAGAGGGAGAATAATGAAGATGAACTTCTTATTTTGATGAGTCTGGAAGGGGAAAACCAGCACCAGGACCCACCCTATCTATTTTCAGTTAATCGTTGTTGTGTGCGGTGGGCAGGCACAAGAGCTCTGCCCCTACCCCAGACAGGGCTTCCCAAATTCAGTTTTCTGCAGCATCAGCATCAGAGAATGAAACTTTCTCCACTGTGCACAGAACAATGTGCATTTTGAGCTCAACCTGCTCCTTTGCAGTCCTCAGAAAGTAAAATCTGGGCAGCTGGGTTCAGGCAGCTCTTTGTGCACCACCACCCCGCAGCTGCTTGCCAGGCACCGGCCATGGGCTTGTACAGCACAGAGTCCTGGGCAGCGTCACTTCTCCTCACTTTCAACGTTCAGTATTACTTTGAATTCTGCTATTTACAGGAAAACAGAGGAGTCCTGAGACCAGAAGCTGTTCCTGGGTTATTTTCTCTCTCTTTCAGTTTCATCTGGTATTGGCCTTCAGAATAGCTGTCATCTGGTTGAAGTGCCCGATATCCTACCTTGAAACTACAGCAAAGGTGAGGCACTACCTAAGTGTGCCTTTGCTATCTGCATGCATCAAATTAATGGATTTAAAAGGTGACTGGTTTGGGGAAAGCAGAATGAGTGAATTTAACTAAGTAATCCTACCTGCAGTGATACGAACACCGAAGCAGGATTTCCTGCAGATTGTCCAGTTTTGGGAACAAGCGTTTCTCTCCCTGAAGAAGGAAAATCATTGCAGTCAGCGTGGTGGCCAGCATGGAAACTTGGAGTAGAGAAGTCCTACCAGCAGAAACCAGTATGCGAAGTCCAAGGCCAGGCTGGATATGGCTCGGAGCACCCTGGTGTGGTGGAAGGGGTCCCTGCCCACGGCAGGGGGGTTGGAGCGACATGGTCTGGAAGATCACTTCCAACCCAAACTATTTTGTGATTCTGTGATTCTATGTTTCTAGGACTCTGTGATTTTTTTCTGATCTTCTTGATTGGAAATGGTGTAGGTGTATTGGCAGCGATCTTCCAAAATCCCTTTTTCAGGGGGGAAAATTTTACAGTGTGGGAGCGGGAGATGATGGACGTACCACTTATATTTGCTGTTTTTTTCTTGTCTGGCTTCAATATTGGATTTATTCTTACCGTATTGTTTACTTAACTTTCATACATAGTAAAGGCACAAGAGTCCTAGCTGGTCACTTCACAATATCTGGTGAAAGCTGAATGAACAACAAGAGGGGTGCTACTAAAACTTGATAAGCAAAATGTTGTGGTCTGTAGCATCAGCTCTCGATGTGGAGTTAATCAGAGCTCTAACCCTCTGAATCCAAGCATTAAATGCTGCTGTACCATAAGACAGGAAAATAACAATTACAATTCAGTGGTGAAAGGCTCATTCCTCCTGGGACGTGGTGCCCACACGCATTCAGATTGCAGGTTTAATTTCCAGATGGCACGCTAGCAGCTCTGTCTCTGTGGAGAGCCTTGGAAAGTCTTCACTCATAGCTTGGTCAGTGTCAGGACAGGCATCACCAGGGTTAAAACACACCCCTGCACAGATGGACTGCAGACATCTGCCTGCTGTGAGGACTACTAGACAGCATCAGCTAAGGGTGGGTGTGGAGAAACACGATTGGGCTATTAGTCGACAAGGAAAAGTGACCTGAAATGTCAAAGGAAGAGGGGCTTGGGATGCTGCTCACCAGATATTTACATTTAGACCCTGCAGTCACAGTGGACACCAGGGTGCGGGAGAGTTCTCCCTTCATGAGGCTGTGGTGGTGGTGCTAAATGTGTGGTGCAAGTCTGCAAGGGTGCACTTTCCTGCGTGCGCCATGGGATGGCTGCATACAGTAACCAAGAAAAAATCCTGTCTTTTGGTTTAAAATTCTCCAGTCCACCCTGTGGGGGAAGCAATCCTATTGAGCTTGCAGGGGTGTTTGATTATTTGATGATGCTACTTGTTCTGTGAGAAGCATAGATTTTGTCTGCATGTGTTTCAAGGGTCAGTAATCGATGGGGTTGTACAAGGCTCATCCCTTTCCTCTCCAGTGTTACCCCAGTTCTACATTCCCCATCCAAACAGGGAAGTCTGCTGCCTCCCAGGGGTTAGAGATACCACTAGGAAATGTCCAAGCCCGGGACGGCCCTCAGACTACTATCCATTACTGCTCTTCCACGTGGGTGGGGATGAAGTAGCAGCGTGTAGTACAGAAGTGATTAAAAGAGACTTCAGGGCCGAGGGATGGCTACGGAGGGAAACTGGAGCACAGGTTGTTTTTTCCTCCCTCTTTCCAGCTGTGGGCTGTGACATTGGAAGTAACGGGCGGACCCAATCTATTAACACCTGGCTCCGTGGCTGGCGTCACCAACACAACTTTGGGTTTTTTGACAATGGATTGGCCTACACAGCACCAGGCCTGCTGGTGTCAGATGGGAGCCACCTTTCTCAAAGGGGGAAGAGGGTGTCTGTTCAGGAGCTTGTGGGGCTCCTTGACAGGGCTTTAAACTGGATATGCAGGGGGAGGGGGACCATATCAGGCTTGCCTGTGACAAGCTGTGGGATGATGCACAATGGTTGGAGGGATGAGGTGCTAGTATGCGCCCTCAACCTGTTGCCCAGAGGCATACTGGGGACACTGCAGGACAGTCAAAGTCGTGCAGAGATGAGATGGGGGCTGCTGAGGGAGTAGGAGCCAACAAGGAAACTCCCGTGAAACACCTCTAGGGAAACAAGGGGTGTTCCACTAAGAAGGTGACACGGCCAACAGCTCAGATGAAGTGCTTCTACATGAATGCAGGCAGCATGAGCAACAGACAGGAGGAGCTGGAAGCCATGGGATGATAGAAAGTTATGACCTGACAGCCATTACTGAAACATCAAATCCCATGGCTGCAGTGCGGCTATCGCTGGCTACAGGCTGTTCAGAAGGGACAGGTGGGGAAGGAGTGGTGAAGGTGTTGCCCTCTACATCAAGAAATGGATAGAGAGTGAAGAGCTGTCCCTGAAAAATAGCCATGAGGAGGTTGAAATCTTGTGTGTAAGGATCAGAGATCAATGCAAGCAAGGGAACATTGTGGCTGGTGTCTACTGCAGACTGCCCAATCAAGGGGAGCCTACTGATGAAGACTTCTTCCTCCAGCTCCAGGAGGCTTCACGTTCACATGTTCTCATGCTGTTGGGGGAGTTCAACCAAGCCAACATCTGCTGGAAATTCAGCACAGCAAGCTGTCAGCAATCCAAGTGATTCCTTATGCCAAGTAATAGACACCCCTACCAGAGGGGATGCAATACTGGACCTGATGATCAGCAACACAAGTGAACTACCTGACGACGTCAAGACTGGAGGCAGCCTTGGCTGCAGTGATCATGCACTGGAGGAGTTCACAGTCCTGATGGATAAGTGTCAGGTGAAGATAAAAGTCAGAATCCTGAAATTTAAGAAACCAAAATTGCAGCTGTTCAAGGAGTTGGTTAGTAGGACACCCTGGTAAACTGCCCTCAGGGACAAGGGAGCAGAACAGAGCTGGTAGATGTTCAAGGATGCTTTCCGTAGAGCACAGGAGCTCTCAGTCCCCAGGTGTAACAAATCAGGCAAGAAAGGGAAGAGACCAGCATGGCTGAGTCAAGACCTGCTGGTCAAACTAAAGAGCAAGAGGGAACTGTGCAGGCAGTGAAAGCAGGGACAGGATTCCTAGTAAGACTAGAGGGATGCTGCCCGGTTGTGTAGGGATGGGGTCAGGAGGGCAGGGCACAGCTGGAGCTGAACTTGGCAAGGGACGCTAAGAATAACTAGCAGGGCTTCTACAGGTATGTCAGCCAGGAAAGGAAGGTCAAAGAATGTGTATCCCCCCACCCTGATGAACAAGACTGCCAAATTGGTAACAACGGTCAAGGAGAAGGCTGGGGCACTCAACAAGTTTTTTGCCTCAGTCTTCACTGGCAACCTCTCTTCCCACACCTCTGGAGTGGATGGACCACAGGATGGGGACTGGAGGGGCAACGTCCCTCCCACTGTAAGGGAAGATCAGGTTGGTGACCACCTGAGGAACCTGAACATGCGTAAGTCTACGTGACCTGACAAGATACATGCCAGAGTCCTGAGGGAATTGAATGATGTCATTGCCAAGCCACTCTCCATGATATTTGAAAGGTCATGGCAGTCAAGCGAAGTGCCTTGTGACTGGAAGAAGGGAAACATTGCACCTATTTTTAAAAAGTGTAGAAAGGAGGACCCTGGGAACTACCAACTTATCATAGAATCATGGAATCATGGGTTAGATAAGATCTCTCAGATCATCAAGGCCAACCATGAACCCATCAATCTGTGATTTCATGGTCGCCAAGCCCAAGATGGCCTCCAACCATCACATCTCCCACCAGTCCCCTCTGTTAATAAACAGCAGGTCTAGTGAGACAGCTCCCCTGGTAGGCTCACTTACCTCTGTGCCTGGGAAGGTCATGGAACAGATCCTCGAGAAGCCACGCTAAGGCATGTGGAAGACAGGGAGGTGATTCGAGACAGCCAGCATGGCTTCACCAATGGCAAGTGCTGCCTGACCAACATAGTGGCTTTCTACAATGGATTGACTGCATCAGTGGATGAGAGAAGAGCTACAGATGTCATCTCTCTGGACTTCAGTAAAGCCTTCGACACAGTCCCTGACAACATCCTTCTCTCTAAATTGGGGAGATAGGGATTTGATGGGTGGACTGTTCGTTGGATAAGGAATTGGTTGGAAGGTTGCAGCCAGAGGGTAGTGATCAGTGTCTAAATGGACACCAGTGACAAGTGGTGTCCCTCAGGGGTCTGTAGTGGGACCCGTTTAATAACTTCATCAATTACATAGACAGGGAGATCAAGTGCACCCTCAGCAAGTTTGCAGATGACACCAAGCTGAGTGGTGCAACTGACATGCCAGAAGGACAGGATGCCATCCAGAGGGACCTGGACAGCCTTGAGAGGTGGGCCTGTCTTAACCTCATGAGATTCAACAAAGCCAAATGCAAGGTCCTGCACATGGGTCGGGGCAACACCCGCTGGTACCAGTACAGGCTGGGGGATGAAGGGATGAAGAGCAGCCCTGCAGAAAAGGACTTGGGCGTACTGCTGGATGAAAAGCTGGCCATGACCCAGCAATGTGCACTCGCAGCTCAGAAGGCCAGCTGTGCCCTGGGCTGCATCCCCAGCAGCGTGGGCACAGGGCGAGGGAGGGGATTCTGCCCCTCTGCCCCGCTCTGCTGAGACCCCCCGGGAGTCCTGCGTCCAGCTCTGGAGCCCTCAGCACAGGACAGAGCTGGAGCTGTGGGAGCGGGGCCGGAGGAGGCCCCAGCAATGATGCGAGGGCTGGAACCCCTCTGCTGGGAGGAAAGGCTGGGAGAGCTGGGGCTGCTCAGCCTGGGGAGGAGAAGGCTGCGGGGAGACCTTAGAGCAGCTGCCAGGGCCTGGAGGGGCCCGTAGGAAAGATGGGGACAAACATTTTACCAGGGCCTGTCGCAATACACCAAGGGGTAATGGCTTTAAACTACGGGAGGATAGATTTAGACTAGATAGAAGGAAGACGTCAGGGTGGTGAAACACTGGAACGGGTTGCTCAGAAAGGCAGTCAATGCCCCATCCCTGCAAACATTCAAGACCAGGTTGGACGGGGCTCTGAGCAACCTGGTCTAGTGGTACACGGCCCTGCTTATCGCAGGGGGGTTGGACTAGACGGCCTTGAAAGGTCCCCTCCAACCCCAGCTATTCTATGATTTTATGTATCTCTGATTATAATAAGCTTCAAAATATATTTCCAGCATAACGCCCAAATCTTCTAATGCATATGGGTAAATATTCACAAACAACTGACTAAAGAAAATTTTTTATTTTGTAACAAAATTTTACATATTCAGTCTAAAACCATGTACATTTAGTCAGGTTATTTTAAAAGAAAAACATACAGTAGTTTCAACACATGCCTAATAAAATAGCTTTTCTTCCTTCTAGCAGTTTTTTTCAAACCAAATACACCAAAACCTAAGGGACGATAGCAGAAATTTTTTAACTATCATGCGGATACATTATTAGTGCAGCAAACTTTTTTGTTAGTCTCTACAAAGCTCAGTGCTAGCTTGGGACAAGCCTACACGTAGATCGGTACGGGAAGAATTATACAGTGCAACACATTATGCAAAAAATTGTCTTCTAAAAGTGGATTTTGAGAGTTTGCTCTAATGAAGGACTCAGGAGTCGAAACTCCACTTAAACCAAAGTCTGAAGCTGTAATCTCAAACCCTCCAAGACCTGCCTAAGGGCACCCGAATTCACCACCGTCTTCATTCTTTGACCCCAACACTGCTGACGCCCTGGGATTTTGGGAGATGCTGTGACCAGTGGAAGCCTTTCTCCTCAGACATTTCACTTTGTTCAAAAACACTGGCTTAAATAACCGTTTTTAACTCCTTCCTGATTTTCTCTTTATACTGTAGTATAAAAGGTGTTTTTTTATACCATAATAATTTTTACTTTATACCATAGAAACTTATTCATAAATACCAAACTCTGTACTGCCCTAATTCGTGACTATCCATGACGGATATGGTTCTAAAGCCTCCACTAAAAAAAATTATCTTCAGCAACTCATCAAGCATCATGATCTATTTTCAGTCACGTTTCTGAATGCTGAAGTATCAGTTTTAAAAATAGCTTTAAGATAAATACATTTCTACAGAAAATCGTCATACAGAATAAAAATAAGAATTAATAATACGAAGTCTTCTAAGAATTTAAATTTATCAGATGGTCTATGTCTACAAGAACAGCACATCTGCATCTCATACAGGCACATGATGGAGATACTCAGTGAAATGGAAAGCTGTTTAAAAGTCTGAATAATTGTATGCATTAATCTGTTAATAAATAATAAATATTTTTATGCTGCCTGGCTTCTCTGTATAAAAACTGTGATTACCACTGACTAAAATATATAATAGCAAAATATTGCTCTTGGTTGGATATAAAGTGTTTGTATTTCCATAAAGCCTATTTTTAAATGCCTATAAAATATTTTCAGAAAGTTAAAAATAGTATTTTTTTATTTGTTATCTATACTTAAATTACTGGCAACACACTAACATCTAGCAAAAAACCTGGGAAAGCTTTCAAAATATTAAAGATTTAGGGCTACATGCAACACAGACAAATACTCGCACAACTTTTCTGTCAGTTTTGTACAAGCAGTCAGTGTCAGGCACGTAATCCACACTTTTGGTAACTGGTCTGGCTGCTGGTAGAAGCACTTACCATAACCAAGGATGCTATCAGGCATCCGGGCAAGCTGTAGTTCAGCTCTATGCTCACTTTTGTTCATGACTGTAAGTATTGTTTGTATCTATACAGTTAATTTACGCTTAGAATTTTTAATTTCTACTGCAATGATTGGAAATAAGTTTTTTTCAAGTTTAATTTCAATATATATTACTTTCCTACTCACTTTTTTCTTTACGGTTTTCAGTTTGCTTTAGTGATCTTGAAAAAGCAAGGTAATGCTCTACATTTTAGACTCCTTATTTGCGAGATGTACATAAATGTATCTCATCTTTTAAAGGACTTTAGGATATCCAGATATAAAGTTAAAAATAAAAATGACCTATCATTTTTACATAAAAGTAAGCTCCAAATTTTGAGTCTGGAGCAGTCTGCTGAGTCACAAGCTCTTTTTTTATTCCCTTGTGTCCAGAAATAAGAAAGGAAATACCCTCTCAATCTCTGCAAAATATCACCAGGCAAAACAATCCCTATGACTCCAGCATGGAATTTGAAAAGAGCAATTCCTTTATAAAATCTGTACTGAAATATAAAGACCATTCTTACAAGCAAAACAAATATTCAGCTCTAGCAATTTGCTCTTCCATCTTCATCTCACAGCTGCGGTTTCCAAGTACTTAAGAGATGGTCTGCTGTGGACACTGGGGAAACACTATACACTTTTTTTCAGTGTCTTTTCTTTGTCTTTCTAGGTTCAGACTACATACCAAAGTTACAGGCAGCTGGAAAAGCAGAATTAAAAGACTGATAATGAAAGGTTTACTTCCTCAACAAGATTTTGCTTACAGAAAAGTACCTATGCTCAGTTGGACACCCTTATGTAAAGGCTGGGTTTGTTCTGTCATTACTATTACTACACACACACGTTAGTGGCAAGACAAACAAATGGTTTAGGTCAAGAAAACTCTCAGTAGAGTCTGCAAGGGTTGTCCTCATCACAATATTCAGCCTTTATCTGTTATACCTGAGGGAGAATCCACGCAGCCAGAAGCTAGGATCAGGTTTGACTTGCACAGCGTAGCTTACAAGCACACGATGACACCTCAATTTAAACCGTGTCCCCACTGGAGAGGGTTGAGCTCAAAGTCCCATCACAAAAGCCAGCGTTCCTCTGGTGCACCCATGAGGGTCACCTCCCTCCACAACCAGCATGTCAGACATCTATGCTGCCAGCTACCAGCAGGCACCTAGGATTACAAGACCCTCTTCTCCCAGAAAAGTCACCAGTGCCAATGAGTTTTCTCCCATAAAACCTACAAAGGCTGTCGACACCTTCCCCCTTTCTCACAGTTCCTACCAGTACCACACGAGTGTGTTCTGTGTGGATCTAGATCACCCTGACTTTTTTTCCTATGGGGGAAAAATACGATATGACCACATTAGCAAAGGTGTTCTGCAGATTATTTAAACAGAGTTTCTTCTCTTATTTTCTGGGAGGAAAAACTACTTCAATTTTCAGATTTCTGGGAGGCACTAGAAAATCTGGTGATGCATAGGCCTTCCTCTGGAACCAAAATATCTCCTCACATGACTATAAGACTCTCTGTAAAAGGACCTACAGACTTAACCTGAAGTATAAAAAGGATAGTAACTAAAACGCTTATTAAGCCTACCCTTTATTTTGCAAACCGACAGACGATGAAGTAAATTTTGGCATTCTGAAATATTTAACGAACTTCTGAGCTGGCTTCTTAGCTCTCCTGCACCGCTACTGTGCTCCTATAGCACACAGATTTACAAAAACACGTATTTTCAACAGATGCTGTTTTAGCAGCTAAAAATAACTATGAAAACCAGTAGAATAACCAAGAAAGGAATTAGAAGGATGAAGAGATGACAGTCATGATACTGACCCGTACTATGTTTAATCCCCATGGGTCTCAAATCCTTGTGCTTGAAAGGAATCTTCATGATACATCTCTCCATGCTTTAAGGAAAAAAGTGGAGTGGTTGGTTACCAAAGCACGGAATGTTAGCAGGTGCACTGCAACATGGCGCACAGTGTTCCAGAGGAGATCAGCATCTGGTGTTTGCTCCTGGTGTGATTTTTATACTCCGTACAATCCCCAGTCCGAGATTTCCCAGTCGAGATGCACTTTGCACATGCTCAGTCTTCTCACATTACTGTGCAATGGCATTTCTGAGAGTGGACATAGTTCCTGTAATCAGCAAGCTGCTTCAGGTACAAATTGGAAGGCCATCTGTGCATCTCTACAAAATTGCGCTCCTCCACTAAAGAAAGCAAGAAATTAATTAAATGTAGTATCTAAACATGCAGTACAAGCGCACAGGCTGCAAGAAGTCTTTTAAAATAGGTTAAGAAACACTGAGGATATAAACATGACTAGCACAGGGAAGGGGAGTGCTGTGCATTTTGTCTCGATCTTACTGCAGTGAAGATGTAAAAGTTATCACATCATGTTCCCTTGCTATTAAGTTAGCAACAAACAAGCTGATTGATAAAATAAATTCTATACTCATTAAATACAGCAGAGAGATTATCCTAAAGATGAATATTTGTTATCCTAGGAAGATAAGCAGAGGTGGTAATCAGCTGGGAGGGTTTGTCTATGCTGAAACATGGTAAAGGAGAGTATTTCAACCCCTATGCCAACAGTTTGCCTCAAGGTCACTACAAAAACCACAGTAAGGTGACCAACTAAGAATTCGGTAAGATCTTTATCTTTTCTTGCACGTGGGTTTTGTCACTGACAAAATCACGTAGCAGAGGTTTTGGTCACTTTATTTAGATGACTGCCATTTGCCTTTGCAGAAGTATGCATCTTCATCCAGCTATGCCCGACTGTCCCGAGTCATACATTCATAGAATCATAGAATCATTAAGGTTGGAGAAGTCCTCTAAGATCATCAAGTCCAACCGTCGCCCCAGCACCACCATACCTGCTAAACCATGTGAAGTGCCACATCCACACTGTTTTTGAACCCCTCCAGGGATGGGGACTCCACCCACTGCCCTTGGCAGCCTGCTCCAACGCCTGACCACTCTTTCATGAAAGAAATTTTCCCCAATACCCAATCTGAACCTCCCCTGACGCAACTTGAGGCCGCTCCCTCTTGTGCTATAGCTATTTAGTTGGCAGAAGAGACCAACACCCTGCAGCAGCAGCTGCCTGGTCCCTTCAGGGGCTCAGAGGAAGCCAGACAGAGACCAACGCACAGCAGAGAGGCCCGCGGCGTGGGGAGTGCTGAGGTTGGGGAAACCACAGTAATAATGGGCAGCAGCAGTGTCCTAAGCAGGGAAGGTCAACCACCCGAAACAGCTGCTGTCTGGGAAGCGTGCTCCCACTGGAATGTGCCTGAGAGTGTTTTCGCCCTGGCAAGCCAAGACAGCACAGTTTCACGCCATCCCTGAACGTTTCCAGGGATGGGGCCTCCACCACCTCTCTGGGCAACACGTGCCAGTGTTTCACCACCCTCATGGTAAAAAATATCTTTCTTATCTCCAGTCTAATTCTACCCTCTCTTACTTTAAAGCCTTTACTCCTTGTCCTGTCACAACAAGCCTTGCTAAAAAGTTTGTCCCCAGTTCTCTTGCAGCCCCTCCAGGCCCTGGCAGCTGCTCTAAGGTCTCCCCGCAGCCTTCTCTTCCCCAGGCTGAGCAGCCCCAGCTCTCCCAGCCTTTCCTCCCAGCAGAGGGGTTCCAGCCCTCGCATCATTGCTGGGGCCTCCTCCGGCCCCGCTCCCACAGCTCCAGCTCTGTCCTGTGCTGAGGGCTCCAGAGCTGGACGCAGGACTCCCGGGGGGTCTCAGCAGAGCGGGGCAGAGGGGCAGAATCCCCTCCCTCGCCCTGTGCCCATGTTGTTGGGGATGTAGCCCAGGGCATGGCTGGCCTGCTGGGCTGCGAGTGCACATTGCTGGGTCATGGCCAGCTCTTCATCCAGCAGTATGCCCAAGTCCTTCTTTGCAGGGCTGCTCTTCATCCCCCAGCCTGTACTAGTACCAGCGGGTGTTGCCCCGACACAGATGCAGGACCTTGCACTTGGCTTTGTTGTACCTCATGAGGTTCACATAGGTCTATTTCTCGAGCTTGTCCAGGTCCCTCTGGAAGGCATCCTGTCCTTTTGGCATGTCAGCTGCACCACTCAGCTTGGTGTCATCTGCAAACTTGCTGAGGGTGCACTTGATCTCTCTCAGTCATTGATGAAAATGTTAAACAGCACCGGTCTCAGTACAGACTCCTGACGGACACCACTTGTCACCAGCATCCTTCTGGACATCGAGCCATTGACAATTACTGTCTGGCTGCAACCTTCCAACCAAATCCTTATCCACCAAACAGTCCACCCATCCAATCCATATCTCCCCAATTTAGAGAGAAGGATGTTGTGGGGAACCGTGTCAAAGGCTTTACAGAAGTCCAGATTGATGACATCTATTACTTTTCCCTTGTCCACTGATGCAGTCACTCCATCCTAGAAAACCACTGGGTTGGTCAGGCAGCACTTGCCCTTGGTGAAGCCATGGTGGCTGTCTTGAATCATGTCCTTGTCCTCCATGGGCCTTAGCATGGCTTCTAGGAGGACCTGTTCCATGATCTTCCCAGGCACAGAGGTGAAGCTGACAGGTCAGTAGTTCCCAGGGTCCTCTTTCTACACTTTTTAAAAATAAGTGCAATATTTCCCTTCTTCCAGTCACCAGGGACTGCACCTGACTGCCATGACCTTTCAAATATTATGGATAGTGTCTTGGCAATGACATCAGCCAGTTCTCTCAGGACTCTGGGATGCATCTTTTCAGGTCACATAGACTTACGCATGTTCAGGTTCCTCGGGTGGTCACCAACTTGATCTTCCCTTACAGTGAGAGGGACGTTGCCCCTCCAGTCCCCATCTTGTGGTCCATCCACTCCAGAGGTGTGGGAAGAGAGGTTGCCAGTGAAGACTGAGGCAAAAAACTTGTTGAGTACCCCAGCCTTCTCCTTGCCCACTGTTACCAGTTTGGCAGTCTTGTTCATCAGGGTGAGGGGGTAAGCATTCTTTGACCTTCCTCTTATGGTTGACATACCTGTAGAAGCCCTTCTTGTTATTCTTAGAGTCCTTTGCCAAGTTAAGTTCCAGCTGCGACCTGGCCCTCCTGAGCTCATCCCTAGACAACCCAGCAGCATCCCTATACTCTTCCCTGGATCCCTTCTCCTGATTCCACTGCCTGCACAGTTCTCTCTTGCCCTTTAGTTTGACCAGCAGGTCTTGACTCAGCCATGCTGGTCTCTTCCCTTCCTTGCCTGATTTGTTACACCTGGGGACTGAGAGCTCCTGCGCTCTACAGAAAGTTTCCTTGAACATCTGCCAGCTCTGTTGTGTTCCCCTCTCCCTGAGGACCGTTTCCCAGGGGGTCCTACTGACCAACTCCTTGAACAACTGGCATTTTGCTTGCTTAAATTTCAGGATTCTGACTTCATTCTTCACTTGACACTTATCCGTCAGGACTGCGAACTCCTCCAATGCATGATCACTGCAGCCAAGGCTGCCTCCAGTATTGATGTCACCCATTACCTCACTTGCTTTGGTCACCATCAGGTCCAGTATTACATTCTCTCTGGTAGGGGTGTCTATTACCTGGCTTAAGAAGTTACCCTCCATGCATTCTGCGAATCTTCTGGATTGCCCACAGCTTGTCATGCTGAATTTCCAGCAGATGTTAGGGTGGTTGAAGTCCCTGGCAGCATGAGAGCATGTGAGCGTGAAGCCTCCTGGAGCTGGAGGAAGAAGACTTCATCAGTAGACTCCCTTGATCAGGTGACTTGTAGTAGACACCAGGCACAATGTTGCCTTTCTTGCCTCAGTCTCTAATTCTTACCCATAAGTTTTCTACCTGCTAAGGATATTCTTCAGGGACAGCTCTTCACAATCTATCCATTTCTTGACATAGAGAGCATCACGTCCGCCTCTTCATCCCTGCCTGTCCCATTTGAACCGCCTGTAGCCATCTATAGCCACACTCCAGCAATGGGATTCATCCCACCAATTTTCAGTAAGGGCAATGTGTTAATAGATTGGGTCCACCTGTTCCTTCCAACACCACTGCCTGCAACTGAAAGTACGGAGCAAAAAACAACCTGTGCCCCAGATTCCCTCACTGGCCATGCCAAGGCTCTGAGGTCTCTTTTAATTATCCTTGGACTACTCACTACAGCTTCATCACTACCCACGTGGAAGAGCAGTAATGGATAGTAGTCCGAGGGCTGTACTAGGCTAGGAAGTTTCATAGCGATATCTCTGACCCAGGCCCCTGAGTTTCAGGACAGGCTCATATGCAGCCTGATCTCTATCAGGATAACTGCAACACGGAGACAGAAGTGCTATTAACAGTACTTACCACAGCAGAAAAATAATATTTAGTAAGCTGTACTGATCAATTGATATGCCATTGGGGAACTGGAAAATGGGTAAATAGATGTGCCTAGATTGAGCCCTGTGGTAACCCTAAGTCTGAAGGACGTCTGTGCTCTCCTGTACATCGAGGGGCATCCAGAGGCAGCTCTGACACTCACCAAATGGAGAGGACAGCCTCTTTCCTGCAGCTTGAGGAGAACATCAGGCTGTTTGAGACCGAAGCTCTGTAGCAAGGAAGATGTCATGAAGTGCTTTCAAACACACCTCGTCACCTGAACCAGCAGGAAGGGAAGCCAAGCAAGTCCACTGTGGACCAAACCCACTGGTGGGTGACACCTGCCAGCACAGGTGCCGTGCTCTCCCACCTTTAATCCAAATCTGGTTATACAAAATAGACATTTCAGAAGATGTGCAGATGGGCCACTGGAAGACAAGTTCCAGTTCCCAACAAAGCATGGAAGACCTAGCTCTCCTTCCTTTGCTCAGAACGATTACAAAGTCGTTCTCATTACACATACGTATAGCAGCCTTGCAAATGAAGAAAGAGAACCTTTAATGTACTTTGGACCAAAGAGAGCTTTGGCTCACAGATAAGAAAAATCCGCTTCTGGAATACACTGGCCCCATATCAACAGTCTGAATATGAACCACAGGTCAGAGAGATGCAACCGTCAATACCACCTTCATCAGCATAATGAAAAATCCTGTAGGCAATGAGTGAAACCTTCTACAGTTACATCTCAGGAAAAAATTACACTTGTTTGTCCAAACAAACAAACATTTGGGAAAACAAATATCAGTTCCCTGGAAGAACCTGGGTTTATTTAGTGGAATGGACATTTGTTATTTCATTTCATGAGATCTGCTGAAGAGTACTGTGAGAATCCTATTTTCTTCAAAGAAAACCCCAACCCTGAAAAAGCAAGTATTGGAAGTGACGCATTACCTTGATTCAAATGTGCAAACTAAACAAAATTATATACTTAAGGTGGAGGGGTCAACATACAATGACCAAACTCACCTAGTCAGTTCAGTTATGGGTGGGAGCCTGGTAATCTGTACAGGAATCAAAAGACAAGGGGATGTGGTTGCTGGCTGTGCTGCTCTGCATGTGTCGCGTGCTGATCCCACAGAAGGGTGGTGAACTGTCCAGCTCAGGTTATGGACTGGACCAGGCTCTACAGCCTAAAGAAGTCCTACTCATCTTCTCATGCAGAAGTAGTACTGTCCAGTACCTTGCTTCTGATCTAAGCAGAGCTGAAAAACATTTCTTGTTTTAAAAGTAATTGACAAATTACCTGAAAGATCTTGAAACTCAGGCTTTCGACTGAAGATGAGGTAGTTAGTGGCAATGAAATGAAGAAGCCAAGTTGAAAGGCAGTCAGAATTGTGAAACTACAAGAAGAAAGGAAACACAAACAATTCTTAATTCTATCATGTCTCAAACACAAACACACCTCGCATGTCAAAATATTCCAGATTTCCACTATCAACATAGCAGTTTACTAAATATAATTTTGACTGCGGCAGATAACGAAGGAAAACTCATTGATGGAAATACATAAACAGAGGGACACCCAAGAACAAACAATAAAACACCCTCCCACAGAAGTGTGACCCAACCACTGGGGCTCCTTTAGTCAGGAGCCTTGGAAATTTTTGTCTTCTGTGCAGAAGCAGCGCTTGATAAAAAGGAAGGTAAGGAGCGCAGCATACTGGGTTTATCATCTCCTCTTTCTCCACAAAATCCTGTTCGTTTAAGACAATATCCTGCCTAAGACTTGTAAACAATTCAGTTTTTATTTTCCTCTTCGGTTTTCCAAACCTGCCTTTACTGTCCCTCTTTCTTTTTTCAGCCTCTAACCTTTTCTTTTCATGCTTTTTATGTATTTTACTCAGTATTCTACCAGGTCAGGTCTCCCTTGCACTTGCGTATCATAAATTTTCTTTTTGACTAGAACAAGAAGTAGTGCATCCTCACTTCCCTAAAACACATCTTCTCTGGCAGAAGCTGCAATTAAGCTGAATTATTGCAACGTGTCTGTGACGACGGAAATCGTGCAATTATGGTACGACTGCACATTCTGCAATAAAAGGCTGAAAGCCTTATTTTAGCCAGCCTTGTGCCACCAGGTATCCCTAATCAACAGACTGTATACCAGTGTTTGTCCTTGGGAACGGTAATTAGTAAAACCTTAAGAATCTTAACAATTAAACAACCCCCACTAATTAGAGTCCACATACTTCTTCTTGTCTGATATATACAACACATACCTTAGCTTTTTTGAGCAAACTAACAATGCTGAGACTTGTGGATGCCAGTTCCCTGCTAGGCATGCTCTGAAGCTGCGTGATAATGTAAAGCTCGCAAATATGCTGGAGTCTCATTACTTGGTACATCTCTGCACAGATCAAGAGAGACATAGCTTGGAGAATACTGGCTGAAAAACAGGAAAACAGAAGTCACACGTGTTTCAGCTTTTTGGCAAGATCATCGAAGCCACTTTTCACAGAGTCATCATTTAAACACCTAACTGTGAACACAAAATCAAACCACTGTTGACCACCTTCTTTTATCTTTCATCATTATCATTCTAATTTTGCTATATCCCTCTCTTTTTCCAGATAAACTATTTTATTTACAGGAAAAAAGTAGCTAGTACATTTTAGAAGATAAGTGTAATAAATTATTGCCAATATCTTGTATCGTTAAGATGCTGAGTCAAGTGATGCTGGTCTATTTAGTATAAGTAATTATTAATAAGAGGATTTAGCTTTCTAACTTCTCTTTCAAAAAGCTTCTCTTTCTAACTTTCTTCCATATCTCTATGATACACATACAAGAAAATATAGTAAACAGGTCGAAAAAAAATGGAGCAACCATTTTATTTTTAAAAATAAAAATTAAAAAAATACAAGCAAAAATTTAATTTAATTTAATAATAAATTAAACGACTAAAAACATAATTTAATTTTTTTTTTTAAATACAGTATTGTTGTATATTTAAACTGATGGACAAGGAAACACTATATGGACTGAAAACAGAAACATGTCAAAAACCTAGCAATAAGGAGAATTATTTAAAGAGAAAAAAAATCAAAAATACATATCATGAATCATTCATTCATTCATTCATCCTTCCACTATATCAAAAAATAATTATCTGTATTTAAGTCATATTTCATATTTTGTATGTGGATTTTCTCCTCATTAAAAAAGACAAAGGTTAAGACACAAAGAATACTTAAGCTCAATTTTCGTTGCCAAATACTCCAGTTCACATAGTTTTTTTCTGGTTTTATATACAAATAAGATATCCCTGTCTATAAATAAGGCATTCCTGCAATTTAACCTTGTTTATACTTAACTTCACAAAATACAGGCTAAACAAAATGACAGTTTTAAAATTAAACCCAGAATTAAGACTAGAAAGCAGTACTATTATGAAGTGGAGAGAAAATTCCAAATATTTTAATGGATCAGAAATTAACTTTCACAGATTTTTGAGTCTTGATATGTAAGAACATAACAAATAATTCATTTTATTAGGGATATTTGTTCTGCCTGCAGTTGCTGTTACTTCAGTAAGATTGATTTCTTTTTTTATTGTACCATATGAAGAAGTTCACTTTCTTGAGACACTGTACACTAAGATATTTGTGTTTTTCAATGAAATAAATGCTGCTGCATTCCTCTCTATCAATGCCTCACTGCAGAAAAATGAGTAACAGATATACATGTATTTTTAAATTTTCTTACCTGGGCAGCAGGAGTCGGTATAAAGATACTCTAGAAAGGAGACGAAAGTGTCTTTGGAAACCCCATACACTGGAACCAGAATACTATTTGCTTCTAGATAATTACCATTAAACATCGCTGCCATTACCTCACAGCGAGCTACCAGAACTGCTCTGTGGGCTGGTACAGTTGCACCTGCAGAACACAAAATATGAATCTACAATGATTTCATATATATAGAAAGATCATGATTTTAAAGCTCATATTTTCTTGGAAGGCCTTCACTTCACTGAACATGATTAAAGTGTTTAAAATTAATAATATCCAATAGAAGAGTAGTAACGCACTCACTTTACGGCAGTCAAGATGTTTACGTCTGCCTAGTAGTTACCAGCAAACAAAAAGAAATATCAAATTTATTATGATGACCACTCCCAACACCAGGTCCTCCAAATAGGGCAAACTTTTATCGGTCAGAAACGGGCTTTCAACTAGCAAAAATTCTGACACCACTAGTTTAGACTAACTGCACCTCTGTCCCATCGCATGAATATGCAGTGCTGTGAATTATTATGCAAATGAGTAATTTGCATTCATCAGTAACCCCAGTGGTAGTGAACGTGTGTTCCAGAAGTCAAAATTTCACATGGCCACACAAAGCAGAGAAAGACAAATTATCGTAGATGAAATTCCGTTAAATCCATTAAGTCAGTATGAATTGAGCCAGATTAAGCATTTTGCCAAAGCGAATTTCCTGATGGCTGTCTTACGAAAATACTGTTGATCTGTTTTTCCAGAAATTTTTCTGTGTTGTAATATTTGCAAGTGAATCACTTAATTCACTACAGCATTTGGAAGACTTAGTAGGGTTAACAGCCCAGGGTGGTGGAGGTCTTGCAGGTTTCTATTGAAGTGTTGACAGCCTGAGCTGCCAGCCCTGACACTCGGAACTCTGCAGAGTCCAGCTGAACTTGACAGTCCTGGGTGAAAGAAAGTGCCGAACGAGTGCCAGACAGGACAGCAACCAAAGACAGAACGAGAGCTTACTGTCGGATGTAAATAAATTTATTAAAATTACGATAAACAGATCAACTGACATGTTGTAATCAACTGAAATACACTGTAAATACTTATATAGAAGTTGCTGTATTAATTTCCTCCTTAACCACAACCCTGCCACCCAACTAATTCCCTGAAGACATATGGCACTTTTTCATTTTTATTCTACTTCTATTCAGCTGTGCTTCTTCCAAATTGTCTAAGTTGCATAGAAAATGTATATATTTCTATACTGAGACAACACATGAGAATTGTATTACATATTTACGCACATAACATACGCAATACACAAATTGATGCAAGATATGCGTGTCATTTTTTTTGTGCATGCAGTTGGATATTTCCTACTAATTAGGAGGTTCAGTCACCTTATGGGTCTTTACACAGACATAATGGTCTCCCATTTTCAATGGCTCCAAAGTACTTCTGTAAGCAACGCCCAGTATTCCAGCAATTATTTGAACACTTAAAAATGCATTCTCCTGATCAAGACTAAAGCCTTCGGTTTCTCTTGATAATTATTTTACTTTGATACAATTGTAGTGGCTGATGAATTAAGGGAAAAGGCTGGGAAGATTTATCAAGCGTTAGGAAAACCAGTCCACATTATGTTAGTGGATAAGCACACTTTTCAAAATACACGTCAATACATTCGGCAGTAACCTTTTGCAGTGAAATATGTAGTGGTGGTATGGTTTCACCAGCTTCCCACAAAGCCTCTCTCAGGAGTGGGACACTGAGAGGAATTGTTCTTGTCGTTAAACTCAGCATCAGGATTTTGTTCTTATTTTCAAAGATCTTTTTGGTTTTTTTCTGCATATTACGCAGAAAGTCTAGAAAGAATCTGCTTGTCCACATGTGCTTACTTTGAGGGAGCAGTGATTCATATTTGGCTCTTAGACTTAAAGCTGAAAATAATTAAACAATTGTCTAATTCTAAAAGACCATTTCTGCACCAAGGGTGGGTGAGCACAAACCGAGAAAATCATTAGCATTTAAAAACTGTCTCGTTCTTATTCTCACAAAAGCATGGGACACTTTTTTCCTCCTGTGTTTTTATTTTTAAGGGTGAACACATTTAATATCCAGAAAAAATCACCCATGACACTGTAGCATATTGGTGCACCCAAACACATTCTTTGCAGACAAAAAGGGAACAAAACATGGTTTCACCAGTGTGGCTCCTGCCCATGCCTTTGCCGGGGAGCACTTAGCATCTTTGTGAGCAGACCTAAGTCATGCCACCAAAGACCTCTGTAACCTGACAGTCTGTCAGACAAGTCAGCACAGAAAGCCAGCCCATGCTCCCCCACATCTCTTTAGTTCTGGCCACAAGGAGGACTAGATGATTACCATCATATCAGCAGACTTTTAAAGAAAGAAAGCCAACAATAATTTAGATGTTTCTTTTCACACTTGTAGCGTTAACCAATAGGCAGGTCTAACCTAGGTGCCTCCAAGGCTGAAGGCAGCTTTCAAAAGAGGTCACCCATCATACAGGAATTGCAGAGACCTGTGATGAAACATGAAGATCGGTATGGGAGCATCTTGGATGGGGAATGCTAGAAGGGCAGTAAAACATGGCAGGTGTTGATGGCACCCAGATTAGCACGTCATGAAAACCCCCATACGTCTACGTGCATTTCTAGGGATGTCCAAGCTGGGGAAGAAGGGCAGTGTGTAAAGCCTGAGGAGGTACAGGAGTTGGACATAAATCTCTGTCGGCTTCTGGAGGGGAGAGAAAGGCACACCTACAGCCAGTGTCAGCCTGAGATGGACAGAGGGAAGGTGGTCAGGAGTCAGTAACCAGCATCTCTGGTCCTTTCACTCCTGGCAGTGCGTGTAGACGTGGCCATCTGAGTCCATGCCTCTCAGAGGTCCTTGGACACAACCTGGCACTTGTGCAGGTAAGAACGTCAGCAAGATAAGTAAGTTTTAAAATAAAATCACCATCCTCTCTGCTGCAACCCCTGGTTTAGCCTTGCTGCCTTGGTGCTGTGCTGCTGCAGAAGCCTTTCCTGCAGCATGTCTCTCACTTTGCTAAGCCCCTGAAGAGCGCATGTGAATGAGAGAGGCACAAAATCTGTCACAACAGGCAACGGGCACTTGTGTAGGCTCAGCCCTGACAAACCACCTTGGGCGTGGACACTTCTGTAATGCACCCACAGGGACAAATGCTAATTCTAAGCAAAAACTGTTTTCTGCAGTGATAGCAAAGCACATACAGTTTCTCGGTTTTGATGGGACAGAAAACATGGCCACCTCCGTTTCCCACCCTCCTGCAGAGAGGGCAGACGCGGGGTGCGCAGTGGTGCCCACGCCAACAGAAACAGAGGTACCGTACCTTGTATTTTGAAGATGACATCAGCTAGGACAGGCGTATTAAAGAAACTCCTGAGAGAAGTATTGTACAGCCGTTTTATCTGGTGAGACTTGCAGTCCTTTATGGCGCTCAGCTGCAAAATAAATTATTAATGAAATACTGTCATGTACGGTTGCCCACAGAATGAAAGATTACAGGACATCCGTTATATGGGGAAACTAAACAACAGCCTTTTGCTTTCTACTTTATGTTCTTTTGCAAATGTTACTCAGCAGTGCCTCTCACAATCCTCTGCAATCATCTTTATCGTTTAATTTTCCTGTTTTCCCACAGTGCAGCATCTCCAAGGAGTCCCTGTCTCCTACGCTTACAGCCCAGCTCTCGCCTTGGTGCTCTCTGACCTGTTACAAAACCCCATCCAGCACCTCTGGGAAGGTTTGACTGCATCATGAATTTTCTGGACTCCAAACTTCTCCATCTGTGCCCTGTTGGGACCCAAAACTGCAGAAACCGAAGGTCTGAGCTCCATGGGGAGCACGGATGGGACACAGATCCATTACCCAGCACGGTGCCGTGCACGGATGCAAGGCAGCCAAGTTGTGTTTCTTGATGTTGTTGCCCTGATATTGCCTCCACAGAGGCAGAGGGAGATCACGGGCTGAAGCACGGACTTCTCTTGCAACAACCTGGGCATGCTAGCGTCAAGACCCTCCAAAACCCAGTACCTCCAGTCAGATTTTCTGTTTTGTTTTTCCTACTATAGCAATGGAATCTAAATGTACCAAGAGGAACAACCTCAACATCACATTGCTAGATCATTGTAAGTGAAATCCGGATGAGGTTCAATTTATGGTTAACATCTTATCTCATTTATTAATTAATTTTAATTTTATCAAGAAAAAATCACAATTCATTTCTATGCCTTTGGAGGAAAACCTTAAAACGTGAAACAAAAGTATCCTGAAGATATAATAAACCCCCAAAAGAAACAACAATAACTCAGGCTTATTAGCTTAAAAGTTTTCATGACTTTCTAAATCCAACACTATGAATGTTTTAGCTGTAGACACTGAGGACTGGCAAGCCTACAGCTGAGTGATCAGAAGCTTAAAACAGCTAAGAAACTTTATGATCTTTATATTATTTTATTTCAAGACAGTCTGAGATGATTTCCAGCCTAAACTGACAGAAATACTTTGTGCAAGTTCTACAGTAATAGGGAATCTATAAGCTCTACCAGCAAACGGCTGTTAAAACTAATTCTATACTGTACAATTTTATTCACATAATAATGTGACATAAATTACATTTTACTGTGAATTCATCTGCTGAATTAAATATATTGAACAATAGACAGATTTCCACATCACATCCTTTATAAGAGAAAGCACGTCTCCCAATCTACTGCAGAAACATAACTTCTGGCACACTTTTAGGAAAGCAAAGCTTTCCTGGGCAGCCCCTATTACATGAGAATTAGCAACACATAATCGTATTGTTAGGCAGTGTTCAGAGCTGTGAATATGGGTAATCCTTTTAGGATATCTGCTTGTGTGCTTTTTATGCAGCAATTCTGCACATTACGTCAGCATCACTCTGTTCCTATTTGGTATATGGCTGTGGACAGCCCCCTGAGAAAGTAACAAGAGCTGTGTAAGCCAAAGCAGGTTTAAAACAAAGACTGACAAGGAAATGTTGCCTACAAAACAATTTCCCAAAATTTAAGTAACTAAGACTAAGAGTTACCCCGAGAGAGTTAGATGTACCTTCCCTGGAGTTTTCAGGATACATTTAACTTTCTCGAGCACATGTTCAGTTTGTTCTGGATCCTTCAACTTCTTTTTTACATCCTCTTCTAGCCGTTCCCACTGATAAGCACCTGTCAGAAGACCAAGTAAAGCTGGATTAAAAATCAACAAAGCACAGGCCTTAGCAGGCAGAGAAAAGATGATGTCAGTGCCAAACATGTCCTAGAGAAATGATGTTTTTTGCACATACATCAGCCAGATCTTTGTGCTTAAAAAGGACAAGATGCAATTCTGGCACAATAAAAATTCCATGCTACTTTACAATTATGTGATCAAGTACAGACAGATTAGGGCGTCTCTCCCTTGCTTTCAAAACCAACTTCTGGATTCCTCCTAGTTCAATCACTACATATCACAGGTAGTCATTCAGAAAAACTCCTGAATGTTCCAATATTTGTGGAAGTTCTTTAGCTTCTGCTCATATTGCTGGCTGCATTGCTTTGCAGGCGTCTGAACCAAAAAAGCTTCATGCATGGTTGTATTCTGAATACTGGTAGACAAAAACAGCACCAAGTTTGCAGTGGAATTTCTTTTTTTCTTGTTTTCACAGTCAAAGCCATGATATGCTTTGAACTTTCTATATTCCATATTCTCTTAGTTCTCTCGATAGCTTTCTTGGGACAACTAAAAGTCTTGGCCGGCTGTAGAATCATAGAATCATCGAATCACAGAACGCTGTGGGTTGGAAGGGACCTTCAGAGGCCATCTAGCCCAACCCCCTGCAGTGAGCAGGGACATCTGCAACCGGATCAGGGTGCTCAGAGCCCCGTCCAGCCTGGCCTGGAATGGTTCCAGGGATGGGGCATCTCCCACCTTTCTGGGCAACCCGTGCCAGTGTTTCACCACCTTCACTGTAAAAAATTTCTTCCCTATATCCAGTCTAAATCTACCCTCCCTTAGTTTAAAGCCATTACTCCTTGTCCTTTCAAAACAGGCCTTGCTAAAAAGCCTGTCCCCATCTTTCCTGTAGGCCCCATACTCTCAAGTCTCCCAGCAGCCTTCTCTTCTCCAGGCTGAAGAGCCCCAGTTCTCTCAGACCTTCCTCAAAGGGGAGGTGCTCCAACCCTTGGGTCATCTTTGTCACCCTCCTTTGGACCCTATGTTGTTTAAAACATAGTTTATCCTTCTACAAGTCACTGGAGTATGTGTCAAAGGCACCACAGTAAATTTCAGTTCTGGGGCTTTTTGATAACTTTCAGTTCTGATCCCCAGGGCCATGCAGCAAGGAAGATTCAGAGCCAGACAGATCTCAGATAAAGTAGAAGTCAGCACAGCCCTGATGGCACACTGCCGCGGATAAGGCTGAAACAGCACATATGGCACTCGGCGTCTTTGGTTCCGTCAGCTCCCTTCTACACCATATGGATGGTAGGTGTTTACGGCCTCACGGGCATAATGTCACGGTCCTGAAAGGCTGAAAACAACAACACTGTCTCATGATCTGATCCATTCTCAGCCTGACTCAACTCTCTTTGAAAGAGGTCATCACCTCTCAAGGGTGCTAAACAGCGCGATGACTTTTGGCGATGTCCTTCAGGCTGGGAGCTGTGACTTACAGCAGAGTTGCATCTACAGCCGCACAAAGTTTCCCTCCTCTTTGGCTGACATAAGCAACAGTAAAATTAATACATGGAAGGCAGCAGACGTGCTTATCTTTCACCTGCTGAAATTCCAGGTTTAATCTACTATTTGTGTCACCAATAAATAAAAAAAAAATCAATCCATTCACAATGAAAAAATTCTGCATCTGTTCTTTCTGTTTGACACCACTTTGGAAAGAAGCGAAAGGGATGTTTTCAATGACAAACTCTAATTGAAAGCTGAGTCTCCCTTGTGTCTTCACAAACCAGTGTTCCTGTCTCAGCTGCTAAGGCAGAAATCCTTTTCACATGTCAGGCAGGTATCAGTCTACAGAGATTGACTAAGCTTCTTTATGGATGCAGCTCTGACAACATAATTATTTGGGACTCTTTTTTTTTCCCCAGTTAAAAGCAGAACACAACATTATAAAGCTGTCTAACTCTTTCAACAAATATAAAATATATGTTCTTATGAACTGACAGCTAGCAAAATACTTTATAAAGAACTAATGGGTATTGGGTACTTCCCTCCCAAAAAAACCATCTCTTTCACCTGAGGATTCCTAAGCAACATTAAAAATACCAAAAAATTTCAGTGTCATTTTAATAGACATCTGTGACTAGGTAGGTGAGGTCACTACCTGTACTGAATTGGTAGCAAAACACACGCAACGTGTCAGAGACCCCTGACCTCCAACCAGTTTTCAGTGTTTTCTATTCAGCAGCACCATATCCAGAAGAAAAAGTGGTTGAGTTTTTGTAAGTAACCCTGCACTTTCATCAGTGTGTTTCGAACTTGCAACTACTTTAAATATTTTAAAAGCCTGCGATCTCTGTAGCTGTCTCAAACTGTAGATTTTTTTTGCAAAGCTTTTGAATATTATTGATGTTAGTGTATGGACTCTGTTCAGTAAATCTTGGGCTTAACTTACATTCATTAGATCTGGAACAACAACTAATTTAGTTTTTATTAGATCTGGAATGACAACTAATTCAGTTTTTATTAAATCTAGGCAAAGGGCTTCTTTCATGTAGACATTGTTCATCATAACCACAAGGGATGAAATAGAGGTAGCAACATGGCAGAACTTGATCTACCAACAGCAAAGGTATGTTCCTCAGGTAACGCTTTCCAACCTGTGGGATGATGGCCTTGCTGGACTTGTCAATGCTTGGACTCCGTGTGTCAAGCACCGAAAGATTAGCAAACAGGAGCAGCTTGACTTGAACAATCAGCTTTGCTTAAAAGTGATGGCCCACTGTGTGACGAAGGGTGTACATCCAGATGTTGCTTCAGATAAAAACAGAAGGCCCCCGTACCCCATGTTCTAAGCTCCCTGCCCTGAGGGCGTACCAGACTGCTGAGTCCCGCTTCTGACGACACAACATACCATGTCAAGAGCCAGTCGACACAGAATAATTGACTTAGTCCCACCTCATCAAAGGTTTCAAAAGGATAAAAATCAGCACTTAAAAACTCCCTTTGGAAGGAGAAACCAAGCGAGAACTTCACCTGATGGACAGGTCAACAGGCCTGAACTTCTCTTCCCCCACAAGAAGGGACACCTTTTTGGTAAGAGTCGCGCCTCTGACTTTGTCAGACGTATCCCTGGGAACACGTTGTTAACCAAAGCGCGAAACTATTACTTTGAGCTCAACTTTGGTAGACAGTGCATTTATCAATGGCAATCCCGAATCTGTGATAACTGTCGCTTGAATAAATTACCTATTGCTTCAACTTTGCCAAACTGTTTCTGTGGGAGTCTCTGGCAGGGCTCTGACAGGGAAATGTTGACTCAGATAAGTGGCTACACACCTAATCCCTTAGACATCAACCATTGACTAAGTCTGAGACTAGGAGTGTATCCAGCTGCACCTAGGCTCCTCTCTGAGAAGGAGTTTAGAAAGCAAGGGGATTCAGCTCTCAACCTCATGACTCAACAGGAGGGCTTTCCCCTTATCAGACTCTTTTAACCTTTTTAAAGGTGACAAAGGCCAACCCATTCCATAATTCTATGATTCTACACACATACTGCTTTTTGAGACGTCAGCTGCAAGAGAGATGGGTAGCCAGGCTGGTTCCCGGCGGGTACCTGAATAGATGAAGTGAAGGATGTCTGGAAGACAAGAGCAGAAGATGGAGTCTTTCACCACCACTCTCACGGGTGGGACACAGCGTGGGATGTTGTGGGGGGCCGGCGGGAAGGCAGCCCCAGCCTCCACCGTGAAGAGGCTCTGTGCTGTCCGCACGATGGAGGCGTCACAGATGTCGGCAGGGCTCTTCACCTCAAAAAGCAGCATGAAGAGGTGGCTGACGGAGCAGAGGATGACCTTGTGAGCCTCCACCACTGTGCTGAGGTCTTCGGGGTAAAACGCCACGTCTGCGCACTGGCAGCAGCAGAGCAGGTTGTGCAGGTCCGCGTCGTAGTGCGAGGCTTCGCCCTTTAAGATTGGCATTTTCTCTGCGAATGATAATGAGCCAGGCTGTAAAATCAAAGCTAGTATTAACCACAGGACAGCTCCATCCCCAAAGACCTGATGAAGGACAATTTTTGAAAAAAATATTCAGTAAGAAAATTTCTTATATGCCATTTGAATACACTTAGTAAAACACTCTAAAAATAGAAATACTTTGTACAGTAAAATAAGAAATATAAGAAATACTTAGTTTAGTGAAAAATATCCATCCTTTTATGAAACTTTTTTAGGCACTCGCATTTGAAAGAAACCTTTCCTGCAAATGCCAGACCTAAAGGATCTGAGGAAATTTCTAGCGTGTGTGAGAAGAGACCACTACATATTTAGATGTAAGAACTTGTCAGTAATTCTTTCACAGAAAAAGTGCATCCGATGCTCAGAAATCATGTGCAGGGACATACACCTCTCCCTGGTGTTATTTGCAGCAAATAAAAATATTAATGATACTATACAATAATGAAGCATGATGTAATGACTTTCTTTTACAATTTGTCTGTAAAGCTTTTATGTAGAGCTTTTATTAATTTACTGTTGTATTATTTCATCAAGTGCACCAGAAAATCACTCCTGTTATTTTTGCCTAAAACAAATTAGAAGCCTGTTGCAATGTTACATGTTGCTATACAATTCTCCCCAAATGAATTAAACTGTCACTAAAAGATGATGCAGCTACAGCAACAGAACCAGAATAGCTGATGATAGATAGCACAGCTCACAGTAATGATTACAAAATGTTAATTGCACGAAGAACAGGACACACGTAACAAATGACACTAGAGACCAGACATCAGTGAGCACCTGGCTGTTCAAGCTGAGGTGGTTGAACTCGATGGCACTTCTGCGTCTTTTTCCTTTTCTTCATTTTTTCAGATGACTTCTGATTCAAACTTTGGATCATAAAATATTCCAGCTAAAACACGAAACGTACTTTTAAAAAATCCTAGTCATTTAAGGTCAATCTAGACATGAAACTAAGGAGAACGAGCTCGTGCTGTACGCAGGACTGGGGCTACTGCCGCTATGAACAGTCATCCAGGAGGGTCCCGACAAACACTCCTTTACCAGGAGAAGGTAACACATTCAGGTGGAATTAGCATAATGTAAAAGACTATTTATTCAAATGATGATGGTCAATTCTTTTGTATTTAATCTTCCCAGAAATGACAGGCATGAAGATATTTATTTACTAACTTCCGTGGATGTTAATTACAGAATTACAGAGAGGAATAAGACATGACGGATAACGATCATGTGCAAGGGAAGGAAATAACAAATCTATATACGAGCTCTTCAGCTTGCAACTAACCACCACCACTACAAAATGCTGCTCTGCCCTTTGAAAGTCACATCACAATATGATCTTCGTGGGCAAGGTTTGTTTCACTGGGGCAGACCGCAAGCAAGAAAAATGTACCTGAGGGGAGATGATCCATTTTACAGAAACAAAAAGGCACATAGGGTGGTTCAGTTTGAGTTAATACACGTCTTCAGTTCTTTTATCACTGAAGGTACAATGGTAGCGCATATACTTCTTTCTAAAAACTAGAAAAATACTCTGGTTGAACCAGATGTTGTGTGAATTCCCCTTTTTTAACTGAGAATTAAGAGATCCAATAAAAACTGGCTAACTGTTGTGCCAGATGTTCCAAGTCACTATTGAATCCCATGGAAACCCACTGTACTTACACACCAGGGACAACAACCGCAAAGACCATGTGAAATTACTGTGCCAAACAAAATGCATGTTTTTTGTTGAAGCCCAAATGCCACTGGGAAATTAACCAAAAGGTTCAAAACAAAGGCTGAGCTTAAAACACCTCCTAAAACTGAAAATGAAATTTCAGTGTGAAATGATTTTGTGGAGAAGACAAATCTGAAAGACTGTATTTAGAAACTTCTCAGTGGGCTCCCCTGTCTTCAGGACAGTGGAAGAAGAACAGACTCATTAGAAGTGGGACAGTTTAGTAAGCTTCTCAGCTTGTGACTTGTTCAGCTTCACTGCCAGCTGACCCTAGGCTCTGCTCAGGATTTCAAACTGCACCACGACTGTGAACTGAGCAATCACAAGAATATGCTTTGTAAGTAGAACAGCTGTGAGAGATTGAGCAATTAAGATTAAAAATATCAGAATAATTCAGCTTGGAAGGAACCTTCAGAGGTCACCCACTCGAGGCACCTGCTCAAAGCAGGACTCATCTTCAAAGTGGGACGGGTTTGTCACGTGCCTCATCCAGCTGGGTTTTGATTATCTCATCCCAAGATAAAAGGACAGGAAGAGGGGAGGGAAAAATATTGAAGTGTGTGGTATGGCTTTGCTAAGCCTTCCTAGAAGCTTGTTAAAACAAGAGCAACCTTGGTACTGCCTATTCAGCTAGAATCATGGAATCATAGAAGGGTTTGTGTTGAAAGGTACCTTTAAGGGTCATCTAGTCTAAACCTCCTGCAACGAGCAGGGACATCTTCAACTGGATCAGGGTGCTCAGAGACCCGTCCAACGTGGCCTTGAATGTTTCCAGTGAGGGGGCATCGACCACCGCTTTGTGCAATCTGTGCCAGTGCCTCACCACCCTCACAGGAAAGAATTTCTTTCTTATATCTAATCTGACTCTAGCATCAGTGGGAACTTGTCCTCTGTAAGAGGTCTCGTGGTGTGCCACCACTCACTCTCTGAAGCCCCGACACCAGCCACCCCCTTCCCATGTGTTCTACCCCGCTTTCAGCCCAGGCGTTCCTCACTCACCACTCCTCCAAAGTACTTCTGTATGTAGAAGTCATTAAGAGTGTGGAGTTCGAGGTAAGTGGCTCCTAGTTCCTTGGCAAGCTGCACTCCCTCGGAGGTGGTGACACAGCTCCTCCTGTCCGAAGTGCACAGGGGGCAGGTGCAAGGCACTCCTGGGGTAAAAAGTCATGCAAAAAAAGCCATTTTTGTAGAACAATTCAGAATACTTAGCTTCCTAAATAATATTAATGCTGTATTATTTAGAAAAGAACAAAAAGTGAAATGGAAACATAGTCCTTTTACAGTTAAGAAATGTATAACTACCCAAAAAACTCTAAATTCTTAATAACCCATTCAGAATATTAGCTGCTATGCAAAGCTCAGCTTACATTACGTTTGCATTATTTTACATTCCGTTTTGTTAAGGTGGAAAAGTCAAGCAGGACTTCCAGAAGTCAAGTTTGCCCTAGGGCCTCAGTATGCTTATATGCACGACAGTTGTACCAGCCTGCAGGTGTTACCATTCACGAATGTCACCCTTAGACTAATTATTGTGTCCTGTCCGTGCAGAAAGCACACACAGTAACAGAAAGGAAAAATTTCCACTGCAGTCTGGGCTGTTATGGGCAAGTAGATACTACGGAACATGATTTAATTACACTTAGCTTGCCTTAAAAAATTTTTATTCTGAAATAGGTATTTTTGAAGATGATGCCAGTTAACTGATAAAAATCGATCTGTTAGCCACCATGGCTCAACTTTGCTTAACACCAGTAAGAACTTGCAGGCCATGGATGTGCTTTCAAATGTGCTGTGCACACTCTGCATTAATTTCCTCTGCTCAGGCCTATGGATAACATGTAATAACACAGCTTTTTTTATTTCTTTTGGCAGCACCATTTGCTGCTACAGAGGATTAAGGTTCTTAGTAATTTGTATGAGCAAACTGCTGTGTTCACACATACCTTCCTAGAAACAAAAGGGCTCTGTGCCCGCACAGCATTCTGCTCTGGCAGGTCCCAAAGCGAAACTGTGGCTGAAGAGCCTGACTTCTCCCACAGCCACATTATTTAGGGACAAAGAGAGGAAAAAAAAAAACAGTGGAAAAGAAAAATGCCAGTAGTGGAGTCACTCAGATTAGTGGCATCATGTGCTTAAATAAAACGAGCAGGAAAAGGTGCTGGGGAAGACAAATGTTAGTTTAGCCAGACCTTGCCTTTAGAATGGCAGATTTATGGCCCCTGTATGAATCAGAGCATAGAAAACAGTTGATCATTACCAGTGAATTACTAAAGAGAAGCAAATAAAGATTTAATTGGTATAGACTTCTTTAACAGTCCTTTCTCAGTCACTGAGCAAAAATATATATAAACAGACCTTGGCAAAACCGGGCATTACATCCACAAAAGACACACTTCGTACAGCTTAATAATTCTGTATACACTGTAAAATAAATGTCTACATCTACATCCATCATGGCCCTTACTCATAGCAGGAAGGATGTTCAGAAACACTTGTTTTAGCCAAATTCTTAGAATAAAAGACAACTCACAGGGTCAAATTTTGCATTCATTGCTTTAGGGAAAAAAAACCAAACCCAAAATAAAAAAAAACATTAAAAATCAGGCCCCAAGACTAAAAAGACCATATGGAAATCAACAAAAGCACAACACAAAAAATTTGGAAATACAGAATAAAGTCTGTAGGTTTGTTCTATCGAAATCTGTGGTATTATTTCTGAACTTTATTTCCCTGATGTAAACAGACAGAAGTTAGCGATTTCTACCCAAACCGTGAACAGGTTCTGACCAGCATTGCTCTCCTCAGCTGTTGGATGCTTTGTAAGTCCTCGTGGTCCTTCCACAGTCGAGCGGTTTGATTTTCACATTGATCAGATAGCAGCAACAACAACTACTTTATGCTAGCTAAATATTCAGTCTAAAACCAATTTGCATCGTTGTCATAGCAGACCACTGATCAACCTGGACCAGGCATTGTGTGAACACGTAAGCCATACCATAGCTATACCATAGCTACACCACGGCTGCTCTGCCGTGATAGATCAGCTCCACTGACATGGCAGAGTGTAGCAATTTGTGGTACCCAAAGGGCTGGTATGTCCGTTCGTCCGATGGCATCCTAGAGAATTTCAAGGCTTTTCCCACCCCCTCTCCAGTGACTGCAAGCTGACGGACTTAGTTTTAATCTCACAGAGATATTTTATACCTGAGACATGACCAGAGAGAACTCATAACCATAGGGTTCATCTCACACACTCAAATGTACTCTGCTTAATCCACATCACTAGATTTAATCCTCCTGTGTGATGACGCCACAAGGAGAGTCATTGCAGAGGTCAAAGCAGGACAGGATGCCTTTCATCGCCAGGGTTAATTAAGCATAATGTACTTGCCAATACATCAGTCTACAGAACCATAATACATGCACATGTTACTGTCGTTCTGACAGACTAATTGTTTCTGTTAACAACTTGGAAAAACAACAAGCTCCTACTGAAATTAAAGCATCTCTAAATTCCAAGTGAGATTTTAACCATTACTACAGAAACCTGGATACATACCGTTTTTTCTTGCACCAATAGCAGAAATTATTACTGGAGCTGAACAGTGGTTTAATGCTTTTTTTATCATTGGGACATAACTGTCCTTTAGTTCTTGAAATGAAGTCTTGTCATTGACAGAGTATTTAATCACAACAATATCAGCTCCTCCAATGAGACTGCGAGAGGTGTACCAGTCACTGTCAAATATATCCTAAACAGAAAAAAAACCGATCAAGCATTTCCTGCCTATAAAGGAAAAGGTGAACTACTCAACAGTCTTCATGCAAAACCTCACAAAAGTATTTTTAACTGATAACTTCATCTCTGAATCCCTGAAGACATGAAACAAAGAACAGAATTCATGCTTTGTAATTTCTTTGTTTGGAGAAAAATTTGTTCATTACAATAAACAATAAATCTCTTTCATGAATTCAGGAATTCTTCAAGAAGAATAAAAAATAGGGTTTATCTAGGAATATACTAAGCAGAAAGAAGCTTCATGGGTTTAATTACTTAACTTTCAAATGTCTTTGTTAATAGAAGCAACTTCAGCCATAGAGGTTTGTGGCAATTCATACAAAACTAATATTTATCACAACATTTTAGGGAAAAGGTTACACAGAATGGTGCTATGTACCTATGAAGATTAGAACACGTTTCATCAGTTGACTGCGATTTTTATCTGCTGCACAAGAGCTTCCATGTAGCTTTAACAAGTGTTAATGTCTTCAGGATAAGGACTTTAATCATATAACTAAACTTTCTTTTGTGACTTCACATTCCCTTTGTCATTGTTCTGTGCTTTAAATGTAAGACTTACACGCTAAAATTATTTTATATCCTGTTAATTTACAACTGTGCTGTAACCACATGTAATACACAGTTATTACTTGTATATTTGTCATGAGAACTATAATTTCAGAATTTGTGCTTTACCTAAAGGTAGCTCATGAATACCAATGAAAGCCATGGCTTTGCACTCATGGTCAATTGAAAATTCTTGACAGAAATGTGGAACAGGCCCAGAGAACTGAAAATCAGCTCAAAAAACTGAAATACCACAACCTCTTGGAACACATAGACCTCACCGAGGGCTTTCAACACTTGAAAAGGGCTTATAAGAAAGATGGAGAGAGACTTTTTACCAGGGCCTGTAGTGACAGGACAAGGGGCAATAGCTTTAAATTGAAAGAGGGTAGAGTTACACTGGATATAAGGAAGAAATTCGTCTCTGTGAGGGTGGTCAGGCCCTGGCCCAGGCTTCCCAGAGAAGCTGTGGCTGCCCCCTCCGTGGCAGGGTTCAAGCCCAGGCTGGATGGGGCTGGGACCACCCTGGGCTGGTGGAAGGGGTCCCTGCTCACAGCAGAGGGGTTGGACTACATGGTCTTTGAAGGTCCCTTCCAATGCAAACCATTCTACGATTCTATAACAGTCCTGTACAACATGAAGCAAAGCCAGAAGAACTTCTGATCTTGGAAAAAAGACGGAAACAAGCAATGATGGCATAAGGAAGATGTGGAAGAAAGGAGTAAGTGAGCAGAGAAGAAGTGACCAAAGAGACTCCAAGGCTGGGTCTGGGACAGTCAATGTGTTCTCTGAAGAACAGGTCACAGAAGTAAGAGCACTGCAGGTGGGAATCATAGAAATATACAAAACATTATTAATATAAACAAGTGGCTTGCATTGTCAATATTGTTGGTTTTGATCACTTCAAAAAAAGTCATTGTTTCAAGTCTGTGGTGAGGTACCTGCAATGCTCTGAAGTACAAGAGGTAGCGTGAACTTGGTGGAAATGTATCAGACAGCAAATATTTGCCTAGACTGTCAGTGCATATCGTACCAAATTTAGGTCTTGTATTTACAAAGAAATAAGTCAGGAAGTAAATTATAATAGGTATTCCCACTAATTTCTATAATAGATGTTCTTGTTCTGTAATAAGAAAACCACAAAAAAAACACCCAAATTATCTAGAATAGCTATTCAATGATTCACCAAGTTCAAAAGAGCTTTAGGAGCACTGCTTTTGGTATTTGTTTTTTCAGTTGACTCGGAGACTATCACACTCCAAGGCCAGGGAAAATCTCCACCAGCATTAACAGAATCATTTAAGCTGTGTTAAGAATATAAAGTTAACACATAAACGCAAGTTTAGCACCTGTAGTAGTAAGACTACCAGCTACTCTTCTTTGAGACAGCCAGCTAGATGGACATTTGCAGAACCTGATCACAGTCTGGAAAAAATTCAGAATTTTCAAGGGACGGCTTTATTATGGTTTAATTGATGAAGATCTCAAAAGAGAATTTTCAGTAGGGTTGTATATATTTAACACGACGAAGCCTTAAAAGGAAAATACAATACAAACCAAAAAATAGTATAGAACATCTAGTTCTGTGCTGGCAGACAGAAAGCATGCCTGTTCCTTTGCAATCTTCTTTTAGCTGCCTGTCTTTAAGCTCAGCCTTGGTTTGCACGTGCCTGTCAGTGACACTCAGTGATATCACCACAAAGGTCTACAGCACAAATACAAAAGAACCCTGTCATGAGTTAAAGTATTAATAACAAAAAATATTTATGGAAACTTCTTCCAGAATGTAATACATACATACACACACATAGCGACACGTTTGTGTATTTTTTGTGGTTCCTTCCATTTTACAATGCATCTAAATGCCTAATGCATTATGACACCATTTCAAGTTACGGAAAGATTTTGGGAAGCTTTTGGTGAATATGAACACAGCCATGCCCAAGGAAAGAACCAGCTCTGACCCTCACCCTTGGATTCAGCCTAAACCAAGTCCTGACATGCAGCAGAGGATACATATAGGGCTCCTAGATACCAAAGGACACTGAGCTGTGGCTCCATCCTGACACCAGTCCTACCAGCAGCAGAGGACAGGACACCAGGTATCTGATATGCACCAAGACATTCATCCTGCTCTGACCCCAGTGCTTGTCCTGGCTCTCCAAGGAGAGTGCTGTCCAGTAAAACACCAGCCTAGAAGACCCTCCATGCCCTGACCACAACCAGCTGTAGCTCTAATGCTCTTCTCGTTGATGGGAATCTCATAGAATCAAGCAGGGACATCTTCAACTGGATCAGAGCCCCATCCAACCTGGCCTTGAATGTTTTCAGGGATGGGGCATCAACCACCTCTCTGGGCAACCTGTGCCGGGGTTTCACCACCCTCATAGTCAAAAATTTCTTCCTTATATCCAGTCTAAATCTCCGCTCCTTCAGTCTAAAGCCACCACCCCCTGTCCCATCCATCCCTGTCCTTGTCACAGCTCCTCTCCAGCTCTCTCGCAGCCCCTCCAGGCCCTGGCAGCTGCTCTAAGGTCTCCCCGCAGCCTTCTCCTCCCCAGGCTGAACAGCCCCAGATCTCTCAGCGTCCATGGAGTACGTTGAAGTAGACCCATGTTTGTCTGCGTGTGCATGCTCATGCATATAACAAAACAGCAGCCTAAGAGATCAATATCACATAGAAAACAAACAAACAGAATTCTTTTTTCCTAAGGAAAATAATATTAACAAGAAAAGCAGTTATGTTTTGGAAGACAAAACAACAACAGAAAGAAAATATGGCCATTGCATCGTATGATTCCCCTACCCATTCTGTACCTCACCCAACTTGCCTTATTTCCATCCCTGCAGGAGTGGGGAAACCTAGCAAAACCCTTGCTGAGAACAGCCACACAGGTGTGCAAATGCACCTCTTTGTTTAACTATCAGGGGAAAGACGTCCCGTGGAGACGTGGTGCAGGCTGCAACACCTTCCCAGGAGTGCGTGGCTGCACTTTGCAACAGGATTGTGGAGGTCTGAGCTTTCCAGCACTGCCCTGTGCCACCACTGTGGCTCTCTTCACCCTATCAAGAAGGATTTTACCAAAGTTTATGAAGTTCTGCCCAGGGTGGACCCCATCTTCCCAAGGCAAGAGCCAGCCGGGGTACACTAACAAGTGAAAAACGCAGAATGCGCCAGCCAAAGTCTCACAACACTCAACTTCTGTCCCTGTTCTGCAGTTTCCCTCTGCCCTCACATATTCAATTTAACACTTCAGAAAGAGCATTCTCGAAGGTGGATGTCATGCTTGGAAACACAGAGGAGAAAGGCATGTTCCCAGTGATCTTGTTGCAATTATCTTCATTTTATATCAACATAGCATAGCCTGCTCTGTGCTGGGAAAATCCTCCAAAACATCTCTGACAACGAAGGGTTACTTGCCCGAGGCATCACTGAGGCAGAGCATCTGGAGCCTCAGCCAGGTTAAGCTAGTTAAATTGATTATTATTTTCAGGGATGCTTCGGTGCAAAAATGACAGAGGGAATTCCTTCAGATGATGAACCACAGCTCCGATTCAGGAATAACCTTAATTCCAGGCCCCACTTATGAAATTTATGTAGCAGCTATTCCTCATCGTGCTTCCTGCTCTTGGCACAGTCCACTTCCCGAGGCAGCCACTGACAAAAGGAAAAAGTAACTGCATAGCTGAGGTTATTATAATATGACCTTATTAATTATAATTATACTCCTGTCACTAATCCTCTCAGGACTTATTAGAAAAAAGCTTTATTCTTTCCTTGCCTGTCTCCATTACACATGTCCCACAATATATACTTGCCATTAGTAAATCATACTTCTCAAGCATGAACGTTGAAAATAAAGCCTTCAGAAGCAACGAAGACGTGATTTTCCTACACAATCACATGACCCCTCAAGAGGACAATACTTGCTTTGTTGAAAATAATTTATGAATGCCTTTATGGAATGGCAGTGAAATCCACCGCGCCCCCGCAATGCCCACGCGCCTTCTAAAAACGGCTTGTGAATGTCCCCATGCCCACCTAGCCCAGCACTGGAGCAGCAATAGCGAGCGCTCCTTGGGGGCACAAGGGAGCCCGGCCACCCCCGAGGACTGTTCCCTAGGGATTTCCTGGGATCCAGGAGAACTGGACTGGGAATATCAGAAAGTTCACTTCTCTCTAGGATCCTTTTACAGACTCATTCTCCGTTAACAGAGCCTTCTTTCCAGCGATGCTTTCCACACCGTATACCTGAACCTTCCCCATTTTTAGCTCTTCCCTCTGAGGGTGACGGAGCACTGGAACAGGCTGCCTAGGGAGGCTGTGGAGTCTCCTTCTCTGGAGATATTCAAGACCCGCCTGGACAAGATCCTGTGCAGCCTGTTGTAGGTGACCCTACTTCAGCAGGGGGGTTGGACTAGATGACCCACAGAGGTCCCTTCCAACCCCTACTATTCTGTGATTCTGTGATTCTGTGATTCTGTGATTCAAGGTTTCTCTGCAGTCTCTAATCAGCCAGATCCACAACAGAACATATTTTGTGGGTGTACTCTGCATAACTTACAAGACCCCCAAACGTACTCAGATAAGTAACCTGCAGCATAGAAGGAAGTATCTTCTCCAGAAACCAAGGGAATTCAGAACGTAACCCTGGAACGCTACTTTTGTTTTTCACTCGACGCTTTCCAAAGCAGCTTTAACTGGTTGAGCTGACCCAGAAAAAAAAAAGAAATTAATCAAGGCTAGCATTGTGCTGTGTTGTCCTCTCATAAAGTAATTAATAATACTTCCAAAAAACAAAAATAAAGAACACAGTAGGGGAAATAATTTACTTGGATACCACCACTTCTTGTAAACTGCCAAATGCAGAGAGCCAAGCTTAAAGATGAGAAAGGATGACAAACTAAAAAATGAAAATTTGCAAGCTATGGTTTTGTACTGAAGAAGTAATATGACTGGATTACTAAAATAAATAAATAAAATTTAAAAGTGGATCATATTCCTTTACCTTCAGACACATTAAGGGCCAGCCAGCTTAACCAGCACAAGGAGCACAAGGGTGCTGCTGCAAGGGAAAACCCAGATAACTACACCATATAGAATCATAGGATCAGACCTCTAAGACCATCAAGTCCAACCGTCAACCCAACACCACCATGCCTGATAAACCATGTCCCCAGGTGCCACATCCACACGGTTTTTGAACCCCTCCAGGGATGGGGACTCCACCACTGCCCTGGGCAGCCTGGTCCAATGCCTGACCACTCTTCCAGTAAAGAAATATTTCCTAATATCCAGTCTGAACCTTCCCTGACACAGCTTGAGGCCATTGCCTCTCATCCTGTCGCTGGTTACTTGGCAGAAGAGACCAACACCCCCTCACTACAACCCCAGGAGAGCAATGAGATCTCCCTTCAGCCTCCTCTTCTCCAGACTGAACAGCCCCAGCTCCCTCAGCCGCTCCTCATCAGACTTGCTCTCCAGACCCCTCCCCAGCCTCGCTGCCCTTCTCTGGACACGCTCCAGCCCCTCCATGTCCTTGGAGTGAGGGGCCCAAAGCTGAACACAGCACTCCAGGTGTGGCCTCACCAGTGCCGAGCACAGGGGCACGATCCCCTCCCTGCTCCTGCTGGCCACACCATTGCTGATCCAAGCCAGGCTGCCGTTGGCCTTCTTGGCCATCTGGGCACTCTGCTGGCTCCTGTTCAGCCGGCTGTCGACCAGCACCCCCAGGTCCTTTTCCGCTGGGCAGCTTTCCAGCCACTCCTCCCCAAGCATCACCTCCCCATAATGCGTACCATGGAGATAAGAAAGCTCATGGAGTTCAAGGAACTGCTACCTCTGGTGCAAAACAAACAGACAGAAAAACAAGAAAAGACTCATGGAAAGAGATTATAGAAAGGGAGAATTTGAAAAAAATAATTGACAGAACACCGTTTCAAAATTGCAGTTAATACATCAGAGCACTAGAGAGTCCCATGGAGGTCTTCAGTTCTGTGCAAGCCTCCAGAGCAAGCACAAACACAGCACAGCATCCATCCCCCTGCAAGTGCCGAGTCCAGCACAAGGCACTCTGCAGTTTCTCTGTTTTCTCCTTTTGTAACATTTCTGCTACTGGGAACATGATGATGTCAGTGATTCTCTAGAAACTGGGCAGTTTTTATAAACTAGGGGAAAACAAAATATTTCTAGAGGTGTTGTTCCCTGGGGAAAAACCAACCAGACAGCCACCCAACCAACCAACCAAAACCAGAACCAAAAAAAAAGCCCAAAAAACAAAACCAGGTTGCTCACAGAGGAAAAAAATTAAAAAGGACAGCAATGCCCCCAGCCCAGGACCAAAACACTCTCTTTTCCTTCTTGTACTACTCCAAATGAGAGCAAAGAACAAGAGAAGTAACACAGGTGGGGGTTACAAATTTTATGAAAATTTTACAAAATTACAAATTTTGCCTGCACTTTTCCTGCAGTTTTCACTTGTGCATATGCAGAAGCATAACAAAATTCAGTGTAAAGTGACTGAGGTTGCAAACTACACACAAGCTGATAAAACAGCAAGTCAGTCCCGTAGACTGTCAGATCTGACACAGTGTGCTAAATAAAGCAACTTTTTCCAAAGCAAATCTTAAAGTTCATCTTGTGAATGACTCCTTGTAAATTACTCGCTCCCATACTGAGGTTTCTCCTCCAAAAACTTACAAAAACTGGGGCATGCTTGTTCAACGTGCTTTATGAGAGCACAACTCAAGCACGCAGGAGCAGCTGATCAGCTGTTAAAATCGCAATATTCAGCATGGATCTTAGCACACATGTAAGTTTTCCCTAGTTCTTTGTATCCCCTTTCATCCTAGGTCTGCATTTTTCATCAAAACATTTTCCAGCAGTGTGAATCACACGGACATTGGTCCACTTGTGTATCTGTCCCCCGCACGTGGGAGACACCAGCATGCAGCTTTGCAAAGGCAGGACGGGACACGGCGGGCCTGAGTGATACACCCAGAGACTGACACACGGACACCAGCTCAGTTCTGGAAACAGCGTCATTTTGCCCCCAGATTTTGAGAAGTACTCTGCACCACCATCTCTACAAGCCCGTGTCATCTGCATTAATGATAACCTCCTCTCCAAGGTCAGTGCTTCATTCCTGTACCCTGCTGCCACGGTTTTGCATGTTGGCAAACACCAATTCATCCCCGTAATTTTCCAAGCCAAGCAATGTTAAAGAATATGGTACCCGCACAGGCAATTAAAATATTTACGGAGCCGCTGTGTGATCACAGCAGTCCGACGGTAGGTTGGAAACACCGTTCTCCCATGTCCCTCTGTAACATCTGACAGGCGTTGCCTTGGGCAATCATGCCCAAGATTCCTTGCTTCCTATCTCTCCAGTTTGGCAGCTGCTTTCAGTAACCCTCAGCTTATTGTGCTCTCCTGGCAGCTCTGCTGCTGTTTCACCAGCCACGTGCCCAGCAGGATGATGCCACCACGGCAGTGTTCACTGCATAGTCCAGACCTTTCACGTTTCTCCAACCCATCAGCGCATGAGCACTTCAGGAGATGCTGAAAAACCAGGGGGTGTTGGATCTAGGTGATATTTAAGGTGCCTTCCAAACCAAGCCATTCTGTGATTCCACGATTCTATGAGAGCAGAAAAAGCCAACTGTTCCTCATCATTCCCAGTAATAAATTTCCCGTCTGCTTTAGCTGAGACAGGAAGAAAAACAACAGGTCTCGGAAACATAATGCTGCAGACAATAACAAGCTAGCTTTTCAGGGCAAAAATAGTAAGGTCTCTAGAACTGAAGAACCTTGCTTTGTAGAAAAGCAAGTGCAAATAAAATTACATAAAACCACACCAGCTGCATCTGCAGTCTAGGTCCTTTCTTCTGCCTTTCTCCAGCTATCCCTGCATCCCTTCCCCCCTCCCTTCCCAACCTTCAATCCTCCGAAACACCCTTTGAAGTCCTACAGCCTTAATTTCAGGAGCTTTTACCCACTGCTGTGCTCAAGTGACTGCACGTGCAGGTCACATGCGGCTTCAGAGACTAAAAACAGGCTCCCCCAGTCCGTCTGAACCAGTGTCTGCAAACAAAGCTGACAAAAAAGCTTGAGAAATAGAGAACAGATTGATTGACCAACTGGAACATTCAGTTTTAAGATTACAAACTTCTGATCATGTATTTCTGAAACTGCCAAGATTCCTGTAGATTTCAAAAAAAGTTTCCTTTACAGCACAGCATAAATCAATCTAAGGATAGAATTATGGAGCTGAAACTGATTATTGTTGTAATTTCTAAAAGCTGCTAAGCTTAATTTTTTTTAAGGCTACTAAGTAGTCATTAAACATGTTTTAATTTAGATTATCAGTATCATTTCTCACATAATCATTGATCTGCTGATACTCATAAATAAGTGATCTCACTTACTAACAAAAGTGCTGACAACCTGGAGCAGTGCCAAAATCCTTTTTATTTACCTTCAAATAAAGGAAATAATGTTGTTAAGATGTGATTGTTCATTATCACAAAATTAAAGTGACTCCATATAGTGTATATTTTGCAAGTTATCAAATCTTATAATCTGTCACTATTCAAAGCTGGAAAACTGACTGCCTATTCATTTTTACAGAAAAAAAAGAGAAGTTCTGTTTTGTTGTTGATAAGTATTCAGAGAGAGCGCTTGTGGTGCAGTGCCACAAAGAAGGGGCTCTTGTTTACTTCCGGATTATTTCTGTGATTAGTTGGAAACACCACCTTCCTACAGAAGAGGTGGGCAGCAGCTGGTTAATGAGAAACTTTCTGTCACACTTTCGAGATGTTGCAGAGTTTGGCTTGGTTACATTTTATACACATTCACTACTTGCAATAAATAAAATATGAATAAAATCCCACAAGAATGAAAATTATTTAAGATCAGGATATATTTTCATTTGATTAAAACAGCTAACACTACTAAGTCCGGTTAAAAAGATTGAGACCGATCTCTCACCCAGACAGGACAGTCGTGTACCACCAGTCTGACATTTCCAAATACACAGGCTTGATATTCGGTAAAAACTGGGTTTCTGACGTGACCGGCAGACAAGCTGCTGTCGATCTGGGAAATAAGAGCACTTCTCCTGAGATAGCTCCAGATCAGGCTTGGCTGCTGATTGTCCTCAGAAAAGCCATCTCTTTCATTCCCAAAGGCTACAACATTAACCGCCCTGGAATAAAAATAACAAAGACAAAGCTGTGTTAGCAAAGATGCAGGGCAGGGACAAGAGGGAGAAATAAAAATCTCCTTAAGTCAAAACTAACATATTAATCCTTCCGAATCCTCTTCCCTCCCCAGATTTTAACACCTCCCTATAATCAACAGCAATACACATACATGATCTCAAATCCAACAGCAGGATGAGAGCAAAGCGGAAAAGAAACCTGGAAACGCTGCTTGCATTACAAATCCCCAGCTGGCTTGGCTTTTTATTCGTTGGCGTCCGCGCTCAGCCTCGCCGCTGCGACCGCCGTGGCTCCTGCCGCATTCCCTCGCCTGCGGCCAGCCCGGCTGACTCGGTGTCGGCTGCTGCGAGCGATGGACTGCAGCCTCACGCCAGAGCTGCAGCAGCAGCAGCGGCAGCAATGGCAGCAGTGGCAGCAGTGGCAGCAGTGGCAGCAGTGGCAGCAATGGCAGCGGTGGCAGCAGTGGTAGCAGTAGCAGCAGCGGCAGCAGCAGTGGCAGCAGTGGCAGCAATGGCAGCAGTAGCACCAGTGGCAGCAGTAGCAGCAGCGGCAGCAATGGCAGCAGTGGTAGCAGTAGCAGCAGCAGCAGCAGTGGCAGCAGTGGCAGCAATGGCAGCAGTAGCACCAGTGGCAGCAGTAGCAGCAGCGGCAGCAGCAGTGGCAGCAGTGGCAGCAATGGCAGCAGTAGCACCAGTGGCAGCAGTAGCAGCAGCGGCAGCAGCAGTAGCAGCAGTGGCAGCAGTAGCAGCAGTAGCAGCAGCAGCAGTGGTAGCAGTAGCACCAGTGGCAGCAGTGGTAGCAGCAGCAGCGGTGGCTGCGTTACTCAGCGGCTGTAGGTGAGCTCCAAGCACGAGGCGAGCGGCCGGCCGCTCGGTCACGGCCATCGCATCCTGACGTCAGCCAGCCGGAGCAGAGCACACGCAATGGGCAGAGCGAGCTGACGTTTCTGCAGAGCCAACGCGGAGCAGCCAGGTCAGCAAAGGCAGACAAAGGCGCCGGAGCAGAGCGGCGTCTGCTGCTGCCTTGCAGAAAAAGGACCAAAATCCCGACGCCAGGTCGCTGCCACAGCTCACCTGCACCAGAGGAGAGACCAGCACCAAGGGACCATCACAGCTGAAGGACAGCATTGGAGCAAACCCCTCTGTTAAAGTACTTTATTTTTAGATAAATAGAATCTATTTTTTTCAATATTAGGCTGAAAATTTCTTAAATGCCCACATAGATTTTTTAGTGTTTGTGTACTGTTTAAAGCACTGTTTTCGAAAAGGACGACTTCTAATTATAATAAAAGAAACACAAATACCTGGAAGTAAACCCTTCCCAAAAGGGCATGTTGTCTGTCAGATACCATCGCACACAGTAGCGTAAAAAAATTGTAAAAATATTTTAGGCGCACTACTTGATAAATAGAAACCATCTGTGAGATGAACACATGCTGCTGTTAATCCCACAGGAAAGAACTCATTCAGCACAGGTCTTGATATGATCATCAACACAAAAATTAACAGACCTTTGCCTGCAGCATTCCATACTCTGACAATGGTACTATTCCACTACTGGCAAATGTGGGACATGACAACTCACATCACTGCCAAAGTTTAAGACCAATATTGTATTGATTGGATAGGCCATTTTTAAAAACCATAAGCATTTATATCTGTTGCGTTCTAACAAAGTCAGGTATTACTTTTCATATTTTTTTCATGAATTCTACAGGACCTATTCAAAAAACCCAAACCCAAACATAAAACAGACCAAAAAAACCCCAGAAAATTTACCAAATTTTTTGTTTCCCCATGTTTGATCACATTCCAGTTTCTTCTCCTTTTCAATCTCACTTTGCTTAGAAAGCTAAAAGACAAATGACAGATGGGGGGTTTCATTTTGTTCCCCCTTCCCCCCCCACCCCGCAAAAAATCTGAATCCATATTTCTTAAGTGAGTTAAAAAACCTAAGACAACCAAAGGAAGTCACTGGTTCTTCCCCAAGATGATCCTCAGACTGTGGTGTGTCGTCCTCCATACTGATGTCGTGAAAAGCTGTAGCTGCAGACTCAATAGTCAGAGGGCTGTTCAGCAGGGATTCTTTATTGTGGCGCCAGGCACATGGGGGATCTCTCCTCCAAACGTGTGCACCAAACACCCTGTCATTTCAGGGTAAATACAATCACAATATACATATTCATTATATTTCCAAGAAATGTTTAGCATATTCATGACTTTTCCAAGAACTAATTAGCATATGCTAATGTCTTTCACACATGTCTGTTAGCATCCTCGGGTGGTCTTTGGGGGTCCTAAGATGAAGGCTTATACTCCTCATCACAGTGTCCGCTGGTTGCCCTTTGTTTCTGCGCAGACTCAGTTCTAAGATCATGTATACCATGTCCTTGCAGGTTGTTTTACTCTGGTCTTGTTGCCCTCTTGGTGCCTCTTTATCTCTGTAGCTTGGTACATCTGCCCTCCCAAGGCTGAGCTGTCTGAGGTAGAATTATTTAGGAGCCTCTCTATCTTAGAGCTTTCCTGCTTTCTCAAAACAACAAGTCGAGTTTGTCTAAGTAGTGTTATTGAGGAGCCTCTTTATCTTAAAGCTTTCTTGTCTTCTCAGAGCAGCAAGGATCTAGTTTAGTTTAATTACAATCACTCTGGTAAGTGGAAATTTTACATTTACAGGTATCAAATCCCTCCTTTTCTTTTGAGGATTTGTAGCTAGAAAGCTATGAATCCTCACTATTGTATTTTATAGGTATTTTCAAATTTCTTCAGCCTTTTATTCCAAGGGCCCAGGAAAAGTATTTTCCAGTTTCTATTTGGTGCCTGATCTTCTTCCTTTTCCAGTCACTGTATGCCTCAACTGAATCCTGACAACACCAAAGGAAACATTTGAGAGATATGAGAACAAGTATTCCTAAAACCATCAGGGTGATTAATACCATCAATAATTGTTTTAACCATTCTAAATTAGGGAGCTAAGAGGTTACTTTATCCCATAAATCTCGAAACCTCAAGGAAGTATCGTTCGAAGCTACTTTATGGAACACTCGTGTTTTCTCCCAGAGCATATTCAGATCTGCTTCTATCTGTCTGTCTTTGTTGATATGTGCACAGCAACTGGTATTAATGATCATACATACTCACCTTTTTTTTGCGGTCAATAAATCTAATGCCATTCGGTTCTGTAGCACAACTTTACCAAGGGATGATACTTCTGTCCGTAAATTTGCCATCGTATGTATTGTTAGATTTCCCATCTTCTCTAAAACTGTGGAAATGTTTACTATGGCTTTCTCTCGATTGCTTGCTCCTAGCCACGGCAAAAACCGTCTGACAAAGCTATGAAATTTTGTTCCACTACTGACAAGTGGGTTGTCTTCCCGTTTGGCTCGTCTCCATGCTGTTCTCAATATGCCTTTAGGTATTTGGGACTGGTTCTATATTTGGTCCTGGCTGACTAGGTGACCTATGGTACACATTCCCTTCCAACCTGCAGGGAGTCACTTTCTGCTAACGCCATCGCCACATAGCCACCAATACCCGTCAGTGGCTGCGAGATTAGCTCCATAAAATGTTCCGCGGTTTACCCAACCGACTGATAAATAATTCAAGGGGCTATAGGTTTCTGATTGGGTTCTGTTACGAAAATCAATATATACCACACCTGTCTCTTTTAAATCTCAAGTCTCCACTTCTACTGTAGTTTTGTTGATCCAATAATGATGCCACCCGTCCCTGCAAGTACAATTTTTGTGTGTATGGAAGGGGGATCAGCACGAACAAGTGTGGGATCTTGCTTTCCATAGGCAACTATTATTGCTGACCGATATCTGGGTGTTGTTATCTAATATCTGTAGGTCAAATCTTGGCCCTGTCATGTAGGTCGAGTTGTCAAAATCACAGTATCCTCCAATGTGTCTTCTCCAAAACTCGGGCCAAGTATTATTGTCCCAGTTCCAATGAGTAAACCCTACCCCATAGAAAGTGAGTCTCGTGTCACCTTTTGGTAAGGCAGTACAAATCCAACAATCCTTAGCTCCTGTGGCATTCGCTATCATCTGAATTGCATTGTAATATAAGTTCTCACTCCAAGCGTTCACTAATAAGCTTAGGTTTAACAAAGTTACCGCTGTAATCGCAGTTTCAAACCGCCAGCCTTTTCGACAGTCCGTCTTGGTTCAGGAGCATTCTTCACTCGGGAATAATGGAACAAGGCTGGTTGTTCCTGAATCTTGATTTCAGTGAAAGTGGTCAGCAATACCTGGTAAGGTCCATTCCACCTCTCTCTCAGTGGGTCACCTGAAAAATTCTTAACATAAACCCACTCTCCAGGGCTAAATTTATGGATCGAGTGATCTAACACCTTAACCTTGGTACTCAAGACATTTTTGCTAATATTTTCTAATTGTTTTCCCAAGGATATAACATAATTCTGTAGATACTGATTTCCCAACAGGTTCAAATCTTCCCCTTGATATTTAGCCTGCTATGGTCTCCCATATAGTATCGCCAAAGGGCTCAGATTTTCTTTGGTCCTAGGTTTTACACATATCCGAAGTAGTGCAATAGGCAATGCTTGGTACCAATATAGATTTGCTTCTTGGCATATTTTTGCTATCTGTTGTTTTATCAAGTGGTTCATTTATTTTATTTGCCCACTGGCTTGTGGTCTGTACGGCGTATGTAACTGCCAATCGATTCCTAATAGTTTGCTGACCTGTTGCACTGCTTCTGCACAGAAATGTGTCCCCCTATCCGAGGAGATAACTGTTGGTACCCCAAACTGAGGTATTATTTCATTTAATAATATCTTAGTTACCTGCCTTGCTTTGTTTGTTCTACAAGGGAATGCTTCTGGCCAACCTGAAAAAGTATCCGCACGTACTAAGAAGTACCTGTACCATCCTTTTCTTGGAAGTTCAGAGAAATCAGTTTGCCAGTGGTCTCCTGGTACACTTCCTTTTCCAATACTTCCTAATTGTACCCAGTTACCTGTGTTGGGGTTATTTTTTAAACATATTTCACAGTGTTGGGTTACTTGTCGGACTGTAGTATACAAATTTTTCCCTATTAGTTTCTGATTTAAAAATTTATACAGGGAGTCTGCTCCCCAATGTGTTTTATTGTGTTCTTCTTTAACCACCCCCCATATTTGTTTAGCAGGGATTATGATTCTGCCATCACTTGAGTAGGCCCATCCATGGGATGGAATTTGTCTTCCTAATCTCTTTATTAATTCTTCATTATCTTTAGAATACTCAATATTTTCTTGGTTAATTAAGTTTCTACTTCTATTGTCTGGGACTAAGGCCAAAATCTCTCCCATTTTTTCTGCCGCTTGTTTAGCTTCATAGTCAGCCAAACTGTTACCTCTTTCCTGGTCAGTGTTACCCTTCAGGTGTCCTCGGCAGTGCATGATGGCAACTTTTGTTGGTAGTTGAACAGCTTCTAATAGGCGAAGGATTTCCTCAGCATATTTCATCTGCTTCCCTTGCGCAGTTAGCAGTCCTCGCTCCTTCCAAATTGCCCCATGAGTGTGGACAACTCCAAAAGCATATTTGGAATCTGTCCATATATTTATCTTTTTTCCTTTTGCTAATTCCAGAGCCCTAGTTAGGGCAATAATTTCGGCCTCTTGAGCTGATGTTCCAGCAGGTAGTGACTGAGACTCAACTACTTCGTCTGTTGTTGTCACTGCGTACCCGGCCTTTCGAACACCTTGTCGGACAAAGCTGCTTCCATCTGTGAACCAAGAGTCCTGGGCATCTTCCAGGGGTTCCTCTTTAAAATCTGGTCTGCTGGAGTACGCAGTCTGTATATTTTCTAAGCAATCATGTACCGATGGTTCAGAGATTGATCCACTGAGAAAAGAAGCTGGGTTCATAATATTAGTTATTATGATATTAATATAATCTGATTCAATCAAAATGGCCTGGTATTGTAGGAATCGGGATGGGGAAAGCCAGTGGTTCCCTTTTTGTTCCAGTACAGCTGGTACTGTGTGTGAGACCAGTACTGTGATCTTTTGGCCCAAGGTAAATTTTCGGGCTTCTTGAATATTCAAGACCACTGCTGCCACAGCTCGCAGACATCCTGGCCATCCTTTGCTTACTCCATCCAACTGTTTAGAAAAATCGGCCACAGCTCTCTTCTAGGGTCCCAGCTGTTGAGCTAGGATCCCCAGAGCTATGCCTTGTCTCTCATAAGAAAACAGCCAGAAGGGTTTAGTAACATCAGGCAGGCCCAGGGCCGGGGCTTTCATTAGTTCCTTCCTAAGTGTCTGAAATGTGTTTTGAGCTTCTTTGGACCAGATTAATTGAGTGGGGTTGTTTTTCAAAAGTTCATATAAGGGTCTCACTATTATTCCATAATTATAAATCCATAACCGGCACCAACCTGTCATTCCCAGAAAGGTCCTGAGCTCTTTTACCATCTGAGGGAGGGGAGTCCTGCAGATGGCTTCTTTCCGTTCTGTTCCTAGTTCTCTTTGTCCTCCAGACAGCTCATATCCAAGGTAGGTTATCACTGCTGCACGATCTGAGCTTTGTGTTGAGAGACTCGATACCCATTTAGTCCCAAAAAGTTTAACAAACTGGTAGTCCACTGTATACAGTCAGGTTTTGTTTCATTTGCTATTAATAAATCATCTACATACTGTAAAAGGGTTCCATTACCAGAGGGGGGGTACCATGCTTCAAGTTCTCGTGCTAGTTGATTTCCAAAGATCGTTGGGCTGTTCTTAAAACCTTGGGGTAACACTGTCCAGGTGAGTTGGGTTTTTCTACCCGTGGCAGGATTTTCCCGTTCAAATGCAAATAAATTCTGACTTTCTTTGGCTAAAGGCAGACAGAAGAATGCATCATTTAAATCCAATACTGTAAACCATACTTGATTATTTCATAATTTAATAAGTCAAGTATAAGGATTAGCCACCACAGGATGTATGTCTTTAACAATTTTTTTCACTTCTCTTAAATCCTGTACTATCCGATAAGTTCCATCTGTTTTTTTCACTAGTAATATAGGTGTATTGTATTCTGACTCACATTCCACTAGTAGTCCATACTGTAAAAAGTTATTAATTGGTCCTTCTATTCCTTTTCGGTCCTCTAATTTCAAGGGATATTGCTTTTGTCGTATTGGTTTTGCCTCTTCCTTGATTTCTACTGTTATGGGAGCTACATGTTTTGCTCGGCCTGGGATCCCTATAGCCCATACTCCTGGATATACCTGATTAGTAATTTCTTCGTTTTCTGGTGCAGATGTGACAGAGCTTCCAGGGTCCATTAGAGCTAAACTTAATATTTCAATTAATCGATTTTCTTTCACCTTTAATTCCATGTTTCCTTGTTTAAAAGTTATTTCTGCTTCCAAATGTTCCAATAAGTCTCTACCTAACAGTGATTTTGGGGAATTTGGTAAATATAAAAATCAATGTATACCAACCTGTTTTTCTAATTTAAAATTGAGGGGTCTTAGAAAGAAAGCTTTTTCTTGTTGGCCAGTAGCTCCCACTACAGTCACAAAGTCATTACTTACAGGTATTAACTCTTGATTTAAGACAGAGAAAGAGCAACCTGTGTCTACTAAAAACTCTACTTCTTTCTTCTGTCTTCCTAGCCTCATTTTAACCAGTGGATCCACTAGGGTAGAGTCCCCAGGTCCCCGTTAGTTAACCCCTGCTTCAGCTATCAAGGTTCTACTGAGTTTTGGGCATTGATTTTTCCAATGTCCCTCTTCTCAAAAGTACATACACTGATTTTTTCCCACTACATTTCCCAGTACCCCTCTATTTCCCAAGGATCTTCCCCTTCCTCATCCTCTAAATCCTCTCCTATCTATCATTCCTTTCTGTTCTAAAGCTGCCACCGTTGCTGTTGCTGTTTTTCTAGTTAATTTTCCTCTATCCACATCCTCACGATTCCTAAAAACTCTCCATGCCTCCTCAGGCAGTTTTTCTAGGTTTTTGATTTCCGGTTCTTTTAGTTTCTGTAACTTTTTTCTGTTGTCTGTAGATGATTGTCCCAAAAATCCGCAGCAGTGTCCAAACACTGGATGTGTGAAGTTCATTTCATGAGAGCCAGCATACTCAGAGGCATCACACTTCTTCAACCATGTCTATTAATGTACTTTGTAAAGGGCACTGAATATCCCTTTGAATCCTTAAATTTGAACTTGTGGTGGTCTAGAGGTTGAAAATGAGGAAACCTTTGAGACAAAAGATTTTACAGCACTAAGGAACAAAGCCTAGTGTAGCTAAATACATACATATGCATGCGCATATACACACATACACACATATATATATAAAAACACACACATATATATTTGACACATGTTTACATGTATATATATGCAGGCAGAGATGCAGGCATGCACACACATAGAAGCTGTAATACCAGGAAAAGCTGGGCTGGTAAATAAGGCAGCCCTAGTGAGAAGTGACGCAATTAACCCAAACTCCAATTAGCATGGCTTAGTCGTTGCTGCAGACCTAGCCCAGCCCAAGGGAGCAAAGGGCAGCGGTACCCACAGAGATGGAGGGTGGCAGAAGATGCTTGTTTTCCTTTCACTCCTTCCTTGAATCACCTGGGAAACTAACTAGGACTGCAAGAAGCATTAATTATGGCAAATTGTGCAGATGGTGGATGTGAGGTTTATCTCAACTGATGAACAGCACTTCAAGCTTACAGCGCTTAAATACCGTGCTGTTTTAGTCACACTTCAGCAATCAGGAGATTTAAAGCAACATTTAAAATGCAAGCACTAACATTGGATGAAGATGCTGTCTGTTCTTCTGTGAAAGTAGGTCCATGACCCCATTTTCGTCTGCATTGCTGAGGGGCTGCGTAACACATTTCAAACAAACAAACAAAAAACAGAAAAGGAAATGAGTTCATGTTTACAGGGTAATACACACCACGGACGGAGAAGTGGCTCGACACCACTACCTCAGATGCATTCTGCAAATTACGTGGGGACTGCAAGGGAAAGCTGTAGAAGACTGTTCAACTGAAAGTCGGGGATTATAGAGGATTGCTTGACTGTTCCCTGTTTGGCAATCTGGAAGTTGAACATCCTATGGTCAGAAAACACTTCAGTCACCCAGCGTTTGCCATTGCCGCTGACATAAACAGACAGAACTGCAGAAAAGGGTGTCTTTGACAGGGTTCAGAAAACAATGCCATATTTGATCTGACGCATTTTACACTGAAACATAATTTTCTTTCAAATTTTTCTGTTGAAGCTTTCCAGCAAGTAGTTCAGACAAAGCAATGGAAACAAGTAACGCAGTTTTTGCTGACAAAAGGGTGATGATATTTTCCACGGCAAGAAGATAACTGCAGCCAAGCCAAGGAGGAGGATTTTCAACTTGCGGAAGCTGCAGCTTTACTTGCACTGACTCCCACACGATGAACTGGCCCATATTCTCAGGACAGCGAGGGGATTTAATGCACTTGGATTCAAAGATGTTGCCAAGCCCATGCGCTAGCTGAGCCTGCACGCTGCACAGAGCTGCAATTGACATTTTCATAGAACCATAGAATCATTCAGGTTGGAAAAGACCTCTCAGATCATCAAGTCTAGCCATCACCCCAACACCCCCATTCCTGCTAAAACCATGTCCCCAGGTGCCACATCCACACGGTTTTTGAACCCCTCCAGGGATGGGGACTCCACCACTGCCCTGGGCAGCCTGGTCCAATGCCTGATCACTCTTCCAGTAAAGAAAATTTTCCTAATATCCAACCTAAACTCTCCTGACGAAACCTGAGGCTATAAAATGAGCAGCTTTAGATGCGCGAGAAGCTACTTTGTTCCAGGAGAGGTACATTTTCAGGTTATTTTAAAAGATAGAAGGTGACTCCAGATAGCAGTAATACATTACAGTGACTAGAGGTGTTTCTTCCTAATGTTGCGAAATATAACCTGGGATAGGCTTGACTTTGTTGGTGCTCATCCACGCTACAGAGATTGCTGCTGCACGATCTGCCAGCCAAGATCTCCCACATGGACAAAGTATGAGCAGACAAAAGGAGCTTTTTGGTTTTGTAGCCATCTGCCACATCCAAACCAACAAAAGTCATCTGTGTGTGGGAAAGGGAGGAATGAAAGGTGGGACAGGGTTGAGGACCACTGGTATTTTTCAGTGCAACTATGTCAGATAAATGGCGTAGGGTTGATCAGGCTTGGAAGCACGGGTTTGTTTTTTTCCCCAAAATGAATACTCTAGCCGGTTTCAGAGGTGGCACAGGTGCTCCCAGCCAAAGGCTGCTGTCCCTCCAGCCCAACAGATATCACTGTTGACTGCTTTCCAGAGGTCACGGGTGGAGACATGAAGGAAAATCAGCACATATCCCAAGGATTTTGTACCGAGTTGTGGAATCGCCGCCCTTGGAGGCATTCAAGGTTTCACTGGAAAAGTCCTTGCGCCTTCTGAGCTCATTAGACCTGCTTGGAGTGGAGGCTGGGTTAGATGACCTCCAGAGGTCCCTTCCAACCTGAACTATTCCCTGACTCCACGAATCCCCTCTCTCATGGAGACTGACCGCTAAGCCCTGTCCTTTACTTCCTCTTCTTACGCCAGCCTTTAACCCAAAATCCAACCTATCTCCCGATCTTGTGGCAACTTAGTTCCTTTACAAAGTGTAATAAGCTTTCAAAAAGCTTCTCAAAGGCTTTTTGAAAATGCAAGAGGATTATTATGCCCACACTACCCCCTTTATCGGCACACTTACAGCCCTTCCTCCAAATGCCAGCGGTGCTGGACTTCACTGGAGCCTCTCCAACACCTTCCCAACAGTCTGTGTTCATCCGTGTGTCCTGACGTGCGGAATCAAACTCCACAACTCCGAGAGTTATCAAGCAGGTCTGTTTACTGCGGCGCCGGGGGCGAGGGGGATCACTCCTCCTAACTTGCACACCGAGTCACAAAGAATGCACCTATTTATTACAAAGCTTATCTAAGTAGGCTGGACTATTGCAAATATTTCTAAGAATTCATTATCATACTCCACCCCCCTTTGGCACTTCCGCAGTGTCGTCTGGTGGTCGTCTGTGGGGGTCTTCTGGATGAAGGCTCATAGTCTTCATCGCTGTGTGCTTTCACCTTTGGCTCCAAAATTCCTGAGTTGTCTGTGTTGGCTGAGTCCCAAACCATAGAACCAGTTTGAGCTGGAGAGTTGCTTCTTACAGACAACAAAGTTCTGGTCGTCAGTCCTTGTTTCTCTTCGTCTGTCTCGCAAGCAGTCCTTGCGAGCTACATTTGAGCCACAACAGTCCTTGTTAGCAAGATTACAAAGAGCAGAACTAAGCTGAATAACAGTGTTTAACTCTAACATAGATGCAAAATTATATAACAGAATTAAACTAAAGCTATAGCAAAATCAAACTAATTTTCAATTCCCCACATCAGTCCCTTGATCTTGTTCTCTGTCACAGACTGTGTCATCTCACCAGGAATGGCAGCAGCCCCACAGATCCAGCATTCCTGAGACCTTGCTAAAGCAGGTTTTTGAGCATCCTGGCAGCCCCCGACGGCACCCCCAATGACACATAGACCCCAGATCCAGTGCTGTGGTTTCTTATCTGAGTTCCTGAGGAACACTCTCATAAATGTTATATACTCCTGACCACTTATTAACATCTACTTCAACCACTTTTTTCTGGTACTGCTGTATCAGACCAAGTAACGTAATATCAACCCAATATTGAATCAAAAGTGTGAAGGGGGTGGAAAATGATCTGATGGGATGAGTAGTAGAAAGAAAAATGATACTTTTTCAGTTTAAACCTGATCCAGTTTGTAGCAGAACAGATCCGTGAAAGCAGTTACTGCGCTGTGGGAAGCTGCTAACATGGTGAGGGCGAGCCATGGATTACCAGAAACCAGCTCTGCTGCTGCAGAAGTCCGGTGCAAGGACTGCCCTCCAAGCTTGCTGCCTCAAGGCAGAGGGGAAAGGTCTCCTCTGGCCAGACACACTGACCAAATCGCTCTGCAGGCCTCTGCTGCTGGAGTGTCCCCCTTTGGCCAGCCACCTCCTGTGCTGCATCCCCAGCAGCGTGGGCACAGGGCGAGGGAGGGGATTCTGCCCCTCTGCCCCGCTCTGCTGAGACCCCCCGGGAGTCCTGCGTCCAGCTCTGGAGCCCTCAGCACAGGACAGAGCTGGAGCTGTGGGAGCGGGGCCGGAGGAGGCCCCAGCAATGGTGCGAGGGCTGGAACCCCTCTGCTGGGAGGAAAGGCTGGGAGAGCTGGGGCTGCTCAGCCTGGGGAGGAGAAGGCTGCGGGGAGACCTCAGAGCAGCTGCCAGGGCCTGGAGGGGCTGCAAGAGAGCTGGAGAGGGGCTGTGACAAGGGCAGGGAGTGATGGAACAGGGGGTGATGGTTTCAAGCTGGAAGAGAGTAGATTTAGATCAGATATAAGGCAGAAATTCATTGTCCTGAGGGTGGCGAGGCCCTGGCCCAGGCTGCCCAGAGAAGCTGTGGCTGCCCCCTCCCTGGCAGGGTACAAGGCCAGGCTGGACAGGGTTCTGAGCACCCTGGGCTGGTGGAAGGGGTCCCTGCCCAGGGCAGGGGGGTTGGAACAGGGTGGTCTATAAGATCCCTTCCAACCTAAACCATTCTGTGATTCTGTGATTCTGTGATTCCACGAGGTGCTTTGAGAGGTGTGTGACCACCTCAACAGGAGATGCTGCTGCAGTGTGGGGGCAGGGAAGGAATGGCATACGCTCAGCATGTTTTGAAAATTCTGGGCTATTTTAATCCACTTTATGATCCTGATACCCATAAATGTAAACTTTCCACTTACTAGAGTGATTAAACTAAAGTAGATGTTGCTGTTTTGAGAAGACAGGAAAGCGCTAAGATAAAGAGGCTCCTAAATAACGCCACTTAGACAAACTCGACTTGCTGTTTTTTTGGGGGGAGAGGAAAGCTCTAAGATAGAGAGACTCCTAAATAGTGTTATTTGGACAGCTCAGCCTTGGGAGGGTAGATGTACCAAGCTACAGAGATAAAGAGGCACCAAAAGGGCAACAAGACCAGAGCAAAACAACCTGCAAGGACACGGTATACATGATCTTAGAACTGAGTCTGTGCAGAAACAAAGGGCAACCAGCGGACACTGTGATGAGGAGTATAAGCCTTCATCTTAGGACCCCCAAAGACCACCCGAGGATGCTAACAGACATGTGTGAAAGACATTAATATATGCTAATTAGTACTTGGAAAAGTCATGAACATGCTACACATTTGTCGGAAATACAATGAATATGTATATTGTGATTGTATTTACCCCGAAATGGCAGGGTGTTTGGTGCACACGTTTGGAGGAGAGATCCCCCGTGTGCCCGGCGCCGCAATAAAGAATACTTGCTTCATAGTCTGCCGACTATTGAGTCTTCAATTCCAGCTTTTCACAGCATCATTTCCCATGATAAGCACTCTGGACCGAGTGACCCAGCATGTGAATTCTACAGGAAAAAGTGCCTCAAACTACTTAACACGTTCCCGCAGAAGCTCTGCCTTTTGCCTGCCCACAGTTTTGTCGACTAACATATGAAGTTGCTAGTTTTTCTTATTAAAAACATATCACAGCAGTGCAGATAGCATTCATTACACTAGATACATGAAAATGATCTCATAAAGTCAGCTGAACATGTGAGTTAATGTGCATTTTAAGAAAAAAATAAAGAACAAAGATTATACCTAGATACACAAATATCTACCACGTAGTATGTGCATAACAAAGACAGATATTCACCTGTCAAAGTTGTAAGGTCTCAATGAATCATAAATAAAACTTCATCAGGAGTGAAGTTACCTTCTAACTCTTTTATACAACTGCACGTCTGCAAAATTGCAGGACAGAGCACATTATTAATTAGCTTTCCTGTCGCAGATGTTAAACATCTTCCAAGTGGTCATTGGATGGCCATTTCATATTTCAAAAAGTAATGTTGGTTTCCAAAAATCCGAAGATCCTGCTTAGAGATAGACTTTAAATCAGCTGTTTCTTTTCAATTATTTATTTATTTTCCTGATTTCTGCTTTTGTTTTCTCTTCTGTCATGACTTCACTACTACGTAATACTCCTTCTAGTTCTCAGCCTCCTCTGCTGTCCACATACCTCTGACTACAGAGGCAGGTATCAAGGCAGGGAAAGAGGATGATCTCTGTGTGGCAGCTGAATGATTTTTATGGATTTGAACATATTGTCCTTACTGCTTTCACTGCAACAGAAGATCACTTGATCTTAGTCTCACAGGCTCTCCACTTCTCCTGCACTGTTATATATCTTATTCCAGAGTGGCAGCCTCAAGAGGCATTTGGCTGCTCAGGAGCCTTTGCTGGGTGATAACTGCACATGTGATGTGAGAAATGATATATGATAAAAGGACATGAATGAAAGTCATTTTGTTTATAAATGGATTATTTTTAAGAACAGAAGCCAGCAAATGACTATTTTCCTGCCTTGGACCCTGGGTAGATGAAGTATAGTCACAGAAGGGTTCTGGTCTTGGCTGTTGTCTTCCAAATGATTGTTAATTGAGGTCTTGCAGCTGAACAGCCTATTTTTACAAAACCAATAGGAATTCAGCATCTTCAAGGCTTGTGCAACATCAGTCCACAACAGTCAAAGCTCACTACTAGTGGCTGACAGGTGGATGGTATGGATGGACACCCCGACTCTCTAAGCGTTGCTGCCTCTGGAAATGAGGCTGGCAATCACTCGCTCTGAAGAGGACGGAGAGGGGAATTCACAGCACTGTCTCATTTTTTATTTTCACAATAGTTTCTCGGAATTTTTGTTGTTGTTGTTTTGGGGGTTGAGGATTTTTTAATTTGAAGTGCACATCTGGTTTAACCCCAGCTGGTAACTAAGCACCACACAGCGGCTCACTCATTCCTCCCCACCACCCTGGTGGGATGGGGAGAAGAATCAAAAAAATAAAGTGAAACGCTTGGGTTGAGATAAAGACAGTTTAATGGGACAACAAAGAACGGGAAAAAAAATAGTAATAGGCGATACAAAATGAGTGATGCACAGTGCAATTGCTCACCATCCCCTGACGGATGCCCAGCCCATCCCGGAGGAGCAATTCAGCCCCCACCCAAATCCCCCTATTTTATCTACCAAGCATGATGTCATATGGTGTGGAATATCCCCTCGGCCACCTTGGGTCAGCTCTTCTGGCTATGCTCCCACCCAGCTTCTTGTGCACTTCCTCGCTGGCAGAGTATAGGAAGCTGAAAAGTTTTTGGCTTAACACAAACACTACTTAGCAACAATCAGTGTGTTATCCACGCTCTTCTCAGACTGAATCCAAAACACAGCAGAAAAAACAAAAGAATTGCCAAACAGTTTGAAAAAGGAGCTGGCAAGCAATTGCAGAGTTGGTTGAGCTGGATGAAAAGAACACACATACAGGTTCCAGGTTCGATTTCTACTTAGGGTGTATGAATGTCCAGCAAAAGTTGCAATCACTAAATTGTCTAAACTTCCTTTTTTCTTCTTGTATTTTCTTTTTCATGGCAGATGTGTTGCTTTTCTGATGGTAGTATATGAATTGTAAATTCTCCATTTGCTTCTCTTCTATTAACCTCATAGTAAACCATCATGCAATTTTGTTTGGATTTCATAATTTTTTTTCTCCTCTTTTCTTGAAGTTAACTTTTTCTCTATTGAATCATAAGAAAGCAAAAAATTGGTATTGTTTTCAAAAATCATGTTCGCAGACTGCTAAGGATGACATCTCACTTCTCAGTTTAAAACTGAAGACAGAATCTGCTTATGACAAACAGCACCAATTTTATTATGGCAAAGGCACTATTTTTGCCTAACTTTCACTTCATAGGCACTGGATAAGTCTCCAATAATTAAGGTGCTCCGACATTCTTACAATGTATAGACAGTAGTATGAACAGTAAGTACTACTAGAAGGTAACATTTAAGGCAGACATTTGCCATGTTTTTTTTTCTTTGAATAAATTTTTAAAAAATTCAGAGTTTTTCTGCATGAAAAGATTTGGCAGTTATTGGTTTATTTTTTTTTTCCTTGTATTTGAATCATCAGTAATCTTCACTCAGTTTCCTGCAGTGAAGAGTCTTAAATTACATCACTATTTTCAGTTATGTATTTGGCAGCAGCCTAAGGCATAGTCTTGAGTGCAGATTCGTATCTCCAGAAATCTTGCCAGCCTTGCCTAACAACGCTTTTTCATCTAACGAAAATAGGAAAATTGGGCCATGATGTTCGGAAAAGACCAAACAGGGAAAAACATTTAGGAGCAAGGTAAAACAAAGTGGAAAATAAGTTATAAAAACCAAAATCAATTGTGTTTTCTCTTTAATAGCAATAGGGGTTTTCTACAAGCTTCTAGGTTTATAGACTTTCCCATGGATTTTACAAAAAGTAATTTATTCAACAACATCCCCACAAGACAATTTTATTCTCTTCTTTGGTTTATTTTGACAAAAATATGCTCTTCTGGGACAAAATATTCTGATTTGCCACTTAGTTTCCTCCTCTGAAAGCCAATGCTCAGTAAAGTCTGCATGCAATGATTTATGCAGCTTGTGCTTATTAACAAAAGTCTTTTTAAGTGAGTTTGAAACAAAATAATATACAGCATCATGACTAAAACAAAAATAACTTGTGCTTGAAGTCCAGAGGTGGAGCTACTAAATGGCTGGACTTACCTCTTGTTTCCTATCCATTGCATGAAATCCTAAAAATTTAAAAGAAAAAACATAAATGCAGCTTATTTGAAAAGCTTTGATCTTTAAGAGTATTTCCGTTCTCTACCACTCCAAACATTCAGACTAACTTAAAATTGAGCTGTCAGCAAAGTAATGAGTTAGTATATAGAAGACTTTTACGTGACGCGTTTCTACAGATTTCTGAATGAGATTTAATTGAGTTATAACCTTATTTTGATACATCCATGGTTTAATATGTACTTCTCTGCTAGAGAACCGACCTCTTCTTATGAGTTTAATTCCTGACCAAGAGAAGCTTGAAACAACCAGTCAGTAAGAGCAACAAATCTGTTAATATCACCCACAAAACTTCTGAACTCTCTAAAAAATAACTAGTTCAAGCCAGATACATACCACAGAAATCCCAGATGGAGTGAGAGTGGGCTCTTCAAAAATCCTGCCCACCCTCTTGCAGTCCCTGTGTTGTGGTATGGTAAACGCCCACCCATCAGATACACCACAGTATAGACATCTCTTCAGAAGCTCCAACACTTCTAAACTAAACAAAGATGAACTTTTCACAAGTGAGTGATGAAGACATTTGCTCATGATGAGAAATGAGCATTTTATAATTTTGATGTTTTAAACTCTGCCAGCACTATTCTGCATCCACCTCACTCCATTTATAGGATACAAAATGCAGATTGTTGGCCTGAGTTTGCGATTTCATACTTGACGCCTGAAGACAGGAATAGCCTTCCAGGATGTGGTGCAAGGGGAGTGCAGTAGCCAGACCTCAGTCCTTGCTTCTGCCTTATGGTCTGTATGGAAATTTCGAGATGGACTTTTATGGAGGATGGATCTTACCGAAGGATGCCAACCCTTATTCCCTAGCAAATATCAAAACTGTTGCTATGGATGTATATAGAATGTATACTTTAACACAACAAGCTCGGAACTTAAATCCAAAGGCTCCTCATTTATATTGATCTCTAACGTGACATCAGGAAGACTTTGAAGACTAGTGCAGAATTCCTCTTATTCCTAATTGCCAATCTTTCAATTTTGTCTTCTGTCTGATTTCAGTTGCCATGTACACTCTGATGGTAAGACCACTATTTTTGTTATCAATAAAAGAAATATTCCCCACTAGCCTGCAGAGTATGGGCTTATTGTCTAACAGTTTGAGATACCTAAAATAACTGAGGAATGGCATCTGTTTCCGTATGGATCACCCCTTTAGGGTCTCTTTGTACAGTGTTATGTGAGGATTAGGACTGAGGTTCGTTCTGCATGCACACACGCTATGATGCTCCACCTTCCCAGCAGAGCAGCAGTGATGCATGGGCAAAAAAATCAAATGGAGTACAGAAAAGAATGACGAGACAGTAAGAGCCTTCAAAAATAATAAATTTAAAAGGTATAAACACTGACAGCAAGTGTTGAGAGACAATTAAAGCAACTTCACAAAGCTATCTCTTATTGGAATATCATGGGGGGGGAGGCAAACCAATCCATCTTTACTTCTGTGATTTTAAAAGTAAGTAATTCCTAGCATTATTGTGTCAAAATAAACAAACCAGTTTATCATATTTATTTTTTCTGATTGCAGTCTGCAAAAGATTCACCTCTCTTGTCTTCCTGTGGGTGATCAGCTACCCATACTGTGACATTAACTACACTCCAATCAATTTGTCACCCACCGAACAGTCCACCCATCAAATCTGTATCTCCCCAGTTTAGTTGGGGTGCTTCAATCACTGTATCAATGGCTTTGCAGAAGTCCAGATAGATGACATCCAGAGTTCTTCCCTCGTCCACTGATGCAGTCACTCCATCATAGAAAGCCACTATGTTGGTCAGGCAGGACTTGCCCTTGGTGAAGCCATACTGGCTGTCTCAAATCATCTCCCTGTCCTCCATGTGCCTTAGCAGAGCTTCTAGGAGGATCCGTTCCATGATCTTCCCAGGCACAGAGGTGAGGCTGACAGTTCAGTAGTTCCCAGAGTTGTCCTTTCTTCCCTTTTTAAAAATGGGTGCAATGTTTCCCTTCCTCCAGTCACCAGGGACTTCGCCTGACTGCCATGACCTTTCAGATATCATGGAGAGTGGCTTGGCATACATAAAAGAGCTGTATGTTATGCAGTACTCAGCAAAAAACGCACAGGTGTTTGGTATCTCTGTTCAGAGATACGGGGCTGGACCTGAAGTTAAAAAGCATCGTTTGTGTTAATTTTTGCCACATTTGCCAGGAATAATGGGGAACATCATTATCCTTTGATCTTGGTAAAAAATTGTGGCAAGTTTTTCAATGACATCTTGGATATTAAAGTGGTACCGTTAGAGACACACACAGAGCAACTAAGGTAAAACAAAGCTCAACAGTCAGAGAGTATTTAACACACAAGCAAACTACTGAACATTAGGTCTGTAATTCTGCAAAACGGTATATGTGCCTGTGTCTTTATTTACCTAATGAATTTTGCTAAACTTGCCTTCGCATCAGTGAGCACTAATTAGGGAGCAGTACGGGATTCCCAAATCTTGGTGTATTGTGCTTCTGTCACTCTGGAAGTTTTGCCCCTAACTTCAAGGCTGTCATAGTTCTGCATCTGAAAAAAATGTGGTGCGAAACACAACTCCTCTACTCCATCACGCCAGGAGAGGACAAACCACGCGTGTTAACGCAGTGGGACAGTAACACAGCTCAGGTTGTGCTTCACTGCCAAATGACGACATTGCTTCAAAATGTATTGCTCAGTCGTGCCCTGATAAAAAAGCACTGATTTTCAGCTGCTACAATACCCCTAAATTGTAAGGGTTATGTCAATGTATTGGAACCTAGAATCTCAAACTCTTCAAAGGATGGACATCTGAATGAAGAAATGACCTCACTGCTACCTCATTTGCCATTCACCGCGTGATACTGCCTAGCAGCTAGAGCTTTATTTACATAGAAAGTCTGTATAACGTGCATCTATGTGCATAACCATTTACCTTAGCTCCTCTAAATTCAACTTAAAAGAAACCCATGGCTAGGTACTGCTCCCAGGCCCCACGCTGTTGTGCCAAGGTCCCATCTCAGCAGAGCAAGCACCACACACGCCACACATGCAGTGGGACAGGACGTGGCTACGGTCTGTTCGCAGACGTGCACAGTGACCAGCGCCGCTGGGTTAAAACGATCCCGCAAAGAGTGAGGGGCTGCTTGTTTTGGGAACTCGGTTCCTCCTCTTTGAAATCACCACCTGAAGTTCGCCGGCTGTCAGGCACATTGCCCTCCATTGTTCCATTTCCCTGGCTGTAAGGAAATTCGGAGATGGGCGATATGTGAAAGACCTTGAGAGTAATTTTTTTAGTGGTAACCATTTTTACTGAAGTTTATGTTGCTCCCGAGGCACAGAGATGATGTTGCAGAAGCCTGTTTTACCTTAAACACCCGGGGTTTGTCAGGGGTCCCAAGGTGAAGCTGCACTTTGTATTTCACCAGGAACAACCCTGGCCAAATAAACTGATATTCTTATCGTCACTCTTCCCGCTCGTAACTCCTTTATAAAGGGACTTGGAGAGGCCTGCGAGAACCCCAAACTCCCCTGTAACTGACCTGGTGACCGATTCCCAGCCACCCCGCAGCAGGTCCACAGGCAGCAGCGACGCAGGACCCCAGTCTTGCCATGCAGCCATCGAGGGCTGTTTCCAAAATACCTTCAGCAAAGTCATCCGAGGAACGGGCGCAGACCATCCACGTGTGTTTTTAGCTTCTGTCAACCACTGCAGCTGTAGCAGGAGCCACGATTTCTCACGGATGTAGGGACTCCACCGGCGGTCAGTGACAGTCTGTGCAGGAACACACTGTCCCCTCGGGTCCTGGCCACGGCCCCGGGGTGAGCTCCGCAGAGCCGGGAGCAGGGAGGGCTCTGGAACTTCCTGGCAAGCAGCCTCGCACGAGTAAGAACTGCCTGAATGTGCCATTGCTTAAGAAATGGAAACGCCAGTCATCGCAGTCACGGAGCATAACCGCTGCCCTCTGCGAGGAGCAGCAGCCACGAGCCGTGTCGCTTATCTGAAATCTCAGGAAGGGAGTGCAGAACAGCTCTGTTTTTGTCTAATTTGAACTTAAAAAGACGTCAGATTTATTTTGTTTAGCCTGAAGGAACTTTTGGATTCTTTCTTGTTTCCATTTTGCAATGCGGAGATATGGGGAGAGAGTTTGGGTAAATGCCAAGAAAACCTTTTATTTCATTTTCAATACTCACACTTTTCTGCTATAGGAATATTGATCTGCACCAAAACTAGGGAACATTTCAAATATTAATTTATGCTTCAGCTTCACAGCTATGAAGAACAGACAATATTCACCAAGGAACTGACTGATAACGTTTGAAAACAGAGGCTACATGAGGCAATGTTATCGACTTACTGTATCTCCCTGCTGTGAGCGTTCTTAGAAAGGATTCTTCCCTTCTGCACAGCAAAGAAAAACTTTGTACAAGATGTGCATAGAAATGAACAGATAATTACCGTTAAAGCTTGCATTGTCCAAGTTACGGAAGCAAAGCCCACTGGGCAACAGGAAAAATAATGAGGAGCACAACAGCACAGAAAACCATAGAATCACAGAATGGTTTGAGTTGGATTGGACTTTCACAGACCATCTAGTCCAACCACTCTGCAACAAGCAGGGGCATCTACCACTAGACCAGTTTGCTCAGAGCCCTGTGCAACTTGGCTTTGAACATTTCCAGGGATGGGTCTTCCAACACCTCTCTGGGCAACCTGGGCCAGAGCCCCACCAAGCTCATGGTAAAAAATTTCTTCTTTATATCCAGTCTAAGTCTCCCCTCTTTCAGTCTAAAGCCATCACCCCCTGTCCCATCACTCCCTGCCCTTGTCACAGCCCCTCTCCAGCTCTCTCGCAGCCCCTCCAGGCCCTGGCAGCTGCTCTGAGGTCTCCCCGCAGCCTTCTCCTCCCCAGGCTGAGCAGCCCCAGCTCTCCCAGCCTTTCCTCCCAGCAGAGGGGTTCCAGCCCTCGCATCATTGCTGGGGCCTCCTCTGGCCCCGCTCCCACAGCTCCAGCTCTGTCCTGTGCTGAGGGCTCCAGAGCTGGACGCAGGACTCCCGGGGGGTCTCAGCAGAGTGGGGCAGAGGGGCAGAATCCCCTCCCTCGCCCTGTGCCCACGCTGCTGGGGATGCAGCCCAGGACACTTTTGGCTTGCTGGGCTGCCAGCACACATTGCTGGGTCATCTCCAGCTTCTTGTCCATCAGTACCCCAGGTCCTTCTCGGCAGGCTGCTCTCCATCCCTTCATCCCCCAGCCTGTTTTGATACCAGTGGTTGCCCAAACACATGTGCAGGACCTTGCACTTGGCCTTGCACATGAACGTAGTGAACACCAAGCCTCCTTTCTGCTTAGCACATGCAAACCGATAATGAGAATACGTGTGAACACCCGCATCTCCAGACTGACAGTGAGCTTCAGGTCGTCTTTCAGCGCTGAGTCTCGACAAAAATACCGTGATCCCTACAATGTGACGCAGCCTGGGAGGTGCTATTCATCCTGAACAGCCACTGCTTTTCAGACTCGATGATGGTGCTGGCTTCTCGGATGCCAAGACGATGTGGTGCCAGGAGCACTGAATGGCCACGTAATCAGCACAGGGGAAGGCCACCACTGCACTGCGCTGCTCTTCTGTGCTTTGCTGGGCCAAACTACAGCTACAGAATTACGAAATTTATCCTGGAGCTATCTGTGCCAAACAAACATGCAATTTATTTCTGTATGTTCAGTATACAATATAATAATAAAGACGACACTTTTTACGTGAATGGGGATGAACCTATGTGTCTTGGATGTTAACTGGAATCAAGGTAGGACATCCAAGAGCAGAGGTAGTATCTCCTATTAAACAACTCACATACATACACTAAAAAATCAGAAAAGCCTTCAGGCGCTATGGCCACTCTTCAGGGTGACTAAAACCTCTAGTAGTTTTTCCAGCTACAGTGGCCAGCTTAATAAAAAGATTCTGCCTTTACCTGTGCTCTCTGTGCTGTCTGGGTCCCTCGTCAACCACAACCTTAGCAAAAGTTCATTGTATTCTGAAGAGTTAATTTAATTATAGCTTCTTTAAAAGAATAAAATGACACACAATTTACTATAACATTCACATAGGATAATTGTTTCTGGAGTAGTCTTTCCTTCATAAGCCTTGGATTTTTAACCGCTATGCTTTGCAACAACAAGCCATACTTCTCAAACACCTCTTTCAGCAGAACAATCCCACTGTTCAAGAATCACAGCCAGTGCTTGTCAAGGCACTCTCTTCATCTCATGGAAGAAGAGACATTGATGGGCTAATTAGCATATAGGCATTGATTTCCCAGTTTGCATACCTACAAGCAAAACTGGCACTTTCGCTTTTAGCCTAGTTCGATAATATCCAGATGTCAAATGTTGAAAACTCTCCATTCAAGTAAAAAAATCCACTCAACGAAATCAGTAGGTTTGCATGAATAAATGCCACATAAGAAACAACATTTGCTGCACAGAGTTCAAAGAACTGACCCAACCCATCAGACCCCTGAGGTCTCACCTACGGCTCCCGCATACCTGTGCTCTCGGCACGATGCCGGTTTACCCACTGGCCAAGCTGCCTGAGATTGCTGGCCCAGCAGAAAACCTCTTGCCCCAGATGTCTCAGATGCGGTCAGGGTGGGGAAGACCCCACCAGTGAGATCTGGTGTGGGACCAGTGAGCGCTGACTCTCGCAGCCCATGTTTGTACTATCAGCAGGGGAACGATGTGAGTTTTGCAGAAGGCAAAAGCAAGGACTGGGAGAATGAAGGCCCACCCACTGTAGGAGAAGACCAGGTTCAAGACTGCCTAAGGAACCTGAAGGTGCACAAGTCCATGGGGCCTGATGAGACGCACACGTGGGTCCTGAGGGAACTGGCGGATGAAGTTGCCAAACCACTCTCCATTATATTTGAGAGGTCATGGCGTTCTGGGCAGGTCCCCACAGACTGGAGAAGGGGCAACATCACCCCATTTTTAAAAAGGCAAAAAAGGAAGACCCGGGGAACTACAGGCCAGCCAGCCTCCCCTCTGTGCCTGGCAAGATGATGGAGCAGATCCCCCTTGAAACCATGCTAAGGCACATGGATAACAAGGAGGTGACTGGGGACAGCCAGCATGGCTTCACCAAGGGAAAATCGTGCCTGACCAACTTGGTATCTTTCTATGATGGGGTTACAACGTTGGTGGACTAAGGACGGGCAACTGACGTTGTCTACCTGGACTTATGCAAGGCATTCGACACTGTCCCGCATGATGTCCTTCTCTCTAAATTGGAAGGACATGGATTTGACAGATGGACCACTAATTGGATAAGGAACTGGCTTGATGGACGCACTCAAAGAGTTGCAGTCAATGGCTCAATGTCCAGGTGGAGACCAGTGATGAGTGGTGTGCCTCAGGGGTTGGTACTGGGGCCGGTGCTGTTTAATATTCTTGTCGGCGACATGGACATGGTGGGACTGAGTGCACCCTCAGCAAGTTTGCCAACGACACCAAGCTGTGTGGTGTGGTTGACATGCTGGAGGGAAGGGATGCCATTCAGAGGGACCTTGACAGGCTGGAGAGGTGGGCCTGCATGAACTGCATGAAGTTCAACAAGGCCAAGTGCAAGGTCCCGCACATGGGTCAGGGCAATCCCAAACACAAGCACAGGTTGGGCGGAGAGTGGCTCGAGAGCAGCCCTGAGGAGAAGGACTTGGGGGTACCAGTGGATGAGAAGCTCAACACGAGCTGGCAATGTGCGCTTGCAGCCCAGAAAGCCAGCCATATCCTGGGCTGCATCAAGAGAAGCGTGGCCAGCAGGGCGAGGGAGGGGATTCTGCCCCTTTACTCCGCTCTCGTCAGACCCCACCTGGAGTCCTGCGTCCAGCTCTGGAGCCCCCAGCGTAAGAAGGACATGGATGTGTTGCAGCAGGTCCAGAGGCGGGCCATGAAGATGACGAGAAGGCTGGAGCACCTCTCCCACGAGGACAGGCTGAGAGAGTTGGGGCTGTTCAGCCTGGAGAAGAGAAGGCTCCGGGGTGTCCTTAGAGCAGCTGCCAGTACCTGAAGAGGCCTACAGGAAGGATGGAGCAGGACTTCTCACAAGGGTGTGTAGTGATAGGACAAGGGGGAATGGCTGTAAACTAAAAGAGGGCAGATTTAGATGAGATATTAGGAAGAAATTCTTCACCATGAGGGTGGTGAAACACTGGCACAGGTTGCCCAGAGAAGCTGTGGCTGCCCCCTCCCTGACAGGGTTCAAGGCCAGGTTGGATGGAGCTCTGAGCAACCTGGTCTGGTGGAAGGGGTCCCTGCTGATGGCAGGGGGGTTGGAACCAGATGATCTTTCAGGTGTCCTTCCAACCCTTACCATGCTATGACTCTATGATCATAACATCACTCTCAACACGCCTCTCCAGGAAGCTCTAATTATCCAGCCAGTGACTTTTTGGTCTCTTGCCCACAACTGCTCATTCCTTCTGCCTCTTTGTTGTCCCTTAAACGCCACCTCTGTCTGACTGCCTTAACTCAACCGCTCCTCACCTCCCTCCTTCTCCTGCTATTAGTCTCCAATTATAAACAGCCATGTCCCAGTTGTCCAGCGGCTCCCTGGATGCCTCTCGGTCCCCCCCACCCCTCCCACAAGTGCCTTTTGCTGCTGTTTTTTGTTATCCCCACTGAAGTCTCCTTCCCCCATGAGTACCAATACCTCCTCCTCTTCCCTGTCCCGACACTCCTCACTTCTCATCCAGGTCCAGTGCCTGCCGTCCCCACTCCCCACCACATCCGAGATCCCCCCGTGTGCCACCTCCACCCCTCCCTACCAACCTCCTGACTGGCTTTCATCCAGGAGAATCCCCATGTCTTCTTCTATGTCTTCACGCGATATATCCACAGAACCAGAGAACTAGAAAGGGCTGGCAGGACAAGAGACTCAGATATTAGGAACAATTTCTTTACTGAAAGAGCAGTCAGGCCTTGGAACAGGCTGCCCAGGGCAGTGGGGGAGTCCCCATCCCTGGAGCTGTTCAAAAAACATGTAGGTGTGGCACTTGGGGACATGGTTTAGCAGGCGTGGTGGCGTTGGGTGGATGGTTGGACTTGATGATCTTAGAGGTCTTTTCCAACCTTAACGATGCTATGATTCTATGATTCTATGAAATGTTCAACTCCCAGACATTAAGTGGTTACAGTATTTTCAAATCAGGTGCATGCTCCAGCATTTCAAAGATCAGACAAATCGAATTTGATTAGTGAATATATTTTTTTAAAGGTATCAACTTTAACATGCTGTAGGTTTTGCCCTTTCCTGTCACAAAAATAAAGGAAAATAAAAGAAAAAATAAAATATAACTGCCAGCCAACTCTCCCTCCTTTGCTCACAGCCACCTGAGTTAATAATTCTCTGTTCCTTCTGTGATCATCAACAAGAAAACTGAGGGGAAAGCAAACTAACCAACAAACTTTAGTTATTATTTTGATGCGATCTCCCTGGGAATAAGAACATGTTTAAAGTAAAAGTAAAAACACCGTAAAGGCTTGCAAATAGTTATTATTCTTGAGAAGTACTGAAGAAAAGGGAGTTATCTAAGCCTGGACATGCACTTCCACTGATTTCATATGATAAACAGTAAACATATGGTTAAACACTTTGCTGGATTTTAGCCAGAAAATTCAATTCTGCAAAAGCCTGAGCACTCTTCCATTAATATGAACATCATCATGAAACTTTCAAGTAAAACTTCCTGTTACTAACATTCTACTAAATGTCGTACAGGCAACAGCATATTACTCATAATCGGTACTTTCTTAAACCGAATGGCATCTTTGTTAATTTAAATTGTCAATTTCTTTTAATGCAGTATTTAAAAAAAAATGCAATGAAAATATTATCTAAGCAATCACAAGTCAATGCAGGTACACCTGAAGAACCTACAATAGATTTATTTTATGTGATTTGTGTCTTTCAACAGGAGAAGACAGCAACATCTAAGTTCCGTCGCAGGTGCAGGTAGCTGGGTGAGGAGGGAGGGAAGGGGAGCAATTCTCCAACCCCCTCCACAACACCCAAAGGGATGCGTGCTCCAGGACCCTTGGAGCATCGGCTGTGTCACCTCCCTCCCACCTCACCTTCCTGACATCTACCCTGCGGCTGCAAGTAGAGAAGTCTATGTATTCCTTTAAAAAACAAACACACACACACACACACAAACCCCTCAGAACTGGCCAGCACACAACAGCGTTTTCCAGCAGATGACCAAGATGAGGTTCATCTCACAGAAGGCAAGGCGTTTGCATCATCGGCACTGGCTGGCCGAGGGGTCAGTGAGAGGAGGAGGAGGAGGAAAGTGTTTCTGTGCTGCAGTTCTTCTAAAATACAGAACGGAGACAGGTCAGCTTGACAGCACCTTGAAGGTGCCGCTTCTCCCTATCGACCGCAAAAAAAATGCAAAGAGGCACGATCAGAGGTGGACATCTAAATTTCAATGCGGTGAAATAAACTGGTTGTGTGCTTTGCTTTTTTCTTCATGATCAATCGGGCACAGACAGTCTCCTCTGATACTTAGAACAGAATCATAAAATCACAGAATCATTAAGGTTGGAGCAGACCTCTAAAGTCACCAAGTCCAACCGTCAACCCATCACCCCCATGCCTGCTAAACCATGTCCTGAAGTGCCAAATCCACACAGTTTTTGAACCCCTCCAGGGATGGGGACTCCACCACTGCCCTGGGCAGCCTGTTCCTACGCCTCACTACTTTTAAATACATTTATATGAACAATGGTGTTGACACAGACCTACTTACCTTCCACATACATTAAAAGCCCACTGCACGCACAGGAGAAGCTTACAGATGAAGACCAGGCAACTTCAAAACAAACCCAATTGTGACCAAACTTTGCAACTAATCACCCAAAAATGTACCCCGAGGAACGGCAGCCATGCAAGGCGACACCAAGCACCCGCACAGCATCTCTGCCCACCGGACCCCGTGGGCTGGGCAGGGGAACCCTCCATATCCTGGATCCTGGCCTGCCCCCAGCCCAGCACAGCTCAGAGGGAAAATGTTTATCAGGGCAGATCTCACATTACACACTAAACGCACACAGAGAAACCTAACTTCTGGCTTTAAACAGAATGCACACCTTTTCAAAGGAATGTATGAAAATGCATTTACAGTAAATAAAAACAAACAAACAAAAGCCACTGCATTATGTATCACTTTTTTATCCCCAACAGCTTCTTCCTCATCCAACAGAATCAGGAAGAACAAGCTATGCATGGCAAATGCTTGTCATATTACTTGACGCACTACTGAAAAGGACTTCAGTGAGGAGAAGGAAAATAAATACTTCTATGGAATCATGGTAGTAATACACAAATAGGCGTAAAGAAGGTCACTAAAATACGCTCAAGTTTTGTACTTTTCTTTGTGGCACTTAATAAATGTCCAGAGATTGCTCACATATCTAAAAAGTGAAAAATTTCCATGTCATCTATACTGAAGGCATTATAAATGTAAACTGTTAAGTACATAAACATAACCTTTATACCTGACTATTTACCTTAACCTATGTATTGTATTTTATAAGCAGAAACACACTACATATCCTATTTTGCTAGAATTGTTTTAATTTTTAGGAGGGTTTCTAAAATATCAAATATTATGAAACATCTGCTATAAATAAGTCTTTTTGAAAAGCACGTGCAAAAAAAAAAAAATCATGGGCACAATATCAGTCCCATTTCTGACAATGAAGAGCTTCTTGTCTTACCCAATTCTACACGTTTTAATGCTTTAACAAAACATTAACACTAGAATTTAACCTGGAGACAAACGTCATGGTCACAGTACATTTTTCTTTCACGACAACGGTTCTTCGTTGCCGCATTCACCAGGATTCTGGTTTCTGGCCACAACCGACTCTGCTGCTTGTGAGTTGCTTTGTTTTTCCATAGATGAATCACCATTATTTTTGTACTTCTCAGCAAAATAATCGGAGTCGAAGCTTACAGACAAATCTGGAGGAGTCACATAAACGTTTCCATTGTCCATTGTGACTTTATGAATCCTCTGTTTAACTCCTTTTGATTGCCACTGTGGTGCTGGTGATGGCTCCAAAGGGTTTACTGCTTCATATAATCCTTCTCCTGTTTCTAAAGTGATTTTATACTTATGCCAAGGACAAACAATACATGCATGACCATTGATATCCTGCAAGAAGAAGATAAAAATAGCAAGTCATCGGCTTCTCACATTTCTCCTAGAAGAATTTCTAGGACAAAAGACATGTTTGGTGATTAGCTGTATGGCTGTCTGCTATTTTACATGTATCTCCATTTCTTTCCATGTTATGTTCAGACAAAAGGATAAAAGTATTCAAAAAAATGCATTAGAGTTTTCGCATCACTGTATGCTGCCTCATAAATTTCATTTTGCCTACATACCTCTATTTCTCCAAGAAACAAAGGGCCTCCTTCATCTGAAACACAGTAGAACACAGCATTAATCTACGCAACAGATTTTATGCTTAATTGTTGCAACGTTGAGATCACATGTGCAAATATCTTACGGTAGCAGCGAGAATCCATAGCATGAAAATTCCCTTCGTGGTAGAAAACAACAACTTCTCTGCCATTGACCTTGGCTGTTACTCTTTTGGACTTCTTTATGTCATCTTCTTTGCCAACTAGTATAAGACCATCTGTCCCCGTTTCAACTGTTTCTGTGCTCGAGCTGTACACATCCACATCCTTAAAACACAAAAAAATCAAAAAGCCACCTTATGAAACAGTTTTTGTTTTAATTTCTACATGTAAAATGAGTGTCTCTGTCCCCGAGAAAACCCCGACCCATTTAACACGTGAGGTGAAAGGAGCAGCTGCTTTAGGAGCAGACTATCAGCAGGCACACGAAGTGAGGCACGGGAGTGCGGCGATAACGTTCCGCCAGCGCGCTCGCTGACGGAACCGGGACTGGGAAAAACCAGCTGCTGCAAACCTGATACCTGCGGCTGAAGCAAGATAAATTCTAAATCACTATGCATTTACTCTGCACTTTCATTGCCATATCCCTGGGAAAGCTACGTGCAAAAACACGCAAGGACGCTACACGTAAGATACTACAGTATTTAGCTATGCAACGGGTTGACAGGAGTACCTGCATGCAAATCCAATACTCTTTAAGCTAGCTTTATGGCTAGAAATACAAACTGACGTAAGTTGATAAAAACCTGGAAAAGGGAAAAAAAATGGTTTATTGAGAAACTGTGTTCAACCTGGCCGTTTTAGCAGATGTGTCTGCCTTTCCCTTCCTCCTCTAACATATCTCAGACGTCGCACAGCTTCACCCCAGCAGAGGACATAAGTAGTTTTATCACAAAACCTGCCTTCCCATGAAAACTGCTTACATTTAGCTACTGCCTTCCAGTTCCCTCCCAGTTCCCAGTATAACCTTGCTTCCTCAGTAAATCGGGCTAGGAAAGGTCTTTGCGCGTGCTGAGAGCCCCTGGGACCTGCAGGCGGGGGGCTGCCGCTGCAGCGGGGTGCCGAGCCACCAAGAGCCGCACCGTACCTTCGCTCCGCGCCAGATCACCACCGAGATGAGGAAGCAGATCAAGAAATGGAGGCTCAGAATAACGAGGTCCAGCATCGCCCCTCTTCGCTGCGCCTTACCGCAGCCTGCCCTGGCTCGCCCACGTCTGTGTCTTGTATCGGTGCACGCCACAGCCCCTCGTTACACGCAAACGGGGGGCAGCGAGGCCGGCCCCTGCAGCTCCATGGGCAGGGTGCATGGAGGCTCGGCACGGCAGCGGCCAGCTCTGCCAGGGCTGATAAGCAGCGGGGATGTGCTGGGGATGGCCTGATAACGTTAGAAGAGAGCTCCAGGTTCCTCCTGCCGCCTTGCTCCCCGCAAGTCCCACCACCTTCTCCAGGCGGGACGAGCCGAACCGAAACCGTGCTCAGAGCCAGGCGCTGTGCAGTGTGTTTAATCAGAATCAGCAACTGCGTGTTTCCTAGAAACCATCACACCGGGAAGGCCGGTGTCAGTAACCGTGCGGTGTTTCCAAGGCCAGTCGTTATCTGATCCGCACACGATCAGCCGTAAGCACCGGCTCTCTGCTTTCCAGTTTACAGGAATGTCCACCCAGTCTTACCTAGAAAGTGAAACGTCACTGCCAGACTCACAGGACCACCCAACAGGGCATTCACACTTACTTTCTTCAAAAAAATAAGCACAGCATGTAGCAAACTGACCACAAGAACCCGAGTAGGAAATCCCCAAATTTTTACTATCGCCTTTTGGCTGACTCTGCGTACAAACTTCCCAAACTGGCCAAAATCTTAAAATGCAGAAGCCTATAGTCAGAAACACTCTTAGGAAGACACCTCTAAAAAACAGTATACCCATAGACATACACATACAGAGACACAGACACACACACACGCGTGTATCTACACACGCCCATATACATCCAGGCCAGCATTAAGTAACACTTGGCACCAAACCTCCACTTTGGAGGTTCGATGGCTTTCCTACAGTCAGTCTGGATTTTGCACACACGAATTATCCGGGCACCCCAGTCTGAGACCTGGCTCGGCCTGTCAGCACGTCGCGGACCCTACGTGGCCCGACCGGCACAAGCAATCAATAGCCAGCGGCTTCATTTCACAGCCAAGGCTTGCGCGCTCATCTGCGACCAGCCGCAGATTAAGAACTGCCTTGGCACGTTGGGGTCCTCCAGAAGAAAGCCCTTGAGGCAATGTATACTCATTAACATGCCAATGAGTTTGTTAAACACGTGGTGGTAAAAGATTTTGTTCCCTTAAGAAAAGATGGCAGCTCAGGACTCATCATCACGACAGACCCTCTTACTGCAGGCCTACTGCTGGCCACGTTCTCATCCATGAAGTGGACATCCACCTGCAAAGCATGAACAGAAAATGAGAGATTTCAACCTAGAGCAGCCCACAGTGCAGTGAAAGCCCCAAAGCAGGCACCGGTTTCTTGCCCAGGGGAGTTGCCTGCCTCTGGGATAGGACCCGGCATAAGGGAAAGGCAGTAGACCTCCGAGGTGGTCTTCACCCAATGTCACCTTCTCCTCTTCTGCCTCAGGCCCTGTCTTGGTGCCATGATGAACAAAGACCTGCTTTCTCCTGCCTTTCTTCAAACAGCACAGACATGAGCGTTAAGGCCAAGGCCAATGGCATTCTGGCTTGCATCAGGAACGGTGTGCCCAGGAGGAGCAGGGAGGGGATCGTGCCCCTGTGCTCAGCACTGGTGAGGCCACACCTGGAGTGCTGTGTTCAGCTTTGGGCACCTCACTCCAAGAAGGACATTGAGGGGCTGGAGCGTGTCCAGAGAAGGGCAACGAGGCTGGGGAGGGGTCTGGAGAACAAGTCTGATGAGGAGCGGCTGAGGGAGCTGGGGCTGTTCAGTCTGGAGAAGAGAAGGCTGAGGGGAGACCTTCTCGCTCTCCACAGCTCCCTGACAGGAGGGTGTAGTGAGGCAGGTGTTGGTCTCTTCTCTCAGGAAACTAGTGATAGGACGAGAGGCAATGGCCTCAAGTTGCATCAGGGGAGGTTTAGATTAAATATTGGGAAAAATTTCCTTACTGAAAGAGTGGTCAGGCACTGGACCAGGCTGCCCAGGGCAGTGGTGGAGTCCCCATCCCTGGAGGGGTTCGAAAAATGTGTGGATGTGGCACTTTCGGACATGGTTTAGCAGGAATGGTGGTGTTGGGGCGACGGTTGGACCTGATGACCTTAGAGGTCTTTTCCAACCTTAAGGATTCTATGATTCTAAGCCTGGATCAGGGGACAGACGAGCGGGTGAGCATCGCCTGCCCACCCAAAGCACATCAACATGGGAATCTGCCTGCCATCCTCTCACAGCCCCTCGGGAAGTGCACTCTCCATCACTCTCTATGGTGAAATAATAAACAGTTTTGCTTGCTCCAGTTTCTCCCAGGCTGATGACCATGTTAAAACCACCCTTTCGAACACGATGCAGAGCACAAAGGCTCACACAACCTCCCCGAGTCCTGCAGCAGAACCCTGAGCTACCAACCAGCCACCAGAGTGGCACCTACCAACGGAAGCATAAACATGTAACTCTAAATAAAGTTACTCAAACATGCACAAACTGTAAGTTGATTTTCTACTAGATTTTTCATAGAATAGTAAGGGTTGGAAGGGACCTTAAAGATCATCTGGTTCCAACCCCCCTGCCATGAGCAGGTACATCTTCCACTAGACCAAGTTGCTCAGAGCTCCATCCAACCTGACCTTGAACCCTGTCAGGGAGGGGGCAGCCACAGCTTCTCTGGGCAGCCTGGGCCAGTGTTTCACCACCCTCATGGTGAAGAATTTCTTCCAATATCTCATCTAAATCTGCCCTTTCAGTTTAGAGCCTTGTCCTATCACTACACACCCTTGCGAAAAGCCCATCTCCATCCTTCCTCTTGGCCCCTCCAGCCACTGGCAGCTGCTCTAAGGACACCCTGGAGCCTTCTCTTCTCCAGGCTTACCAGCCCCAACTCCCTCAGCCTGTCCTCGTACGAGAGGTGCTCCAGGCCTCTCATCATCTACATGGCTCTTTTCCCAATCTTTTCTTAAGAGTCTGGCTGCTCAGTGCACACTGCGCTGGAAGGAGCCAAGTGGCATCTGGTGGGAATGACAGCCCAGGGGATTTGGGAACAGCAAAAAGATTCATTTTCTGCCTGGGAATATGGCTGAGTTTATGAGCTGTAGTAACTCATTGCCATACCCTGCCCTAACTCCTCTTAGCCCTTTGGGGAAAGGGAAGAAGATCAAAGCTGCACGGGGCATGGGACTGACGTGCCCTGCGGACACGGGTGTCGGGGTGGGCGGCCATCGGGGGAAGATGCTGCTGATCCCAGGGATGTGGAACCCCGGGGGAAGATGCCCACCAGTCCTGGGCAGTGCAGGGGATGAGGACCCCTTGGGGAAGATGCCGCCTGTCCCGGGCCGCGCAGGGGATGAGGACTCCTGGTGAAAACACCCGCCAGTCCCAGGGACGCAGACCCCCCAGGGGAAGATGCTGCCAGTAACGGGATGAGGATCCCTGGGGGAAGATGCTGCTGGTCCCGGGCATGCAGACCCCTGGGGAAGACTCCCGACAGTTTTGGGGATGCGGAGCCCCGGGGGAAGACCCCTGCTGGTCCCAGACAGTGCAGGGGATGCAGACGCCCAGGGGAAGATGCTGCCGGTCCCGGGGATGCGGACCCCTGGGGAAGATGCTGCCGGTACCGGAATGAGGACACCCAGGGGAAGATGCCCACCAGGCCTGGGGATGCAGACCCCTGGGGGGAAGACCCCCGCCTGTCCCGGACAGCGCAGGGGATGCAGACACCCAGGGGAAGATGCCCGCCTGTCCTGGGCTGTGCAGGGCATGTGGACCCCTGGGGGAAGATGCTCTCCAGCGCCGGGGGCGGGTGCCGTGCTGCTGCTGGCAGGCAATGGGCTGGTGCCGCGGCGGCTGTGCGGCGCCGGGACCTGCTGCTGGGCACCTGGCCCTGGCCAACCTGGTGGGAAGCGTGCCCACCGCAGTGCCTGGGGTCCTTACCTGGCTGAGCTTGGCGGATACATATATATTTTTTACTTTTTCTGGTGCGTTTCCTTGTCAGACACAATCATGGAAAAGGGCGAGATCGGCAGGATGGGGCGCTGCGACGCAGACAGTTCCTGTTCTGAGTCCAACTCGCTCATCCCTGCAAAGCCTGACGAGTACTTTGGTCACGCTTTGTGGGTTTCGTGATGCCTCGTTCAGAAATAAAACTGGTCTGCCCAAGAAACTGAGCTCTTGCTGTTTAAACCCACTGGAAAACCGTGGACGTGACTGTTTCCCTTCAGGCGGGTTGGTGCCAGACTCGTGTTAGGGAACTGGCCGGTGGTACAGGCGGAGCAGGGGGCTGAGCAGTGCTGGGATGGGATGCGCGTGCTTGTCTAAAACATGACAAAAGTCTTCTAAAACATCGTTGTATTTATCCGTGCCTGGCATGCTCTGAGGCAGAGCGATGCAGGAAGGAGTGCTGCGGTGAGAACGCGTCCTTCTCATTTAGCTCCCGTTTTATTCGTAAGGTTTCATTACACCCGCTTCACCAGCTGAGTATTTTTTGTTGCATTGACACTGCAAATTAAGCCGAACCTGCGTTTTTCTGGGGTGTAAGAGCTCTGTTTCTCCAGGACGGGGCGCAGGCGGTGTTTATAGGTGTCAGCACACACGTATCAATACCCTCCTCACGCTGATCTTCATTCACTTGTATGAAGATGACTGACAAACTGGAGCAGGTAATGGCGAGAGCTCTGTGCCCGCGATGTGAGCTGTGTGAGGGGCTGTCACCGGACCCACAAGTGACATCCCCGGTACCCAAAGGAGCAGGGGGTACGGCTGCATCCCCGCATTTGGTTGCCGCGGTGGATCCCCAGTCCAACTGATGCCCTCGAGGAGTCCGAGGCGCTGAACATGAACCAAAATGCGTTCGTGTGGTGATCCCGTGAAGCTCTTTCTCCTGCAAAGACCCTGGCTGCAGCTTCTGCGCGGGGAACAGCGTGGCCATCTGTGCCGGTTTCAGCAGCCATACAGCTTCTTTCGTGGCAGCATCTATCTCCAGGGGAAGCTGCTAAGCAGGGCTTTTCAGTCCTCAGAGTCTGCAGCGGCGTGGTGCCTTTGGGCTCTCACTAATGGGGAATCAGCAACATCAACTCTGGGCAAGGCTCCTGCTCGCGCCGGGTCTCGCTGGCTCCTCAGCAGAGGTTTTTCTTGCATATTCTGGGTGACAAATCTGCACTGGCTCACTGACATGGGACGTGCGGCTCCTTACATCCATGTTCTCCACCCAGCTCTTGCTAGCCTACCCTGTGGTCTTTTCTCTACACCTCTCTACTCTTTCCGGTGATTATCACATCTATCAAAACCGTCTCTCGGTGGGTGCTCGCCTTGCACTGGGGTTACTTGTAAAGGCACCAGATGCTGTCCAGCAGGCAGCTGTACCACCTCCATCTCAACAAGCTTCCCCCGAGGAAGTCAGGTGAAAGCAGACTTTTCTTAGAAGACGTCATTTTGACAACAGTGACCTCACGTGATGTTTTAGCAGAACTTCATTACAATAATAATTCATGTCTACTCGTAATTACTGTTGCTGATAAAGGGTCATTATAAAGGTGGGTAAAGCTGGCAGTGTGCTGAGCTTTGTCCAGGACGAAATAGAGAGTGGTGAAGCCTGAACCCCTACCCCACACACCAAGAGGGGCTGTGAGAGCATCCTGGGGGCATCTGGTCCAGCTCCCTGACCCACTGCAGCATCACACGTACCTTGGCCGCTCTTGACCAGTATTTTCAACTTATTTTCAGTAAGTTCCACTGACAGAGTTTAGATGGCTTCTCTGGTCAGGCTGTTGTAGTGTTTAACCGCTTGCAGTTCCTTCTTCATATAGTTCACCAGAACAGCCCTGCCTGAAGAACGGAGACATCTCTTTTTCTGCTCTCGGTGGCAGCATGTGCTGTGCTCCTACGAGCACCTTATTGATAGCCGAGGACTTGTCAAGGTTCCTCTGACGGCTGAAACAAACCTAATGTGATTCACAAGTCACTTATTTATATTACTTTCCTCCGAATTCTCTCATGTTTACATCTTCTTAAAACAAAAAAGCCACAAAAAAGCAGAGACAACACTCTGAGGATTCACTAGCGTTAAGAAGAATAATTGTCCATGTCTTGCCTACAACACTCCTCTAAATCAGTCTTGAACATCACTTGTTTCCCGTGTCACCGCATCATGCTGTCAATTCACGCTTTGCTTCTGGTTCTGTAAAATCTTCAGGCGCTTGGGGCTTTTCTTCCTGCAAAACTGCATCCTAGACAGTTTGTTGTTCACCATTTTAGTGCTTTTCCCCTTCCTTTTTATTTTGACCTTTAACGAGTCCATGATGAATTTTGCCTGACTGATTCCAGATCATTTTCCCCCCCCGCTAATTGAGACTACTTTGAATTTTAGCCTATCCTTGGAAGTGCTGATAGCTCTCCCAGGGTGCATTTTCTCATGTTTAATAAGAAAAAAAGTGCCTACTCCTGCATTCAAATTGCTTACTAAAGAAGTACGAAACAGTACTGCATCAAATTCTCGCAGACCTTGTTTGCTCAGCCTTACCACTTTTTAATTACTACCAAGTTTGATTGTAGCCAGTTGTTAACCTAGCTTACAGTCATTTTGTCTAGGCTCTGTTTCCACAGCTTGCTTACAATATGATCAGACAGGCCACTGCCCAAGTGTGTTCTAAGTCTGATCTCCCCACCTATTTTTCCCTTACTGACCAGGCTACTTACCCTGACAAAGGCCCCTGCTGGTTATTTTCAAGTGATTCACCGGCAAATTCATAGTGGCAGCCTCTTACCTCTCCAGTGACCACAAAGAACTTGTATTTACAAAAGTAACTTCCTTTTTGTTCATCACGACAGTGGCACCTCTCCTGCCTTCATAAGCACTTGGAGAGAAGCAGGGTTCAGAAGCGGATCAGGCCAATGCCCCTTGTAGTCTCGGGTAAAGCTGAAGAGGCTGCGCTGACCTGGCTACACCTAATAACTACACTTGATCCTGCTGCCATTCCAGCCTGCCTTCTCCCCTTCATTCCATAGCGTCTCTTCAGCGGTAATACCGCGTAACCTGTGGAGCATGTCTGAAAAACAGATTTTTTTTTTTCCTTTGTTAAGTGGCCAACCTTGCACGTTGCAAACCTCATTTACTTATGTTACAATAATGGAGATGCATTAGCATAACTAAGACAGGGTAACCGAATATGAGCACATGGTTAAATGTATCTGGTTTGGACTTAAATTAGCCCATTTCTGTACCAACACAAGCAGTCTGTTTACTGCAAACGGAGCCAGGAAGGCATTAAGGGGCTTTTGCCTTCTCTCCTTCTAACTCTTCAGAACAAAGGTTCACTCACACACAAAAAATAAATATGCAAAAGTCAAAGATTTGATTTTAACATACAAGTCGATGTTTTCTTTTTAAATAAGCATTTTAAGAAGACCAGACACAAAAAGAAGTACTGGACCAGACGTACTGACTCGGGACCCGATGGCTGCTGGTTGGCTCACGCGCCACAGAATCACCTTGTGTGGCTGCATCCCTGCCTCCTGACATTCTAGCTCTGCTTTGTGAGCTGGTACATTCCTGGGGTTTCCCTCATGATCTGGAAACCTGGCCCCGAGCACTGGGCTTCTGCGGACAGCCTGTGACACAAGAAGTCGTGACACAAGAAGCTGTTGCAAGGTATTACGGCAAGAAGTTTAGTTTTCCAGTTTGTTTTTCCATTTCACAAAGTATCACAAACTGCACTTTTGTAAGTCTAACACTTATGAAGAAGTACACCTGAAAAGCTCGTGTCTTTAAAGAAAGCACTGTCCATAGAACCGACAAAATACAATTTTCCCTAGTAATTTCTTTAAACATTGAGTCACTAAAAGAAGCACACACACAAAACACATCCAGTTCACCATATTCTGCTGTATTCTGTACAACGTACTGTGTTCTACCCAGACCTCTGGAAAGCAAACAGTTTATTTATTCTTTTTCCTGATAAATGAGCCTTCTTATGGATATATTTATGCTCTCTTCCTATGCAGCCATTCTACATTACACTGCTAAGACGTGTTTTTTGTTGACATTACTTCATCACTATCTGAACTCATTTTAGCAAGAATTCTGATGACATGTGCTACAGTGTTTGATGGTTTATTTTAGCTGTTAATTTGTTGCTTCTCTACAAAAAAAAGGGGGGGAAAAATTCTACCGTAGCGGTAAACAGTATAAGGTTAGCGTTAATGTTCCACAAACACAATGATACAAAACAGCTAAAATATTCATAAATATGTACTGAATTCTAGTGTGGTACGTAGTTTACAAAATGCATGTAGAGCATCTAGCTAGCCATCAGAAAAGACATATATTTTTCATGTTTATTTTTACTAGCCTACTGCCACTCCCGAGTATTTCATTACAGATTCCAGAAAGCATTTAGGTATGAAGTATAATCTCATCCTGAATTGTTACTATAGCAGCAGTAACTGTGATAAAAAGTAAGTAAATGTAAATGCTGCAACAATTACATTCTTCCTTAAGCAGAAGAGTTACTAGCTAAACCTTACTTTCTTCCAAAACTGCTTTGGTTTTTTTTACCACATACCTAGAAAAACATAAAATAGTATTTTTATGTTGACTTTTTGCTGCACGCTTCAATTGTATCTCCTCTGTGTACACTGCAGGTTCCAGTTCTCCACTTGTTGATGCACATTGAAAGATTGACTGTCAGAATCTAACTGCATAACGGACATTTATTCAAGCAGTTTTCATCTTACACTATGCAAATCACACTATTGCCTTTCAGAGAACTGCTCAGCTCTCAGGTTTCATCAGAGGTGTTTGCTGGTTTTTAATTTCCCACAGTGACCAGAGCCCAGATTGCTTTTCACCTGCACACATGTTCAATTCGTAGCCTATGCATATTACGAAGTTTTAAACAGCAAGGAGGGGTAAGTACCAGATCCAAAAGCAAGAGGTCAGAAGACAGACATTGAAAAGATGGCGAGTCAATCATGTATAAACTGCTGACATAGGAAGTACATGAATAAACTGCATCTGTGTTCAGACCAGTACTAGTTGTTAGCTTTTTGACTGTATTGCAACCACAACAGCCTCTCTAAGGTGGAAGAACATAGATTCATTGTGGACTTAAAATCCGTCTTGATGGAAAGTGGGGTCCAGCACATTTCACTACACTACACTGAATTTTATAATCCCTGCTTTAGTCTGGCCTTAGAGACAGAAATTCCTGTTGCATTCTCATGCTTAATACCCTATCTTTTTGCAACCAGGTAAATATTCCATACACACAGTTAGTACTTACGTACTACCCTTCCTATGTATACTTCTGTATTACAGAGTTATAGCATGTAAAAACCTAGATTTGTTGTGCTGGCTAGTTACATAAAGTGCTTTTGGCTTTCTTACACAAAGTGGTAATTGTTTGGGCATCTTTGCTTTCAGTAGCTTACATCAGACAGTAAGTCTAACACTTGAAATACAGCACAGTATTACAAATGCAGAATGTCTTCATATCCTCAATCATACTAAATCTAGGCTGGTTTGTTTACTCACTTTGACCAAGCCACCTGTCAATTGCATTCTCGTATTTTTTTGGTTCCTTTAACCAGTCTTCATGCCACCTAAGGTTCGCAATAACATTTGAGTAATTCTGACCCAAACTTTGTTTCCAGCTCATAAACTGTCTTTTGTTATACTCCTGAACAGAAGAAGAAACCTTTGGGTAATTTACTACAGAGCGGAGTATTTTGTCCAAGGAATGCACAATTACTGGGAACTTTATGGCAACGTTTGTTAGCTCATCTGGATCTGCAGAAAGGTCTGGAACAAACAAAAAGTCAGTTAAGAGCCAATTTGCAGTTAAGTAAATTAATCAGTCAGTCAGGACATAGAAGCTGTAACATACCAAACAGTTGTGGAAGTACTGAACAGCCATCTGAGTACGCGATATATTTCCATTTGCCAGTTCGAAGCATGTACGTGGAAGAATTCACGTTGCATCCGTGGAACTCGCTCAACACCCACGGGGGCCGAGGCGCTCCGGGTGACACTTCGTTTTCAGCCTTTCCACGTAGCAGCGGTATAAGAGAATATCCACTGAGGTTCTGCGGGACAGGAATTCTTGCTATATCTAAGCAAAGATATACAGAGTCAGAACGCTACTGCAGTTATTGTGATTAAAAAAGCCTAATGTAATGCTACAGGTGTCTGAACATAAATGCTATTGCAATAATAAAACACGCATTCCTAACTACTCTTGTTGTAGAACACAGGAACCCAAAAACACGCAGGTAATACAAAACATCCTTAAGGAACTTTTCAAGGAGAGGTGTCTACCATCTTGACTGGCATACCAGTGCCAGCTATGTCTAAGTCAATCTTTGACAGATGTTAAACTCGATTGTGCTAGCCTCCAGTGACAGGTGGTGCTTTTTTATTTTTTAAATCATGTTTTTATACCCTTCTGCTCTAACCACCTCAGGCAAGAGGAAGAGATTGTGATAGCATGAAAGGACCCTAAAAGCTCCACATCCAACATGGTCTAACCACTCCTTTCTTTGACAATAACGGTTCTAAGCTCCTATGCAGCATTCTTGATCAGTGAATAACAAAACACTTCACAGACGGTGGCCATTATGGTTATCACCTATGCCTGGTGGGGAAACTGAGGAACCGAGCCACTTGTTTCTCTGGTAGATCTGGAGATAAATATGGTATCAGGGGTGGTATCGAAACAGTGCACAGATGGAGAACACTGGATGATTTGGGTTGTTGGCCTTGTTGGGACTTCTTGCTGCCTGAGGAGGACTTGCTCAGAACCATGTGTCAAACACCAAAGAGTTAACAAAAGGGAGCGGTTTGACTTGAACAACAAGGTTGGATCATCTTATTGGACAGAAGTACCAGGGGACGGCCCAACACTCAGATCAACTGTGTGACACCTGGGGTGAAGCGAACTAACACTTCACAGCCAGATGTTGCTTCAGTTAAAGATGAGAAGGCCCCTGCAAACATGTAGCAAGCTCCCTGCCCCCAGGGCACCCCAAAATGCTGAGTCCCGCTTCTGATGACACAAAATGCTATGCCAAGAGCCAACCAACACATAATAATTGACGTACTCCCACCCCACCAAGATCTTCCAAAGATTTTTCAAATGTATAAAACTGACACTTGAACACCCTCTTTTGGAGGAGGAGTCAAGCGAAAACCTTACCTGACGGACAGGTCAACAGGCCTGGACCTCTTTGACCCCCCAAGAAGGGATGCCTTTTTGGTAAGAGTCACGCCTCCAGCTTTGTCAGATGTATCCGCCGGAAAACAATATTAACTAAAGCACTGAACTATTAACGAGCTCAATTTTTGTAGACAGACAGTGCATTTATCAACAGCAATCCTGAATCTGTGATACTCGCCGCTTGCATAAATTACCTGTTGTTTCAACTTTGCACAACTGTCTCACCGAAAGTCCCTGGGAGGGCTCTGACAGGCAAATGTTGACTCTGACAAGCAGCTACACACCTAACCCCTTAGACATAAGCCATTGACCAAGTCTGGGATTTGGAGTGAATCAAGCCACACGTAGGCTCCTCTCTGAGAAGTTTAGGAAGCAAAGAGGTCCGCTCTGAACTTCCTGACTCAACGGGAGGGCTTTTCCCCCTTGCTGCTTATCAGACTCATTGAAATCCTTTAATGCGACAGATGACTTCACAGCCTACTAGACGGCCCCTAGACGCTGCAACTTGAATAATCTCCTCAGTATCACCTTACATCACAAGTGTCTCCAGCTCCCAAAGACCAGGTCAGTATTAAGAGGCTGCAAAGATCTCTCAGAGACATTCTGAAAAACATAGTTGAGAATCCCAAGGATGTTACCTAAACTTCAGCATGCCCTAAAAATGTGGTATGACAGTATCACTATTTTTAATCACCCTACTGAACACAGCATGCAAGTCATTCAAAATTCAACACCTTCCATTTCACAGAGCACTATGGCAGTATTTTATCTTCTGTTTTACGCTGAATGGTGATAGTGCTTATAGATTGCCTACAGGTGACTTTTCTTCATCAGCACGTATCTTCCATTTTCTCATCTGTTTCTACAGCATATATACCTGTCATTAATCTGTAAATCTTCCTCTAGTAAATAAAAAGGCCTTCCTCTTCAGTCATCCTAACCCAGTAATGCTATTAATTGCAGTAACTGCATTCACCACATGCAAAGAATGCTCCAGGCCGGCACCTTCAGTAGCTCCTGCTTTTCCAACAGAGATCTGAAGGTACTTCCATGCAGACCAACAAAGCCAGTGCTCTCTGGAGGAAGGGTTATACTACATCCTGGTCAAAAACGGAAGAGCTGTTACGCTCCTGGCTGAAATATCCCTATCACACTGATTCTGCTGGAATCAAAACATACCACACTTGCTACCAGGTGCGCCTAATCAAGTCAGTAAAGGAGGAATTGTTCAGTAAAGCATTTGGATGGGGTCTTTAAGAGAGATCACTGCCCTGAGAGGAAGCAAAGTGAAGGGATTACATTTATCATGAAAAAAAGACTTAAAATCTGTTTCCTCACTAGTCAGCAGTAGCACGCAGCCTGAAGCGGTAGTAAATGACAGAGATGGTTCTTCATGTTTTCACATTCATCTTCATGTATGTGTGCTTTTTGACATTCAGATTACAGGAAAGGGGAAGTGACAGAACTGAAGGAAAGGACTTGTAAACACAGAGTTCTGGGAAGAAAAAAAAGGAGGAAAAGAACAAGACGGAAGGGTATTAAACCACCTGACTAATTATGTTATTTGGGGAAAAGGCACAAAGAAGAAAAAAAAGAGATTTTTACCTCTACACACAATACCACAACTTCTGCAAGAACCATATATAACACAGACTGCTTTATATATATATATAAGAAATTTTATATCAAATTTGGAAGAGAAAACTACTCAGATTATATCCTATTTTCAAGGGGATAACTGCTTCAAAAGTTCTAAGAACATACAGGCAGATCAATATCTTTTGTTCTGGTTTTAGAAAACCAACTTCATATACAAAAGGATTTTTACTGGGTTTTGCTGACAGAACTACAGTTTTATCTACTGGCCCACATTGTCTCAGGTGATTGCAGTGTACATGACACTTCTTAAAGACAGCTTTGCAGACTGCCTTGAAAAGAACATTTTTCTGATCAGTAGCCTAAAAGATCCCAGATAAAGCCCAGAAATGGCTACTTCACCTAATGTTTAGTTCCAATGAGGTTCATCTGCAGCATGCTTTATCACAGGTAACTGTTCAAAAATTCACTCTCAAAAGTAATTTCCATCTCTGTGTAAGTATTTCGATGTCAGTCCTTTTTATTTGTTTCTCTGCCCCATAATGACTATTTCCAAATCCAAGCAGGTAAGAATGGATGCCCATTATCATACCTTACTGTGCTTGCCCGTATCAACTGTACATTTGCTATACAATGTCTTTACCATGTTTCTTCCACGTGACCCTTCATAAAGCATAGTCCTCTGATAAGCTAATGAAGCTGCTGTCAAATTTTTTTTCAAGTTTAATCTCATCTCTGGATGCATTTACACTGTAATTTCTATAGTGAACTGTTAGGTATGAAGGCTATTAAGAATTACGCATATCTAAAACACATCTGATTGATTTTTATCACCTTTTTTTAATAACAGGTAATCCTATATATAATCCTTCACTGTAATTGTGTTGGTGACAGATATAGTACTGAGAAACATCATCAGCTCCTTTATTTAATTTTTACATCCATATTTAGCATTTTGTATTAAGTCCGTACTTATGCTCCACAGATAAGTTATCTCCTGTTGCGTTACTACATTGCCTCACCAAGTGGAGATGTAATTCCAACTATAATACCGATGCATAATAATAATAGTAGTGGGAAAAAAAAAAATCATTTGAAATGACTTAACTCACCAAGCATAGTAGGATATATATCCACGAGAGATACCACATGTGGTACTTGCTGCTGTTCTTTTACACCTGGCCCCATAACTAAAAGAGGAACATGGGAACTTCCTTCATACATGCTCATTTTGTAGAACTGCCGGTGTTCCATTGCAAGTTCTCCATGATCTGCCGTAAATATAACAATTGTTCTTTTAAGAAGCCCAGTATCTGTCAGAGCTGAAATAATCTCACCTGCAACAAGAAAAAGATACTGAAAAGGATACTTTCAAAATATTCCTTCCAACTCCTGTACCTGTAAAGCAGCATGCAAACCCCAAGGAATCCTAGATGGAGGGCTGGAAACGCCTCTCTCTGCCACAGAAGAGGGACCAGAATAATGTAGACTCATCAATGAGTTGCAGGAGTCTGGTTCCAAATGAAGTGTCGAGAGCACTGAACAACAATCATAAACTGTTCAAAAGGCAAGGATGCACCAGAGGACAAGCTGCATTTTCGCTATTGTCACTTCTAGCATAACTAATAATAGTTCTTTCAACAGCAGTAACATAGGTCAGCAGAAGGCCTGCGACTACATTTAGCGTGGAAGACTTTTGACGCTGTCCACCTTACACATAATCAGTGGAATTCTCTCCTTCCTGTGCCTATATCCTCGCAGGAGACCCCTGGATATACATTTGTGCAGCGAAGACAGGGCCATGATCAGTGAAGTCCACAATGAAGAAAGCACTTACACATCTTTAACATCAAAACACTAAGATGATTCTTGCTTAAACAGACTAGTTAAAAACTTAAAATACATTATCAAATTAAACCCCACTGCAGATACTGTGCAATACCCTCATTCTCTAAAACTGTCAGGCTCCCATTGATCTCTTTTCTTTCATAAAATGTGGACGACTAATTCTGTGTCTTTTAAATTACTTTGTAATTCTAACATTGCTAAAAAGACCAGTTATTTATTAATGAATTCTATATTACAATGCAAGGAAATTCTTATTCTTTCATGGTCTCTTTTAAAATCAAGAAATAAAATACTGTAAATGAAGACCAATTTACATTTTAATTTTTAGGTATGTAGACCTTAATCCAAATTAATTAGATAGTCAGAATTCTTCATTTTTTTTTTCTTCTTCTTAGCTTTCAATAATGTGCTGCTAAGGCAGACTTCAAAGGTAACCTTACTGTTTAGTCTATGTGTAATAGCTGTCATCCAGTCTATACATTTGAAATCAATCTCCAGTGAAACTGCTTATGCCCTAAAATTTTTCTTTCCTTTCAGCTTTGCTTTGCTGGTCTGTCCCCTTCACAATTGTTTCCATTATTTCAGTTAGCACTTCATCAAAGAGTATTTAGTTCCCCTTGCACATGGGTCAAGCAGCGTTTTGCTCCATTTACTGGGCTTTTGCAGGGTCTCTCACTGATGGTTGTCAGTACTTTTCAGCATGCTCTGAATTCACCTTGCAATAGCCTTAAAAGCTATCCCGTTATTTATCATATAGATGGATTAAGCAACACCCATGTGACTTACTCCCAGATCTAAAGTGTGATTCTTTTTTTTCCAGAAGAACAGCCCTATCAGCATTTTAAAAAAATCAGGACAAGAAAACCCACTGCATAATGAAACATTACCTACCTAGCATGGCATCTGTCTCCGCACACATAGCATAATAAAATGCTCTAATATTTCTCACTTCCTGCTTTGTAAACTCTCCTGTGCAATTCTTCGTGTAAGATGAATAATAGTCTACTGGATGCATTTCTGAAAGAGAAGACCACTTGGGTATTTTAATAGCTTCATAAGTTACCTAAAAATAAGAGGAAATTAACATTATTTTAGCAACTGAATTGAACAATTTTCTTAAAAACCCGATTTAATTTAAAACTTTTTAGCATAAATTCATTTCTCAATTTGTGGTCCAGGAAACACCAGCTGCTTCTTTGTAACACGGTGCTGCTACCTCCTCCACACCTCCCCTCCGCGTCCACAGTTATCAAGCCACTTTAAGAGAGCCCTACAAAAATCAGTTAGAAACTAAGGCTAGGAGCCAGAAATATGTGCTTTGCCACCTGATACCTTTTTTTTAAGAGATACTGCTGAACAATTTTCTAGAACTGCACTCTAGTGTAAGTACAGAAGTATTGGCATAGTATCTCATTAACTACAGAATAACTACAAACCACATACATCAAAAAGATCAGGTGTTACGTGAGCCTACAGAATAACACAGAAATTTACTCAGTCTGGTCAAGTCTCCAGGGCAGTCGATGACTGTTAGAGATTGGTTATAAAGATTTATTATAGAATAGAATAAAATCATAGAACTAGAACGTAGATTCAGCTGTGTAAACACAGCTGTGTTAAGAAACCATACAATTGGTATGTTGCAATTGGGATAGAAATTAATTGTACGGATTGTATCAAACAATTTACAAAAGAAGCTGAGACGACCCTGAAACCAGCGAGGGAGAATTCTACGAAGACAGAAGAATAGAAAGAACTTAATAAATTATGTACTGAAAGGAACGGAACGGTTGCTTAGAAACTTATGAAGATTCTAGACTTGATGTCATCGGTTTAATAAATGTCTATAAACTGGTCTAGTGAGTTAAGCTTTGCCACACACTGAGGTGATGGCCCAACTCTGAGTTGTGAATAAAGCAATACCTAGTGTAACCCACTCGTGTGAGGATAAAATTTTTAACAATGACAAGTCTTGACATCTTGATAAAAATTATTCACTACATTAGTTCAATTTTCTAATACTTTCCCATTTGTTCCTACAGGTATCAATCTATTTAGTTAAAGAAGTATAAGATCAGTTTCAAACTAAAAAGCCGGCGCCAATCAGTTACAAATAATGCCAGATTTGTGTAGTGAAACTGGCACGCTCACAGATACTGCGTGCTGCAGTACTAGCTCTAGAGCCTCAAAGTCAGACATTCACATTTTGGCCCAGGCAGTCACACTTCTAAGCATTCCCTTAAGCAAGTGCTGCGTTTAAGTGTTAATTACTTCTATATTGTAGGCTTAAAGCACAAATTACCACAAAGCATAGAAGATGTAATCTCAGTATGGAAAACTTAAGTTTATTAAATAAACCCACACCTGTTGCTCTCATTTACCTCTGAAAATCTTCTCTAATAATGCTGTGGCCTAGACTATGGCACAGCAACTCTGGCACCTGTGCAGCACGTTTCCCAGGCTGGCCCAAACTTGGGCAGCACTGGTTCCTGATAAAATGAGACATTTACCATCCAAGAAGCTCCATGCAGCACAAAAACAGCTGGACCAAAGTCATCTCTAGAAGCATTACTTCCCTGTTTATTGGTGCAGCAGTTTAAGTATCAACCCCTGCTGAACTCCGTTTGGTTTTTGCCCCATGCTGTGGCAAGGACAACTCAGAGCTGTCTGGTGAGCTACTAGCGTAGTGTCTGTCTTTCCAGCACATGGTAAATCTTTGACCACCAGTGCTGTTATGGCCATGCGTTCCCATACCCAGAAAGCTCCACCTCCCTCAACAGTCAACATTCTGAGTTACCTAGCAGATGTATTAAGTCATCTAAACAGTTGGTAAGACGGCAAGAGTTTAAGCGCCCATAACATAGGGATAAAACCTGGCTTTGTAATAGGCAAATGGACATACCAAACCCTAAGTTTTCTCAGGCCCTACAGAAAATAGGCTGCAAGAAGAAATCATGCAAGATAAAATAAAATCAGACAACTGCTTCAGTAATCTTCCTTTGGTTGAAGGTCCTTGGCTACACGAAGTCACATTTTAGACTCTTCAGAGGGTATTTATTAGTTGCTTAAGACATAACGGGGCAAAAAAGTGTTCCTCTCCACCCACGAATCATCATAAGACTGAACCCTTTTCTACAGGACTACAACCTCGTTTTAAGGATTCACAAAGTCATAATCCCTTTGTCTGTCTGTCGTAATTCATACCTAGGAACAAAGCCACATGCCCTGAAAAAGTGTCAGCTTGTGCAAAATACAGGGGACCATCGGCTTAGCAGCACAGGATTTCATAAACATACTGTGTTGATACTCCATTCTCTATTAGCTCCCCAGTAAACATATAATTTAAGTTCTTCACTTATGCACTCACACTTCTTCATGAGACTGATCTCTGTCGTTTTCAAAGACTGCTTCTTCCATAGCCAAAAATTCCAGAAGAATCAGACAACGGTCAATAAATGGTAACATGTGGTTCAAATAACTAAGTATGCAGTGGTGGAAAGGACCTCAGCAAATTATGAAGTTTAAGTACTCTAAATGGATTAAGGATTACAAAAAAAACTGTCAGAGATGTTATAACTCTCTCTGCCACTTGAAAAAGGGTACCCCCACTTCAAGACATGTCTAACCAAGCAACGAGCACCTACAAAGTTTTCCTTAATATCCAAGCTAAACCTTGCTTTTTGCAAATCAAGGTCGTTTCCCCATCCTCTTCCTCTCCCCACAAACTTCTCATCATTCCTAGAAGAACCTACATCCCTCGTCATTACAAAAATTTCACTTCTCTCAACCTTCATTTGTCTATCCTTTCTTCTAAGTCTTTATATTTATGTTGCACCCAGATAGATTTTGCAGCTCTCCAGTAGAAAAGGCCACGAGTCATATAAATTGCATATGTTTGTTTTTTTTTGAAGCAAGCATGAAGTCTTTTCAAACCTAATTCTCAAGTCTTCAGCTACAGAGAATCTTAATGCTGTGAAAGCTGTTGCAACCCATTTATGTTTTATGACAGACAATGGCACCTGAAGACCACATAAGACAGGGAAAAATTATTTACTACTTCTTTGAAATTGAGTGCTACCTGTTAGCTTTCCACATATGGACATAATGGGACTTCTATGCACTGTAAAAACATTCAAAAGCTACAGTAGCACGGAAAGAAGTTAACAGAAAAGATTTTGACTTCTGCTGTGTCTTACTACTACACATTCGAGGTTTGTATTGTAGGAAAACTCAATCTCTCGCTATAGAACTCAGACAGAATGATTACATATAGCTTTACTTACAAAAGCACAATACAGCATGTTATAAACCATGAACTTCAGACCATTACTGAACAAAATTACAGCTATGGCAATAATTTCATTTTTGTTTAATGTGTTTCTAGCCATTGAACCTCAAATTTCTTTGATTCAGTGACCACTGCTAACAAACCCTTTCCTACAACAAACTCCTCACTTCCATTTGCTTAGCTTTAAATCAGTAATGTAATATCTCATCCAAATATTTCTCACTGAAATATCACAACTGGGTCTCACTTGAAATAAAACATGGTTCATAAAAAGCAGTTATAAATAAATTTGTATTTAAATTTCATCTTCACATACCTTTTCCAGCCAATACGGAGATGTTAAAAATGTAGACGATCCAAAATTTTCTCCTGCATAAGGTGATGGATATGGGTGTGGTAAATTTAGTCCCAAGTAAAGAACAAATGGTTGAGTGAGGTTGATGGCTTCTTCCTTTATCCAATTTACTGCTTTATCAGTATTCCGCCAATCTGCTTCCATCACTCTCACATGCTTCCTGTCACCAGTGAGATTTACCATGGGTCTCCCTTCTTGCCGGAGCAGGAAGTCAACATCCCTAGTCCAGGCTTCCACACGGTTACTGAAAATATACACAAGATACATATTTTGTGGAAAATGCTTTCTTCACATTTCCTCCAAGTCAAAAGAGCTAAGAATCCCTGAAGAACTTCCCCTCTGTTTGTAGTTGCAGTCTTGTAATTTCTACATAAAACAGAGTTGTTATTCAATTAATCAATAGCTATTGTGCATCTATTTTATTCTGAAAGCTTTAGCCATTTTTTTCTGCTTCTGAATCTTCTTTCTTTTTTACTATGACTTCATGTCAGAAAGGTTCTTCCGACATCTGCAGAATAACATTTAGGAATAGCATTTCCATCTTGTTGACCCTGCTCCCTGTTCTGGCATGGATTCACATACTATGTATTTAATAAACAGGGCCTTCAATTTTTGTGATTTGAAAAAGTCCTACGGGAAATGACTTGGCTCGAGAGGGTGTCTTCAGAAGCAATGTTGTGGTTTTGGATTGTACTATCACAACATTTTTAAACACTTTCACTTACAACAAAAATATTTTTATATAGTTCATAAATCCTACCAGGAAAAGGGGAAAAAAGAGGAGAAGGGTGCAGGGAGAAAGCAAGAAGGGGTCGGGGGGGGAGCTGGAGAAGACTTCAGTGATAAATATTTTTAGACCAGACTTTCTAATGTCAAGTCAATTGTTGACTCTAAAACGTCGAAAAATTCGAGCTGAAGATACCCTTGTTTGTTTGCCAGAGTGAACAACACTACAACTGCCATAAACAAGGGTTGAAAGGAAACAGCCCATTTAAGACCTCAACTAATCTTCATTTTGTTCATGGTAATTTTGATATAATGAAAGAAATGTTAAAATAAAATATGAAACTGCTCAAGATTTGATCGCATACTTTCTTCAAAACACAGCATTATTATTACAGAGTATCTAACCAGTTTTGTCCCCACAGGAATTTTTTCAGTACACTTTTAACCTCCAGAAAAACAATTCAGAATTATCTGTAACAACAGGGTTTTATTTAATGTTTTAACTCCTTGTTTAGGCTCACACTTACAAGGTAAACAGGCTTGAACAAATTACTTAGAACAGCTAAATGGTCTATAGAGCAATCATGTTTCATAAACATTAAAAGGGAACGATGGTAAAGGGTTGCATGGCTGTGTGCGTGTGTTCATGTCAAATTGTGTCTAATGTCGTAATTCTGACTTCTACAGAACAATTTATTATGCAGGCCACAGGCCAATCTGACTATCCAATCAGAATGAGTATAAGATCAAGTTAAAAAACAAAAACAACCCCCTGAAAACTCATACCACCACCACCCCCCATCCCACTTCAGATCCTTCCCACATTCTGGATTAACAAAGGAGATGTTTTCTTGGACACATCCAAGAGAAAAACGAATCCTCAAGCAGAAGAGGAGAAAAAGATACACCAAAACAAGAACCTTCAAAAAGCCAGGTGGAGAGTTAAAAAAGGGGGCAATACCAGATTCAAATGTTGAATTTAAAAGGAAAGAGCAAGGACTTGACAGATAATTATTCAAAGGCTTTAGAAATTAATTCAAATTTGCAACACTTTCAATGAGAATGAAAGGGGATCGTATCTCCTTTGCTGGCAGATTGTACTCCAGCGATTGTAACAAACATACAATGGAAAAATGCAGATAAATAAAGGATGGGAATACAACAATGCAACACCGAAGATAAAGCTTAACAAACTACCATCATTATTAACCCAAGTGAAAGTAATTACACGACAGTCAGTAACTACATCTATTTCAAATTTTAACTGAAGAAACAAGAAAGCAGAGGCTTCATGTATTCAACAGTCCAGAGGCTGATGATCCGTCTCTTCCTCTCATGTGTATGTCAGTACATATTTCTCTGTATGCACTTCTGAGAAGCTCTCTTCCTCAAATCTCATTAATTCACAGCTTATCTATTAATCCACTCATAACTATCTTATGACTAAGTCACATTCAAATGGATACTTCGTATATTTCACGATGTATTTGTATTTTTAAGATGGGTAAACTTCCTTATTTACAGACATCATTTCAGTCAGCAATGTGCTATTTGCAATAGGTTAGGACAAAGCAGAACCAATTTACATCCCACAAACACTGCAGAAAAGTTAACAATTATTTTTTTATTAGGTAAATACAGAATTGGGGAGCAGTGGTGTTTTTGTCTTTTAAAGAAACAACACATGTGCTTAAGAAAAGTTTCTAAAGTGATAATACCGCCCGTTGCATTCTGTCAAATGTTTGTCAGTGTCAAAAGTCTTTGACAAAAGTGTTTCTGTGGAACAAGCTGATCTCCACTGAATCTACTACTCTTCTTGCATTAGCTATCTGTTCTATATCCCTTCACTAGTCTCCTTTTTAACAGAAATTAAAACAGCAGGACATTTTCATTATCTCCACAATGAACGGAAAACTTTGTTATAACTTTTCTACGCTATTTATAGATTAGTGAATTGGCTACTTAGGGTTTTTAAATGTCTACACAGATACCACGTTAGGAATGAGACGTACGTTTTTGTCTGACTGAGGAATTGTCTCTGAAGTTTTCATTTTTGAAATTGATGTCTGTGTAAACTGCCATTTAAAAATTCCTCTTGTGTAGGCACAGAAAAGTTGGCTAAGCACGTGTTTATTTTCATTTATTCTCACGTCCTACCCTCACTTACTCAAATAAGAGTAAGGGCTTGATCACGTTAGGTACGGATCTCATACTCTCACTGCAGGGAAAGTTAGAAAAAATGCATCAAAAAATTTGCACCAGATAAAAACATAAGATAAAAGATAATAATTAAAAACAGCAACACCACAGACTTTGCAGTACTTTTCTGCTGTCTCTGCAGCACGAAAACAACTCAGCCTCACGGGACTAAAAGCTATGCAAACATGGTGTGATTATACAGTTACATCATAATTTGTGTTTGTGAGACTCAACCCTATCACTAAAGTAGATGAATCTCTACAAGGCAGAAAGAGAAAAATCAAAGTACATGATTGTAACTCCACCAATACTGGTGCTGCTGCAGTTTTGCAAAACCCTGAATTGTCTTCATTTCTTTCTCATCTCTGGAGACTTGTAACAAAAATATTTGGAATGGTATCAACAGAACCATTCAAATGTGAGAGTACCAGACAGAGTAAGTACAAGATCAAGGTTAAAGCGATGGCGCATATCAATAGCCAAAACATGAATGGTATCAGCAAAACAGGTCAATACTGAAGGAGGGGCCGTCGGTGTTAAGATCACCGTACAGATCACTCGTCAACAATATCCTGATAACAGGACGGCAACTAGATCATTGCATGCTCTGTGTCCCATTCCTCTTCCTGTTATTCCAACAGAAAAACAGAATACAGTAAGATAGCCACAATAAAGAAACAAAAAGGCTATTTGCCTAACGTTCCTGAAGACTGAAGCAAACAAGATTTCAAGGCAAAATATCACACCAGAGCAACTTTTTGCTCCCAAAGAGTGTAAAATGCCTATGCAAGATGCCATTTCATCATTGCCAATCAACAGGAAAATAGGAAAGACCTCATCAGATGACATCCCTTGTGCTATCACATGCCAGCAATCCTGTTCAGACTACTTGAATGCAAATCTTAGTACAGGTGAGTATCTTTGTCAGTATGAGATTGTGAGTTGGCAAGTTTACAAACTTACAAAGTTAAGCAACATAAAAATTAGGTTCCTCTTCTATACGGTCTCACATTAAGGTTCTCTTTGCATTAATTCCAGAATTTGAGAACTAAGGACTACCTGTTTGTTCAGCTTTGCACTCCGCACGTGACAGCCTTTGTACTGAAGCCAGAATTCACCTATGGTCTTCAGCTCAGGCAAGTAAAAGCAAGACTTCTGTGATCCAGACATCTATACGCAATCAACCTTCTTTTCAGTGCCACCTTTGTGGTCCAGTTATCATATGAACAGCCAGGAACTTCTGGAATTACTTAGAGCTGCTCTTCTTTAAACCTGGAGTGACTTTAATTTAGAGATAAACAGACTGCAATGCTATAAAACATTTCCTCTATCTCAGTGAAGGTCAGGGTGAGTGCATACTACATACTATTTAGACAACAGAATTTCCTCTAAACAACAACAATTAAGACTAAAAGTATAAGGGTCTGTATAATACTGCAGATAATTTTCATTTTTCACAGCAATTTTAATTTACTGAAAATTTGTTCTAGAAATGCTTAAGAATGATGCACCCACAGAATCCTTTCTGTCTTGCTTCATTACCTACAACAAAATCCGACGCTTTGCTTTCTCAAAGAATGGTCTGTCACTGGCACTTTACAGTATGCCGTTATGACTATGCTCTTCTGAAAGACGTGAATGCCTGAGGCAGCCACAAGAAACCATCTCTACACCGCAATAACACAAACATCTGTAAGCGTTCATCTTAATGTTCAGTTGTTTCTTGCCACAGAGGAAAATTTCCTAATATTCATACAAGGAAGCACAAGGAATCAGAATAATACTACAGCAGATGACTTTTTAGGGTGTTGTACAAGTAATCGTTTCTTACTTGAAAAAAAAAAAGTTTTAAGAATAATGCAGTCTTCAGGAAAAAAAAATTCAAACCAAAAGACCAGAGGTTGAACACCCATCTGTTCATAGTTAGATGCCAAGTTACTAAGAGGAGCTGCAGACAGAGACAAGAGAGAAGCATCAGTAGTACACAAATACATACACTGTCTGCTAAAGTAAGTAAATATCAAGTTTTTGCTAAGTCTGTGAATAACCTTTTACTTCCAGCGTAGAACTGGAATATGGAAAACAGGAAAAAAGCTTTCTTTTCTTTTTTGACAGCCTTAAACTGCAGAGGAAATTGTTCCTTTGGCCAGATTCTGAAGTGGATGCTACTTATAAAGAATTTTGTAGATAAAAAGCAGTGTGCACAAGCAACATACTATGAACGACTAATCTGATCTTTCAACTTCCGATTGCTCATTTTAGTGAGGGAAATGAGGAAATCTTAAGTAACCTGTTTAATACAAAACAAAAAGCTATTCTCTATTATTATGTCAACAACGGACACGACTATTGATCAGGGAGAGAGTTTTTATGAAGATGCACTACACAGAAGGAAGATACCAAATTTTGTCCCAGTTGTCCAGACGCATTATGCTTATTATTTTTTGAACATAATGCTGTTAGTCTCTAAATGTTTAAGTATTTTTCATAAATTGCTATAATTCTAGTCACATTTTAAAAAAAACAAAACGCTTTACAGCATAGGAAGTACAGCACAAGCCTGTGAAAACATATGGCTTTCAAAAAAAACCAAAACCACCTCGTGTTTTGTGATAGATTTAATATTCAAGTATTATCAAATGTGTTTCTTTGTTCCGCTTTTCCCACTGCTAGTATAATCAAGCCAGGAAGTCTCAAGGCAAGGTAAAAACGGTTTATGAATTTCACTTAGGGAGCAATACCAATGATCAAAAATGATCTTCCGTTCATGTTGGGCAAAACCACAGTCTTGATATTCACCTTCCAGCTACAGGTAAAAGCCAAACTGCATATGCATGGGATATGCTTGGTTCTGCGTAGAGTCACAGGAGAGACCCCTGTTAGGTTCCTAACACAATTTTGTTTAAATTAAAGCTACTACCACTTCAGTCAGAGACCAAAACCACTTGCCAGATCATTACATGATTCATACACTCCTGTTCATTACAAGAGAATGCATCTGATTACCTTATGGAATGATGTCCAGAAGTATAGTCCAATTTCCCATACTTCTGTGTGCGGTACCCATGCTTCTCCATGAGATCCATCCACGTTACGTAATCTGGATCTAGACCTTTGAAGTTATTCCAAGATTCTGTTACATGAGTGAAAAGGCCACTCCACATAGCTGGGGGGCGGAGGAAAAAAAAAAGCAGATATGGGTTTTGACAAGTGATACTTCCTGTCTAAATGTAAGTTCAATATAATTGAGAGGGGATCAATCTTCTCCTTATTTTAGAGGTAAAACGTCCACATTGTGATCCAATACAGCAGGGAAGACAAAGTGTTACTCTTCCAAATCTTTTTTCATCACCAACACAAATAACAACATCTGCCAAAATAATCCCCAGAATCACAGAAGGTGGTCTCATCTTTCCAGGCACTATGCAACCATTACATCAAGGCTTTCTGTAGATCAGGAAATATTGATTGAGAAAGAAAATGTCACGGTAGCACAGATTCTGATGAAACATTTATGTATTTAGAGGTGTTCCAGAGTATTCTCTCATCTTACTTCAGTTAGATTTTCATGTGAATTTAAAGTTAAGTATGTTAGCGGAGGGAATTAGAGTATATTATTTCTACAAATCCTATATGCCCTCAGTTTTATCCTTTTCAGGTAATCTACTTCACTATCAGATGTAGAAACAAAGCGAGATTATTGAAGAAGAGGCCAAGAAGTAAGAAAACCAAAGAAAGAGTTGCAAAGTAACTACATGGAAAGTTTTTATTAGCAAATTCCCATGCTTCTCTGCAACTTCTCGAGATTCGTTCACTTTTCCCAATGCTAATTTAGAGTCAAATTAGTCCTACAATGAAACTAGGCTGTTCTATAAGCAATAGACATACCCTGTAAACACAAATTGTGTGTCACCCCAACCCCATACCACTGCAATACCCCTACTTTCCGCACCCCACAGTCCTCCTTCCCACCATCTCTTGTAGTACCATCCCTGACACCTCCAGAACAGATGTACCCTCAGTTACTTGCAGGTCTCCAAGCTACTGGGTGGGTAAGAGATGTCGCGCTGCTTCAGAGCTACACTTGTGATGACTGACCAGTGGTCATGGTGATGTTGATGGACCACCTAAAATGCTAAAAGGAATTGACAAGTTGTTGAATTCATCATGCAGCCTCTTCCTCACTGGGAGCACCAGCTGCTATTTTCACAAAATTTCTTGAAATTAAATAACCGAACACGAGATTCTTTGTCTCAGCAACAAAGACTGGCTGAAAGACTTAAAAATCAAGAAAAATGTAAGACTGACAGCATGTTCACGTAATCTCACTCACTTAAAATGTGACCTTGAGAATCACAAAAGGGGACTAGTTACCAATAAGTGGAATACTAAACACTAACACTAAATTTGACAGCCTGTGCCTTCCGCAGTCAGGACAGGTTGTTTCTTCCAATGTATGCCTGAGAGAAAGTGAGATCTCCCTCTCATTTATGTCACCTCTGGAGAGTCTTTGCAACAACTGAAAAGGCTAGAAGTGTTTTAAGATGTAACCTTTGATTCAAGAATACAGCTTCCTTCTAACTACCCAGAAAATTCTGCAAGCATGAAATTGCACACAGGACAATGACTGCCGGAAGTAAAGAAAAATACGAAGTATTCAATTAAAGCTACTGAAGGGCACTTTATGAATTTATCGGAGTGTTTGCAATAAATGTAATTGGAAGGCAGTGCTAACAGCCACTGACTTTTTCAGCTGTTATTATTTAATACTTTTTCCTGAGAACAGGAAAGAGATTTATTAACTCTGTATTGGGAGGGGAGAGTAGTTCTGAATGCAGCTTCAGCACTGCAGCAGATAAACTTATATGATTTCTCCGCAAATCCTGAAGAATTTTAAAAAATGCTGAAGCTTCAGTGAAGTTTGAAAAAAAGATTTGGGAGCTCGCACATAGCTGGAAAAAGGAGAATAAAAAAAAAGAAAGCAAGAAGCATGAGAAACAGAAGAGATCAAACGTGAGATTACTGTATAAATTCAGACACACACTAAAAAACTTGGGTCATATTGAAAAACAAAACAAATCCCCCAAAATTCAATCTGTTGAAGTTTCCCATCACTACCACTCATTTAAATTAGACATGTGCAAGTATTTACCTGACGTTTTGCTTGGTCTTACCTGCGCGGGAAGGACAACAAATTGGAGAATTGGTATAGGCATTGAGGAATACAGTGCCGTATCTTTTCATAAAATTTACAAACGGCAAATCCACCGTTTGATTTCCTGGATAAAACGTCAAGCGTCCATCCTGCAATCAAACAGAGAAAAACAGTATGTAAACAGCCTTATCCCAAACCATTGGCTGCATTAGTTCATAGATTTGTCACCTTGAACTTGTATTACTTCAGTGTTGCCAATTCAGACATGGAAAATAAAGCATTGAGAAGCTTCCACTAGATCAATATAAAATCAATTACTCATGAAAAAATGTCATGTAAAAGATAACTGGACTTCTTCACATTAGAATTATTTCCTCTCTGCTGCTATATATATTCTAAGCTCCAATTCTTGCAGGAGTAGGGTCCTACCACGATACATTCAACAGGGATAGGTATGGTGAAAGATGAAAATGAGTGTCTCAATCCTGATTCAGGTGTGTGCACTGGTACATATTTCTGTGAAACCAGAACTGATCCCTCATCCTTTTCCTCTCTTTAAAGTTAGTTTATCCACACTGTATCTCTGCAAACTTATTTTAAACTGGAAAAGTGATCAGCAAGCTGAAGCAAGGCTATTCTCCCACTGAAACATTGCCTGCAAAGGTTCCCTCTTGATACTTCATTGATCCTTCATTATATCTATTTCTTTAGCTTTTGTTTTTAACCAATACGTTTAAAAAGACACCAAATTTCGTATCGGTACTTTTATCGTGCAAAATGATGATGATGTGAAACCAGGTTTCTTGTAGATTGCTCTCTTTCAGGTCACTGTCTTTTCCTGTCACTTGTATGTCTTTCCTTGGTTCAGTAACATGTCTCAACTCAGCCCCAGCCATAGTGGTCGGCTCTTTGGTGAAGAGGATGTCGACAGTGACTCTGCAGGGTTTTAACAGATCTCCCCATCACGAGACATTACTCAGCTATAGCCACCTGAGTAACCCTCCTCTAGATCTGTGACAAGCACAGACACCTTAAAGCATGAGTAGGTTAGAAGCTGTGTTTTGCACAGAATTTGGTTCACAAGAGCATGTAAGCAGGTAGACAAGGCCAGGTGAGTGCATCAAACTCCATTTACAAATTCACCAGCCACTTGGTCATTTGTTCCAAAGACAACGCAGAAATTAACACATTGGCCTCTATACTATAAATGCTGGCATGCAAATTCTTAACTGTAATCCATACTTAGGCAATGGATCATCCTACCAAGTTACTTCAAATTATTTTTGTTCAGGTATAAAAGTTCCTGTATGAGAAACCACAGCAAAACAGTTGGTACGTGACTGCTTGTAACCCTGCAGTAACTTATTTGTATCCACATATCACAGAATCCCAGCATGGCAGGGGTTGGCAGGGACCTCTGTGGGTCACCCAGTCCAACCCTCCTGCCAAAGCAGGGTCACCCAGAGCAGGCTGCACAGGATCTTGTCCAGGCGGGTCTTGAATATCTCCAGAGAAGGAGACTCCACAGCCTCCCTGGGCAGCCTGGGCCAGGGCTCCGTCACCCTCAGAGTGAAGAAGTTCTTCCTCGTGTTCAGACGGAACTTCCTATGCTCCAGTTTGTGCCCAATGCCCCTTGTCCTGTCACTGGGCACTACTGAAAAGAGTTTGGCCCCGTCCTCCTGACACCAACCCTGCAGATATTTATAAACATTTCTAAAGTCCCCTCTCAGCCTTCTCTTCTCCAGGCTGAACAAGCCCAGCTCCCTCAGCCTTTCCTCGTAGGAGAGATGTTCCAGTCCCCTCACCATCCTCGTAGCCCTCCGTTGGACTCTCTCCAGCAGCTCCTCATCTTTCTTGAACTGGGGAGCCCAGAACTGGACAGAGTACTCCAGATGAGGCCTCACCAGTGCAGTGTAGAGGGGAAGGAGAACCTCCCTCGACCTACTGGCCACACTCTTCTTGATGCACCCCACGATCCCATCGGCCTTCTTGGCAGCCAGGGCACACTGCTGGCTCATGGTCAACCTGTTGTCCACCAGCACACCCAGGTCCCTCTCTGCAGAGCTGCTCTCCAGCAGGTCCACCCCAAGCCTGTACTGATGCATGGGGTTGTTCCTCCCCAGGTGCAGGACCCTGCCCTTGCCCTTGTTGAACCTCATCAGGTTCCTCTCTGCCCAACTCTCCAGCCTGTCCAGGTCACGCTGAATGGCAGCACAGCCTGCCAGTGTATCTACCACACCTCCCAGTTTGGTGTCATCAGCAAACTTGCTGAGGGTACATTCTAACTCTTCATCCAGGTCGTTGATGAAGAAGTTGAACAAGACTGGGCCCAGTACTGACCCCTGGGGGACACCACTAGTTACCGGCCTCCATGCACTAGCATGCAGCCTACCAGCACTAGCAGCCTACAAAAAACGCTTTGCATGCCACACATTGAGCAAGCCTCATTTGGCACAACCGGTTCTTAGCGTCTGCTGAAGCTAACACTCACCATTGCAGGACATTAAGTACAAAATTGCACTGTGGCTTTTTCTGTAATTTTCTGTTACGTGAGAAAACATGAAAACAATTATTTAGTGAGACATTACCTCTTCAACAGAAACTATTCAGTGGAACGACCACTCTGCTCCTGCTGAACCATAACAAAAAATCAGCAGATACGACCAACAGTGAATCACAGGAGTTATTTTCTCCCATTACTGAATAGGTAGTTTTATTCAGCTAATAAAAACTACATGACTGCTTCAGATGGAGACCTTTGATCACCTACTTCAAAACGTAAAAAACATGCAGAGTCTCAAGGGATGCAGACCAGGGTCTTACCGTCTGTGACATTTCACCTTTAAATAATAGTACCTTTGAAACAGGTACAAACACTTCTCAGACATCTGAGTCACAGCGAAAACTCCAAAGGATAACCAAAAATGCTATTAGCTTAGAAGAAAACAGGTAGGTGGATGCATGAATTCTGAGAACTGCTAGCCTCTACACTTTTTAATTAAGAAAATGCACTTTTGAAAGACTGTTTTGGAAAGAGATATTTGAAACAAACATTGCATTTAACATCATATTCTCCTATATGAAGCATCAGGCAACCTTACATGGAAAGAACAATAGTTTCTTTCTGTCTTCAGCATTTAAGAATACAGATCACACAACGCAAGACTTCCTATCAATTTCATACTATGCTGTTTCTGCACATTAGCAGATGTGTTTCTGAGTTTTTTGCTTTAGGTGTACTAGTTTAATTTTCTGGAATAATTTGTGAGAGGACAAAAAAAACCACCACACCACAGATAAGTGAGAGCAAATCTGAAGAATTTACAGTGTGTGTTACTATCGCTTCCATTACCCACAGTTCCCTGGTGGTAGGCACTCATCATCCAAGTGAGAATTTACAAAGTATACTGCATATAATCAGAGTTTGCAACATTTCAGAAAGAACCCACAAAACAATTAAGCACAGCATAACTATGCTCCATAGTAGGAAATAATTCTTCTAAATTACTGAAATATTTTAAGGTTAGAATTATACTGTCATTGTTTAAAATGTTTTAACCTTACAGCACACGCACTTCATTACTTCACTAGCCACCCAGCCACTGCTCATACACTACGTCCACAGTCAGCAACTAACGTAATTCTCTTCACTCTTTAGAGTTCAATGCAGGGACTACACACAGAAGAAAACAATTCCCTCCACTTGTTTTCTGGCAGAAAATGCTACTGGATAACGCAGTGCTATAGAGAGAATCACTTCATTTGGCACCAGGAGAGAGAACTGTGGCATCCCAGCACCACACTGCAGTCGACAGCTGCACAGTAAACTGGGCCACTGGAGACCAGAATATGCTAAAAGACTGATTACCTAATTTTGTACACTACTACAAATGGCAACTAGAATAAGCATGCAGTAGGACAAACTGGAAATAAAGCTGTAGTCTGCAATACGAACTTCAAAGGAACTTGAGGCTGAAAGTGCTCTTTAGAGAGTACAGGACTGATTTGTCATCCTGTCAACAACACATTCAAAAGTTTCTCCAACAAAGACACTGTTTGTTTGAACAGCTGGAGACAAGAGTTCATTCTTGACAGGCAATGTGTCTGTCCAGTGAAAGAAGTAAGCTTCTTTAACCACCTGAGATGGTGAAAACTCTACAGCTATTTCTGGAAACCTGCTCTCGAAGAACTGTGTAGGACTTGTGGATTTTGAAGTAATCAAGGCTATACAATTCTGAGTAACACAAGAAGCGCATTTCATCCAGGAACGCGAGCTGCGTTGTGAGCAAAGCCTGTCAGCACTCAGTTCATCTCAAGCAGCAATTTAGGAGCTGAATTGCCTACAACTAGTACGTTCCACCAGCAAGCCCTGTGAGTAGCACAGTGCTTGATGTGATACAACAGCTGAGAGCTAGCCGTTCAAGCAAGAGGCCATGAGGCCAAACACAGTCCAACATCACCGAGAAGGAAATATTCGTCACGCTTGACAGATCAGGTGTCAGACTTTCGTAGGCAGCATCACCCACGACAAAGGCAGGCACGCTTTCAAACAAAAACCTATACCTTTAGACAGCCTGAAGGACTTAAGCTTTTGTTTCCAGAAAAACTGTTATCCATCTCACAAAAAACTTCTGCAACACAATGATTCTTTAACATGTTCTTCGTACGTACTATGCAAATACTGATCGCAAAGCAGATACCTTTCAGAAACAGCACCTTCTTAACTATTTTATAAAGAACATCACAAACACCTGGGGTTTTGTCTCTCATTTTTGTAAGGGTACTTCTCTAATGCCCGTAAGGTAGTCATGAGTACCTTCCTGTTTACAGCATGACAAACAGAAGCCTTACTAAGATTTGCTGCAGCTTTTCGTAGCATCTAGAGACAAACTGGCCAATGACAAACTCCCAGAATCTAAACTATTATAAATTTGGCATTTTATTGGTAAATATTAATTTTACTAAAAGCTGAAAAATTGGAGAAAAATTCCCATCTGCAAAAACCACATATTACTTTGGGATGTTAAGAGAGCTGATATTCCCAAAACAAAATAAAAGTAAGAACACAGTCAGAGGAAGGAAAGTAAATAATGAGCTATTGCTTTGTTTTCTAAATCATGTTTTAAGAAGGGGTTTGAAAAAGAATAATACACATTTATCAAAGTCTTGGGAGGAATTCATCCCCAAAATGACAGGCAGCAGGCAAGAAGTCAAGTGCTCTTACCTGTGCACTCAAGGATGGCATTCCAAGTTGACTGGGAGCCAAGTGTTGATTTCTCAACAGTGAATGAGAAGTGATGAGATGTGAAAGTCCTTGGAAGTAATACCATGGAGCTTAAGTTTGATTTAACAGGAAGGAGAGCTCAGACGAGGCAGAGAAACCATGGCTTTCCCTTTCCTCAAAGTAAAACCTTGATAAAAGCATTTCCAGTATGCCAGGCAGGCAGATAGAAGTATGGTGAGAAAAGGGTGAAAAAAAAGTGCTGGTTTTAGCTGTAAGCAAGGAAATATACTTGGTAGTTGCGAATGACAAAAAAAATCTTTTCTATCTGTCTGGGAATTAAAACTAATGTATCAATAAATCACTGCAAAAAAGCCACTAGAAATTCATAAAAAAATACCTACCAATTCCTTTATTCTTCTAGCTGTAGATACCAATCTGCCATCTTTATTGTAATATTTGTTACACCTGATAAAAGTCTGAGTAAGTCAATACATGATGCCCAACAGCTTCACTCGGCCATTCCACCTGTGATTACAGAAATTCTCCACCCCATCTGTCGCAGAGACCTAGCGTCCTCACGATATACAACAGCAAGAACATGGTTCGGTGATGTTCCTTCCCTTCTTGCTTTTCAGGCCAACAGAAACGCGTTGGTTTCCCACGCCAGGTCTGTTCCATAAACTGCGCCTGCACAGAGGTCTCTGAGTCTCCTCAGGCACCTGATGCAAACACACAGCACGCTCCCAGGAAGGAAGCAGAGCTTGGTTTAGAACAGAGAGGTTACCTGGCGTCCCGGCGACACGGGAGGCCTGCCCTCGCCACCCCGAGCCAGCCCTCCACCCCACGGAGGTGCTGGAGAATAAAAACCAGCTTTATTTCCGCAGGCCTGCGGTCCTACCCCGGGGCAGAGCCGCGGAAAGCCCTGGCTGCCGCATCCTCGGCGGTCCCGCTCGGGCAGCCCCCGCCGCTCTCCCGCCCTCCCTCAGCCGTGCGGCGGCCCGGCCCCGGCTGCCACCCCGCCCCGGGGACTCACCAGAGAGTCGCAGGCCACCAGCACCACGCTGGGCCGCGGCCTTGCTCCCGCCCCGGGCGCGGCGGCCATGAGGAGCAGCGCCAGCGCCAGCCCCAGCGGCCCGCCGACCCGCATCACCCCGCCGCTCTGGAGAGGCGGGGAGCGGTGGGAAGCGGCCGCCCAAACAGCCGATCGCCCCGCCGGCAGAGCCACAGCCGCCCGCGGCCTACGGCTCCTGGCGTGCGGCGGGGAACCACATCTCCCACAGTGCCCGAAGAAAAATGGCGGCTGCCCGGGCAGCGTCGCCGCGCCGACGTGCGCTGCGCATGCGCGGGAAGGGGGAGAGGAGGGGGCGAGCGACGTGCGCTGCGCATGCGCGGGAAGGGGGGGGGGAAGAGGGGGCGAGCGACGTGCGCTGCGCATGCGCGGGGCCGTGGCGGCTGTGGCGGGGGAAGGTGAGGCGGAGGGGAGGATGCAGGGGGGTGGTGGCCCAGCCCGGCCCGGCCCGTGGTGTGTTCCCCCGCCGGCATGGCTGCCGGCTCGGCCTGCGGCGGGTCGAACGGCCGCGCCCAGAGGGGCTGCCGGCGCGGAGCCGCTTCCCCAGGCAGCCCGCGGGCGCCGGGCCCCGCCCGAGGCCCGGCCTGGGCGCACGGGGCTACCAGGCCTGCTGACCCCTCCGAGGTGCCCGGCTGAGCGCTGACGCGGGGGGTCTGTTCTCTCTGCAGGTGAAGATGAAGCCCGGGCTCGGAAATGTGGGTGCGGGGCCGTGTTTGTGACGGTCGGGGCGTCTGTGCCCTCTCAGGAGGCAGATTTATCTCCAGGAGCCTTTGGGCAGTGTAAGTTTGACACATTTCTGGGGTTTTTTGGTAGGCTCCGAGAGAATGTTTGAAACCTGCGTTCTTCCTTTGTCCTTTCATTATTAATTTCTCTCTAGGCCCTTCACCCGTTCTTTGTCTTCTGCTTTTCAGCCGCTAAAAGGTTTTACAATCACAGAATCGTAGCAAAGTTTGGGTTGGAAGGGACCTTAAAGATCATCTGGTTCCAACCCCCCTGCCATCAGCAGGGACATCTTCCACCAGCCCAGGGTGCTCCCAGCCCCATCCAACCTGGCCTTGAGCACTGCCAGGGAGGGGGCAGCCACAGCTTCTCTGGGCAGCCTGGGCCTGGGTCTCACCACCCTCATGGTGAAGAATTTCTTCCTAATATCTAATCTAAATCTGTCCTCTTGTAGTTTACAGCCATTCTTCAGTTTGTCACTGTTTCAGGCTCGCTCAGTGCCTGCACCAGCAGCAGCTTCATCCCGTTTAGGCACTTTTAGCTGTGGTGTTTCTAAAGAGTTCACTTGAGGCAAAAGATTTACCATACACGTCAAAACTGTGCATGGTTGTGTCAGACTTAAAAAGTGTGAATGCTTCTGAGACGTGTCCCTAAACGCTTACTCTTGTTTGCTCTGCAGTGGTAGTCGGAAGCAAGGTCTGTGTGTGAAGGGAGAGGAGCATCGTGGACCACGCCTGAACCCAAGCGACGGGCTGGCTGCCATACTGCTGTGAGTAGCACACAGGAAAAACCCTGACCCGTAGGAACCCTTTGAGCGCATGTCCAGTGCAGCGCGCCTGTTAAGCACACTTCACTGCTTAGTAATTCCTCTTTTAAAAGAAACTGTGTGCAGGGTGTCTTCCTAGGAGCCTGACTGAGGTGTCTCTCATATAACACCTCTCCTACTATTTAAATTTATCGTTAACCTTAACCAAAATTTCATTCTGGGGTAGTGAATTTGTATCATTTCACTGTTTGGAATATTGACTTAATCCTGCGTTGGAGCTAAGCATAAGTAACTAATTTTAACCATATTAGTTGTTTCAGTATTTTTCAGTGCGGTGTGCATTTTGGCATATTGCACTATATTTCTGTGTTTAAAACACTCTCGTGCAATTACAGTAGGATATAAATAATGTTTTGAGTTCCGTGTATCTTTTTATAACAACTGATGTATGTCCTTTTTATTCAGTAGCCACAATGTCAAACAAGGAGGTGAAAGCAGCATTAAAGAGTGCTAGAGATGCAATACGAAATAAAGAATATAAGGAAGCTTTAAAGCATTGCAAGGTAATTATTTTTTTACTTGGAAGATGATCTTTTTCACACATATTGTTTGCGGTTCCCATACCCCTGCAGCTGTATAGTAATGCAGAGTGTGGAGTACCTTATTGATCTAGTAGTTGAGAGTGATTTTCAGATTTAACTTCATTCATCATTCACGTTAGTTGCCCACAGGTAAACCTTTATTCCTCTACCTTTTGTATTTGCTTATATGTGATAAGAAGAATATTAAGTCTAGAACAATAGAGATAAAAATCCATTTCTAATCCAGACCTTGACAGGAGTGCTGTAATTGCTGAGCTACTGATATGGTTACTGACAGAACAGTTCAGATATGAAGCATTGTCTGGCATGACAAGCTGAATTTATTAATCTTAGCCTTTTGCTAGTAATTACCTAACTTCTAGTATTACCATGTAGAATAATTCACCATACTGTAATGATAAAGCTCAATGCGTGGATCTGTAAGACTCATTTCATTCGTCAGTTTCACTTAAAATTGTGTATTTCCAGGCAGTCTTGAAGCAAGAAAAAAACAACTATAATGCTTGGGTGTTTATTGGGGTGGCAGCTGCTGAATTAGAGCAGCCTGATCAAGCCAAAGCAGCATATAAGAAGGCTGTGGAACTTGAACCAAACCAGTTACTGGCGTGGCAGGTACGTGAATGTCCAGATTCACTTTTTCTTTGCCTGAAGAGTGTCACTATGGAGATAAACATAGAAACAAAGCAGAGCTAAGACTTGCATTGTTTTTTCTGGAGTCCCTTAGTTCTACTGAAGCTGCAGAGTAGCTGAGGTTCATATTATTTGTGTGTCCGAAGTAAGGCTATAAGTGGCTGCATATGTTTTGGCCTCTTCAAGGACCTGCTTTGAGGAATCTGATGGGTTAGGGCACTAGAAAGTAGAGGGGTCCAGAAGCGCTGATTACTATTTAAGCATCACTTCCTCTGTGCTTAGGATCAGTGCATGCCCATGAGTAAGAAATCTAGCAAAGGAGGCAGGAGACCTGCATGGATGAGCAAAGAGCTTCTAGCGAAACTCAAAGAGAAAGGTCTATGGAATGTGGAAAGAGGGACAGGCCACTAGGAAGCAATACAGGAATGTTGTCAGAGCATGCAGGGAAGCAACGAGGAAGGCTAAGGCCCACCTGGAATTAAATCTGGCAAGGGCTGTCAAAGACAACAAGAAAAGCTTCTTCAAGTACATCAGCAGCAAACAGTTGACTAGTGAACATGTGGGGCCACTGTTGAATGGGATGGGTGGCTTGGTCATGGAGGATACAGAGAAGATGGAGTTATTGAATGCCCTCTTTGCTTCAGTCTTCACTGGTAAGGCAGGCCCTCAGGAATCCCAGTCCCTGGAGGTAAGAGAGAAAGCCTGCAGAAAGGAAGACCTTCCCTTGGTTGAGGAGGATCGGGTTGGAGATCATCTAAGCAAACTGGACACCCGCAAATCCATGAGCCCCAATGGGATGTGCTCACGAGTGCTGAGGGAGCTGGCAGATGTCATTGCTGAACCACTCTCCAGCATCTTTGAAAGATCCTGGAGAACAGGAGAGGTGCCTGAGGGCTGGAGGAAAGCCAGTGTCACTCCAATCTTCAAAAAGGGCAAGAAAGAGGACCCAGGGAGCTGCAGGCTGGTCAGCCTCACCTCCATCCCTGGAAAGGTGGTGGAACAGCTCATTCTGGAGGTCATTATTAAGCACGTGGAGGAAAAGAAGATTATCAGGGGTACTCAAGGTGCATCACCAAGGGAAAATCGTGCTTGACCTATCTGATAGCTTTCTGCAATGGCATGACCAGCTGGGTAGATGAGGGGAAAGCAGTGGATGTTGTCTGCCTTGACTTCAGCAAGGCTTTTGACACTGTCTCCTGTAACATCCTCCTAGGGAAGCCTAGGCTACGAAGATGAAGAGTGGACTGGAGCATCTCTCATACGAGGAGAGGCTGAGGGAGCTGGGCTTGTTCAGCCTGGAGAAGAGAAGTCTGAAAGGAGACCTTATAAATGCCCATAAATATCTGCAGGGTGGGTGTCAGGAGGACGGGGCCAGACTCTTTTCAGTGGTGCCCAGCGACAGGACAAGGGGCAATGGGCACAAACTGAAGCAGAGGAAGCTCCAGCTGAACATGAGGAAGAACTTCTTCCCTCTGAGGGTGACGGAGCCCTGGCCCAGGCTGCCCAGGGAGGCTGTGGAGTCTCCTTCTCTGGAGATATTCCAGCCCCGCCTGGACAAGGTCCTGTGCAGCCTGCTCTGGGTGACCCTGCTTCGGCAGGAGGGTTGGACTGGGTGACCCACAGAGGGCCCTTCCAACCTCTGCCATGCTGGGATTCTGTGATACATAGCAGGGTGAACTTTAGTTTCAGTGTATTTAAGTTTAATGTGTAGACTGTGTAGCAGTGAAACATGCAAGGGAGAACATGTATTGAAACGCATACCGTACATTCATCCATGCTTAGGAATTTGCATCCTTGTAGCTCTGGAAACATTTGACAATGTTTATCTCATAGGAGAGAAAGTGTTTTCTCTAGTGAGGTATCTGCAGCTGCCAGTATCAAGTGGCTTGTTACTGAATTTTGTTATTGTTACTTAAAAGCAACAGTGTACATTTAAGATAGCTGCGTGCTGGGTGGTGTTTGCACGGCATGCTGCAACTGTGTATAGTTACAACATACAGTTGTGTTTTGGAGACTTGTGAAGGAGAAGGTTGCATATTAAGTCTGTGTCTGATACCAACAACTGATACTTTTCCAAGGTAGTAATGTTCTTAGTATTTTCAATGTAACTGTGTTTTTAAAGTACAACTGGTAGTGCCTGGTTTCAAGGTATGTTGAAATTTTGCAATCAGATTCTGGCTTTCTGTTACTAAGACAGTATGATATTTGGGTATAGATCTTTTGTCACATGAATTAGTGCACTTTGTGTATTGTCTGTTATGCAGACAAGTTTATGTAGTATGTGTAAGTTTCAAATAGTTGTTGGTTAGGAAAGTGAGGAAAGCTTTTAATTTAAAATAAATAGATTCAGAAGGCTGTGCAAAAGTATCAATGCAGGTTGTGCTCAGAGATAACTACATTAGCACGTGACCCCTTTGAAGGCAGTGGAATAATTTTTGTAGGCAGAACTTGCAGTATTCTCGTAACACAGAACTGTTGACATAAAATCATACTTATTTTTTATCTTTTTTTTTTTTTAAGGGATTAGCAAATTTGTATGAGAAATCCAACCAAGCTGATGTCAAAGGAGACTTAGCAGATGTTTACCAGAAGCTCTTGGAACTCTATGAAAGGTAAAGGATATTGCATACCATAATTCAGTCTACAATTTCTAGTTCAGTTAATGCTATTGCTGATACACAGAACGGCCTTTCCTTTTTTTAAGCCTTGTCACATCAGTGGGTCAGCACTTGTTAATAAGGTTTTCTGTTCCTGTATAGGTTTCTTGATCCTGTCCCTTGTTGTAGAGTAAAAACTCTCGGAATGGTTGTACTTGAGGTGAATAGTTCAAAGAATTCTGTCATCTTATGCCTTCTGTCTAAACCCACTGCCTTGAAGCGTTTAGCTGTCATGGTTCATTGTCTGCATTAATAAGTAGGCTTTTTTTCTCTGCTTTAAGATCACAGAACATATGTCATCTGATTCATATAAGTACAGCTCTAAACAAATCTAATTGTCAGCTGTCACTGTAGCTGACTGGAGTATTCAATTTGTTTTCTTAATTTGAAAATTGTTCAAAAAGGAAAGTACAATCCCTTTAAGTAATTTTTGTTTTTTACTAAGTTACAGCAACAATGAGTAAAACTTTTAGGGCAATCTGTAGTATTTATTCTAAATATTTGTTTGGCAGCTGAACCTCTTAAAAAGTGATTTATCAGAATTTGAAAAACGTGATACTATTTTATGCAAAACTTAGCTGTTTTGTGTGGGATTTTCTTCCTCCTTTCTAGTGGTGACAAGCAGAAATGGTGTGATGTATGTAACAAGCTTGTGGAACTGTATCATCAAGAAAAGAAATATTTAGAGGTAGGATAAGCACTTTACTTTCTCCCTTCTAACAAAGAGTTTCCATTTGATCAGAACTAACTACTTTTCATCAAGGAATCCCCAATTTTTTGTGCCACAGACCACTGAAGATCTCTTTGTGGACCATAACCGGGATGATCTGGCTTTAACTGTTTTCCTTTCTTTTCCACTGTGTAAGACTTGAATGTAATCCATTAAACTGACAAAGCCTGACAAAGAATATTATTATGCAGGCTGAAAAGGTGGGATGTCATTCTTTTGTTTTATTCCTGTAAGTCAGGCGTGATCCCAAATGCACATTTAAATGCAGTATGTGTAAGTCAGGTGTCCTGTGCCTAGCTTGGCCAGTTCTGGGTATCTGATTAGCCCTTCACTGCTGTGGTGATCCCTGCCTAGACAGTCCCAGATACCTCAAGCCAAAGGGTAAAGTGGAATTTGTATACCACCAGCACTTGATTGTCTGTGGTTTACATACAGCATTCCCTGCACAATGATAAGGATAAGCAAAGCTGCTCCAGGGCAACCCAAGCTTCAGCCCACCTGGCACTGCCGAAGTCCATGTCAGCATGACTGTGACTGTTGCAGAAGTAGTCAGCCGTGCTGAGAAGAACTTATGGGTACTGATGGACAAAAAGTTGGCCATGACCTGGCCATGTGCACTCGCAGCTCAGAAGGCCAACTGTGCCCTGGGCTGCATCCCCAGCAGCGTGGGCACAGGGCGAGGGAGGGGATTCTGCCCCTCTGCCCCGCTCTGCTGAGACCCCCGGGAGTCCTGCGTCCAGCTCTGGAGCCCTCAGCACAGGACAGAGCTGGAGCTGTGGGAGCGGGGCCGGAGGAGGCCCCAGCAATGATGCGAGGGCTGGAACCCCTCTGCTGGGAGGAAAGGCTGGGAGAGCTGGGGCTGCTCAGCCTGGGGAAGGGAAGGCTGCGGGGAGACCTTAGAGCAGCTGCCAGTACTTAAAACATTCAAAGTCGGGTTGGATGAGGCTCTGAGCAACCTTACCCAGCTGAAGATGTCCCTGTTCACTGCAGGGGGGTTTGGCAGAAGACCTCTAAAGGTCCATTCCAACCCTAAGCATTCTGTGACTTTGTGGCCCTTGTCAGCTTACCACGAGGTGGAGCTGCTAAATGCCTGAATAGCTCAACAGTAAAGTTGCCTGTAGTTTCTGTAGTGTTACAGGGTGCGTATGTTTGCAGTTACGCTATTCATTCTTGCTTTGCTATTCAGAAAGGTTGCTTTCTTACAGGGTAGTCCATGAGCTTACTCTATGTCATTTTCTCACCTTTCCTCCAACAATGAAAGATGAAAAATTTTTCATATCTCTTAGCACCAGGATGAAGACTGCTAATCAGCTCCTAAGCTGCTTTGCATATGAGGTTCTGAAACTAAATTCAGTGCTAATAGTTTTGCGTATGAAGACAGACTTCCACTAAGTGCGAGAGGAAACCACAAGTTAGCCTTCAGGGACCTGTTATCTCTTTTTCAGTTCTGTTGATTTTTCCACACTGGAATTTCAACACATACAGAATATGTTTCTGTTCATAATGTTGTACATCCTACAAGGCTTCCTTTGTTTCTTCAGGGTTTATCGGAGGACTGTTTAGGTCTGTCTTTACTGTTGATTTCCTCCAGGAACTAGAGTCAGGATTCATACTCTTTATGTTGCCCTTCTTATTTTACTGTACGTTGGAGGGCAGACAGGTCCCACACAAAGCTTTGGAACTTGTTCTTGCTTTAATCAGGAAGCAGGTAAATCTGGGTTGTTACTTTAGATGTTAACTCTGTTGTCTACCCTGGTGTGGTAGACTAGTTAACAGTGACTGGAAAGCTTGTATCAGACCTCCAGTTTTTTAAAGAGTGACAGCGTGGTTCATTTGTTCCTGTTGACAGGTGGCTGAAACATGGCAGAAATTAATACAAATGAAACAGGAGGAAGGTGCAGAAAAGGCAGAGCTTCATCAGCTTTGGAAGAAGATGACCCAGTTACTGAAAGACTCTACACAGAACCGGGATAATAAGACTGAGCAGTTGGTAATGTTTCTCACTCCTATTCATGTAGATATAACTATATGTACAGTGCAGCTAGACTTCAAATGAAGCCTTAAAAACCACGCAAACTTGTTGACTGTTTGTCTCACTAGCATTCAATGGTACTAAACTCTCAGGAAAAGGTGGGTGATTTTACCTTCTGACAAAAACAGTGAGGGTGCAGCAGCCTGGAATGGGCCTTAGGTGGAATAAGGCACTTAAATCCAAGCAGTGCTCTTGGAACTTCTTCATTAACTGCCTGCTAAGTTCTGCAGGAGTCAAACTTTGCTCTGTAGCACAGTGATGCATTGTTCTACCTTTACGAGAAGCTTCACTCATAGGCTGTGACAGCGTGGTGGGTTGACCCTGGCTGGACGCCAGGTGCCCATGAAAGCTGCCCTGTCACTCCCCTTCTCAGCTGGACAGGGGAGAGAAAACGTAATGAAAGGCTTGTAGGTCGAGATAAGGACAGGGAGGTCCCTCAGCAATTACCGTTAGGGCAAAGTAGACTCAACTCAGGAAAATTAATTTATTACCAATCAAAATCACAGTAGGGTAATGAGAAATAAAACCAACTCTTCACCTTTCTCACACCTCTCCCTTTGTCCCAGGCTCAGCTTCACTGCTGATTTTCTCTACCTCTTCCCCCCCGAGCGGCGCAGGGGACAGGGAATGGGGGTTGCGGTCAGTTCATCACACGTTGTCTTTTCCGCTCCTTCCTCCTCACACTCTTCTCCTGCTCCAGCATGGGGTCCCTCCCATGGGAGACAGTTCTCCATGAACTTCTCCAACATGAGTCCTTCCCATGGGCTGCTGTTCTTCACGAACTGCTCCAGTGTGGGTCCTTCCCATAGGGCAGTCTCTCAGGAACAGGCTGCTCTAGCGTGAGTCCTCCATGGGGTCACAAGTCCTGCCAGAAAACCTGCTCTGGTGTGGGCTTCTCTCTCTCTACGGGTCCAAGGTCCTGTCAGGAGCCTACTCCAGCACAAGCTCCCCATGGGGTCACAGCCTCCTTCAGGCACCCCCCTGCTCTGGCATGGGGTCCTCCCTGGGCTGCGGGTGGAGATCTGCTCCACCGTAGACCTCCATGGCAGCAGGGACAGCCTGTCCCACCATGGTCTGCTCTGTGGCTGCAGGGACAGCCTGTCCCACCGTGGTCTGCTCCAGGGCTGCAGGGAGAGCCTGTCCCACCATGGTCTGCTCCAGGGCTGCAGGGGAGCCTCTGCTCCAGTGCCTGGAGCACCTCCTGCCCACCTTCTGCACTGACCGTGGGGTCTGCAGGGTTGTTCCTCTCACGTCATCTCACTCCTCTCTCCCAGCTCCTGCTGGTGTTGCTCAGGTTTCCCCCCTTCACTTCTGAACTCTGTGATCCCAGAGGTGCCACCGCTGTCGCTGGTGGGCTTGGCCTTGGCCAGCAGCAGGTCCATCTTGGAGCTGGCTGGCACTGACTATGTCGGACACAGGGAAAGCTTCTGACAGCTTCTCACAGGAGCCACCCCTGCAGCTGCCCCCCAGCTACCGAAACCTGGCCACGCAAACCCAATACAGACATTCTCCAAATCAAGAAACTCCCCTCTGCGTTCTTCCAGGGTGGAAGAGGTAGCTTTGCGCTGTTTTTCCATTTCTTCATATGTAGTGCTTATCCTAGACAGCAACATTATGGTTCACATTTTCTTTTCTCCTGTAGATTTTAAGCTCTCACTGCTTAGGAGAATGCCAAAGCTAACTGGAGCAAACAGAATGATTATGGGTTATACTGATACTGTGTTCTCTGTGGCCAAAGTTTATTTATGGAATTTATCTGTTCTTGCAAGATGCACCTACTTCCAACAGGAAGGGTGGAAATTTCTCATCACAAATCTGGTTGATAACAGTGCTCCAGAAAGGTTAGAAAATGTAAGTTGAAATAATTTCAGACAGCAGAAGACTGAATATGGATCTCTGCTTTTTGAGAAGGCAAATGCTTGAACTTATGAGCTATTATAGAACAGAGGTGCTGCAGGCAGCACTGCTTTGCTTCTTGGGGGACAAGAGGTTTAAAACAGAAAAAATATCATAAATATCAGGAATAGGTTTCACATGTAAATCTACAGTTCACATTACTGCAGTCTTGAGTAAAGCACCTGAACCTGGAAGGGTGTGTGTTGAAGGCAACATCCGATTCAGTATTTCACATGTGACGTGCCGTGGGCAACTTTAGCATGCTTGTTTGGTAGCCTGCGTTCTGTAGAGCCTGTGTTCCTTGATACATAAGGAGCCAAGAAGCAGAAGACTAGATTTCCAGACTAGAGCAGGGGGAAGGCTGACAGCTAACCATTGAGGATAGTAACCTAGGTTTTGTAGTACCAAGTCCTTCTTTGAGTTGGGATTAGCTATGAAGAAGAATCTATGTTCTTACAAATTTTACCTTGTGCCCATCTTACGTTACGAAACAATATATTACTGCTTCATCTTGTACTAGACAATTAGTGTGCTTTTTTTACTTCACATTAAAGAACTTGCTTTTTGACTTTCTCTGTTTCACAGTACTGGTGTAAACTTAGTGAGTAGGATACAGATAATAACATGTAGCTGTCCGCTTAACTATGGAAGGGCTGGAAGGCATGTCCTTCGAGGAGCAGCGGAGGGCTCTGGGTTTGTCTGGTTTGGAGAGGAGGAGGCTGAGGGGTGACCTCGTGGCTCTTTCCAGCTTCCTGAGGAGGGGAAATGCTCTTCTCCCTAGAATCCAGTGATAGGACATGTGGAATGGTTCAAAGCAGTGCCAGGGGAGGTTCAGACTTGGCAGTTGGAAGCGTTTCTTTACTGAGGGGTGTTCAAACCCTGGAACAGGCTTCCCAGGGAGGTGGTTGATGCCCCAGGCCTGTGAGTGTTTAAGAGGTATTTGGACAATGCCCTTAATAACGTGCTTTAACTTCTGGTCAGCCCTGAAGTGGTCAGACAGGTGGACTGGATGGTCCTTGTAGGTCCCTTTCGACTGAACTATTCTATTCTGTGAAGGCAGCATTTTCCTAGAGTCATTGTTTGTTGTGCTCCTAATTATTTCTTGTTTCAGCTTTTGACTGCATTTGAACATGCGGTGAACTCTGCTGACACTGTTCCTGGTGAAGACCATCAAAATCTTTACAAGGACTTTATTCAGTGCTTGTCAAAAGTAAGGTGGTGTTAATCTGTCTGCATCAGTGAATCGATGTAATATTCCATGTCTGGTATTTCACGCTAATAACTGTTTATTTTTTTCCTTTCAAGTTCCCGCATGAAACAGCTCGGTTGGAAAAGGCTTGTAATGATATGATAGCTTTATATCCTACTGTGAGTTACCCTTTAGAAGTACTTTGCTTGCACTTCATTCAGTCAGGTGAGTAGGATGGATGTAGGCATTTTGGGGGCTTAAATTATTTCTTTTATAGTTAGTTTTGTGACAATCTTCTTACAAGTTTTTACCCTTTATGACCCAATACAAGTGCACTATTTACTTTTATGTTGTATTTCTGCCTCTCTGGAAATGAAACGTGTTTGGTCCCGTGATTTGCTTTTTCCTAGCTCTGTAACTGAACAATGACTGTAAATTGGCAAAAAACTTCTGCGAGTTACGTCCAACTCTGTCAACGTACAAAGTCACAAAGAGAGAATGCCTTACAAAACTCGAAAGCAGCCTCTCCGGTTGGGTGAAGATTTGCTGCTTAAGCTTAGAAGAGGGAAATAAGAATGTTAACCAGTGCTCTGAGGCAGAGGACGGGCTACACCTACGTTTTTCTTGACACAGAAAATCTCTTTTGGTGAAAAAACCAAACATTTGTGAAGCTTTCTTCAAAAGAATGCCTGGTGAATAGGGAATAAACAGATCTGTTTAGATATTTAAGTAGAAAAGGAATATCTCTGAGGATAAAAAATACCATGATGTGTTCAGTAGTGCGGGGACCTGAAAGTATGCAATTGCTATTTTCAGTAGTTCACTGAATAGCGGTGCAGTAGTGTTGGACACTTTCTCAGCATTTTCAAAGATAACTACTAAATTTTGGTCTTTTCATTTCACTGTTTAAGGCATCAGAAGTTGAGTTGATTTCTTTTTAAAACGAGGAAAGAAAATCAGGAAAAATCCCTTCTGTTTTGTATAAAGAGAAATAACTTTTAGCTTAGGTAGAAGAATACATTTTCCAGTTTTGAAGGTAGGCTTCATGGAATAATGCAGTAACATAAAACGAGAGAATTTTTCACTTTGATTGGAAAGGATGAAGACAAATGAGGCCCTGACTCTCACTTCCACATGAGAATGCTTTACAGTTTGGAGAAACACGCAGAAACTAATTTCCAAAGCAAAAGGAGCATCTCGTTGGCACAGTTCTTACGTGCCAACACTCTGACAACATCTCACCATCCCACAGCAGTCTTGGGTTGGACAGGATGATGCTTAGGTTTTAGTAAGGCTGTTTATTGATATCTGAGTAATTCCAACTATGTCGTAGTCCTTCATGCCTCAAAACTGTGGGCCTGTAACTGAGATTCATTATTAGTCACCTTTACCAAATACAAATCAAAGGCAAACTTTATGTCAAAGAAGTCCATAATTTTTTTGAAGAAAATAATGGTTCAAAGACTGTAAGCCACAGCAGTTATTTTAAACAAGGACTGCCAAGTCTACAGTCACAGCTAAGCACAAGCATTAAAAGTAGTGGCATCAGTTAAAATTAAGCCAATACATTAAATTCTGTGTTTTCACAGCAAGGCTGTTTCAGCAAGCTCATCACAGCAAATTTGTAGGTACACAAGGCCTACCCTGGAAGGAAATTATTTTGATTCATATATGGCAGATTTTGACATGTGGGCATTCAGCTGGGCTTACATGAAAAACACTTGAAGGAATTAGTTTTTATTAATAAAAGAAGTATACCTGTAGTAATTTAACACAAGTGGTTAAAAATTCAGGTTTCATACTGACATTTTATTTTGTTTGGTGGTACTGGGTATTTAGATTACTGCTTGTTTTTTGGGTTTGGTGTTGCAGGTGGAGGGTGATAAATATTCAGTACCTTTGGAAGAAAGTTTAGTTAATAAATTCATTACTTTGGCCTCAAAGGATATGGCTTGTATTTATTTAGATAAGGTATGCTGTTGCCTTTTTTTTTTAAACTGAAACTCTATATAATATTTCTTTTTCTGAAAAAAGGTACTGTGTCGGAAGAGGCCCTGCACTGTTTTTCGAGGCTTTTGGAGATGGATGCAAGTAGTGGTCCAGGCATCATTGGTTTTGGTATACAATGCCTCCAAGACAAGAAATACAAGGAGGCTGTTAAGAGTCTTACTGAAGGTAAATGTGTAATATGAGGTGTAAGTAGTCTATAACTTGAATACCAGCTAGTTTATGCTAGATATTTTTGGAATCTTATACTTGCATAGTACTTTGCCAGTTCTAAGACCGACTAGGTTGTAAAAGAATATTCAACACTTTCTCTGATGGGGCATTGAAATTTTTTAAAATACAGTTTTAAGTATAACATCTCTGAAGTCTGTCATTGCTGTTACAGTCAATTCTGTAGTATTTTAGAGTGATCAACTTTAAACTTTTTTTTTAATCTGACTGTTATTTGGGAAATAGCTAGCTGAAGCAGTAAATACAGCAATAGCAATTAATGAAGGAAAGTGGAATTTATGAAGTAAAATACAATGCAGGTCCTCCAATCTAGTCACTACGTTTCTATACTGGAACAAAATTTACTTCCCTTTGAAGTGACATAATTTTAAATCCTCTTTAACACTTACATTGGGTAAGCGCTTGTATTGGATATCTAAAGAGAAATATTGGAGGATTTTTTTTTTTTTTTTTATGGTAGCCAGATTTGCTGAAGACTTGGCTTACAAATCTGTAATTATCTTCCTTGGACTGAAATGGCAAAGCTCTTTGAAAGTTGTTTATACTAGTGGCAAAATAGGACTCTCCACTCTCACTGTGCTGGCCATGGAAAATTCGGATAAGTTTATTGAGAAATCTGGGTAAATAAGCATTTGTGGTCTAGCAATCATGAGTCCATCAGGTTGTGCTATGATAGCCTGCATCATTTCACCCAGGTGTAGAGTAAAGTTGTTCTGAAATTGGATTTTGGCATATTCTACAGTATTCTGGAGTAGCTTATCCACAGTGAAATAACATGTCTTGCCTAAAATCTGACATAAAAATTTCAGGTGCTTAAAAGGAAAAAGTCTTCCATGGAAAGCAAATTTTTTTGACGTAAATGGCCATTGGATATTTTAACAAAGCATACATCCTGTTTTTGACAAAAGATACATCTTCCAAATAATTGTATTTATTTACTTTTACATGTGATACTCTGCTTCTGAAGGGGAGTATCAATGGGCAAGGCTCTTGGTGTCAGCAGAAATGTGTAAAACTTGGAAATAATGTCTCTCCCAGTAAGCCAAGTGTTTGCATCTTGGGCACTGAAGCTTTAACGCATTATTTAGTAGTAATACATCTGTATCTCTCAGAAGACTCAAATTCAGTTTAATTATTGAATTTTTAACTAAGGCAAGTTTGTCAGGAAGTTTCAGTGAAACACTTGCCATCATTTTTTGCTGTCTTGAAGTTCTGTAGCCCTAAGAAAAGCTGTAAAGCAGTCTACAGGCTGCTGGTGTTAATGTCTGATGAAAGTGAAGAGCCTTTTTCTTTTTGAAACAAAAATGCACCTTAAGCCAGTGTTTTGCATTTCCTCACTTTTCCTTCTTTTCCTTTTCTGTATATGTAATGTTACATGCAAAATTAAGCCTAATAGAAGCTTGCATGCTGCTTAGTCTTTGCCTTACTGCGTGGAGGCCTGTATATGCAAAACAGTTTGAAGTAAGACTCAGAGAATAAAAGTCGCTGCAGGTCTTATTATCTGATTGATAATATGTTTTTGATGGCATTTTATGGTAGCACAGCATTAGGCAACTACAGTGTCTTTGCAGCCTTAAGTAACTTTTTTTAGGGCCTTTTTTAAACTCTTCTTTTATTAGGTTTGCAGAAGACTAGCCAGTGTCCAGCAGCATGGCATTATTTGGCAGAGGCACAGATGAAGATTCACAAACACCGGGACACTGTCCTGTCCTGCAATCAAGGTAACTGCCTGCTGACTGAAAGAGCAACCACAGGGGTACATCACTTTGTGTAGTCCAGCCAATGTGGCCTTTGCATGGTAGGTCGCAGTTAGCAGCAGTCACTGCTGTTTGCAGTCTCGCGGCTTGTGCTGGTGTCTCCTGATTCTCTTGGTTTATGATAACTGAAAAGGACCTGCTTTCTCTTTTCCTGAGACTAAATGCATGGCTAATCAGAATCAGAAAGCTGTCTGATGGTTAATATTTAGAAGGTTTGCATTCTGATGTGCTTCTTCAGCTGGTGGTTGACCAGCGCCACCAAGCAGCAGGTAGTTGTCTGAAACCACAAGGGTAGACGTCACAGATTTTTAGTCTGGTGGACTTCATATTTAGACTTAAAAGATAAGATTTTAATTGAGTTAATGTAAAATGCAGAAATGTTGCGTAGTACAACTGCATCTTAAGAAACCTCACTGTGAGTATAAATCTTCATCCGTGCTACCAGGGACCGAGAGCAGTTATTATGATCTAGCGATGCATGTCTAATCTGAATAGAGCTGTTATCTGATGTTTATAAATGAGCAGACAGCCAAAGTGGACTTTTCTGACAGGGACAAATGCAGTGAAAAACTTCTCAAGAAAGACTTGAAGACATAAAAGCATGCAGACCTGGCTAAACAGCCATGGAAAATTATTAAAAGCAAGGGGAAGTACATGCCAGCGAGAGAGATTCAAAAGGCCTATAAATTTGAGTGGAGGAAGTGCGGAAACAGAACAAAGTAGGTAAAAAGAAATTCATTGCAGAAAGAACAAAAATGAGGTGGTTTTTTTCTCATCTGTGTTCCGTGTGGAAGAGCTCAAGGTGACTTCTACACCATGACTCTTCTTTTCAGGGAATTAATCAAATGGCGTGTCTGTGATTATAGCATTAATAGAAGTTGCTATAAAACAAGAGAAGAAAAATTAGCATGATGGAACTATGAGATACCAACCTAGGAATTGACTGAGGAACATAAAGATGAAATTGCTGAAGTACTAAGTGATTTATGTAACTACTGGTTTAAACTGTCTTGGCACCCAAATGCTTGAAGGTAGATAGCGTGACCCTAACTTGTAAAAAGGGGTTCTAGGAAAGGTCAGGGAAACCACCACCAAGTTTGGTATGTTCCATGGTTTAATTAGTTAAAACTGAAAGAACAGAGTTAGGGAATTTATGTAGACCAATCATTCTGGGGAATAGACAGCATGGCTTTTGTAAAGCAATGATTTTTTTAGAACTCCTTGAAGGAGTTTACAAGCTCATGGGTAAGGAAGATGTGATACAGTCTACTCTGATTTCCAGGTGGTAATTGATAAGATCTCTTACAAGACTGTAAAGGAAACTAAGCAGCCTTGGGTTAAGAAGTAGACTTGTAGCATTGAGTGTTTTTTTGTCAGTTTCAAATAAGCAAACAGCTAGAGCACAGTATAGTAATAAAATGTGTTTTCAGGCTGGAAGGTAGTGTCCTTGACATTTTCTCTAGTACCTGTGGTGTTCATCCTCTCTTCTAGTCCTTTATGAATGTTGAGGAATAAGGTTGTAAAGTTTGCTGCAATTCAAAGCAGACTGAAAAGCTCTAGAAGGAGATTACCAGAGTGGGCAACTAGGTCTAAAATAATGAGTAGCATTGCATAGTCTTACATGCAAAATCATGCAGTTGTGAGAAAATGTGTTCTCACAAAGCTATGCTACAGTCTTGTTGAAGTAGAGAGCAGAAAGGTCCTCATTTTGTACAAAAAACGAGGACTGTTTTTTTCCGCTTCTGTGCTTTACAGGCAAGTCAAATATTAGAAGTTACAGGGAAGGGATTGTTAATGAAACAGAGCAGCAATATGCAGTTGTTTTAAGAACCTTGGCAGCGTGGTGATATCTGTGCAGTTTTGGTACCCACCCACTCCTTCTCACAAAGAAAATACTAGTAGAAGCTAATAGACTAGTAATAAGGATGATGAAGTGTATAGAAAATGCAGCATGTGAGAACAAGTAAATAACCTGTAAAGTCCTTTTCCAGCCTGGAGAAGAGGTGATTTTGGAATCTGCAAAGTTGCAAGTGATGTGGAAGATGGATAAAGATCAAGTGTTTTGCTTTCCTGTGTGAGGTCTAGTTAGTACCAAATGAAACTAAAAGCTGGTATGCTCAGAACAAGCAAAAGAAGTTTTGTTTCTCAGTGCAAAGTGTAAGTTGTTGTGCCTTGCTAAAAGATGCTATTGATGCAGAAAGTTTCCTTGAGTCCAAAGAATGTGTGGGAAGTGGGAGAGAGCTGCTTTATGCTTGACCTGTTTTACTGGCTGTATCAAGTCAGACAGAAATACATCGTATGTGAAAATGAATACAGTTAATTGAGTTATTCAGAAAGTTCTTGCCTTTGGAGAATGCTGAAGCTCAGCACAGATGCCCTTATTCTCTGAGGTGCGATTATACTGTGTATTGGAGAACTAATCAATACTGTGTGGAAAGGTGCAAAGTTACCTTTGCGCAGGCACAGAGTTAAATCCCTGGTTTCAGCAATATTTGTTTCATTTAGACACTTAAGTGTAAAACAACTTGATTGAAAGGTCATTGTTCCTTCAGAACACGGGTTGGACAAATCTAGCATTCCACTTATAAGGCCAACAGCTAGAAACCAATCAGTCTCTCCACATGTCTGAGAGGACCTTTCTAAAATTGGTTTAACTTTTAAACCTCAGTGAATAGAAATTTTGCAGAACAATTTCTTCAACATGGGTTAGAGCAGTCAAAAAAATTATTCTAAGTGGTGCTCTATTAGACTGAAAAATTGTAATCAACAAGTCACTGGGAACAGTGGTGCTCTGTAGTTCCTTCTTCTGTTTTTACTTAATGGAATTTTTCTCTTGTCAACAGCACTCGAGGCTCTTGGGACTCCTGAAGGTCCTAGTCTTCGGTGGAAGAACCTTATCCTTCAGCTGAAAGCAGAGGCTTTGGTTAAAATAGCTGATGCTGATGCTGCAGAAGAAGCCATTAAAGCACTTGAGCAGGTATTTTCACTGTCTGAAGTGTATGGAGTTTTTTATTTTTAAAAGCGCTGTCATCTTTCTGTACTAAAAGCTCAAGCTGTAAATTTCTGCCCTTGCCTCCTTTTTTACATTCTGTGTGGTTTAGACAACTGCTACCAGCTATGGTGTAATCCAAACACTCCTTCTCTGTTATTTTAGGCTTTGCTACAATACTTCTTCATTCACGGTTCTGATTTTAGAAGCTGTCGCTTTTGACCTTGTCTGGTCTTGCTCAGTGCTGCTGGGTTCTTGTTTGTTCTATGGCTGTTGCTCATCTTAATGTGAATTGTTGTTATAATCCTACTCCTCATGTCCTCCATTCACTAGTCATTAGTCATGAACAAGAGTACATTACTTTAAGATTGAACGGTTAAGCTTTAAGCAGAAGTTGCTTCCCCTCTATTTTGCCTCACACTAGTCCTTCACTATTTAGACTTCTGTACCTTTGTCCTTGCTCTACAATCTTCTACCTGTTCTCCATCAAAGTTATTCTGTCTAAGGCTTTGCAGGGGTATCTAAGTGTTTTCTTATCTTTGTGTGATCTGCCTGCTTTTGACACCTTTGATTTCTTAATGTAGGGAGAGAATAACTTGGACGTGTCTATTACTTGGTTTTCTAGATTGAGGATGCAAGCAGCGATCCAGTGGTTTTAGCTATCAGAGGTCAGGCTTATCTGAACAAAGGTTTAATGGATCAAGCTTTAAAGGTTAGTGCTGTATTGTCATTCCTAAGTAGAGCTAAGTAGAAATCTTGGTTTCATAGAGGAAATAACTAGGGGAGAATGACATCCTTTTGCAGATTTCACAGGAGCTTCTGGTGTCCCACCCTGATCTGGCTGAGTCCCATGCTCTAGAGGGTTTCATGCATTATTCCCAAAAGAACTATGAAGAGGCAGAAAGAAGGTACATTTATTTTTTAAGTTCCTCTACAGGTATACGGGGGTGGGGGGGAAGACTAGAACATAGAGTTTTGGAGCTTTTGAGAGTTTGTCTGGTCTGACCTCTGTTCTTTTTATTTAGTTTTCTAAATGCTATTGAAAGAAAGGCCGAAACTGCAGAGTATCATCAGTACCTGGGGCTCACATACTGGTTCATGAGTGATGAGACAAAAAAAGACAAAGGAAAAGCACTCACTCAGTTCTTGAAGGTAAAGGCTGCTTTAACTATTCATACAGAATTTGTGTTTTTGTGTATTAGAAACCAGATTTGGACAATACGCTGCCTGTAATGACAGGTTTGAATATTCTGCTTATTACCATTTACAAGCTTCCAGAGCCAGTAAACGAAGTTCAGCTGTGCAAAAAGGCATTGCGGGGAGCTTTGCAGATACCTGGAAACTCCCTGCTTTTGTTTTCCTCTTTTCACCCAATTCGTGAGGTCTTTGATTTAGCCAAAGATAGTGGTGATTCACTCAATCTTCTCTCCTTGAGGCCTGTAAGGTTGAGGCCTCTAGATGACCAGTGAAGATATTTGATGGCATTTTGAAGTGAGGAGGGCAAAATTCAAGTTGGGAAAAAAGGAAGGAAGGAATAAAGATGAGAATGGTGTTAGATTTTCAATGTCTGTCTGGGAAAGTTAGTCAGCGAAACCCCACAATTTGTACATTTTTCCTGATCTTGGGGTTTTGGTGGTTGTGGATTTTTCTCTGGAGATAGGTAAGAATGTGTATCCAAAAGATTTAATCTGACATCTTTACTGGGGACACAGAAGTATACAAAATAAGACTTTAGACATTATAAGGTCGCTGTGTAACTTCATAATATGTGTTGACAACTCAAATCATTGCCTACTGTTTGCACTTCAATAACAGCAGAGTATACTGGAGAATGTAGTTGAAATGCGTAATACTTTTGGTTTTAAACTGTTTTATGTGAAGGGGTTTTTTAATTATTGTAAAAGCTGTTTTCTGCTGCTTGGGGGCTGTGGGTTTCTTGAGTACAAACAAATCTGCCAAGTGCATCTAAAAAGGAACTTAAATTTTAGAAAAGACCAGAGTGAATTGTGAAGTAATATTGTAAGAATATGAAAATAATGGTTGGAATGGAGTAAAATGTGAAAATGACGGGATGTAATAAGGAATTGTTTTCTCCTAGCACAACTAGCTTGTTAGTGCATGCACAGAATGCTTTGTGCACAATTTTGTGCACTGCATGAACAAAATGCTTTGTGTCCTGAGGTTTGTAGCAGATTCTGCAAATATTTAAAGCTCAGGTAATCTCTGAAATCATAAAATAGTTTGACCACTCAGATGTATCACAGGAGGAGCTTAAATAAATTGATAAGCAGAGATTGAAAAAGTAGTTATCACTGGACCTGTCCATCAGTATAATCCTTCAAAACGGTGTCTTATATTGTATTCATATTTCCTTATAGGCTGCAAAATTGGACAGCTACTTGGGAAGTGTCTTTTGCTATTTAGGTAACTACTACAGAGACATTGCTGGAGACAAAAGTAGAGCTCGTGGTTGCTATAAAAAAGCTTTTGAACTGGATGAAACAGATGAAGAATCTGGAACAGCAGCTGTAGACTTAAGTGTGGAACTTGGAGACACGGTATTGTACACTTCAGGGCTTTGGATTACTGCTGTTTTTCTGTTAATCCTGCTCTTTGAGGAATCACTTCAGGTTTCCTCTGCATTTGAGAATAAGGTTTGGAAACAGGTGTTCTGTCATTGCTTAGCATCTTTCAGAATTGGACCTGTTTCAATTTTATGCTTCAGTTCCAAAATTAGTCTGTCTGGGGAGAAGGGCAGGGGAACCAAGCAGAACATTATAGTCATCATATATGTGATTTAGGTGAAGGATTTTTTCAGTAGGGATCATGAAGGGAAAGTTAGTTTTCTTATCATGCTTAACTCATACCCCTTCTCTATCTTCCACCTTGCTGCTTTCAGGAAAAGCATACAAAGTCATCAGAACATATTAAAAAATGTTTCTTACATAGCGTTGTATAAAAAGTTCTTAGCCTGTGATATTACAGAGCAAGAAAGAAACCCATACTTTGACAGACTCCATTTGAACATCTGGAAAGTCAGTCTAAGTATCTGACTTGCTGCAAATACTTATGTCCTTCTCTAGTTTAAAAAAAAAATTAAAAAGTAGTCTCCGCAAAACTTCAGGAAGCTACTGTCTATTTGCAAAGACAGGTGCATAAGAAATAATCACATCTGTAGATGTGATCATTCCCTCTTCTAATCTGCCATTCAGCCTGCCAACTTTAAAAAGCCCCTGTAACATTTCTTCGTTACAGTAATTAACAGATTAGGCAGTTAATGGTTTGCTGGATTAGGAGTATTCTGCTTTTACAAGAACTTTGTTCTTTACACGTATGTATGTTTACTAACCTGGCATTTTTGATGCTTTGTTAGGACACTGCTCTGTCAATCCTGAATGAGGTAACTGAAAAAGCGAGTCCTGGTACAGCAAAATGGGCGTGGCTTCATCGTGGACTTTACTACCTGAGAAGTGGTCAGCCGTCACAAGCAGTGCCCGAGTAAGAGAACTAGTGGTTGGTTTAAGCCTTTTTCTATAAATCTCAATAAAACAGTCTTTGATCGTAGCAAGTTTTGAAAAGAAGTTAGCTGGTTGTAGGATGGCTTGTACTAAACAGTGGGAAATGGATCTGAGCAAGCTGTGTCTATCTTCAGTTCCAGAATTAGCACGATGCAGTCTTTTCAGCGTAGCAGTGTTCTGTACTAACAAGCCTGGTGACAGGCTTGTCACAGACAAGCACGGTGTAGCACTAAATAATGAGCCAAGATTAGGTACAGTGTCTAAACTTGCATAATATGCTCTGAAGATGAAAACACTACTATGCTTTGTTTAAAAGTTCTGTACAATTATGCTTTTGTGTCCTGATAGTATATAATGCAAAGAAATAATTTGTTTACGTTAACTTGTATCACCTTTTATTTAAATAAATTCATATCTTGATATCTTCAGTTTGCAGGCAGCTCTCAGGGCTGATCCAAAGGATTCCAACTGCTGGGAGTCTCTAGGGGAGGCTTACCTGAACAGAGGTAGCTATTCAACAGCTCTAAAATCCTTCAGGAAAGCGAGTGAGCTGAACCCAGGGCTCGTGTACAGCATTTACAGAGCTGCAGCAGTGGAGCAGATTCTAGGCAAATACGAAAGTGCAATAGCTACCTATCAACAAATCTTAAAGACAACAGAAGATTATGTGCCTGCACTGAAAGGTAACAAGCCTGAATCTGAAAATGTTAGCTCATTCTCCCTATATGCACTGTAGTGCTTCAGTCTCGTGGAGAGGTTCTTGGTGTATTGAGGTTTTCTTGCAAGGAAGGATCTTGGGTATGCAGAGATCCCCTGCACAAAAACTAGTGTGTAGTAGCCTGCAAATATCTGAAGAGCTCTGAAATCGTGATGCATAGCAGTGATCTAGAGAAATACCTAGTGGGGGCAGGATAAAGATGCTTGCAAAACATGACTACTGTGGTTAGGAGTTTGGTATAGGTACAGGGTATGATAACATGAGGAAGGTAGCTTCAGAATTGTGAAAATAGTACTCAGAATGAATGGTGCTCATAGCCAGTGACTTAGTGACAGATAGAATCAATGCCTGTGCCAGCAAGAGTCTAAACCAAGCAGTTGTCTTGTTGGTTCCAGAATGCTAGAAAGTATGGCATTAGATACAGTTCCTTTTTAACGGTTGCATTTATTTCCATGTGAAGCAAATTCTTAAATGAATAGGATTAAATAATGTTGGTTTCGAGTCTTCTTTGAAGAAGACTTCCTCTTTTAGCTATCTTGACATTCTTTCTTCTCTTTGTGTTTTGGCGATGATTTTTGACTCCTGTGAACTGAAAGTTGGTGTATTTGTCAAAGACTTACCAGTGCAGAACAGTTTTCTCATGAGGGCTATAGTTAATATTTGAGGACAAACCGAAAGCTTAAATGTGATGATCTTTATAACTGATCAGGTTTATTTTAATATTCAAACTATTCTACAGTTCACACTTGACAGGATAGGTTACAAGCAAAGTCTCTGTTTCATAAGACTCACTGCGTGTCTGTTGATTTTGCCATAGCACATGGGTGGTATAAAACTTTGCATCAAGCAGAACACTGAGCAGGCTTCCACCCTCCTACCCCACCTCCTTTATCAAGCGTATCATAAAAGTATCTCTCTTCATTGAGGATATTTTCTCTTATTTGCAGGACTTGGTGAGTGCTATATCATGCTGGGAAGATCAGCCCTTGATAACTATCTTGACAGGAAGGCTGTGGGTTACATAGAGCAGGCTCTTGAATTTTTTACAAGGTTAGTACTAAATATTCAGTTATTTAATTTCCACTGGGATTGTGGATTGACAAGCAGAAGAGTGAGAGTTAAGTGTTTGACGATTTTCAGTTAAACCAAATCAAATAGATGAGGCTTCTTATCTAGGAGTAAGAATACACTTATTGAAAGTGGTTTGGATAATGCATTCTGGACTTAGGCTGCTTAAATGAGTGGTAACTATAGAGTTTTGTTTTTCTGTTTTAAGATACAGAGTCATTTGATTGTAACACAAGTGTGAAATGACACACAGTTCTCTCCAACAGTCCTTCTGTATAGATGGGGCTGGGAGAAGGGGATTTCTACCGAAAATGGTGGGTGAGAGGAAGTTGTTCCTTCCCTCCCTCCCTCCATCTTTTTCCTTTGCGTTTTGTACAAAATGTTTTTGTGTCCTAAACTAAACCTTGAGATAGCTGCTGTTGTAGAAGAAGGTCCATCAGGCTTCTGCAGATGAGTCGTGTCATGTAAAGTAATATGGTAGTGCTCTGAAATGCAAGAGTGGGTGTAGTCATCTGACATCTTGATGGATGATGGCTAATTTTCAGAACTGACTCTTAGTTCCAGCAAGGCTGGGAGACACTGGCATTTTGTAGTTTCTCTTTTTTTGGTTATTTTTGACCTTTTAGACCTATGACTTGAGTAGCAAGAAAAACCCCCCAAAAAATCAAACAGCTCATTGATTAATTACATTTGAGTTTGTGCCACTCTTCAAAGTGCTGAACTTTCTTTCTGAAAAGGGTATCGAAGTGTCTCAATGGGTGTTCTGTGTGTTTTCTATACCATTAATTACAGGGCAACAAAGCACCGTCCTGACGTATGTTGCCTCTGGAAGCTGATTGGAGATACCTGTACTAGCGTGCATGTTATTTCACCAGCCAAAGTGAATGTGCAAGTTCTAGGATCTCTTCTGGGTAAAAATGCAGATAAACAGGTGCTGAGGAAAAGTGAGCTGCTCAGACTGGGAGGAAGGTAATGATTTTTCATTTTCAAGAGCTGCTATGCAGCTGGAGACTCTATAATTGTCTGAAGTATTCTAGACTATTTCATTTCTAGAAATTGAAAAATATGCTGATCTGTTGACACCTGCATATTGAGCAAAGATTAATGAGGTGGTAAATAGAGTCTCGTGCTTCTTCCAAATCACACTGCTCATTTCAGGGTATGTTTCCTGGATTGCCACAGCAGGTGTCAACACTTCGTCCAGCACCTGCTCTTTTCCTTGTTTCTGTCTCCGGAACAAGGCTACATCCTGCCTGTCATTCAACTAATCGCGCCTCGTTAAGTGGAGTGGTTGCAGTAGTTGCTAACTAATTCTCCCAGGACTACTGAAGTCCAAGATAATACTTCAAGCTCTCTTGTCTGTACTTCTTTCCTATAAAAATGTCATCAATTCTTGGCCTAGGTATGGGTTCTAGAGTACACTGGAAGCAGGAATTCCTTGTTTCTGGCCCTGGAAGCTCATGATGGTAGAAAATATTTGTAGTGTTTCTGTATCCTCATTTGTGACTCCCTCTGAGCTTTGTGCAGTTGGATGTGTAAGGCAGGAAACACAGCTGCTCTGTGAATCTCAACCACGATACGTGAAGTCAAGTACTTCCGAGGGGAGGTCTGATTAACTGTAAAAATGACTGATGTTTGTTCTAAGTAAAAGCATGCATATTGCAAATGACACATCTGTGGCTTCACACGTGGTGGGCACTGCGGACTGCCTTTAGACCAGAATAGATTCTGTGAAGAGAACTAACTGAATGAAAACGGGTTAGTTTTTGTTTGCTTTCTATTCTTGTCTGTTTTTGTTTGTGTCTATGCGTGTTTGCTTGGTTTAGGTTTTTAAGCACTCTTTTTAATATTTTTTCAGGTTTCTGCTCTTCGTGTAGAGAGGCTTGGAATAATGCTTCTGTGATTCATGTTTCTGTAGGTGTTACGGCAGAGCTTTAAAACTGATGTCTTTGCCTAGCATATGGTGTGATCTTGGAATAAATTATTATCGACAAGCAGAGCACCTCACAGCAGTGGGCAGTGACATGAATGAGATCAGTGAACTGCTAGAGAAGTCTTTACAGGTATTGCCTGTTTTTCCTGTTACGGTCTTTAAACTGGTGTGGGTGGTTGTCTGCATACTCTCTCTGTCCTCAGTAAAACCTACATCTCTGAATAAGTAAGTGCATGAAGTCTCAATTTTTGCTCTTTTAGTGATACAGTCCGCTTTTGATTTTCTTCCAGTGTCTCAAAAAAGCTGTGAGGCTTGATAGCAAAAATCATCTGTATTGGAATGCACTTGGTGTAGTTGCTTCCTGTAGTGGTAAGTCCTCAGTGAAACTCCTAGCTCCCTAATATTCTAAACTAGGAGGCAACTTGACTAATGGTAATGGTGTTGGTGAAATCAAGTTAGATCTAGCTCTCCGTTTTTCTTTCTTTCCCCCCCAGCTATTGGAAATTATGCTCTTGCTCAACATTCGTTCATCAAATCTGTTCAAGCTGAGCAAATTGTAAGTGCTGTAGGCAGCTGCCATCTGTTTAAAGTGGGCATTTAAAACTTTTTTCCCCTGATGCAGTGTTATTTTTGAATATAGTAATAATACATTGGTTTTAACTTTATACTTTATTTGTTCTGGCTAGAATGTTGTTGCCTGGACCAACTTGGGGGTTTTATATCTGGTAACTGGAAACATTGAGGTAAGAACTCTCCCATCCTCAAGTATAATTTCTCTTTCCCTTTTCTTTTTTTTTTTTTTTTTTTTCTTTTTTTTAAAAGGGAGTGCTTGGGGGCGGGAGTGTGGGCAAACAATGAAGAACATCCCTCTCAGACTCAGGAAACCTGCTTCCTTTGAGTGAAATAAAATTGGCATCTGTACCTTACTTGAGGAACACAAATGAATTAAATATCTGTTCTGGAGGGTTTAAGTGAACTGCCTCTGAATCGATGAGGTTGCTTTCCAAGCAACTGAATGGAATGAACAGTATTTGGATGGACTGAGAAGTAGTTAATCAAACCAATGCACACCAGGTTTGACCAAGAACTGTTTTTAATTGTAAGTCACAAACTGAACTTTGAGTTTTAGTTTCCCATAGGTAGCTACTTTCTGCTCATCAGCATGTCATATGAGTTACTGTAATTCTGTGTAACCTTGCAAGTTTCTCTGGGTTAAAAATTAGAGTACATCTTCAGTGAAGTCCAGAGTTCTCATGCTGCTAAAAGTACATGTTATCCTATTTGCTGGTCAGAATTACAGAAACGTTGTTTAATTCAAAATGTGACAGTCTGAATTATTTTGAGTAACTTGATACTACAGACTGCTTACTGCTAAGACTACTAATGCTAAGACTTTGTTCACCTTATGCCACACTGAGGGAGGAACTCTGAACATGAATAATCCATAGGGAAAAGATAATTTGTGAATGGTAATCAGGTGTAATGTTTTGAAAATGTGTTTAACTGTTTACATGAAGGAAAAGCAAGCTTCCAAAACTGGATCCTCCAAGAGTCAGATTTTAAAATAATACTGGTTCTGAGAGGTAATCTAGCTGCTGAACTATATTAAGAAGGAAATATGTTTGAAAGGGAGGGGAACGTTGGTCTTGTAAAGATTTATGTATTTATTGTTTTAGATGAGACTAAACTGGTTTACTTCTCTGGACAGTGCAGTGTTCTCTGTGGCACAGTAGATATTTTTAGTAGTGACCTAATTTTGTCTGTGAAATCTCTTCCAATACTACTACCTGTCAATACCTGTCTATATGCAAAAGTGCTCAGTTACCATGCCGTGCAGTTCAGTAGCACTCTTATCTTTGGTTCTACAGCAAGCTCATGAGGCCTTCAAGGTAGCCCAGTCTCTGGAACCTTCTTACTTACTGTGTTGGATTGGGCAGGTAAGATGATGAAAAAATCATAATACTGTGCAGCAAAACCGGTTGTTAGTCCAAGAGAGGACTTAGACTCCATCCTGATAAGTGGCACTTGAGCATGTTCCTGAAAATTGAAGCTTTTAAGTAAAGGGAGCTTCTGCTTACCCTGAGGGTGGATGGGACCCTTTGTTTCCATGGTGGTAGTACAGTGGAAGCTACATGAATCAGATGTCTTCATATAATGTTTTTCTGGCTGATGTTGAGAGTTTGGTAAGAAACTAGCTATTAAAAAAACAATCACTGTTTGTGCTCTGAGGCTTTTTATTGAGCATTGTCAACAAAGCACAGTCTTCATAAGGTGCTGGTTTTTTCAGCTTCAGCTGTACCTCTAACTCGTTATACGGCACTGCTTAAATCTCTTTGCAGCTTCTGCTTCTAACACCACTGTTAGGAGTGAATCTCTAAGGTACCTGGGACAAAAGCAGTCCTTACTTCCTGGGAGGTCCCTTCCTACCTCTACCACTGAGGGCTGGATATGCTCCCTAGGGTGTCTAGGACATCTGTGAATAGTAGAAATACTTGTGACTCACGCTTTTGTGATGACTGTAGGTGCACTTCGTAATCCCATGCTGCTGACCTGCTAATAATATCTAGCTGAAGCTGTATTCTAGGGGAGAACTAGCACCATCATGTCAAAATTTAGCTTTTATCAGATGCTGTTGTAAGTTGTGCTAGCACACACAAAGTCTTTGTCCCGAAATATGTAAAGTAGCAGCAGAAGACCGTAAGTTTCAAGAACTGGTAGAGTGGAAACTGCTTGTGCTCCTTTTAATTGTGTTCATTTTATTCTTAAAACCGATGTTTCTTGGAGAGTATGAGGAGAAGAAAGTGTCTTCATGTTAAATGCCTGAGGTGTGCCTGAAGTGACTTGTGCCGAGTTTCTTGTTGATGTCATAATTTTTAAAGTACCTCTTCAAACAAGAACCAACTCTTGCTTCTCTGTAGGCTCTTATTGCAGAGAAAGTGGGCAGTTATGATACTATGGATCTCTTCCGGCACACGACTGAGCTCAGTATGCATGTGAGTATAACAGTTGTGTTGCCCTGAAATTTCTGCATATGTAATGACTCTACTTAGGTGAGGTGATTTTTTAAAAAGTAGGCATGTCCCGAATGATGAAACAGATGCGGTCATGTTCCAAATGATATTATCTGACTTCCTTGTTTGTGTGCCTGTCCTGTGCTGGCAGTGAATGGCAGGCAGTTATTTTATTAAATGCCTTAGTCCCAGTGGTCCAAGAAATCAGCTTCATAAGTCATGAAAAAACATTGTTGGTGTTCCACAGAACTGGACAGAGATCAAAGCCATAAATTATATCTGTTCCAGGAGAGATCAAGGATATCGCCAGTACCCTGAGTTCTAAGAAAGTGGAGGACTTCACATTCTCTTACAGCTTTTCTTTGTCTGTCATCCCTCCAGTGGTGCAGCAAGAGATATATTAACGTAAGAATTCTCTTTGCCCAAAGGACAAGTTAGAACTGTGTGTGGAGTAATTGAGTTTGGTGTTTTCTTCTCCTGCTTAACACTGATGCAGATTTTTAGTCTAGATTCAGCCTTAAGACAGAGAATCGTTATTATAATCTTTAATTATTTTGCTGTTGCTTGATCAGGTTTAAAGACTCCTGTTTTGGTTTTTTTTGGGTTTTTTTTGAGACTGAGGGAGCAAAAGGCTACGCCCACTGGGTGTGTTCAACGCTGCAGGATGAAAGCAACAGAAACACTGAACTTTATCTGTACAACATTGTTGAAATGAATGCTATACCAGCAGCCCAGGTGGTCTTGAGCAAATACACAGGTAGGTAATTTGAATGCCTCACCAACCTGTCAAGCCTAAAGGATGTGTTCAGAATGAACAGATACACCTGTACTAGTTCTGGCAAAGAGTGATGTGACTGGGTTGGGGAGAGGCTTTTGAGCTGTAAAGCACATAATCAAAACAGGGTAAGTGGGCTACTGGTTTTTTTTGTTATCACACAGAGATGATATAGATTTGTGTTCTGTCTTCCTACTCATTCCAGTAGATGTTGTTTCAAAGACCAATTAAAATAAGGGGCAGAGCAATGTCACGCTTGTTATCAGGCGTTGGCTGTGGGACTTCCTTTGGGTGTCTGTATGTGTTGGTGCAGGTAGATGCTAGCTCCTCCACCCCTGTGCCATGGTGTTTGGGAGGAGCCTGCTCCTGGATGCTGTGTAACTCCATGACCTCAGGCGTGTGGTTGCGTTCACCTTCAGCAGGAGATGGACCGTGTTCTCGGGCATGGTTGCAAGCCAGCATGGCCTCCCTGCTGCGGTGGGCTTGTGTATGTCCAGCCCGGAAGATAGATAGAGCAGATGTGGGTTTTCTTTATTCTACATCTATTACTATAAATAAATCCTGTGATGAGTAGTCTGTTGCTGATTTTTGAGGGCTACAAAATGAGGTGCAAGCACTTAAAATGAGATAAATGTGAGACTGTATTTCTTTGTCTGCGAAATCCCTGTTCTTAAGCAGACGGCAGGAGGGGCTTATGGGATCCTTCCTAGTCTGGGAAAAAAGGTTAGAAGTGTGAGGTGAGATGACAGCTGACAATCTGTGCCATTAGCTACTAACAAGCATTTCAGAGTTGTAGTATTAAAAATAAACCATACATTCTTTGTTATAACATTCTATGTAATCATTCTATGATTCTACTGGTATTTTACTAGAGACTATACAAGCTGAATAGTTTCCTATTTCATTACAAAAAAAACCCCAAACAACTGTGAGCAGAAAAATTTGAAATATGTTGAGTACATTGATGCTGTGTCATAAGATTTTAAAGATTTTTGAGCTAACCTGATGTCATGTTGTGGGCCTTAGTATGTCTTCTTTATTTGACTGCAGCCTGTCAAAATGATTCCAGTGAGCAACTGACAGAAGCACTTGGCATAGTGTTTTGTATATATGCATACACTGTAGCATCAATGTAGCAATGTTTTTGTAATGCTTTTTCACAGCTTTTTCTGATCATGTTCTCCTATATTGTCAATTCTGATTTTCTAGAAAGAGTTCCAGACGATCCGTCTGCTTTCACGATGCTTGGTTATTTGAACGACTATCTGCATCTAAAAAGGCAGGCAGCAGATGCCTATGAGAGGTAAACTATACACCCTGAAAAGTTTACTGATAGATGCTCCTTGTTTCCATGCACCAGCTGAAACACTTCAGGGTTTTTCTTTTTAATAAACCTTGCTTTCTTAATTCAGCAGTACATTTAAACAAAGTGTACGGTAAGGGGAGGTGTGGGGATGTTCTTATATCAGATTTGGAAATGCAGAACACAGCTGGAGATGTAAAGGCATTCCAAGGCTTGAATGCCCAGGACATTTACCTAGTTCACTGTATGGGATTTAAGTGAAATTTTGGCAGTTGTTAGGCTTGGTTTTAGTTTTGATCTCTACGCCATTCTAATTAATGGAGGTGGTTGGGCTTTGTTTCATTTTTTTTCTTCTCTTTTCAAATGGTAGAGAGAGATGGCAAAGGTAACCATGTTTGGGAAACGTGTTTTCTGAGGCATTAAAATGGTAAAATAGGTTCTGTTTGTGCTTAATTAGCATAGAAAAGCTTCTGCATAAAACATTTGTCTGTTCTGCTTTGAGAACTATTGTCAAAATATGGGTTTTGTAGTCAGATGGTAATTATTCTTAATTGTGGTTATTTTCAGGGCAGCTTCATTACTGAAAAACTCTGAGGATACTGAGAAATATCATATAGCAATGCAAAACTATGGCAGGTCACTGTGGTAGGTGTTTGTTTGATATATTTCCCCAGCTCCTAACTTCAGCTTTGGATGCAGTGAGTGCATTTGCGCAAAACATGGGTGAGGCTGAAAGGTGAAAGGTTTTTGCTAAAAATAATTTATTAAACATCATTCTTAACTGTAGACAAGTTGGACTGAACTTTGTGTGTGCTCGAGAAATGAGCAGTATACTTAAAAATGAAATCAAATTGCAATTATTTGCTATATGTCTTGGTAGTTTGTAACATACCAATGATTTTCATTATCCTTACGTTGATACTTAAGTGCCTTAACATAGTCTACACAATGTAGCTGTTATATGGTCTCCAGAATAAATTAGGGTTTTTATGATCTCCACACTTGACATATATAGTAGGCTTAGTCTGAATAAAATAGCTGCTTCAAGGTTTATTCAAAATCCCTGCTACTTGCCTTGTGAATTTATATTGACTTGTACAATCTGAAGCATGTGGGTTGGGATGTTGTGTACACGTAGGTGATCTTTCTGCTGATGGCCCTCTCTGCTGCAATCCTTCTCATGATGCTAAGTTCTTTTCATGATTCCCTTCTGGTTCTGAGGAAAGGCAGGACACAAGTCTTAACAGATGAAGACTTTCAAACTTCTCATTGAAATGAGATAGCTCAAGCTCTGCTAATTAGATTTTTGTCAGCTCTCTGGGGAAAGTTCATATATTCTGTTTATGTTTATGACACTGGAACTTCTAGGCTGTGAGAAATTTCAGGGAAGATAGTAGAAGCAACTCTTCGGTTTTCTGTAGTCTCACATACAAGCTGCACGCGTGATGATTCCTGTGTGCAACTTACACAGGAGCAAAGCTTCAGTAACTAGTAACTAGTTCTAATAAACACAGTCCTGGATAATTTCTTCCCTGGTGGTCTTAGAACAAGAATGCTGTATCTCTGTATGTGCGCTTTTCTGTCTCTGTGCATGCATGCTTTGGTTTCCTTTTTTCACATTTCTCCTTTGTTGTTTCCTCCCACTCCGTTGTGTTGACTATTAGGTGACATCCTCCCATATAGCTGTCATGCAGATGGAGAGGACTTTCTTGTATCAATTACTGTTCATGCAATGGATATTTGGATAGAGTAACTGCTGTAAGAGAGGCGTAGGGAATATTGCATGTTCTTGTCTGAATCTTGCTCTTTTCCGGATGTCTGCTTACAGCTACTGTGGAAAACAGGATACTGGTCTGGAAGGACAGCCTATCTGAATCATAGCAGCTGTTGACACATCCTCCATACCAGTGACTTTTTTTTTTTTTTTATTAACAGTGCTCTTGGTCAGTATGATAAGGCCATTGAGGTTTACACATCAACACCCCTAACTGAGTTTGATGGTATTGTGGGGATAGCATTAGCCTACTTCAAGAAAGGACTCTTACAAGAAAGTATCAAAGGTGAGCATCTGCCCAATTCAAAGCATTAAGGGACACTTCTCTTGAGATGAATCTTACCAAAATTTGTTTGTCTGACCAGCTTAGCTGTAGTTCAGTTTATTTCACTCTTTCAGTCCTAATATGTAAGCACAAATTGCATAACGGTTTTAATCATTAGGCTGTTCAGCGGGTTGCCCGAACTATTGAAATATACAAAGGGAAGCTACATTTCTCCAAGAGTTTAATTCTTCCATTAAGCTGTTGTGTTCTTAGCTTCCCTTGTTCTCAGATGAAATGGCTTTCCTGGAAAAATCAGTTCTGGATAGGAGATTAATGTGTTGTTCAAAGCACTTTAGCCTTAGTGCTAAGTGTAAGTACTATGTTGTCGTGTTCTGCACTGCTAAGATGTGACACCTCAGAAAAAGGTATACTGAATTGTCAGTGTAGAAGCATGAGCACTCGCAAAGGAGCAGCCAGCTCAGTATTTAAAATAACTCTTAGTTTTTAATTGGAGAGATGTGTGCCCGTCTAAAGTCCTATTTCATAAATAAACTAGGAGAGGAGAGTATTTAAGCTGTATTCTTTCAGGCTTTTTCTGGATATCCCAATCCCACTTTTCAGTTCTGTTTCCACTTGCTGCATATTAAACAACTCGCAGGCTCTGAACAGCCCTGTAAATCTGGCATTTTCTAACATATGGTTACTTCCAAAGTTTTAGTCAACTTTTTTTTGTATTCTGCCTATGCTTTGAGGTGTGAAAATACAGTGAACCTGAAACCGAAGTGCCCCTGTGTGCGTCTTCTAATGATTGTGCCTTTCTAGAGGCTTTACAAACGTATTATTTTCTCCTACTTCAATTCTGTGTCTTGAATTTTTACCAGCCTATGAAAAAGCCTTGTCTGTTGCTAAGTCTGAACAAGATAAAGCACATATCCTGACTGCCTTGGCAATAATAGAGTATAAACAGAACAAAGTGGATGCTGCAAAGACACTGCTGTTTAAATGGTGAGTGGAGGGAATAATATTCAGTTAATGTTATTTTATTGTACTGCTGGGTCCTCAGATTTACTTTTTGGGGGATCTCAGGTGGCTATTTGTGTTGCAGACTCAAAGTGGGAGTGGATGCAGTGTTCTTTTAAGCTTATTCATGTAATGTAGCTGTTTTGGTTTACGGCCTGTGTTTTATTCTGTGTTCTTAAAGCAGTATGGAGTGGAAGGGTTAGTGAGCTGGGCAGTTTGGATGTCTGACATCCTTGAATGATAGTTCTAATAGGTTTATCTTTCAAGAGAATATTCATCTGTAGTTGTCCTAAGCACTAGGTAATGTTTCTGCTCCCTAGCTGTAAGAAATCTAGATGATGAAGGAGGACAATTTCAGTTTAAATAGCCAGAAATCTTAGAACAACTATGTTCCAAGTGTCATAGACAAGTGCAGTCTTGTACCTTCCGCATGAAAAGGATCTGCATCAGTTGTTCACTTACATCACGAGTGTCTTTTTCTTTCAGAGCTGTGGAGGCTAAAAGCCCATGCGTCGTTGTTAGTCTCCCGGTAGCTATGGACTGAGAGCTAACATCTCAGCTTCTCAGCATCAGCTCTCTGTCAATAGAGAATTCCAGTAGTGGCTGCACAGTCTCTGTCTTGCCAGCAGACTCCTGAAGTTACTGAAATAGTGAAGGTCGATGACTAGACCTACACTCTAAATCCTGAGTAACTGATGATTAACTGGCTAGGGATCTGATATTTCCTGTTGATCACTGCAGAGTTTAATTTTTGTTGTAAACGTCAACTATGAGACTTGTCTAGTTGACATTAGTTGTTTGTGTTTAAAGAAATAAAAGACAGTAAGTTGTTTAGGAAAGTAACTCTACAGTGAGTATGTCTAGGTCTGAATTGGAAGCACAATGCTGCAAAGATACATGGTGGATTTTAGTAATAAGAAAAACAATGGTGCATTCTAGTCCAATAGAAAGATTTCTTTATTGACTGAAATGCGTGCTAGATGATGTAAAGGGCCTGAGTAGGACCTTGAACAAGAGGCTGCCTTTCCTCTTTTCTCCTGGCCAACTTGGAACAGAGGTTTTAGCAGTGAGCATGTCTTTATAGCTAATATGAGAGATTCCCAGTTGTTACTTGTCAAAGGGTAGCGCCTTTGCACCAGATAACATAGTGCTGGCTATTCAAGTTTATGTTTAACAGCTGTTAGAGATGTTTCTTGCTAGGGACTGAAAATGATAGATGGACGTTTAGAGTCTTGTCTCTTTTTTTAAGGTAAAAATAATCATTAGAAGCTTGATTAGGAGCCTGTAGTCACCTGATAAGTGAAAGTAAGCAGCACGTCATTCTGTAGTTATGTTTAGGACATTATGGTGAAGTAACTCCAGATTACTGTTGCTATGCACTGTTTTGTTGTTTGCTGCCATCCAGTTTGTACTGCAGTAAGAACACCTTCAACTACTACATCAGTTAAGGTCGTTAATTTTGGTAGTTTATGCTGAGCTCACCGTTTGTTTTCACCAGAATTGAAGATCCAGGGATTAACTTGAGTTCAGAGTTCTCCACCTATACTAGAAAAATTTGCTGAAAGAAGTCAGAAACTGTATCTAGTAGGTCTTCAGTAAAGCTGGGAATACTACTGGCATGAGGTTAAACTGCCTCTCGTAATGAAATGGACGGAGTTGTGCAACTGGTCTAAAGCTAATAGATGATGAAAGCATGCTCAAACTGCCTTTATGTTGGAACAAATCTTGGTGTAAGGAAGGCATAATTTCTCAGAATGTGCCTGGTCTCAGAAAGAGCAGTTCTGTGCAGTAGGCTCGTTTCTGGCTCTTTGCTTCCTGGATTTCTGTTGCAAAGCTGTAAATAGGCACACTGCAACTCAGGTTTGATGCTAGTTAGAAATACAAATGTCTTCAAGCAAAGAAAATAGTCGTCAGTGTTACATGTTGTCTCTTACTATTCATTTTATGGCTGCTGCTGAAGGACAATTAATGTGTCAGAGTCTTTGCCACGCAGTTACACGTTACAAGCTTCAGTGCTGAAATGGCGCATAACCGCTGCTGTTCTCCATACCTGGGAGCTCAGGGATGCTGATCTAGCTTGATCCACAGTCGCACAGTGAGAGGCTGTTAAGTCTGTATACCAGGCTGGATACATAGGAGCAGGACGACTCAGTAGTAAGCAGTGCTCTAATGTTAACAGTAAGTTTGGTTTTTGCTCCAAAATAGTGTCTCCTTCCCTCCCTCTGATTCAACAGCTCATTAAAGGAACCTAGTACGGAAAGTCTGAAGGCTTTGTGCACACTAGGACTGGTAAAGCAGGATGCTACACTGGCAACAGCAGCCCTAAAAGAATTACTGAAGCATGACAAAGGGGATAATACAATTTATGAGAGGTGCCTTATTGCATCTGCTGTTTATGCATTGCAAGGCAGAAATGTGGAGGTCCAGAGAGAAGTCTCCAAAGCAATCCACAGGTATGTATTCTGTCTTTCTTTGGATTGCCTTGGAAATGTGTTGCTTTGATTAAGTCGCATAGTAAGCAAACATCTGTTCACTTACAGCATTCTTCTAAAAAAAAAATAAAAATATTTTTCAAACATGAAGTCCTAATTAAGGTTGTATCATCAGCTGACAGAAGCTTGCTGTCTGATTTATGGAATCAAACGGCAGAAGTTTCGTGGCTTGTTTGGGATTTTTTTTGTTTCATTTTGGTGGCTTCTTTGGTAGCTAGATCAATTCGCTGTGCTACGAAAGCATTTTGCATCGTATGTAGCAGAACCTTCAACCATGAAAAGTCTCTAGGGCGTTATTTAATATTTAACAGCCTCTGAAGCTGGTCTTTCTGTTAGCTAAATGTCTGTGTTTAAATGCGTTTTGCTTAGCCTGAGCAATATAGAAAGGGGGAATTTTAATCAATGCCGCTAAGCGAGCCACACTTCATAGTCTCTCCCAGTGTTTTCAGAAAATGTTCTTGATGCAAATTGTTTTTTTCCAACTGCTGTTAAAATTCTTTCATTTTCAGGTTATGAGGACAAAACCCATAGTCCTAGAGTGTTTTCTTCCCATGAATATTGACATGTGTGTTTTACATTTTGTTTCTGTAGCCAGCAGTATAACTTCAATATTGTGGTGTTTGGTTTAAATTACTACCCATGTCTGTTTTCAACCACACTGGGTTGTTTTTGTAATAGAAAAAGATCCATTTGGGATTTATAGCAACTGCCAACCGAATGATGGAGGACCAGGTCCGTGTGTAAACCGGAAAGTCTAATCCTTGTTCTTTTCCCAGTAACCCTGATAATCCTGCCCTCTGGTCTCTTCTGTCTCAACTAGTTCCACTGTATGCGTCACAAAAGGCAAAAGTAAGTGCATTGCTGTAATACACGTGTGCTGTTTACAGAGTAATCTGTGAGTAATCTTACAGAGTAGTCTATGGTTTTTTTCTTCAATAAAAAAAATCCTCACCCTTCAGTACATGGACAGTCATTAGTTAATATCAAAACATAGGTCTTACATACACAAGCACAGAAGGAACAATGCACAGGTACATACTCAAGTTACATACCTGATTATTTGTGTCTTTCATGGGGTAGTAATTCTTTTATCTTCTTGAAATAAACTTACAGGAAAAATCTACTAGAATTATTCCAAGAAGAAAAAGCTGTATATGTATAATTTTTTTGTTTAGTTTTACACATATGTATGTGTGTGTATATAAATACATACTAGGATTTAAGTATGTTGAATTTGGTTAATCTAGTCTATTTCACTTTTTTGCACCAGCCGGTGTTTCTTTGCCACTTTTATGCTTGTTATTAGCTCTTCTCCAGATAAATACTCGTCTTAATTTATGTCAATTATCCAAACAGAAGTAGCACCTGAAAACAAACCCCTTTCTGTATGGAGCTAAAATTAGAAACACAACATATGGATAGGCTTTAACCTTGAATGTCTCTTCCTAATTATGAAGAGATTGTTCTGTAGGCAAAGAAAATATCTCCCTGTGCAAACTTTGTATTTCTGATTAACAAAGATAAAAAGACCTTGGCATTACATTTTGCATAAAATCTCTTAAGTAATCAGTCATATAAACAAATAATTTTTTTTTTTAAATCTTACAGGGGGGAGCTGTGGCAGGACATGTTGCACATGTACTTGATGTAAACCATGGAAAGGTTTGTCTTTCTTAAGATGCAGACTTTGTATTTCCATAAACAATCCTAAAACTTATTCCCTCTCATCACTTATATTGTAGTGTTAAGTCACTTTTATGTTCTGTTTTATAGGAAGCCCTGCTGAATATTGCAGTTAATCAGTTGGCAGCAGGATGTCACATGTTAGAAGATGAGAAAAATAATCCTCTGAAAAATATTCAGAAGGCAATCCACCTCTGTCCAGGTCACTCTTGTTCTCAAACTCACTGGTCATTTTTTTTTTTTACCCTTCAGAAACAAAATTAGTGTGCTCACAAAAAAAGTCTACTTTTCTTGGGTTGTTGTTTTGGGTAGTCCATTAATGTTTTGGGTAGAATGCTTAGAATTGAAATTTTATCTGTCATTCAAAGTTTAGACATGGGGAATTAACCAGACAAGAATAAAAAACACTGAGTTTTAAGGCTTGTTCTGAAAACATGAGCAATTTTTTAATCCGCCAGCAGAAGAGATGAATATGTTGCTTCAGAATCGGTATTCTATACCAAGCAGGAGAGATTGATTCATCTAGTTTGAGAATTCGGGCTGGGAATGTGTTGTTACAGTATTCTGGTTAGGCAGCTGTTGACCTGTTACTAAATGGTGATCTTCATTAAATGTATGAAGTGCAAATCTGGTGGGGTTTTCAAGTGCTCATTTGCACTTCATAGTGAAATACCAAAACATCGTTTCTTCTGCAGTGATTTTGCTCTGATGCATTAGTGTGGCTGCAAATTGAAATTCATGCTTTGTTTCATTTTGCTGACAAAATTCATTATCTTTGGGATGAAAATCTCCATGGCTGAAATCTTTGAGCTCTGTGCAGTTCAGGGCAGAGTCCACTCTTCCAGTCACAGCTGCTCTTCACCGAGCTAGGTCAGGGCAGAGCTGAAACTGGAATTAGCGGACACTAGAAGTAGGCACCTGTCACCGTAACGTTCATGCTGGTGGTCAGGCAGGGCTGACTCTGTGTGACTGAACACTGTGGATGACATCTTGGGATTTTTGCTGTCACTGTTAGGCAGCACTAATAGTCAAGTTTAGTCTGTGTGGTGAGAAGTAAATTGACAGTGTCAGTTAGCATACCAATGGCTGTGTGAAAAACACATTAGCTGGCTTTAGAAACAGCATCTTCATCTTGTAATGTGAAGAATATTACTGGCTAAAGGCAAATAGTTATCAGCTGCCTTGGGCCGAGCTGCTGTAAGGGTCTGACTGAATTGCTTGCCTTGTTCTTACTGTCTCTTATTTATGGTATGTGGTTCCATTGAGAGCTATGTTTTTTATGCTTAATCTGGTAAAGACCATTCTAAATGGACTACCAGCATATTTAGAATGGGCACGAGTTGCCTTTTAACCATTCCTTTCTAGATAATCCTGCTGCCTGGGCAGTGTTGATGGCAGCCTGTCATGCTGAAAACACCGTTGGCTGTCTAAACAACGCTCAGCCAAAGCGAACAGATCTAGAGATGACACTTGTATCAACAGTTTCAGCCAAAAGTAAGCTATACAAGTTTTCTGGTTTAAAAAAAGAAAACAAAATTGAAATACTCTAAGCTTGCAATACTCCTGAATTTCAGAAACTTGCAAATAAGCAGAGAATTGCTCAGTAGTGATTTGAGCTGTAACTGTATTTTACCATGTAAAAATGCTAAATCCTAGTGCACAGCTAATGTTAATTGCTTAATTGCAGCTTTCTTTCCCCTCCAAAGCCTCAAGTGCTTTTTAAAAATGGTGCTTCTGAACTCTGATGCCCAGGTGGGTGGGTGGGTGTATTACAGCACGGGAGCACTGGTTACAGGGAAAGGCTAAAGGTACTTTGGAGTTCTGTAACTTTGCTGGAAGAGGGATAACCTCAGCCTCAGTCTTGCTCGACATCCATAGTGTTTTGAAAAGCGGAATTAAAATACCATGTTTGATTAATTTTTCTCAAAGGATTAACTCAAATGGTGTATTCTTTTTTCTTTTAATTTTACCATCTCTTTAATGTTCCTACTAATGAAGGAAGCCATGTCAGGTTAATACTCCTAAAAGTTCTCCCTTACCTGTTCTAGAGCATGTGACATGGTATGGCACTACGCTACATACAGGAATCTGGTTAAGTGTTTTATCTGGTTTTGCAGCTGGAGAAAATAACCTTCCGCATAATTATATCCAGACTCTTGAAGACTGGTGTCTGTGTCAAGCTATTACCAGTCTAGAGGAGACTGGTAAACTCTCAGAAGCTGAAGCTCTTTGTACCAAGGTATGATGGCATCATACTGGCAGATTGTGGTAGAATTGTATAGAAATCATGATTTGTGTGCATTTTACAAAAAGGTAGTCTTTGAGTTAGCAACTGTCTGTTCCATCAGCGCTACAAGATGCGATAGCTGTTGGCATTTTCTCCCCTCCTCAAGATAATTACTCTGTTTGCAACACCAAAACTGTGTTAATAGTTGAAACAAGCAGTGTATGACATAGCAAAGCTAAGTCTGCCCTTCCTGCCTTTGTTCATTAACCTAGTATTAAGCAAACTATTACAGAAATTCATTGCAAGAAGTCCAGGTAGGAGACTTGCAGGGAACTCTACATGTCTTGTGCTCTGTTGTGTTGATACTTCATTTCAGAGCCACAAGTGGATGCTACAAGTTTGATTATTAAGAAGGTAAGTCTTGAAGCATCACAGCTGGGGAAGGGCACTTGGGGCGTTAACGAGCCTCAAATGTGTGTTTCCTGTGTTCATCAACAGAAGACTTGGCAAAAGATAAGCAGAAAAACAGTTGGACTCAGCAGCACGCATCCCTGGCATTTGTTAAGGAAAATAACATCCCATGCAAATGTGCTCCTTGCTTATCTCGTTTCTGTATTAACAGGGAAGGCAGTTTTAAAAAGCAAACAAAACCAAAACAAACAGAATCATTCAACATGATGGTTTTTGAGGGGGAAGTACATTCTTGTCTCTTTGCTTGGTGAGGAGGTGTTTGTCTTTACTGGACAGCAAGTCTACTGGCCTGTCTCACATTAACAAGGATCAGAGATTTCTAGACAGGCAAGTTGGTATCTGGGCATGGGGGAAGGTTATGGTGGGTTTTGTTAGTTAAATAGCTTGCGGAGAGGACAGTCAGTGCCTGCAATTTGTGAAGAAACAAGAGTAACACTCCCTGGTGCCACAAACTCTCGTTGACAGTTTTGGACCCCAGAAGGTGAGATGACTGGGGATGATGAGTCAGGCACTGCAGTCGTTCACTGTGAGACAGACAACGTGATTCCACACTGGTTAATGCAGGAAAATTGCAGTGAATGCTAGCAGCTTCCGTTGTGTTTCCAAAAGTCTCTGCACATCTGTGCATTCTTTACAAAGCAGCAGCTTGTTAAGGATTTGCAGCCAGCATATTTTGTTTTTCAAAAAAAGTGGGTGAAAAGTACAAGTGTTGTTTTTTAGGACAGATCTAGTTTGAGTTATAATTCTTGGAAATACTGTGATCTGAATGGGTAGAATAACATGTAATGTGACTTGCAGAAGCCTCACGTGTTTTACCTGAGAAGGATAAAGCAACAGATGGCTAGTTTCTTGTCTGCTGTTTTGTGTGAGTTTGTTCTGAAAAATGCTGTTTAGGTATCTGGTGTTACTGAACACAGAATGCTGAGTAAAGTGCTTCTGCTCCAGTGAGGATAAAGCACCTTAGCTGGGAGAACTGAAATTGCATGGGACATACTCAAGGTCACTTCTAGCCACAGGACAGGTTTTTGCCTCCGTTAGCCCAAAACTTGTAGGGATAGTGAAACCAAAGGAGAACCAGAGGTCTGCCATTTAGTTATGTATCTTTCAGAAACCTCGAAAAGTAGGACTTGTACAAAATTTAGAACAGACTTCAAACATATTTTGAGGACAGAAAAAATGTTAACCTGTTCTCGCGTGTCGGTTCTGGAACACTCCTTTGTGCAGAGCAGGAGGAAAAAGCCATGTTGCAAGCATCCTGAGAATGCTTTCAATGCTGTTTTCTGTAAAGACTGAAATGGAAAATCAAAGTATCTTCTGACATTTGGAAATGATAATTGTAATATCATGTTAAGCCTTGTTTTGGTTTTAGGGTTTAAAAAGCTGCCCAGAGCACCCAGGTCTCTTTTTGCTTTTGAGACAAGTTCAGTGTAAGCAGCTGTTGCAGTCTCACAAAGAACTTCCAGACAACATCCTGGAGGAGCTTCGCAAGGCGGTCATGACCAGTTCAACTTCAGTGGCAGCCTGGCAGGTAGGAGTGGATCCTCTCCCTGACTTCGGTGTGCCACTCTCGGTAGAGTATGCACTCTAAATGGGTGAGAATTTGTTTCACTGTTTGCTTTTATTTGTCTGCTGGCAGCCAGTGGAAGAAAAAACAACTGATATTCAGTTAGTTACAAAGTTCTAACATTATGTTAACTTTCTTGAACAGCTGAAATAATAAGGACTGTTAGTAAGACCAAGCAGACATGCAGGCAGAATTAAAAACTTGAGATAAACTGCTGGCACCTGTGTCTTTAGGGACCTGTGACTTGGCATGTGAGCAGAAGCCAGTGAAGTATTTCGTAACCTATAAGAATAGATGGAAGTAAGTGGTTTCCTAATGTAGTAATGTACAATTCCTTACTCAGGTTCTGAAAAAGTGAATAAGTCTCCTCATAATCTCCTGACATCAGGTGTCACCGTTCTTTTGAGTAAGTTGAGACTGCAGGGGAGAGAAATCACTCCAGTAACAGTGCTCACTCACTCCCTTCTATGGCATCAGCAGAGACCATTTTTAGTTCATATGAAGGTGCTACAACTTGCTTCATGTGCTGCTTCTGTGAGACAAAGTGAGAAGTCTGTCTCACACATGCCAAGAGATCTTTCTGGTGATGCAGCACATTTATTTATTTATTTCCTAACCGTTGCTGTTAGTTACAGCTACTGTCTTCCTTTACCAATGGTAGCAGCACATTGGTTAGAAAAATTCTTTGAACTTCTAGAGTCCTTTATGTTGTTGCAACACCTATGGTGCTTCCTCTGCCTGTCGAACAAATAAAGCCACATTTGTCTAAGATTCACTAAAGTAGACTTCAGTCTTAGAAAATCAGGCAAGGCTGTGGTAGCAATCATTATCTCACTTCTTATAAGGCTGCTGATCCTCTTCCCTTCTGGAACATATGAGTATCGTTTTTTGAAAGGTGCTCTTCTTGACACATTTTCCTTTGGCTTGTTAGACTTCATCTTTCTGAACTGCAGACCTCATTCAGATTGGATTTGCAAAATATGGGGGCATGCCAGACATGTTTATATCCTCTGTTTTAGTAACATATTTTGAAAATGGAATTAGGGCTTATATACATTCTTCAAGCATCCCTTGCATTGCCAAGTGTCATCTTGCTTACAGGAAGGGAAAATAAGTGAACTGAAGGTGTATGTGGTTTGAAGGGAGTGAAAGTTTGTTTTCTTTTGTGTTTTCAATCCAGACCACAGATAAGGTAGTTCTGAGGAAGATCTTTTCAGTCTTCAATTAAAGAAGATGTTTCTCAGGGCTTGGATAGCGTTCTGAAAAAGCCTGGCTGCTACATCTGTTCCTAATGGATAGATCTATGCTTTTATGTTTTCTGGCTCTAGGCTTTCTACGAGTTTGATAAATGTTTGTCTTAGTCGGAACTATCTATCATGATGCCTTACAGTTTGACTAAGTTAGAGGGGCCATTAACTTTGCTTTTTGCTTAAGTATTTGGCTTTTGTCTAAATGGTTGTTTTGCAGGATTTAGGAGTGCTGCTGAACTACTGTTCTGATGGCTGTTCTACGTTTTGTGCTGTGGCTTACCAGGAAAATAGAGAAAGGCTAATCTGGCAGAGCTGCCATTGTGCCTTTACGTGAGGATTCTCTTCTGCTTCACACCTTGAGTGCTAGGTACCTTCAGCTCCAGAGAACTGAGGCCTGGGAAAGCCTCTTTTTCTGCACATGAACGGATGTTTTACTTTACAAAGCGGTGCTGCAGCTTGATGTCAAGGATGCACTATCTCACTACTGCTAATAAATACTTTCTAGGTCTCCTCTTAATGATAAATAACTTCCATGCATCAGAAAGGGTTAAGAATTTTGCCCCTTCTATCACCAGGTAGTGTTTATCTAGGTAAAGTCTAAGGACCTTTGCTTACCAGCAAGGGAATGGTTTTTTTTAACAAAAAATTGCTTTGTTTGCTTGGTGATCCAGCAAAGAATATTTCTAAATGTGGCTTATGCATCTTGATGCATATCATGTACATGTCAGGGATTTGCAAACTTGTGGCTGCATCTGCATCAAAAAATGTGGCGTGACTACAGAATCAAAGAGGGAGGAATCAGAATCCTTTTCCTCCTTTTCATGATCAGATCCAAGACATCTTGTGCTGGCAGAGCAGGCAGCAGGAGAATGAAACTCTGCACAGATCCCAGCATCTACTTCCTTAGCCCCATCTGGCTCCTCCAGCATGACCCTGCTGGGTCAGAAACCATGTAGCCCAACCTGTCATCTGAGCTCAGGCTCACATTGTGATGTCTCTCATGTTTCTGGCGTTACTCAGATGGGCTGGAAAAACCTTTGTTCTGGAGGAAACAGAACCTTTTCATCTATACAGAACTTTGAGACAAACGAGGCATCGCTCAATGCTCTTCTAGTCTTTCGCAAAGCCAGTCATGTTACTTGTTCACGTGTGAGCAATGTCCAGATGGAGACAGCTGTCAAACTGTTGTCCATGGGTGGTCAAGGGAACCTGAAAGAAGTTACTGTAGTGAGGTATACTGCCAGCTCTGCAGCAGTCTGCAGTGTGTTGGTGGGATGAGGGCTGGGTGGGTGGTGGTGTTTTAGGCAATAGTGTGCTGTGGTACTCTCATAAATTGAACTAAATGATATTACCTAATGGATATGTGTTTTGGTGGCTCCATAACTGATTTTGTTGGATGTTTATTTTCAGTGGCTGGCAAAAGTGTATCACTCTCAGAGAATGATGGTCGGAGCAGAGATGTGTTACAGAAAGAGCCTGCAGCTGGCGTCACAGCAGGGCAGCTGGAATGGGAAGTTATCGAGTCTGCTCAGGCTAGCTATGCTCGCACTGGAAGTCTGCATGGTATGATAATCAGAATTACATAAGTGCGTCATTTAACAGGAGTTCATGGGGTACAGGGCTTCCTCAGTCTTTAAATGAAGCCCCTGTTTAAATGACTTCACATTTTATGAATGACAGCTAGAGAATAAAATGTGACTGCAAGGGGCGGTGGACTGTTTCTGGAATGTCGCTTTGTACGAGTCGTTGCTGTGAAATAATCACGTAGAACCGCTGTGTATGTAAAGAGGCTAACTTGTTCATTAAGGCTCAATTCTCCAATACCAGATTCAGTTTGATCATGCAAATTGACGTACTCTTCAAGTCTCTGTCCTGCTCCTCGGACAGCTGCCTTAATAAACGTTTTTCCTGCACTGGTGCCTGGAGACTTCGGTCAAGTTTCAAGTAACTTCATGCTGTGTGGTCATTTCTAGATATGGTGCCTTGCCTTGAAGTGTAAAGACAGTTTAAGGGAGGTGTACCTTGTGGTATAAGAAAACCTGTTCTACTTCTTGCACTGAGGGGCCAGGGAATGTAACTCAAATTCTTGGCCAGTGGCTACTCTCTTTAAGCATTGCCACTCTAGAAACTTGAAGTGGACTACCAGACTTCCTTAAAGCCTGGTGTAAAAGGTGGATACTGCTGTGATCTTGGATAATACTTTTTCATGTACTTTGTGGCTGTTAGCTTGATCATCTTTTAATCAAAACCAGGTAGAGGAACCCCGTATATTCGGAGTGCTTATATAAGAAGAGGCAGTGAGTTTTACCTGAGGATAAAGCTGCAAAGCTGTTGCTGCTGGTGGGAAAAGAGAATCCCCCTCAGTGTAAACAAGAGTCTTTCTCACAAGCCATATGCTTCAACAGGCAGTTTGTCAAGTGGCAGGATTTTTCCTCCCATGATTCTTCAGTCTGTTTTCTAGTGGTCTGCTCCCTCTTTCCTATAGCTCCTAACTGTCTCCACAGGTCACAAGTTACCCTCTAACTTAATTAATACTACTTCTTCAAGTGCCGACCTGAATTGCCTGAGAATATACAAGATTTTGTTTAAAATTTAATTAGTACACGTCTGATTATCTTATCTCTACTTTCTGCATGAGCAGAATAGCTGATCAGTGGATTTCTGTTCAGCCTCTCTAATCTGCACTGGCTTAATGAAATGTGCAAAAGCCTGGTGAAAACCTTGCTCAAATCCAGGAAAGCCCTGTGTTTAAAAATTGCTTGTCTCCCAATTACCTGTCCAAATGAAAATTTGGGCACCTCTTCAAGTACAGTAATTTGAATGCTATCCAGACAAATGGGGATATTAAGACTTTTCTTAAGCGAAAAGATACAGGGATTTGCTCAATAGCTGCTCTATTAGAAAATTACCATCTTGGAGTTGTTTTTTCTACTGGTAAAATATGATGTCAATTCTGGGAATAAATTCTGTGTTCTAGAACCGTCTTGTACATGGGATGAAAATGTACAAGCTGAAGAGCAAGCAATGGTTTGTGATTAACACAAACATTACTAAAACATGTATGGAAAGAATAAAAAGATTCTTTGCGTAAACGAGCAAGTGGAGTGCTGGCAAGGCTGATCCTAGAGTATTCAACATGGCTTTTCCAGCCTCTTCGAACCATTGTTTGATTGTTTTTTTTAAAGAAATCTCTTTCTAACCTACCAAATACTCCATATTAAACCTGCTAGAAAGCTGCAGACAAAAACTGATTTACACTACACACTACAATAATGCCTTTTTTTTTTCTTTTTTCTTTTTTTTTTTTTTCCCCCCACACCCCTTTTATCACAGGCTAATGTCTCAAACGAACACTGGCCATCCTTGGTTCAGGAAGCGACAACTGAAGCTTTGAAACTTGCTCCGTGCCCTGTGGCATCTCTCCTACAAGCACTGCTACAGTATCATCGCAAAATGGGAGCAAGGTATGCATGATTTGTTATGTTTAAATGCAGCACACTGTCTGAAAGTACAAGTGGTCATTATCCCTGGCTCTAACTCCGAGAACTAAAAAAAAATTGAAAACAGAAATTAATTCTTGAAGTAGTATGGCAGCTAAAAGGGAGACGGGGGGAAGGGGTTAGTAGCGTGGAGAGCAGGAAGCAGCAGAATCTTCCTCCTTTCCTCAAAAAACCCGGATACGACCTACATACCAAGAGAAAAACAGCTGTAAGACAACTTTCCTTTTAAGAACATGTTACCTAAATAAATTAATCGGGAAGACTATGCATTCTCAAAGATCTTGTTAAATAGCACAGTGGAAACAGGTATCACTGGCCTGTCTGCTGCTGGGGTTTGTTTTGATCCTAAATTGGGCTCACAGTCAAAGTTTGTGTTCATTCCCAAACAAAAGGGTGCTCCTTGTGGCTTTTTGAGGAAGCGGAGGAAGATTTGGGGGAGGGAGCTTGGAAGCCTCCCACTTTGTGAATTTGATTATTAAGTCTTGTTTGTCTTTTACAGTATTATTGCTTAAGGTATGGAAAATTGGAATATTCTGGTTGGCTTTGTTCAATAATTTTGCCTGTTTTTGTAGATGATTCTACAAACTGGATTACTTTCTCTGTGGGCTCTTACGAAGGTGATAAGCAGCCTAATGTGGTTGCGATGGCTGTCGATTAGAACGAAATTGGGCTGAAAACTTATTTAATCAATTAAAATCAGTCTTATTACATATTAACTTACATGAACAGAAGGCTGTATCACAAGATCTAATTGATCTGCCTAGGTGTTTGAAAGTCCTGAAGCAAGAAATTAATCTGAAGTACAAACAGTAAAGAAAGAACAGATGTAACCTCTCAATAAATAGCCTGTTAAATCACAATGTACTGGAAAATCACATTGGTTATAACGGACAGAATTCTTGAAACAACACCCAGAGCTGCTGGAGCACCAGTGAATGAATATGATGTCCCTAAACATATTTGCCTGTTTGTACCAGATTTCTGATGACACGGTGAATTTGAAAAGGTCTTGATTAGGTATAAGCTGGTGGTGTTGGAGGATAGGAGCAGCCAAATAGCATTTTAGACTTTGAGTAGTACTCTGTGCCAATTTCCTTCTCTTCTGCAGTTTCACACCTTGCCTCTGTGTTTGCAGGAACTGCAGTACCTTTGGTGTGTGCCTGGGTTAAATATATTTATGTATAATGAATTCCTTTGGGATTATTAAGATTTATTGTAGTGCCTGCTTCTCTCAGGTGCACTGCCTTCCAAAAGATTTATTCCATAGCTCGTAATCAGGAGAATACCTGCCGTAGCTGTTCAGCAGATCACATACTGAAATTGGAGATTGTGCCGAGTCCACAAACAGCGTGGTGTTTACTGTGGTGTTGTAGCAGTCTGCTATGTCAGTCTAATTTGGGTTACTTGCTAGGTGAAGCACTAACTTGAGCCTGATATGTTTAGCAGAACAACGGTGGCAGTATTCCTTAGCATTCCAGGTGCAGCTACGTGGGAGACAACGGAACGTGCCCCTCTGCCCGCTCGCTTTCTTGGGTGGTGTGGAAATAAGGACGCTCCCCTGTGTTACTCCTCATCGTTGCTGCGTGCTCTGGGATGCTGGTGTGTTACGTGCAACGGATGTGATTTGTATTGTGTTTTGGTTATGCTTCTAGGGAGACTCGCCGAATGCTGGAAAGAGTGGTTTATCAACCGGGGAATCCAGAAACCGTAGTGTCAGTGGCACGCTGGTACCTCCTGCAGCATCTGTATGCCAAAGACGACTATGAATTAATAGATGTAAGACAGTCCATTTTGTACAGAGATGAATATTGTGCCTGCAACTTGGAAGTGAGGTAGAAGGGGGCCGAGGAGGTGCTGGCTCGCCTGCTCTAGAGGTTGCAATGCTTAAGGAGTCTATACTGATCAAACGTACCTCAGTTTTTGAAATTGCATCCACTGTGTTTGGAAGTCTTCCATTGCTCCATGCAACACTAATAAAAAAAACCAAACAGTAAAATCTCTTTGTAATATGAACTGGCAGTAAGTCTACTAGTGGCTCTTCAGTGGACCTTCAGGGGACCATTTTATCAGAACATGTTAATGCACTAAAAATGTTAATTCCTCTACCCTGGCTGGAACAATGTAATGTTCTAAATGTCTGAACAGTAGAGTGTTGTACTTTCTGTGCTGACGACTTTTATTATATCTGTATATGGTACATTATTTTCAGTACATAGGAAATAGTTTCTGTTGACAGTACTTCACAAATGGATTTGGTCAAGCTCATGAATCCACACAGCTCTTTCATGTGATGCAAAGGGAGGTGGTTCATTTTGGCTTGTAATTGGAGTCCCTTTGCTGCTTGGACTCTGAATACACTCTCCTAATGATCTGCTCACTGCTGCCACTGGCACGATGATCAGTTTTGGCCAGATTAACAGCAGTTCCCTGGTGAAACTTTAAATCTGTAACAAAGTAAGTTTGGAGGTACAACACGTCAAGTAGGCTCAGCGTTGACAAAAATCCATATGCAGACACACAGGTTCATAAAAGAGCTAGATTTAATGAGTTCGGATGATCCTGATACGATCTCATTACACTTTTGCAAGTGCAAAGTCATCTGTACTTTCTGCCAATGAGTACAATAAAAATAAAGGCTGGAGTAAAGATTTTCTTGATTCTACTTAAAGAGTTTTCGTTTTTAATATGTATAATGTGATTGGATGACAAGAAAAGTGCCAGACGCTTATGAACATCTGTGAACATTCGGCTGTCATGGGAGCTTTTTTAACTATTAGATAAGCTGCAAATAGGAGGTGTGGAAAGCAAATCAAGGAAGGGTAAATTTAAATGGGAGGCAAAAGGATGCCGTGGCAGTTTTGTTTAAGTAGCTGCAGAGAATGCTTCTGTTTGGCAAATTTAGATTTATACAAATGTGCTAGCAGGAGGCAAGTGTGTGTCGGCAAGGAGACAGGACTCGTCTAGCGCTGCTTGGTTCGTTGCCAGCAGGTAACTTGTCAGACTGGGTCTCAGCCCCAAGTAACAAATGAAGCTGCTGTAGTGCATTGCAAGTGACTGCAGGGTGGGGGATTTTCAGTGCCTGGTGTTTTAAGCAAGCTGATGCGTAATGTTGAATATTTCTTATCTCGGCCTATAGGTTACTTGGTGTGTTGGAGGTACTGCGTAGCAGAAATTAAAATGCATTTAAGATTGACATTTTAATTCTGACAGTAAAATATTAAATTCTCAGTTTCTAATTGTTTGTTTTTTCCTCTGCAGGTGCTTGTAGAAAATGCCAAAGCTAATGGAGATGTTAGACTTCTCGAACTAAATGAGAAATTGTCAGCAAGTGCCTAGTACGGACTATCTCAAGTGAAAAATCTTCCTTTCATGAAACTTAATGAGTCCATCTTCCAGCAGCATATGGGGTTGGGCTCTTTTATTTCTTTGTCTCTGGTTTTGTTTTTTTTGTTGTATCAACTGCAGCTTTGTCTTTAGTTTTACTTTTTCTTGAACAAAAGTAGGTTATTTTCTTGTTGACGTGGGTTCCGCCACAGAAATACACTTTATTTGAAAGGAGAACCCTGAATTTTGCTTTTTTCTTTTTTTTGCTTCCTCACAGAAACTTCAGCGCTATTTGCAATGGAGAGTACTTGTCTGTGTTTCCACCTTGGCCACACACAGAAGTACAATATCAGCGGCATTGGCAGTGGTACAATGTTTTCTTGGCACAGAATCTTACTATCTAAGTAGCAGCCAACTATTTTTCTCTCCCAGGTGCTTCAAAACATTCAGAGATTTAAAATGCCTGTATTCCTCTGAAACACTTTGTTTTGCAGTGGAGACCCAAATCCACTTGGAACTTCATGTGAGGTGTCAGATTATACTTTTTTTTTTAAATTTTTTATTTTCTTTAATCTTAATTGCAGCAGTGTATCCAAGGCCAAATGCTGAGTCCTGCCCTTGGGTCACAACAACCCCAGGCAACGCTCCAGGCTTGGGGAGGAGTGGCTGGAGAGCTGCCCAGCGGAAAAGGACCTGGGGGTGTTGGTCGGCAGCCGGCTGAACAGGAGCCAGCAGTGTGCCCAGGTGGCCAAGAAGGCCAATGGCATCCTGGCTTGGATCAGCAATGGTGTGGCCAGCAGGAGCAGGGAGGGGATCGTGCCCCTGTGCTCGGCACTGGTGAGGCCACACCTGGAGTGCTGTGTTCAGCTTTGGGCCCCTCACTCCAAGAAGGACATTGAGGGGCTGGAGCGTGTCCAGAGAAGGGCAGTGAGGCTGGGGAGGGGTCTGGAGAACAAGTCTGATGAGGAGCGGCTGAGGGAGCTGGGGGTGTTCAGTCTGGAGGAGGCTGAGAGGAGACCTTCTCGCTCTCTACAGCTACCTGAAAGGAAGGTGTAGTGAGGTGGGGTTGGTCTCTTCTCCCAGGTAACCTGTGACAGGACGAGAGGAAACGGCCTCAAGTTGCGTCAGGGGAGGTTCAGATTGGATATTGGGAAAAATTTCTCTGCTGGAAGAGTGGTCAGGCATTGGAGCTGGCTGCCCATGGCAGTGGTGGAGTCCCCATCCCTGGAGGTGTTCAAACACCATGTGGATGTGCCACTTGGGGACATGGTTTAGTGGTGGAATTGGCAGTGTTGGGCGGATGATTGGACTTGATGATCTTAGAGGTCTTTTCCTACCTGTGATTCTGTGATTCTATGATTCTCTTGACTGCAGACTTCAATAAACATTCCCATCTAGGAAAGCTTGTGATCATCAGGGACAGGGTCATATTTATAAATGTGTATAACAGGCTCTATTTATGTCTTCGTAGTTCTGCTACTGACTGCTTAATTGGATGAATCATGACAGTGGTTCTTAAGACGTGATGTTGTCTTGCCTTTATGTACATGAGAATAAAAAAAATAAAGCAATTATTCTGATCTGTTAGTGTTACTGTTGGGGATTTTCAGGATGATAGCTGTCCATGTCTTGGTTTAAAGTTTCTTCACATTACTGTCTGTCCACCAAAGTCTTCCAGTAGCTCATACGATCCTGTGTAACAGAGCAGAAATATCTCTGGAAAACAGGCGAGAGCCATGAGTGCGCCGCTGCCATTTCAGAGAGGAGAACTTGGCTCAGGAGGCTGGGGTTCCTACGCTGTGGAGGTGAGTGGAAACTGCTCTGAACGGCAAGAATCCCTCCTCACATCCCACACTTTCGTTCTCCCACCCATCTCAATGCAAAACACCTTCCTTAAAAAGATTTTTTGGGGGGTAAATTTAGATCGATTGTGGTTCCCTTCACTGCCTGCTGTCACACAAGTCTTGAGCTGTCAGTAACTGCAGGTATTAAAAGGGAACATTGCAAAAGCCACACTCGTGACTCTGAAGACTAGCTGTAACTTTTTTTAGCTTACTGCTATTAAAAGCCTGGAGAAGTTCTTCCAGCCTACAGTTTGTATCCTTGGGTATGGTCTTGATATTTGTCCCTCCTCCTCCTGTGGTGGGAGAGCCAGCCTGACAACAGCACGGTGAGCAGCTGCCTGCCCTCGTTAATCCATTAGGCAGGAAGGCTAATGAGCCTGTGTGAGCATTAGCCTGTGCTTTGTTCAGAACAAAACCCTGAATATTTTCTAACATTTTGGAGAACACACAAAAAACAGGCCAGAAAAAACAGCTAAGGAGCCTCAACTGTGAATATTCTGTGTATTGGAAAGAGAAACAGTACAGTGTTTTTTCTCTTCAGGAGACCATGAAGTTACTTTTGTTGTGATCAGTCATGAACTCATCGGACAAGATAATTACACAGCTCAAAGTCATGTTACATGCCCTGTAGGAAAAAAGAAACCCGTCACATATGAGTGCAAAATGCTCAGGGAGCACAAGTTTAAATTTGAGCTTCTGCAAAATCCAGCAGTGTGAGGTAAAAATCTCTCTCTCCTCATTTTTTAACAACATCTAGCCCCTGCAGAATCGGTGCTTGCAGAAGGTCTGCTGTAGCGCTGCAAAAACTGGTAAATTCTTGGAGGTGGAGACAGGCCCGTGCTTTATACTGCCGTAGAGCTCGGCTTTAGAACACGAGGCACTGCACAAAGGCACGTAAGCATTGCCGAGTTGGGGAACGGGGAGTTGTTCATGGATTTCATTGCCTGGGAAGTCGCAGGTTCGGCTGCTACTGCTGTGGAGGGGAAAAAACAAGCATTCCCCACCTGTAATTTGCTTTATTGTGTTGGCTTGTGCTGAAGGCAGAATGGAATGAGATCTGATGAATTTCAAGGTAGAACTGCTTCAGATACGAAGGATTTTATATGCTTCTTACCTTTGCTGTCATACAAACATGAGATGATGGCTTGCTTCTGAGGAATTTGTTTATGCAGTCGTGCGTGTTCCTCTCCTTCTCTGTATTTCATAAGAATTGCTGCACTGGATTTCTGCTCAACTGAGCGTCTCTCAACATGGTATCATGAAGTACAGTGGCTAATTGCATTAATTTAGATAGTCTTCCTAACCGTGGGGTTTATCAAAAACACAAGTGTATACTTCTCTCTGCCCAATACTTCTGTTTGATACTTTTTATATTTAAAAATAATAATAATAATGAAGTTCTTAGATGTAAAACCCTTGAGAACTGTTTTAATGCTGCACAAATGGACCTTTGCAAGGAAAAGTACATCCCTAATCCTACAGCCCAGTTGAATTTCGTCCTGGATGTCTAGAATTTAGCTTTCCTTCTCTCCTGGTAATTTGCTTTCTACTGATTTACCTGAGCAGCTGACAGTTAAATAACTCAAATCTAGTGTTCTCAGGGGACGGAGGGAGGGTTTTGAGTTTGGTTGCAGTGTGGAGTGATAAATACTGAGAGAACTCCTTTATGCAGTGAAGTCACTCAAGCAATAGCAACGTTCCAAATATATATATGTATATATAAAGCAACATTCAGTTGTGCCATATTGCCATGTGAAAAGATAGATGGAGAGGAAAGGTGCAGCAATACTTCTCTCCTTTTCTCTGTTCCAGGGATAGACTCTGAAGGTTGTCGTGGCTTTTTTTCTTTTTTCTTTTTTTTTTTTCTTTTTTGACACCAAGCATTTTTAGAAACACATTCACCAATAACCTTGTATTTCACCTTTTTGCTGTTCCTCAGTATACTGAGAACCGCAGCATCCAGGGTACTGGGTGGGGAGACAGATGCACGAAGCTGTACCAACTGCTGCTTCACCCTTCAGATGCGTACATGGGCGAGAAATGGGAAGGCTGCCCAGAAGGAGCCAGAGAAAGACTCTTTGGGAGGCTGCCCTCTGCCCGAAACGTCTTGCTGCGACTGCACTGATGTGCTTTACAGTGGAGGCAGAGCCCCCCGTAATGGACAGAATCACAGAACTGGTAACGTTGGTGAAGCCCTCTAAGGTCACCAAGTCTAACCGTCACCCCAACACCCCCACGCCTGCTAAACCATGTCCCCAAGTGCCACATCCACATGGTTTTTGAACCCCTCCAGGGATGGGGACTCCCCCACTGCCCTGGGCAGCCTGGTCCAACGCCTGACCATACTTTCAGCAAAGAAATTTTTGCCAATATCCAATCTGAACCTCCCTGATGCAGCTTGAGGCCGTTTCCTCTCGTCCTGTCGCTGGTTACTCAGGAGATGTAACATGCAGAGAAGATGACAGAGCGAGACCAAATTTGACTCAGAGTAGCTCAGACACTGCTACACGTTAACGAGGTTTTGGTGTTGCTGGTTTCCTGCTGCGTGCAGGGAATGTGACGAACACAGACCTGACCTGAAAGCGGGCGTGAGGCCGGGACGCTTCCCCGCGCGGCTCGACGCTCAGCACCCTGGCCGTGAACTGCAGAAAGGTCGTCTGCAACTTCGGTGGCTGTTCTGCATCTTTCACAAGGTATGGGTGGTTTCGAGGACTTTTTACTCACTGGAGAAAGTTTTAATGTAACCGAAGTCTGTGCCCACAGGAGCGACGTGATTAATTGCCGAAGCGGCATTCCCTGCCGACAGCGTCGATGTGGTTTCAGCCGTCACGCTGTTCAGGTCTGGCTTCTCGGAAAAGCCACCTGCAATCCGTGGCTTTGGAGAAACCTGCTTTTCCGTAGAGCAAAAAGCACAACAGGCTTGAGATATGGATTGCTGGAAGAGCATTATCTGAGTCCTCTTCAGTTTTCGTCTCTGGATGATGGATGGTATTGGGCTTTCTGGAAAGAAATTTACTGTAGATATTCAGGTTTCTACAGCAATTGCACTGTGACCTCCTTTACTGGCCTCCCTGCTAAAGAACTCTTGTCAGCTTCTGTTAGGAAATTATACTGTTAAGTTTCTTTTGCCCTGCTGCCAGAGCTTTTCTCCTTATTTCCAGATTGCCTTTCTTGTTTTTGAAGCAAAACAAACACCACAATGTCAGTTACATTTTTGAATGTTGTACTGTAAGCCACCACTAACTTTTAATCAAACAGAGAATAAAAATAAACCTTCTTAATAATGCATCTGCTAATAATTAACTTGCATTTTGTTACCTCTACCCAATTTATTAGCTACTCTTAATGATCCAGTAACTGATCGCACTAGATCCAGATCACTCATCAGTAGATATTCTGATACCATTTTTCATAATGTTGTTACTACATGCACCTTGTGTGCAGCTGGAGGAATGTACTAGACCTGATTTCAATAGTTACACCAACACAAAACCATTGTAGCCTACGGCAGGACTGGGCTAACCACGCTTAACAACCGAGTACTTGTTTTCTTAAAGTCCTTTAAATACTGTGAATGTATGAAATCTGCTTGTAAAATTTTAAGTCAGTTCTCCTAACTTTTCTTCTACGGTGAAGTATTCTGGTGTAAAATTGGAGTGAAAAGGGCTGTTGGTGTTACAGAGTTGTTATTTTTGTGTCTGCACAATATCATAACTAGCAATAACATCCTACAGGGAGAGGGGAAAACAAGATCGGGTGTCTGAAGGCTGCTTGGTTTAACTCAGTGCTGCTTCTCACTGCAGAGAAGCACCTGTGAGACCGGGCAAGGCTTGCTCTTGGTGTTCAGTCTTCTGGGAGGTCACTTTCATTGCATCTTTTTCATGTCTTTCTGAATTTTCTTTTTTTCCAGTTTCAGCCTTGTGTTCTGTATTTGTCTGAGCAGCTCCAGAGACTCGTGAATGGACTGAAATCCTGGTAGAAGAATAGGAACAATTAATAATGGTTGTTTTCAATACATTAAAAGGTTCTTCTTTCTCTTTGCAGAGGTTTCTGACCCATGTTTAACACAGAGCACATGAAATCCATGTATTTAATCAATTTATTGAATACCATATGCATGCATTAGCAGCTTGGTTTGCAAGCTCCTTGCTGTAGGAATCATATCTTCCAATACATTGGACAATACCAAGCATGATTGTGGAGGAAAGAAAATACTGTCTGTCTTTAAAACCAAGCATATGGATAGCTTTAAAGTGTATTTTTCTTCCATTGAGTGTTGGGGATTTATGTTTGGTTTGTTTGTTTTAAGACCACAGTCCTTATTTTTAATCAAAGACTCTGTATTCCCGCTGGGTACCGATGCTGCTGCTCTGCAGTCTGCCTACCCAACAGCGAGGTTGGTGCCATGGGTCTCCCGGAGCTGTAGCAGCTGTAGGGAAGAGTTATGCTCTGTCTGAGATGGGCAGTGTTTTGCTGTGTGCTGCTGGGAGAACGGGAGCTCCGCTTCACCAGCTGAGTGTTCGTGCGTCTGTAGATAGGTGTATGAAAAGAAAGGTGGGAGTCTGCAGACACACTTTTTTCCCAACGCAGAGCTACAGAGCACCTGATGCACATTTTCTGGACCACTGTACAGTCAAATATTGTCCATGAAGACTGGACAGGTAGAACTGTAAGCTGCTGTTACCTAGCTGTTTCCAGATTGCAATAACTTTCAATTACAACGTAGTAGTTCTTTACATTTGTCCATTGTGTTAACTTGTTAGCAAGCAAGCACCCCAACACTGGATTACAATTAATTCTCTTCCTCCCTTTTTTTTTTCTGACAGTGCTTATTGTAATATTGCAGCTCGTGGCATGCTTTTCTTTTTGGAATGGTTGTTTACCATGGGTTAATTTTGTCACTGCTACACTTGGACAGTGTTCAAGCAGATTGCTGCCTAGTGCTTAGAATTTTGTAATTTCCAGACAATCCTCTGGTTTCCAAGATGCCAATCTGTGCTGAAGGACCAGCAGCCCAGAGGCTGCCTCTGCGCCCTTCGTGCTGCTCCATACCTCTTCAGGGGCCTCTCTTCCTCCTTTTGCGGGGCCAGCCCCTACCAGAGGACTGCAGTGGGCAAGAGCAACCGTTGGGCGTGAGTTTGAACACAAGCATGGCCAAAGTTTGTCATGGACAGATCTCTGCAGGCAGAAATTTGAAGTTAAGAACTCCCTCCTTTCCGCACCAGAATGTCACAGAATCACAGAATGGTAGGGGTTGGAAGGGCCCTCTGTGGGTCATCTAGTCCAACCCTCCTGCCGAAGCAGGGTCACCTACAGTAGGTTGTAGAGGACTGCGTCCAGGCGGGTCTTGAATATCTCCAAAGAAGGAGACTCCACAACCTCCCTGGGCAGCCTGTTCCAGTGCTCCATCACCCTCAGAGGGAAGAAGTTCTTCCTCATATTCAGATGGAACTTCCTGTGCTTCAGTTTGTGCCCATTGCCCCTTGTCCTGTCACTGGACACCACTGAAAAGAGCTTGGCCCCATCCTCCTGACAGCCACCCTTCAGATATTTAGAGGCATTTCTAAGGTCCCCTCTCAGCCTTCTCTTCTTCAGGCTGAACAAGCCCAGCTCCCTCAGCCTTTCCTCGTAGGAGAGATGCTCCACTCCCCTCACCATCCTTGTAGCCCTCCGCTGGACTCTCTGCAGTAGCTCCTCATCTTTCTTGAACTGGGGAGCCCAGAACTGGACACAGTACTCCAGATGAGGCCTCACCAGGGCAGAGTAGAGGGGAAGGAGAACCTCCCTCGACCTGCTGCCCACACTCCTCCTAATGCACCCCACGATCCCATTGGCCTTCTTGGCAGCCAGGGCACACTGCTGGCTCATGGTCAACCTGTCGTCTACCAGGACACCCAGGTCCCTCTCCACAGAGCTGCTCTCCAGCAGGTCCACCCCAAGCCTGTACTGGTGCATAGGGTTGTTCCTCCCCAGGTGCAGGACCCTGCATTTGCCTTTGTTGAACCTCATCAGGTTCCTCTCTACCCAACTTTCCAGCCTGTCCAGGTCACGCTGAATGGCAGCACAGCCTTCTGGTGTATCTACCACACCTCCCAGTTTGGTGTCATCAGCAAACTTGCTGAGGGTACATTCTAACTCTTCATCCAGGTCGTTGATGAAGAAGTTAAACAAGACTGGGCCCAGTACTGACCCCTGGGGGACACCACTAGTTACCAGCCTCCAACTAGACTCAGCGCCGCTGATGACAGCCCTCTGAGTTCTGCCATTCAGCCAGTTCTCTATCCACTTCACTGACCACTCATCCAGCCCATACTTCCTGAGCTTCCCTAGGAGGATATCATGGGAGACTGTGTCGAAAGCCTTGCTGAAGTCTAGGTAGACAACATCCACGGCTCTCCCTTCATCTACCCAGCCAGTCATGTCATCGTAGAAAACTATGAGATTGGTCAGGCGTGATTTCCCCTTGATGAATCCATGCTGAGTACTCCTGATAACCTTCTTTTTCTCCACTGAATATTTTATTCTGAAATTCCTTAGCCACGTCTTTCTTTGAGATGCTGTCTTGTGCTCACTCAGGTGGTCTTGGAGACAGCCAAGCCTTCTCGTGTCCAGCTGCACAAAGACCTGAGTTAATTTAAAGCTTGGTTTGCCACAGCCTTGCATCAGGGCTTGTAGGTGGCTTTCAGGCAATGAAGGAATTGCAGCAGAGAGCTGCAGTCCTCCATCCCAGACAGCTTTGAAGATGAGAACCAGACGCTTGGGTTTCAAGTGAGGACACGTAAGATGTGACGCCTGGTGTTATGATTTTCAGCCATCTGTTCCCTTGGAGTGAGGGCTTAGTGACTTTTTTGGATAACCTGACGTGTCCACTGTGTTCCTGCTATCATCAACTGCAGGCAGAGGGTGTTGCAATGGATTATGTTTGAGTGACACAGGGTGGATTACAGTGGGCAAAATCTTCCTTGTGAAGGCCACGCGCTTAGTGCCAGGCAAAATCCTTTCTAACTGCTGCTGAAAGTCCAACAGCCAGAATCATCTCAGACTGGTAAAACAGTGCACGGTCTGGGAGTTACGTTAATGTGACTGGCCCTGTAAGAAGCAGCTGCAGCAATTCAGCAATGTTCTCTGACTGCTTCCTGAGTCATTCCCCTAATGTATGGTCTGTGTCGGGTAGCTGTAACTCATCCAGGTGCCTCTTTCTGCAGCTACTGTTGGTTGAGAGTGGGGAGTAAAGGAGGAAAATTGCATAAAACCATCAAACACGACCTCAGCAGCAGGATCTGTGCACAAGCGAATGACTTGTGCCTCCTGATGAAGGTTAGTGACCTTTCTAGCAGAAGAAATAGGTACTCTAAAAGATTTGGGAAACAGGTTGTGAAATTGGCTTTTAAGCAGTCTTACCTAGAGACTCTTAGGAAGAGGAAGCAACCTTTGTGCAAATGTCATGCTGGCTCTTTGCAAAGACAAGTGGGCTAACCCATGCAGCTCTGTAAATGGGGTTTGGGAGAGAGAAATAGTAACCTTAATGTCTTTCTGTCTTTACTGAAAAGTATTTTCTGGAGTAGCAAGTTACTGTAGAAGCTTATTTTAAAAATAAATTGAATGAAAGACCATCCACCATCCTTACCTGATCTGTATTCATGTTGGATTTCCTCAAGCTCCTTCCACATCTGTCTTTCAAACCTGGTAATTCTTGCATGCAGGTTTTTTTCATCACTTTTCATCTGGTTCAACCGCTTTTCATATTTCTGTGGCTTATCCATTCGTTCTACCTCTAGTGACAGAAGTAGGAGCTTTTCTTCTACTCTTTTTTCTGCCCTTTCCTTTAAATACATAACACAGGTAAAACATTTTAAATATTCCCACATTAACCTGCCTCCTGCCAACCATGTGTTCAGTCTTGCTTCCTAATCCCATGTGTGGCAGCAGTGAATAAATGCAGGTGAGGTCTGGTACCTCGGAGGACATGTCAACCCTCTCTTCCCCAACCAGCTAAATAAACTGTGAAAGAGGGGCTGGGCCAGGACAAAGGTGCTTTTTAAATTATTACTATATTTATTTATTAATTTTAAATCCAGTTATTTGCTGTCACACTTTTCAACAACAGAGTGGGAACTCAAACAACCCCTTTCAGGTTGCTTTTATGTGTCCATCTCAAGGCCAAGCTTCCCATCCCAAGGGGTGCAACGTTGTGGTGTGAACCCAGCTCAGCTGCTGGCATGAATCGGGAGGCTGAGCCCTGTAAGAGGTGTCTCACCAAGGGATGGCAAGCAGCCCTCTCCCTGTTCAGAGCTCAGCACGATCCTTGGAGGTGTTCAAAAAACATGTAGATGTGGCACTTCAGGACATCGTTTAGTAGGCATGGTGGTGATGAGTTGACAGTTGGACCTGATGATCTTAGAGGTCTTTTCCAACCTTAATGATCCGATGATTCTATGGTTCTAAGCTCAAACCTGAGCTGCACAGCTGCCCACCCCTTCCTTGATCTTAAAGTTGCACCAACTCCTCCAGTCAACTCCAAATTTGCTCAATGTGATAAAAATCCTCTGACCTTCTTTGGCCCATGCAGACCAAGGGAGTCCCATGGGCCCAAGGCAGTGGCTCTGCCTCCCGGGGAAGGTGTTTGCAGTCCTGGTAGAACTGTCTGAACCGAAACACCTCAGTGCGTTGGTGGAACACGCTCAGGGTTTACAAACACTGCCGTGTGGTGCAGGTGGCTGTCAGAGTGAGTCAGCTCCAGGAATAACTGAACTCCCAAAACGGCTCCGTCACCAGCACATGGCCTGCCAGATCCTCTGGCCCTCCTTGGTCCGTTGAGGGATGGCGTATCCTCATGGTGTGGCAGAAGGACATGAACAGGGCCACTGCTGAGCAGGGATGGGCAAGTTCCTGGCGCAAGCTGAGGCTCGTTTCCAACTGCTTTTCTCCAGCTTTCCCACCGAGGGAACTTCAGCTCCTGGGGATTGAGCTGTGCTTCCATCAAGATGGCATTTGGAGGACCACCAGCTGCTCCAAGCCCTGTGCACACCTCTGAGTCCATGTACACATACACAGAAAAGCAAATGAACCCCTTATTCAACCTATTTAAAAGCAGCTTTGAAAGCTTTGACTCCTGTTAATGCTGCACTGTTTGGCACAGCGTTCTCCCTTAGGGGAGAGTAACGACATATACTGGTGTGTCTTCTACAAAATAATCAAAAACTATCAGCGACGGAAGAGAATGCAAACAGCAGCTTTGAGAGAGCAGCTGATGCGTCAGAAACATTTTTGTTATCTTCCTGGCTGCACAAAGTGTTGGTTGTGTTGAGTACAAGAGACCCTCATCAGGCAGAATAAATAGAGATTAAAGTTCAGGGCTGTTGTAGTTGCAAGCAGCCTCCAATCTGGTCTTTGATCAGCATCCTTCATCCTGGTGCTAAAACATGGGGACGGTGTGTCAATCGCTCTTGAACTCCAAAGTGGAGTGAACTGCTCACAGCAAAGGAGGAGAAGCCTTTGAAGCTGTGAAGGAATGAATTAGAAGTTGTTGGTCCTGTGCCAAGCGCTAACTGCTGCTGTGGAACCACACGCGGCGCGTTCTCATGTACCGACCACAGGACGGTGAGCGACCGTCCGGGTTTAAAACCGGGCAGAATTCACACAGACGATCCCTTCTTTTCCTGAGCTTGTCGATGAATGGAACTGGGTGGTGTCCCATGGTGGCATCGACGCTCGCTTTGGGGCAGGAAAACACCGTTTTTGGGTACATCAGGGTTACAGGATGTGACGTGGTGCCGTAATCAGGGAAGACTTTATTTCCTGGGATGGCCAGAGCACTCTGGGTTCTCCATCCTTGGAGATACTTAAAGATCACTGGGGTGAAACCCAAGCCCTGACTTTGTTGTTTGCCCTGTTTGAGCGAGAGGCTGAACCTTGTGACTTGCAGATACCCCTTCCAAAACACGACTATGTGATTTTTGTAACTCATCGTTCTGCTGGCTGTGTCCTGAGGCACCTGGTTTTGTGTTAGGTCTCGGTTTTTGTGTGCATCATTTGGTACCTGTTGGGGTGAAGGATGACACGAGTGGTGCGTATCGGTCCCACTCCTGGGAGGACTGGAGGCCACCCCAGTGCCACGGGCTGCCATCCTGGGAAGTCTTACCAGTCTCTCCTTCACCGAGTTCAGGAGCTGATGTCTGTGTTGGGCTTGATCTTCTTCAGTCCGTGTCAACTGCGCTTCTGTCCACTTCCGATGAGTCTGCATCTGATCCCTGAAGTCACTTAGAACACTTGTCAACCTAAAATTATGATTATTTTTTTAGTAACAAGACTAAGGCTTAGTCAGTGTTGTGGAGGAGTCTTGAGTCACTTGAGTGAATTGTTTAAATTACTCCAAACCTCCTCAATAGCTTCCTAACAAGCCCTAAGCTCAATTATTTTATTAAACCTTACCTTGAAGGTTGTGCCTACATGCCAAAATGTAATTTCTGTAGTGTGATCTAATTTAGGAAAATATCTGAGGGCTGAAAAATGTTTATTTCCCTTTTGAAATAACTCTATTAGAAGTGGATGAGGAAACTACGCTATCCTATTGAACATCAACTGCGCTGCTGGCCATCAGAGAGAGCAGCAAAATCACCTGTGGTCTGAAAACGAAGTTCATAAGGATAAAAAAAGTTTATGACTAAAAGATCGCAAACAAAAAGAGAATGCACAGTTGCCTTTGAGGCGGAAGCTGGATAGAAATACGAAAGCCCAAAGGAACAGAGCAGGCAGCACCCGGAGGAGACGGGGAACCGCAGGCCAGAGCGGTGAACAAACGCTGCTCGGATCAGATCTACAAGACGTCAACTTAAAGGGACCTGCATGGTTGAGATTTTGCTCTTCTTATGCTGTAACACATGTAACTTACGAAGCATGAGGAGACATGAACTGAGGTCCAAGCCGCAGTCATAGATATCAATTTTCGTGCTTATGCATATGACACAATTGTAGGTGTGTCATGAAAAATTTTAATGTCATTGTATTAATTTTGAGCACATGCTTGCAGGCAAACAATGATTGCTTGAAATTTCTTTGAGCCTCAGGTAGGGTGCAAACCAACAAGCAAGAAGCAGGATTTTATAGCTAAACATCATGCTCACGGCACTTCTAATATTTAATATCACTTTTCAAAATGGTATTTGAATGAAAGTGGTTTTTTATGCTGTGATTGGTAACAGCTTTATATCAGTCTAATGAGTTGATAATTACCATCAGCAGTCACTGTAAATGTGGTAAAAAAAATCAATGACGGCAAAATCTCTCTAAGTGACAGGCTACTGCAGTTTGCTGTAGACTGCCTTTTCAAGCAGTCTGTCAGGTCAGTTTGTCGCTGTCACTTTAGCAGTTCTGAGACTTGATTTTCAAGAATCACAACCTGAAGTATTGAGTTTATCCTTTATACTCCTAACAAACACATATGAACATGTGCACAGCGTTTGCATCCTGGAGCACTAATCTTTGTTCATGAGAAACTAAACTGATATTGTGATACTGTGCTGATGGTATAGACCACTGTCCAACCTGAGCACGGGAATAAACCTCGTAATAACGAGGTTTCCTCAGAACAAACAGTGAACCATCTGACTGGAATAACAGGAGTCACCACCCAAACCCTGATCTGGAAAGGTCAGGTAGGGATGGAGACAGCGCTCTGCCGAAGCCGCCGCTGCTGGCCCTAAGGTCATTGTTGGTGATCACAGGGTGTTCGTACCTGGGCATCCGTGCGTGGGCTGGTGGTCACTGCAAGAGTTACAGCTCTGTTCCACCGCCACAGCAACTACAGGACTGGTATCTCCTCAGACAGAACTTTCAGTTGGTTATTTTCATATATATATGTATGTGTATATATACATATATATGTAGATACATAATCAGGAGATTTTAATCCCTCAGGCATAAACGAAAGGTCTCACGCCATTGTTTGTGTTAAGATTACTGAACAACTTTGGGGAATATCATTTAGTGGGTGAAGGTGAATTAACCGTAAATGACAGAACTGGTGGTCAGGTTTGTTCAAAGGTTCAAAACCAAACTTTGTGTAGTCGGCAGCTGGCATCTGGCTTTGCTCTGATTTCTCCAAAGTTGGAAAAAGGGGGAAGAAGGAAATATTCAAACCTAAAAATGAATTATGTGAGACCGTAGGCAGCTTACAAAAGATCTGGCAATCAAGCAAAGTCTCCCTTGGGGAGAATGTGAAAAACTGTAGAAGTAATCAAAGCAACAATTTATAAAGTTATTTAACAGATAGTGAAAATTATTTTTGTGAACCACACTAGCAGTTACGGATTTACCAGTGAGGTTTGTGGTTTGTGCGGTTCAGACCAAACGATCACAGCTGTCTCTTTGGGATGCAGACCCCGAGAACCACAGCCGGCATGCGGCTCTGCCGAGGAGGATGCCTGTGGCTGGGGCCAGTCTCTGGAGGGACATGCTTGACAGTGACAAGTTAATGATTAAGAATACAATTATTAATGTTAATAATTTATATTATAACATTAACGATTTCTTGTTAATAACAAAACAGTACAATGTTTTATTTTGTTTTGAAATTTCTTTGATTAGCATCCCTCCTACATGGAGCTTACAAAAATACATCTAGCAGATGTGAGGCTCCAGAGGCAGATGATTTGCCACGGTCTTTGGTCCAGAAAAGCCCTGAAATATCGATGAGGAGATACTTGTGGATATTTAGTAAGAGCAAACTCCAGCAGTGCTGCAGTACATTTTCACATGTGAAAATAGATCTATTGGCTGTTGAATTGTCTCTGTGCAGTTGAATGCATCTATTTCAACCCAACTGACCTCGAAAGTAAAGTATCTGCTCCCCTAACTGTGCAGGGCTGAATTTCTGAGCAAGTCACAACTCGCTTGAAATCCTGAAATACGTTTAAAATTCATCTTGTTTTCAGTAACAGCATCAGCTTGTACTTTTACAACACAACTGCCAGACTGCAGTCAAAAACAACTGGGTCCCAGACCACTGAAGAGGTAACTCTGGACTTTAGAGCTGCTAAACATGCCAAGTTTTACAGGGAAGCTCCAGTCTATTTCAGAAGTTAAATTTTATTTCAGCTCTACAAAAAGAATACATAAATCTGGTAGACTTTTAAAGGAGCAATATAAAAGGAGATAGACATTTCTCAAAGGGCATGCTATTTTAATTAAATTTTATATTAACTGGAATAAAATATCGTCATTTAATAAATATTTTTGATTTTATGTTAAATACACAATGCCAACACATCTCAGCGTCTTGAATACCACCTCTTTTCTTCCTATTTCTGATTACAATTTCAGTAAGGTCTCATTAACTTTTGAGAAACTCAGCATTTACTTCAGTTTTCCAGTTTCTTTGTTTTCTGGCATTGTTCCATTTTTCCTCTCCTCTTATTTTGGTTTCATTTCTTGTCCCTTTCACATCGTCTTGATCTCCACCATTCACTGCTGTCTGTCTCCCTGTTCCTCCTTCCCTTATCCCAATTTTAATTCATTGCCCACTTTAGCTGTGATCTCCCCATTCATGCCTATTCCCTTTTCTGTTCCCTCGAAGAGAACTTAATTCTGTTTAAAGTCCTAGCCTATTTTTACCTCTGAATACAATTCAGATAAAATCTTAATTAAAAGAAATCTTTATTCAAATGCTTCATCATTTTAAGGAGGGGAACTATTGCCTTTGAAATGTCATTATTGCAGGATTATTATAATTAGATTTTAAATTATTTGTGCTGGCTCTGCTATTAAATTCTGGGCTGTTTTGTGTTGCTCTGACTATGGATGCCAAACACTTTTGTTCATGGCATCCTTCCCTGGAGCTCCCTTCTTGAGAACTCATTATGATTAAAACAGCAACCTGAAAGTGCTTTTGCAGCTAGAACAGGAAAAATATACTGCACAAGCAAGAAACAAATAAATCACAATTCTGCGGGCGCATGAGGCTCCTTTTGCCATGTGCCCACCTTCCTTCAGACCTGCAAGTGCAGAAAGAAAACGTCTTGTTCCGCACATGAGGCAAGTCACAAATTAGCCCCAGTTCTTTTGAGCATGGGAAGTTAATTGGTTTCGTACCTCTCTTGGTACAGGGTGGCATTTAGCACCTCATTTAAACAATTTGCTTGCAAGACAATATACTTCCATTATGTATTTTCATTATTTTATGACACAGATCTTCATTAACCTTCTCATAGTGTTTTGAATGTATGTTAATTAACGCGTTTGTTTTGCGGTTTCATGGCAACCTGTTCATCACACCAAAGCATTCGGGGTGAATTATCATAATGAGAAACCATCCATCACCTACTTGAGATCCAGAAGTTGCAATTCGTGATGTTGATCTCCCTGGACTGTCTTTAAATTCGAGCTTTGATCAGAGTTGGAAGTCTCTATCTTGCCTAATAGCTGCATTACCTAATGAGGATTCAACAGAGAATGCCTTTATGAGCCAGACTGCGAGCACTTACATTTAAATATGCGTTATGATTGCAAGCATGGAAAAAAAACAGCTAACATCAAGGTACAGCTACACAAACCCGAACTTCCTGCACACATAATCTCATTCAGTAAAGACTGAAGACTTGAGCTCAGAGTCACCAAGGCTGTAAGACCTGTTGAAGTCAAAATCTTCATGGATGCAGACTTCGCTATTACATGCATGGAAAACCAGCACTCTTTTGATTTGACCAAGGCACTGGGCACCAGACAGATGTCCCCAGCGGTGGCAGGAACTGAGGGGAAAATCCCTGAAACCACATAAATATTTCAAAAGGGCAACAAAGCTGGTGAAGGGTCTGGAGCACAAGTCTTACGAGGAGTGGCTGAGGGAGCTGGGGCTCTTCAGTCTGGAGAAGAGGAGGCTGAGGGGAGACCTCATCACTCTCTACAGCTCCCTGGCAGGAGGGTGTAGTGAGGGGGGGGGTTGGTCTCTGCTCCCAAGTAACCAGTGATCGGACAAGAGGCAATGGCCTCAAGTTGTGTTCAGATCGGATGTTGGGAAAAATTTCTTTACTGAAGGAGTGGTCAGGCATTGGACCAGGCTGCCCAGGGAGGTGGTGGAGTCCCCATCCCTGAAGGAGTTCAAAAACCGTGTGGATGTGGCACTTGGGGACATGGTTTAGCAGGCATGGGGGTGTCGGGTTGATGGTTGGACTTGATCTTCAAAGTCTTTTCCAACCTTAATGATTCTATGGTTCTGTGATTCTATGATTCAAAATGTTGGCTGTCTAACACCTAATGGGATCCCAAGAAGTGTGAAGGAAGGAGAGGTTCACCCGTGATATCGAACTCTTCAGTGGTTGCAGCTCCAAGAACCTGGGGGACCCCGTTCAAAGCATGTCCCTCCTGCTGCTGTGTCCAGACTCGAGTGGGAGTCTCTGGCTCTGCGCAGCACCATGCTCTCTGACTGTGGGATGTCCTGGATTCCTGGTGCTCTCCCACAGCTCTTTGGTTGGAGATGCCTCCTTTCATAGGATCATTCATTGTTAGGGTGAGGGGAAGAGACTGCTTCCCCAGCCTGACCCACAGGCTGAGGATGCAGAGAACAAGATAGACAAGGTGATATTTAGATGCATTTATAAGATCCCCTCTCAGCCTTCTCTTCTCCAGGCTGAACAAGCCCAGCTCCCTCAGCCTTTCCTCACAGGAGAGATGCTCCAGTCCCCTCATCATCCTCGTAGCCCTCCACTGGACTCTCTCCAGTAGCTCCTCAGCTTTCTTGAAGTGGGGAGCCCAGAACTGGACACAGTACTGCAGATGGGGCCTCACAAGGGCAGAGTAGAGGGGGAGGAGAACCTCTCTCGACCTGCTGGCCACACTCCTCTTGATGCACCCCAGGAGACCATTGGCTTTCTTGGCAACCAGGGCACACTGCTGGCTCATGGTCAGCCTGTCATCCCCCTATAATGTCTTAAGGGTGGGTGTCAGGAGGATGGGGCCAAGCTCTTTTCAGTGGTGCCCAGCGACAGGACAAGGGGCAATGGGCACAAACTGAAGCAGAGGAAGCTCCAGCTGAACACGAGGAAGAACTTCTTCACTCTGAGGGTGGCGGAGCCCTGGCACAGGCTGCCCAGAGGGGCTGGGGAGTCTCCTTCTCTGGAGGTATTCAAATCCCATCTGGACGCGGTCCTGAGCAGGCTGCTCTGGGTGACCCTGCTTCGGCAGGGGGTTGGACTGGGTGATCCCCAGGGGTCCTTTTCAATCCCTACCATTCTGTGATTCTGTAAATTCTGTGAAGCCAAGCACCCCATGTCCTGCAGGATTGGAGACCCCTCAGTGCAGCAATTTGGAAACACCGTGGATGCTCCAGCAACTGCATCCACTATTACAAGAGAAACTGAATGTCTATGTGTCTCTTCAAGATGGAGTGTAGAGTGACTAGGGAGACTGGAAGCCACCAGAAACCCGTTTCTCACACGACCTCACCCTCCAGTATTTTTCTGTGTACAACCTGGGATACATTGCCTGCTGCTGCAAGTAGTCACTTGGTCTTGAAGGGCAGTCTGATGCAAGGGATGAGGGATCCAGCCTGCCTACTCCTGTTTAATTAATAAGTTAAAGGGGATGTGAAATCCCAGCGGTTTTCTTCAGGGATTTTACACTAAACAATCACAAAAAATCCTGTGAGAAGAGATGCCACCACCTGTTTGTTAGCCATGGCACGTCATTGTCAAAAGGTGCCACTGAAGGCTCATCGCATTGACTTGGTGCCTTCTTCCTTTACATCAATACCTGACTCCTTTCCAGGATTCCTTTCCTTTCTTCTGTCCTACGATCATGTGAGAATAATTTTTTCCCCTTTTCAGCTAAGGAAGTTTCTTCTGCATCCTGTTTCATGTCTACCCTGACATATTTTTGCACGATTTTGTGTAGTCTTTCATGTGCCTCTGACACGCGCATCTGCTCCATTCCCCATTTCCGGGTGAAGAAGAGCATTTTTCATGGGTATTCAAGGAGACAGGTGTCCAAACAGTGTCTTTTAACAGAATTCCAGGCAAGATATCTTCATTGAAGTTCTGTCATGGGTAATTTTTCCTCGGGGAAGAGGACCTTGGCTAGGCAAGGTGCGCAATGACTGGCACTGTGCCTTGTGCCACAGAGTTTCAGTCAAAACATGGTAGTGAGATACAAGAGAGCATGAGAAATTGAATGTCCCATACCTGCTCAATCCTGGCAGGCACAAGCAATGTCTAGTTTGGGGCAGGAGCAGAGAGCCACCATGCTGCATGTTTAGAAATCTTGATTTTCCAGTACAGATGAATTCTTCTGAAATATTACTGTTGATGCTCCTGATCCTGCTAGAGGCTCCAGAACTGCTACTGAGCGTAGTGGACCTCTCGCAAGGAAAGGGCAGCTGTAAGGAACAGCAGGCAGTAACAGCTGCTATCTGCTGTTGGCTTACCCACTCCACGGAGAAAAGAAACACTCACAGAAAACAGCATTTTCCAAAACTTTTTCAGTTTTATAGTTTCAAAAGCATTTGAAGTACTACCAGAACGAATATGGAGTTGGATATATGCCAATATCTGCTTCTCTGCACCACCTTAAGAATTAAGAAAAATCACTGGATTTAGATGGCCTCTTTTAGCTCAAAAATGTGCGCAACTCAAATTTCCAGATGCAGTTAAAGCACTCATGGTCTTACAAGTTCATGGGTGTTATAAATGAAATTGGGGTACTGTAAAGGTTCATTTATGATCTGAGGATCCCCAAATCCTGGAATATTTGTATTATCTGTTACTACTTTATATCTATTATAAATGCCGCTACCATTCCAAGGTATCATGGAAAACTTTTTTTTAAATTAAAAATCCTGACATATTGTATAAATATTGTATCAGTCTTTAAAATTGGTCAGCATTTAGGAAATGAGTCTGTATACACATATATATATATATGCATAGTCACCACTCACCAGGTATTTCACGTAGGCTTCTCTACTCACCTTCTTCTCAAAATCGCTAACACAATTTTTGAGGGCAGAGCGAAGGCCGTAAATCTCTTTCTCGGTCTTATGGGCCTCACTCCTGATGACACTGATGTCTCCCGCCAGCTTCGCGATGCTTGCCTCGCATCTGCAGCCCAAGCAGAGAGAGGAGAGCCTCTGCGGGGGATGCTGGCGGGTGGCTGAAGGCTGATGCTGGTCTCCATGCGCTGCCGCCAGATTGAATCCAGCCCCCTGGGACCACCCTGCTGAGTGCCCAAATAGGCAGAGACACCCAGCTGCAGCAACCCTGATCCCCAGGCCGCTTCCAGACGTTACTGCCCACTAAAACACTGCTGGAAGTGACGGAGAGGAAGCGGGAGGCAGCTGGAAGCGATGCCCTCGGCGGTGGCAGCGATGCTCGTGGGCTTCTCGTGCCACAAACCTCTTCGGGCTGCCTCCCGCAGCTCAGCCACTGGACTGAGTCCCCTCGATTTTCTGCTGTCCAATATCAATAAATTAAACTAAATCTGAAGTGCAAATCGAGAGGCTAATCTGCACCCTGAGGGTCCCCAGCTTTTGCGTGCCTGCGTGCAGCTGCCACAGTCGCCCCAGCCTGCAGGCAGAGGTTGGGGAAGATTGTTTTTAGAGCAAAAAAACCTGATATTTCATAAGGAGCATTAATCGTTTGCTATTTAAACTCCTTCAGTTCCATTCATCAAAATATCTCAACACATTTAGAATGGACAAATGAGTGATGTGAGAGTGGCGGCATTAATTGAGTAGCCCAGGGATTGAATAGCATCCAACCTGCTATCCTTTCCAGGTAGAATGAATGACTCTTTCAGCCCCTGTCTTTCATATGTATCTATATGTTAATACACACACATCGTGTATGTATAGTATATATCTATATACATACATATATGTGTAAATATTTATGATTTTAACATAAACAAGAAGATACTCTTCAGTGTACATGTAAATATACATATAGCATTATCGATATACTTCACACGAGGGAAGAGATACAGACCTCCCCTTCTCCACCCCTCCTTCACGCTGTTCCCCCAGCAGTAACTGCCTGCCCCAGTGTCGGTGGTACTTCAAACAAAAGTGTGGAAAAAAATTCTTTAAGACCACAAAGTAGTGCACAATTTAATATAAATAACAGAATAGAAGTTGAGTGAGGAAAACAGCTAAGTTTTAAAATGCCAGAGAAATTATCCTTCAAAGCACCACCACTGAATGAAGCTGGTGCTGTTGACAGATAAAGGATCTGAAGAGTAATTTTGACAGTTTGAATAGACCAGCTTTTTGTCATCTCCTGATGATGCTCAGATATTGTGATACACCCACAGAGCACGCAGATCAAGGAAACAGAAAAAAAGGAACTGCAGATAATAGAGGCTTTGTACAAAGGCCAGAACCTTGATCAGAATAAACCACTGATTTTGAAAACAACTACAAAATAGTGGTGAAGGCGAACATGGATCTGGAGCAGGAGGGGACTGCTCCTGAGCTGGCTGCCGTCACAGCTTCTTTGGCTGCGAAGCTGGAAAAGACGCCAGGAGCTGTCAAGGGGAGGCTGCGGGGGGACCGGGGTCCCGGGGGACGGCAGCTCCCTACAGGGACCGAGGAGAGGTATCAGGGCTGGTGGAAACGTTGAGGTGCAGCAAAGGCAGCGAGGCCGCAGCTGGGGCACGAGGTGGGGGGCTGACTGCGCCAGCACGCCGGCCAGCTCCTGCAGCAGGGACCGGGGGATCGGGGCTCACGGAGCCCTTAGGAAAATCCCACCCCAAGGCAGCAAAGAGAAGTCTTTGCAAGAGGGCACAGTGTGAGGAAGGAGAGGATTAACGGATCTGTAGCAGTAAGAAGACATAATGTCCGTCACAAGAGAAAGAAACCTGCATATTCTATACAGAGAATACTTAGAGGATTTGATGATAGGACCCAGAAAGCCCCAGAACTAGTCTTGCAGCACGGGGTTGATGCGACTACATCTGCGTCCTTGTGTAGCCTGACGGGCGAGAGCTGAGCCTGGGGACCTGCAGACGTGGCGAGCTTTGCAAAGACCCTCAGCACGGCTGGTGTGCCTTCAACCTCTGTTCCCGCTCAGATCTCACTTTCCCTACGCACAGTGCAAAGCAGCTAAACGCGTTATTGCTGTTTGGCAGACTGAGTCTGGAATGAAAAGAGGGATACTCGGGACTCGCTTAAATCTTGCTCTAATTTGATATTTCACATAGGAGACGTTCAGCAGCTTACGGTGAGATCATGGTTTTACAGCAGTACAAAGCAACCAAAATTCTCAAAAGAAAAATCAGTATAATGTAATCATCTGTGTAAAGTGCATTGTTTATTCTTTCACACATTCATTTATTCTTTTGTCAATGAGGCTGAAGAGAATGAATTAATATTTATCAGAAGTGTGGCTTATTTTGCAGTTGATTACTTAATTCTTATTACTGTAATACATATTCCCGTGCCCAAAGGAATTCTTATTAGGAGTTAGAACACAAATAAAATATGTAGGGAATATATATGGGAATGCCTCTGTAGATGAGGTGCCAAAGGCTGGTTTTTTTAAAGATCATTGCTATTTGACACATAAATGTTTACGTGGTGTAGAAATGTAGTCAGAAGGTCCAAGAATTAATGGACAGCCACCCCAGTAGCTGGCGAGAAGTCTCTGCCCATTTTGCAGGGAAAGACAGAGTAAAAGCATAGACACGATTTGAGTTACGAGAGCTAATCCACATTAATCCTTTACACATGGCAGAATACAGGGGGATGAATCATCTGCTGTGAGAAAGAGCAGTGACTCCATTTAAGGTTCATTTCATCCCAGATAGTCTTGGATTAAAGTTAGGCTACAAATCAAGGGGAAAACTGTCATCACAAGTTTGCATTTGGAAGATTTCTATTAATTCAATAAATGTAAAGTATGTGAACACGTGCATTTGTCTCCAGCCACTCTGGGCTCTCTTTAATATACACAGACATTTAAAATCCTGAAACTCAAGTTCAAAGAAAAGTGAAAATGCAAAATGTTAATCATCGCTGTAATGGTAGTCCCCTGTCTGCCGGTTCTGGCTGACTCCTCAGCCATGACGCTGGGGGCAGGTACACAGCTAAGCCTTGGCATTTCCAGAGGGGAACTTCAGCAGCAAGAAAAACAGGAAAGGGCTGATGATTCACGAATCACATAAAACTGTACTATGCTTTGGCTTAATGGCAATCATTCGCATAAAACTGCATTATATTATTGCTGTTGAAATGCCGCTAAAATGCCAGCTCTGGCTCTGTAATACCATTAGGTTTGGATGATGCTAGAAAACCTGTCATTTTTCTTTTTCTCTCTTTGAAAACAAATACGGTCTAAGGACTTAATTTCCAGCATCATAAGATGATGATTTTAGTCCCCTCATGATAACTTTTTTATGTGCAAAAAGGCCAACAAGCGCACCAGATAAATGAGCCAGGAAGGAAGAGAGACCTCAGAAAATGTGTTGTTGTGGACCTCCATGAGTGTCTGATCTCTTGTTTCTTCTGGCTGTTTGTTTGTTTGGTGTTTTTTTTATTTTTTGTGGACGCTAACTGGTCATTTTTTCCCACACTACCCTGTTTTCCCCAAGTGCTTTTGCTTTCTTCTGCTGTAGGCAAATGCTCAAGCACGGGAGATGGGAGCAAGCTCTGGTGCAGCTGAGGAAGGGAAGCATCACACCTAGGAAAACACTGGGGAAAGAGGAGTGAGACACTTCACCCCTTGAATGTTACGTCTCCACCAAAGCATGCCATCTAGGGACTCGGCCAACCCACGTTTGAAAACATCAGGAGGCTCTTGCAGGATCACCTCCTACTTTGTTCCAGTGCTGATCAGCCACAAGGTTAAACCCCCCCCCCGTCTTTTTCCTGCCTGCTCTGAATGTGTTGGCTTCAGCTTCTTGTTTTGGATTCTTTGGTCTCTCTGCAGTAGTCTGGAGTCCTTCGGTACCCTATGAATTTTTTTCCTTCCTCTTCTGTAGTTATACATGTAAATGAAGACAGCTCTGGATTTATTTTTTTCTATAAACTATACATAGATGTATACTTGTCTCAGCCAGAAATTTTCCTCATCCCACCATTACATTCCTGGCTCTTCTTTACACCATACCAAGTTTTTAATTTCAGAAAGGGGACTCTGGGCTAGCTACAGTATTCTGGTATCAACCTCTCTGCCATACACAGAGCTAAAATAACCTCCTTATTTACTGGTCCTCTGCTTCTCTTGTCCAAGACCATACTCCTGGCATTTCTGATGCTGCATCACTGTAAGAGCTCAAGGTCAGTTATCTACCTGCCGTACTCCCCAGACTTTTCAGGGAGTGCTCAGTCATGAAACAGTCTCTCATTTGGTTTATAAAGTATATTTATTTCTCGATCAGCCTACATTGCCAATATTCTTGGTTATTCTCGATTACCACCTTGTCCTCACTTGGCCAATTTTTGTATTATCCACAAACGTCAATAGCAGTGTTTTATATAAAAAGCATGTGACTGGCTTCTGCCAGTTCAGGGAGATTTCTTCCTTAATGATTACTTTTCCTGATATATCAGTTCAGACAGTTCTTAATCCACATGCTTTCTTGGTGTTACATAGCAGAGTTTCACTTTGTTTTAAACACAATATTCTGTGTTGCAAAGAGCCCCATGCAAGTCCACTTATGTTACCTATGTGCAATTACTTGTACCAATGAAAATTTATAATCTCACCAAAGGAAAAAGTCAAGCCTAGAAAGGCCTACTTTCCAAGAGAGGACGCGAAGATTTTATTGAAACAACCGGAGAGTTTAATTAGGAGGAAATTACCACTTCAGCTGAAGCCTAGCCAGACTGGAGCAGAAAAAATTCCCCAAAATGATAAGCATGAAATGAAGAATGAGACAGGAAAAGATAGCTACTTTTCCCTGGCTTGATAATTTTTCTAACGTGGAAAGCATGAAAGCACAGTTCTGGCACAGAAATGGAGATATAAAATGAGCGCAAAGTACATTTATGCCCACTCTGAATCTGCTCTGCACAAACTGACTAGCAGAGATGGAAATGTGGGCCGTGCTGCATTCCTTACCTTGCCACTCTTCCACGCAGGTCTCCAAGACCCTGGATGTATTTATGGTCCAGACTTTGAACAGCAAAATTAGTTTCTACTGCGGCACCATCCCTTGTTCTTATCTGCCTGTCCAAAACCTGTAAATTAAAGACCATTAATGTGGTTTTGGTTTTCTGCTTTGTTTTTTTTCATTTCAAAATAAGGTTCAAAGCACCATTTATGGTAGCAGGTCTAAAAGCTTGTTTTTCTTTCTCAGAGGAAGTAACAGTATATTTTTCTTTTGGAAACCTATACCTGTATAAACAATAGGTCCACCTTTTCCTTTAAAAATGTGCTTTGTGTTGAAAAGCCTAGCATGCAAAAAGTAGGAAATGCAAAAATTGCGCAGTTAATTTTATTCTGCCCCTCAAACAGTGCAGTACAGTGCAGCCCTTAATAAATAACACACTTTTTTTTTGTTAAAGTCAGAGGATGCCAGGCGTTCCTAGGAGGGAGGCAATAGCTAAGCCGAGAGTTTTGCAGCAGCCGGAGGGCATCGCAGCAAGGCTTTGCAGGGTGCACAAGGCAGAGCAGAGATGGACGCAGGTTCTCTGCCCCAGGCCCAGTCTGCCCACGCAGCAAATGCACGAATGCTAATGTCCAAGCTAATGCATCACACTTTGCATGAGTAAAAAGATGTCCTTAGCACATGTACTCCTGCGTAGGGCAGGTTTCGGCTCCCGTGATGGCATGGCCACGCTGTTGTGTTACAGATATACCCACCCAGCCCTGCACAAGGATGCACGTCAGGATAGGCAGCTTTTTAATGTCTTGTTTTACCCTTATTGTTCAGTATGTGGCCTGATATCTGATTTATTGCACAGTATTAAAAGTCTGATCCAAAGATGGAAGGAGTAACTGCCCTGCAGGCTCTTCTGAAGTGGCTCATCCTGATGGCATCCGAATGCGTCACGAGCATTAATTTTAGGAAGCCCTTGTGCAGCTACTGTGACCTTTCACAGATAGGGAGTGGAGGCAGGGAACAATTTCTAAAATCTCCTGGCTTTGCTTCTCAGGTTGAAAGGAGAGGCCTGGGGCTGATATTTCTGTGCAGTTCAGCACTACACAGCAATTCACCCGGTCAAAGCACAGCTTTTACCCTTTTTTTATGCAAAATCCTATTTGTGCAGAAATAGAGTGGCTTTCATTGGCTTTTTATTTTAAATGTTCCCCACTGAGTTGATTAAAAAAAAAAAAAAGGAAAAGGACAAATAGCAAGGAAAATTGCAACTGCAAATGCTTAAAGTTTAGCAAAGCTGTTGCAGATGGGTTTGCTTGTCCCGCTGGTCACACAGGCTGGTCCCACTGCCGGGGCTGCGGGAGATGGACAGTCCGGCTGGGTTTCAGCAGGGCAATTCCTGGATCATCCTGGCCTCCCTGCACACAGAGTGTGGATAACTGAAATGCTGAGTACACCAGGCATTCCTTTTTTTGTTCTGCATTAGAAAATAATGTCCTCAAAGGGCTGAACGTACTACACAACTCAAGTGTATTTTTGTCAGTGCATTTGGCAATGCAAGTCTGATGTCACAGATCTGCGAAGACAGAGGCACAGAACAGGACCACTGCTCTCTCGCTTGCATAAGTGGCATGACATGCGTGTCCAAAGAAGAGTAACGAGGCTCGTGAGAGGTCTGGAGAACAAGTCTTACAAGAAGCGACTAAGGGAGCTGGGGCTGTTCAGTCTGGAGAAGAGGAGGCTGAGGGGGGACCTCATCGCTCTCTACAACTACCTGAAAGGAGGTTGCAGTGAGGTCGTGGTTGGTCTCTTCCCTCAGGTAACCAGCGATAGGATGAGAGGCAATGGTCTGAAGCTGCGTCGGGGAAGGTTTAGATTGGATATCAAGAAAAATGTCTTTACTGGAAGAGTGGTCAGGTCTTGGACCAGGCTGCCCAGGGCAGTGGTGGAGTCCCCATCCCTGGAGGGGTTCAAAAACCATGTGGATGTGGCACCTGGGGACATGGTTTCGCAGGTGTGGTGATGTTGGGTGGATGGTTGGACTTGATGATCTTAGAGGTCTTTTCCATCCTTAACGATTCTGTGCGCTTTCGTTAGGATGGGAAGTAGCAGCCCCCTGTTTATCGAGGCAAATCTATATTCTCATTCTCCAGCTCATTCTCCAGGGTCCTGGCAGTGCTCCCATCTGAGAGCTCACCACCGCTGAGCAAGAGAGAGCAACGTGTGCAACATCGTGCTTGCGATCAATGCTCACCCCTTATGTCTGTTTGCAACCCTCAGCTGAGACATGGTTATGTTATGGTTGTTACGAGGGGTGATACCAGGCACTTCTACCCTTGGCCCCTGGGTTTTTAGCATCAATGCTTTTCTCCTGAAATTTGCAGTCCTCTTGTGGGATCATGGAGGATGTCCTCGCCAAGGCTCTGGTCATTTTCCATCTGGTACTAATTGCTTTGATCTGCCTGATGCAGCAGCAGCTGGGGCATTTTTCTGGCTCTGGGCAGGTGTGGGTGTTTACTCAGGCTCAATTTCATTAATGGTGGCAATGGCATGTCAGCATCTTCCCCAAAGCAGCCTTGTTTGAAGGCTTCCTGCTTTGGGGAAGATCTGGAGTACGAGTGAGTCACATCTGCTGGAGGATGCTTTTTTTTAATTTTAAATGCTCAAGAAGTTGATATTGCACAACCACTCTAATTCGCTGTGTGCCAGGAGCAATTCTTCAAACCTCTGCTAATTCTGTAGTGGCCTTGGTTGACCGGTCTAACTGCGCTGTTTTCTCTGCTGCCGGTGCTCTACCCTCATCAAATCCTTACCATCAAAACACACAAAGCAAACACTCACCTGAGATTTGGACCTAAAGAACAGTAATTTACAACCAAGGCACAAGACTAGATTGAGGTGCTGACAGCATCTTCGGCGTTTTTCCGTCAAAGCACTCCTGTACATACTTTATCTGGATAGGGATAGAGGGACTGGATGATCTAAAATAAGCAACTGGTTTTATAGCATTTCTTATCGCCATAGTATCAAAATCTTGAAGACAAAATCAGTATGAAATGAACACAGAACCTAGTTTTAATTTAGATTAATTTCAGGTGAGCCATGATTGAATACTTCATAAGATCAAGACCAAATATTTCACCAAATACATGAGAAACATAATGTATTGTGATTTCAGTGGCATTTGTAAGACATTTAACACTTCAAAGGACAAAACAAATCCCTTGAGAAGTCTGTTTTGTGATATTTTGTGCTTTACACCTTTGTCCAAAAAGGAAAGCCAAACAGTGCTGGTAAATTTCACATTAAATTTGACACAGAACAGCTGATAATCAAAGGCCTTTAGCCAGGAAAAGGGCATCCCATGCAGTTCCAGCACAGAATCATCAGTCAGCTTAAAATGTGAACCTGACCCTCCATTCCGGTCTGCAGTGAGCTTTGTGAAGAGTTTCAGCAATATTTGGCTATGTTGCCATGCAGAAGTTATGTAAATTAGTAGAACACCTGCATCAGGAAAAGTAAGAAGCAAACCCAAACTGGAGTCTTGATGATATACATTCGATGAAAATAAGACTTGCTCCTTATTTCTGTTGAACTCAATGTCCTGCACTTCAGCCAAACTGAAAGCAAATAGAATCTGAAAATTTGAATTAAAACTCCACAAAACTCATTAATGTGCTTTTTATTTCTTTTTAATTTCCTTATTTTTACTTTACTTTCCCTAACCCCTCCCTTCTTCTTTCACAAGTAACTGCAAGTGCTGCTGTACAAGAAAAATCAGAATTTAACCAAAACATAGCAGCCAAGTTGAGTAATTTTCTTCTCCTGAAGCCAGTGTTGGCACTGAATGGACCACGGGCTAGAGCTGCACCACTAAAGCAGGGACATGCTCCTCATCATGTATTACCTCTATGTCCTGACTGAGCTTTTTAACGATGCTTGTAATGGTCTGGATGTGGTTTTCCAGCAGCTGCCGGGCAGCAGTCTCCCCGTGTTGATAACCTTTGCTTCCCTGGAGGTAGGAGATGATGTCATCTTTGATTCGGAAGGCCTGATGGAGGAGGAAACCCGTGGTCTTCTCCTGGTTGGACAACCGCTCTTCCAGCAGGCGAGCCCTGTCTCCAGGGTGAGGAGGAGGGGAAGGGTCTCTCCTGTGAACATCAAAAACTCCAGTGTCATGCCAGCCGCAGCAAGCAAGCCAAGGGATGTGAGTACTGGCAGTCTCCTGTCCACAGTGGGACCAGTCTCAGCCCTGGCTGTGCAGATTGTCTGTTGTACCAGGGCTTTGATGCTCCCCTGCATTGGTTACACATCCCTGCAGTAGCACTGGTCATAACAACCTCTCCACATAGGGATAAAATTTGGGCATTTGTCCCGTTAATGGCCTTGGAAATGCAAATAGCATTTTTGCAGCTATTAGGTAAAACCCATGCAGCTGAAGGACCTGGACTTATTTTTCAGAGACTTCAAGGTACTTCTATAATCTGTCATTATTGCAGTCCTGATTTTAGCCTCTTCTTATTTCATTTTAAATAAAGGCAAAACCAAACACACCCAGTGACCACCTTTGGAGACACCCTGGTAGACACAGTGATGCTTGTGCAGAGCATCCCCAGGAACATGCCCTGGCTGAGAGCAGGCAGAAGGAGAGCTCATGCCAAGTACAGCAACGCTTGTGTTTGGTTTTCCTTTGTATTATTTACATGTACCCACTGGAAAGAAGTCTGAAATCCTGATGGTTTTCTTACAGCTACCTCTCCCCATCCGCCTGCTGAAACCCAGGGGAAGGAGCCAGGGACTCAAACACGCTCAGTGAAACTGCGTGTAAATACAGAAGAGAGGAAGGATGTTGCAAGGGTCTGAAACTGGTAGGTACAGAATGAAGCTCAATTTAGACAGGCACAATCTGGGGTTTGAGGGAAACTAGAGTCACCGTCTACTTTTTCGTAAAAAGCCAGAGAGAAATTTAATTACTGCAGAAATTTGGGCTTGCATGTTATCCAGAAAATGAAGTGTATTTTATGCCTTAGTTTAACCTGAATGGCATATTTTTTACGCTCTCAATGCTGTATGAAGTACCCTTCATCAGGCAGTTTGGCTAAACCCTGTAGCTTAATGATGAAGAGAAACACCCTGTTAGTCATTTGGGAAACAAGTCATACGCATTTTCTCTTGATCTCTGCTTTTAGCTTGCTATAAATAAAACTTCTGATGTAATAATAATTTTTAAAACAGAAAGGCAAAGAGAAAAGAGTTCAGCTACCGTACTCGATCAATACACAAAATGCAAAGATGACAGTTTAATGACTGAAGTGTGCCTAAGGATACTCCACAACAAATTTTACTGCCATATGGGCTGCAGTGATGTTCTGCAGCTGGCCTTTCTCTGTGTGTACCAGGAGCTGCTTTACATTCGTCTGCACAATTAAGGTTTTAAAACAAACATAACCTTCGGCAGCCATGAAGTACCAACAAGATCCGAATCCTTAATTTCAGTCTGTTCTTTGTAAAAACTAAATATCAAAATGACCGGCTGAGGCTGTGTGAGCTCTCTTCTACTTGTGACAGTAGAAGTCAGTGGTTTAAAACGAAGTGTGGCCATAATCTATTTTTTCCCCTTTGGTTTTCGAAAGCATCTTGTTTCTTACAAGCCATCTTTTTTTTTAAAAAAAAAAAAAACAAAACCAAACAAAACCCCAATGTTTTAGAGGAAGATGGTTCTACGAGAATTGAAGGTCAGTGAAGTCCACTCCATAGTCAGTCTCAAGACTTTGGCTTGAGGTCTGGTTCCAGCAGCTTGACAAGCTCCACAATATTACCTGACTTGTCTGTGACCATGATTGTAGACTGCAGTACATGTGAAATAGGACAGCTTAACTCGAGGCACTCTTAGGCAAGTCAGAAACAAGTCTTGCCACACTGCATTTGCCGTGCACACAGCCAGCTATGTTCACCATGGCTCCACTGGTGTACAGCAACGCAAGAGCAATGGCTGGATTTGAGCCTCAGCCCTGCAAAGGAGTTGCAGAGGACACAAATGCATTATCTCTGAAGATTTATTCCACTTCCTCACTCCTTTTTCACCTGCCCTGCAGCCAGTTTCATAGAATCATAGAATCACAGGATGGTTTCGGTTGGAAGGGACCTTCAGAGGCCATCTAGCCCAATCCCCTGCAGCGAGCAGGGACATCTGCAACTGGATCAGGGTGCTCAGAGCCCCATCCAACCTGGCCTCGAATGGTTCCAGGGATGGGGCATCTCCCACCTCTCTGGGCAACCCGGTCCAGCATTTGCACCACTCTCACTGTAAAAAATTTCTTCCTTGTATCCAGTCTGAATCTGCCCTCCCTTAGTTTAACGCCATGACTCCTTGTCTTGTCACAACAGGCCTTGCTAAAAAGATTGTCCCAGGGAATTTCCCTCGAACCTGTCATAGGTAGCTGAGCTGGTCCAGTGACTCCTGTGACCAGAAGACAGTTGTTGCTCTCCCATCCCTCTCTTCTGCTCTTTCCTCTGCTCCTTTTCCCTGCTCACAGTCACTCGGTCCCAATTTTGCATCCAGATCAGCACGGGGCAGAGGGAAAGCTGAGGAGGCAGTGAAGGAAAAAAAAATACACAAAAAAACCTGGAAAACAGCGGTGACTCATCAGGCTAGTGAGAAATTTTGCTGTCACGATTACTGTCTCAATCTTTTCATGTAGGCTGGAGCTTGCAGGATGCCTGTCGCAGCCAGCACAAAAACCTGGGGGGCTTCTGAGCCTCTTCATGTTGCTGGACTGGAAGCCCCAGACCCCGAGCAAGCTGTCATCAGCGTGGAGTGCATCTCTGAATGCAAACCTCTGGGAGCATGGGAGACGGCTACTTCGCGTCATCTTCCATAGATCTCTTCCGCCTCCTTATGAGGCTGGGACATCTACCCTCTGTCACCTTGTGTCAGTTTGAAGGCTTCTATGCGTAATCAGGGCAATAAAACACCCTCGATTCTCTGTCAGCACTGAGAGGTTTCCCAAAGATTAAGATAGAATCATTAAGGTTGGAAAAGACCTCTAAGATCATCAAGGCCAACCGTCACCCCAACACCCCCACTCCTGCTAAACCGTGTCCCGAAGAGCCACATCCACACGGTTTTTGAACACCTCCAGGGATGGGGACTCCACCACTGCCCTGGGCAGCCTGTTCCAGTGCCTGACCACTCCTCCAGTAAAGAAATTTTTCCTAATACCCAATCTAAACCTCCCCTGATGCAACTTGAGGCCATTGCCTCTCATCCTATCGCTAGTTACCTGGGAGAAGAGACCAACCCCCGCCTCACTACACGCTCCTGTCAGGTAGTTGTAGAGAGCGAGAAGGTCCCCCCTCAGCCTCCTCTTCTCCACACTGAACAGCCCCAGCTCCCTCAGCCGCTCCTCATCAGACTTGCTCTCCAGACCCCTCCCCAGCGTCGCTGCCCTTCTCTGGACACGCTCCAGCCCCACAATGTCCTTCTTGGAGTGAGGGGCCCAAAGCTGAACACAGCACTCCAGGTGTGGCCTCACCAGTGCTGAGCACAGGGGCACGATCCCCTCCCTGCTCCTGCTGGCCACACCATTGCTGATCCAAGCCAGGATGCCGTTGGCCTTCTTGGCCACCTGGGCACACTGCTGGCTCCTGTTCAGCCGGCTGCCGACCAACACCCCAAGGTCCTTTTCCTCTGCGCAGCTTTCCAGCCACTCCTCCCCAAGCCTGTAGCGTTGCGTGGGGTTGTTGTGACCCAAGGGCAGGACCTGGTATTTGGCCTTGAACCTCACACAACTGACCTCAGGCCATTGATCCAGCCTGTCCAGATCCCTCTTCAGAGCCTTCCTACCCTCGAGCAGATCGACACTCGCACCCAATTTAGTGTCATCTGCAAGCTTCCTGAGGGAGCACTCAATCCCCTCATCCAGATCATTGATAAAGATGTTAAACAGGACCGGACCCCAAACTGAGCCCTGGGGAACACCACTAGTGGTCAACCGCCAGCTGGATTTAACCCCATTCACCACCACTCTCTGCCCTTGGCCATCCAGCCACTTCTTTATCCAGTGAAGAGTACACCCATCCCGACCATGGGCAGCCAGTTTCTGCAGGAGGATGCTGTGGGGAACAGTGTCAAAGGCCTTACTAAAGTCCAGGTAGACAACATCCACAGCCTTTCTCTCATCCACTGGGTGGGTCATGTGGTCACAGAAAGAGATCAGGTTGGTCAGCAGGACCTGCCTTTCATGAACCCATGCTGGCTGGGCCTGATCCCCTGGCTGTCCTTCAGATGCCCGGTGAGCACACTCAAGATGAACACTTCATAATGTTGCCTGGCACCAAGGTCAGGCTGACAGGCCTGCAGTTCCAAAGATCCTCCTTCTGGCCCTTCTTGTAGATGGGTGTTACACTGGCGATCCTCCAGCTGTCTGGGACCTCCCCTGTTAGCCAGGACTGCTGATAGACAATGGAGAGTGGCTTGGCCAGCTCCTCAGCCAGTTCCCTCAGCAGTCTTGGGTGGATCCCATCTGGCCCCATAGACTTTTAAGCATCCAGGTGGCACAGCAGGTCGTTAACTGCTTCCTCCTGGACTATGGGAGGTTTGTTCCCTTCTCCTTCCCTGTCTTCCAGCACTGTCGGCTGACTACCCTGGGAATAACCGGTCTGAATATTCAGGACTGAGGCAAAGAAGGCATTGAATACTTCAGCCTTTTCTTCATCCTTGGTGGCAATGTTTTGCCCCGCATCCAACAAGGGATGGAGATTCTCCTTGGCTCTCTGTTTGTTGTTAGTGTACTTGTAAAATCATTTTTTGCTGTCCCTTACAACAGTGGCCAGCCTGAGTTCTAGCTGGGCTTTTGCCTTTCTAATTTCCTCGCTGCATGACTTAACGAGACCCCTGTACGCCTCTTGAGTCACATGTCCTTTCTTCCATAGGTGGTAGACACTCCTTTTTTTCCTGAGTGCCAGCAAGACCCTCCCTGTTCAGCCAGGCTGGTGGTCTTCCCCACCGGTTCATCTTGTGGCACATGGGTACAGCCTGCTCCTGTGCCTTTAAGACTTCCTCCTTGAAGATCCATCATTTACAGAAATTAGCTTCTGCTAGAAACCTCACTGGCCTTCTAATTTAATGAAAATTTGAGGTTTGACTTTGTTTGGCTTCAGGAGAAGTAACACGGTTTTAGGAGATCCAAGCTACTTTTATTTATTGATGACCTCCTTCGAAAGCGCTGAGTGTGTGCAATAAGCTAACCCTGCAATCTACTGCTTCAAATGCATCAATTATTATTATCAGTCATAATTAACTACTGAGTGGAGAAGTCAAGAAGGTTTTCAGATTCCAGGGACTTCATATCCTAAAAGTGTTTTACACCAGTTTCTCCTCCCGTGTCAAGAGGCTTTCTGCATGCAGAGCCATCTCCTGTGGCTCCGGGCCAACACGGATGAGATGCTCTATTGTCCAGCTGATACACACTAATGGTCTTAAGTATCCAGGTATTACCAGCAGAGGCACTGATAGAAAATGAAGTAAGCTAATTGAATAAGAGCTCTCTGGTCCTGGATAAGCTGCAGTAGCTGCTCCTATGAGACTGCCGTTTGGAGAGCCAGAAGGAACTGGCTGTATCAGAGGACATCCCAAACGCTGAGCTCAGGTACTCATGGCATGTTCAAGGGAAAGCATGTCAAGCAATTGAAGGAAGAAAACAAAGTGGGGAAGCAGGATTCGTTGGATCGGATCTTCTGGGCCTGAAGACTGAGGCTAGCGGAGATGACAGGAGCTGGATGGAGGTGGGAAAAGGAGACCTAAGAGGTAAGTGAAGGCAATTTGAATCATACTGCTCTCACTTTACCAAGCAGAAGAAAAATGAAAGTGCCTCTCTATGACAGCCCCAGCCCCTCTGCTACTCTTGGCAAGTGTCACTGGCGAGGTACAGAGTCATCTGCAGGTCCCAGGGCAGCTGACTGGCATATTCACTTCGGTTTTCTGGAGATGTCTTCAGGAAAGAGAAAACCAGGGCTTGCCACAGGCCGTTGGAGACCATTCTTTAACCTCTTGCACTAAGCAGAGCCCTATTCAAGATGTTGCTCTGTGAACAGACTGCGGTTCCCAAAGTCTGCAGCTTTACAGCCCCTCACCAGATGAGTCCCTGTTGCTGTCCCTGTGTCCCATGAGACATCCCTTCTCTCCAGCTGGGATGCCTTCAGCTCCCCGCAGTGCCCCGAGACCTTCCCTCCCTCCCAGTAAGAAAATCCCCGCAAATCTGCTCCACCAGCCCAGAGGTAGCATGCATGGGGTTGCAGCGAGCTGTGTTTGCACTTCTGCATGCTGCTGGTCAGAAGACCAAACAAAACAAAATACAGTAAAACAAAACTAATGACTCAGTGATGCTCACTTCACTCTGAAGATCAGCAGTGACACTTATCTGCAGCTCCACATGGCTACTGATTCTCTCAAAGCTTGCAAGAACTTCAAACCTTTGAACACTAAACCTCCATCGAATCTGTTTGAAATGCCCAAGGAATTAAAAAACTGTTGGAAAAGAAAGACAGGGTGAGAGGCAGAGCAACTCCACGTTCCTCAAAAAGCAAAATAGCATCAATGCAGGGACACACACAGGGAGAAAAAAGATTCAAATGGGGCAAATATTTCTGGATGCTGTATTTCCTGGATTTTCTTTGTTTATTTTTGTTACTACAGAGAGAGCTTTAACTAAAAAATAAGGAGGGGGGAGGGGGCAGAGCGTTTTGCTGCTAGCAAATAACTTGATTGTTCTGACAGCGAGACTCTGAGCATTTCCTAACAGAAATTTCTGGTGTTACAGCTGCAGTTTCAACTTTGGGAAACCAAGTTTGAGTCACTGGCCTGCAGGGTTAAACAGGCAGCAAGAAAATATCAAGAAAATTCGGAGGAGGAACATTTATAAATGTGACATCAAGGGCAGCTAATCAATTTGCCATTAATTGAAGTTGTTCCCTCAATTCTGTTAAAAAAAAAAAAAGAGTAATATACTGCGATGGCACTTCACAGTCATGAGTAATCAACATGTGCCTTCAGCTCACATGAACCTTGAATATTCTCGGGAGATGCAAACCCTTCCTCATTTCTCTGCTTATTCAGCAGAGAGCAGGCAAGGATACGGCTCAAAGTGAATCTGGACTTTTTCTGGTCAAGCTGCTGATAGGGGCGTAGGAGAAGATACACCTAAGACCTAAACAGAGAATGTATTGTTCATGTGCTATTCCAGGAGACTGCTGCCATTCCTGACATGGGGACTTTCTCACCAGCACGTCCCTCGCTGAGCGGCCACCATCCCTGCATGGTGCTAATGCCAAAAATGAGTCCTGCACAATGCTCAGTGATTGCAGGACAGGGCAGAAAGCAGAGAAGTTCCTCAGAGCTGAAAAAAAGCTCCTGTCCAAAAAGCCCGAGTTGTTGCATGACTGAGTTAGTTCATATATTGCATAAATAATTTATTTTTTGTTTGGCTTTTGGAAATCTGTAACCAAGGAAGAATTTGTATAAGTGCTGACGGGCAGTTTGCCAGTGACCACGCGTCCTGAAAATTTTGAATTCATACTTCTGATCACTCTGCCCCTCCCACAGCGTCATCATCACCCCTCCTTCTCCACTAACCCACCAGCGGACTTTCTCCATCTCCCCTGAGAACCAGGGACTGTACCTGCTGTACAGAAGCTCCGTTAAAAAACGCCAAGGGCAGTTTTAAGAGCTGTCCGAAACACACAGCAAATCTGGCCACGCAGAATGGCTTCACTGGACCCATTTCAACGCAGATCTTGAAAAAGCCTTCCAAACCTGGTGGAAATTTACTGCATAACAGTACAAATTACATGCAGCTGCTGTTGCAACACAGCGATCACTGTTTACCACCTAGCTCAGTTGCTATAAACATTTCCCGTACTTTAGCATGGGAAAAAATTTCTGCACAAAAAAGCTCGAAGTCGTCCCCGTATCATCTCGTATCTGCTTTTCCCTGCTGGCAGCATTTATCCAGAGCACCTCCCGTGCTTGCAGTGGCTCCAGACACAGTCCAGAGAGAAGGAGCCCAGTGAGCTGTGGGACTCAGCTGCTCTGAGATGGGTGACCTCGAAGAGTCATTGAAGCTAATAGCTAAAATGTCATGTTTTGGCTAACAAAACAAACGCACAAGAGTGTCAACATCTAAAGAAGAGATCTTATAAGCTTGTTCTCCCAGCTAGTGAAATTAGCAGGTCAAATGTTTGAGGTACAGGCTTGAGACAGTATTACTTCTTAAGTAGAAGCTGCAGGGTACCAAGCAAAGTGTGGACTTGTGAGTCCATAATGTCACGTGCCGAGGTGGCCAAGACTTGGCTCTCAGCATCACCGCGGAGCAGGACCTCCAGGACCCGCTGTCCTGGGCAGGATGCTTCTGCTAACTCCATCATGCAACCAGTGCCAGGGTTCCACCTTCCTCAGTCACTGTGATGCTTCTAGCAGAAATCACAGAATCCCAGCATGTGACCTCTGTGGATCATCCACTCCAACCCCCCCCTGCCAAGGCAGAATCACCTACAGCAGGTTGTAAAGGACCTCATCCAGGCGGGTCTTGAATATCTTCAGAGAAGGAGACTCCACAACACCTCTGGACAGCCTGGTCCAGGGCCCCGTCACCCTCAGAGTGAAGAAGTTCTTCCTCATGTTCAGATGGAATTTCCTCTGCTTCAGTTTGTGCCCGTTGCCCCTTGTCCTGTCACTGGGCACCACTGAAAAGAGTTTGGCCCTGTCCTCCTGACACCCACCCTGCAGATATTTGTAGGCATTTATAAGTTCCCCTCTCAGCCTTCTCTTCTTCAGGCTGAACAAGCCCAGCTCCCTCAGCCTTTCCTTGTAGGAGAGATGCTCCAGTCCCCTCCTCATCCTCGTAGCCCTTTGCTGGACTCTCTCCAGTAGCTCCTCATCTTTCTTGAAATGGGGAGCCCAGAACTGGACACAGTACTGCAGATGAGGCCTCACTAGGGCAGAGTAGAGGGGGAGGAGAATCTCCCTCGACCTGCTGCCCACACTCCACTTGATGCACCCCAGGACACCTTTGGCCTTATTGGCAGCCAGGGCACACTGCTGGCTCAAGGTCAACTTGGACATCCAGGTCCCTCTCCGCAGAGTTGCTCTCCAGCAGGTCCACCCCAAGCCTGTACTGGTGCATGGGGTTGTTCCTCCCCAGGTGCAGGACCCTGCACTTGCCCTTGTTGAACCTCATCAGGTTCCTCTGCGCCCAACTCTCCAGCCTGTCCAGGTCTCGTTGAATGGCAACACAGCCTTCTGGTGTATCCACCACTCCTCCCAGTTTTGTCATCAGCAGACTTGCTGAGGGTACATTCTAACTCTTCATCCAGGTCGTTGGTGAATAAGCTGAACAAGACTGGGCCCAGTACTGACTCCTGGGGGACACCACTAGTTACAGGCCTCCAACTAGACTCTGCGAGTGCAAGTGCAGCATCTGTGCTGCGGACATGTAAATGTGGACACAAGTGAGCTGTGACAAGGGGGATGGAAAGGCAAAGTGCTACAGCAACATCCAAGCAGATGGCGCAAGCAACTCTGATATGAATATGTATAGGGATGTGCAGAGATACAGACCTACCTAGGAGCTCAAAATTCGGAAAGTTCATGATATTCATTGACCATCTATTAAGCACTCCTGGTCTACTGGTGAGTGGTAGGTGAGTGGCATGAGGAGAAGGAGCTTTGCATGTCCCGCAGCTCTCGAAACAGCATGGAAAGCCAGTCCTTGCCCAGAGGCACAGGTCACGGAAATGATGGAGATCTTATTTCAGAAAAATACCTCCTGCTGGTTCCAGCAGAAAGCGGAGTAGAGCTTGGGGCAGGCCAGGACCGGAGGTTTGGAAGGGGCAGCAGGGCCATGTGGAGCACCGGTTCACCACAAGGCTGAAATCAGTTTTATGGCGCAAGGGAGCCATAACAGCTGCTACCATGCAAACCACCACGTGGAGCTCCAGGGGAGCCTCAGAGGGCCTGAGAACATGCATTTCCGGACTGCAGAGGTTCATAATACTTCAGCATGACTCACTCTGCTCTTAATAACAATTTTCATCCCTGTTATAGAAAGAATGCCACATTAATCAGCTTGCTGAGCCAAACGCACTTCTACAGGGAGCAGCGCATTTCATAACCATGGTGTGATAACCAAGGATACTCTGGGAAGGGATGTAGTCTGAGAATCAATAAACACTGTGAGATGGTGAGCTGAATATATTTACATTGTTCTTGAAGTAACCTGCTGAAAAAAATGATCGGAGATATGACTCATCTCTTGGTATCTAGATAAATACAGATGTAAATAGTGAGATATGCCCAAGAATACTGAACTTGAGGTCCCTCTTCTAACATTATTATCTCTCGTATTTGTGAGAAAGCCAAGGAAAAATTGATCAAGTGTTTATTTTTAACTTAATATCCTTAATAATAGTATATATTTAATATTAAAATATATTTAATATATTTTTATTTTTGTAATACACAAACGCCCTTAATTATTAGCTGATTTTTATTTTAGCTATTGCAGAGAACTTATCCTATTTCTACTGCTAATTAAATGAATCACTGTGAAGGATTCTCCATGAAGTAAAATGAGACTATAAAACTGGCACAAAATTGCAGAGCTGTTGCATACACTCTCTTCAATAAGCAACACAAACCAAAGATGCGTACCACTCCTCATGAAATAAAAAGTACAGCAAAATGACATGAAATGCAGTGCTGTAAGTGCAGCACAATGTGGCTACAGTTTCAGTAGTGCACCAAGCTGTACCGATCTCATAGAATCATAGAATCATAGGTTGGAAAACACCTCTAAGGTCATCAAGTCCAACCATCCACCCAACACCACCATGCCTGCTAAACCATGTCCCCAAGTGCCACATCCACACGGTTTTTTGAACCCCTCCAGGGATGGGGACTCCACCACTGCCCTGGGCAGCCTGGTCCAATGCCAGACCACTCTCTCAGTAAAGAAATTTTTCCTAATATCTGAATCTAAACCTCCCCTGATGCAGCTTGAGGCCATTGCCTCTCGTTCTATTGCTGGTTACTTGGGAGAAGAGACCAACACTCACCTCACTAACCCTCCTGTCAGGTAGTTGCAAAGCATAATAAGGTCCCCCCTCAGCCTCCTCTTCTCCAGACTGAACAGCCCTCATGAGGCTGTAATGCCAGTCGATGGGTTGGACCAGCAGCAGAGCAAAACGCTGAGCTTCTCCATCCCACCACTGTACCACAAAGCTTCCAGGGGCTTCCAGCCATCCTGGAGTAACAACAGTAGGGATTTTGGGGTCATTAAGATGTTTTTTCCATGTTGTTTCTCAAAAAGCAGCAGAGCACAGTCTGGGACACAGGAGAAAGAACCGTGGGCGACCCGAGCAGAGGTGAGCAGAAAGTATTTGATGAGTTTAACCCCAGGCATGTTCCTTGCTAAAACCAATAACGAATGTTTTGCAGCATATCCACAATAATGATTTGTCAGCATTGACTAATTGCTTCTGTCATGAATTAAATAACCCTGGTGCTCTTGTTAGCAATTCCTTGATAACATCTGTCGAACAGGAGGTTTCTAAGCAATGATAACGATCTACGGAGTTCAGCAAACAGCTTCCTCAGCCTGCTGCTGTGCTCAGAGCTGTCTCCTGAATTTTTATTTAAAGCAGGCTGAAACATGACCTGTCTCTTCCCATACCAAATAAAACTCAGGAAAGCTGGGATGCCTTGCAGAGCTGGGTTTAAAGTTTTTGAGTATACGGAGTATACCGAGTACACCGAGTATTGTTGAGTATACCATTTAAATGCTGGTAAAACTAGCATCAGCAAGTACTTTCTGGGAAAATGGCTCAGACTAGGGGAGCCACCAGCGATCTCTGCCATTAAGCAGAAAGCTGTGCTCTGGGGGCAGCAGGCAGCTGCTCAACGGTGGTCGAAGTCCTTCCCATGGCCACCTCCAACAGGCTGCAAACAAGCGAAGTGAGAACAGGCCATGGGGTTTGGAGATGTCCTTGGTAAGAGGATGTACGGCTTATGCACCTCTCCACCTAGGCAGAACGGACGCGATGGCGTAGGATTGAACATGGGTTTCAGGCTGGGAAGATTCAATTTTTAATTCTTGGTAGCACTCTTGGTCCATCTCTTAGCTTGCTTGCTTTGGCTTTCCTTGGTTTTGACCCCCGAGGGCTGCCGTGATCATCTGGCTGGAGGTCCCACATAGCATGTTTCATCAACCGATCTCGCGGTGGCTGAACACAGGAGACAACCTTCAGCAATTGATCTCTACCTGTGTTTTGACACGGGGTCAAATGTCCAGAACTGGAGCCAAAACCTGACATTTTACTGCCCATCCACCACAAGTAAAATTTTAACATCAATGTTATAATTCCCCTCATGTGCTTATCACCACAGCAAACTGGTGGCACATATGCCTACAATGGTCTAACAGCAGAGATACCAAATGCATGCAGAACATTTTAAAATAGAAAGTCTTCGGAGAGAGATCAGTCTGCAATGCTGTGCAGAACATGGATTCAACCAGTACAAAATTGTGTAATTGCAGGTATTTTCCCCTTTTTCCTTGACCAGTTTTGGTCCCTCTTTAAAAAGGCAAAGGTTGAAAAATAATTAATACTTGCAAGCATTTTAACTGGCTGTCTCTGCTAGTGTGAGGCTGCACATCTCTGCCTGAGCTTGAGGAGGATGGTGTCTGCAAATGTTTTAACTTCTCTGCTCTAAGAAATGCCACTGCCGTCCTTATTTGCTGTGTCACTTCATTGTGTTTGCAAAGCATCACCCCATCACCTGCCTGTGACAGTTTCTGTGCTGAATGAAAAACACTTGCAAAGAGGTCTGTCTTCAGCCCTCCACCCTGGCACCTTCCAGGGCTTTGCTATTTGTTTGCAGAACATCCTCTGAGATGCTCTGGAGGCAGAGTCCTCCTTAATCTGTCTGTGGGTATGCTCAGAAGATACAGATGCGCTCGGAGGAGTCATCAGACCTTTGAAAAACCTCTCAAAATGAGCCTAGGAGAAGGCTTGGCAAAGCAAACGCTTAGCGGGGGTTCTGCATTTTGGTGCATTCGGTGTCTGGATGTGGGCAATCACATGCACAGAGTGCCAGAAGATGTTCATGCCATGGACCTGGGGTACCAGCTCCTCTGTACCTCTGCCCGCCGCTGCCTGGAATCCAAACCTCATCCTTAGCCCTGTACTGAAGAAGGCTGGGACTCAAGTGAGAGGTTCAAGACCTTTACATGGGCTTTCAGAGAAATTGCAAGATGTTTCACACATTTCTGAGAGCAGGACACCATCTGTGTCAACCTGGACTTTCTGTCCTACACCTTCATGAACACCTCCAGACCCAGCAGGTTCGGGAACCAGGGCTGATTTCTCAGGGAAAAGTCCAATTTCAAGTCCGGGAGGAATGACCTTTGCTTTTGTCTGGCTGAACGCTCTCCACATAGAGGATGTTGATGGGGTTGGCCACGTGGTGAGGAAGACGCACAGCTTTCCAGGCTCTACTTGTCATGCAAACAAGCAAGAAAGCCCTTGGTTCCTGGGGCTGCCAACCCCACAGAAGAATTTTTTTGAAAGAACAGCAGTGAAAGCTTTTATTGAACAGTGTAAACCTGGCAAAACGTGTTGGCTGGCATCAGACAAGGCACATCAAAGAGGATAATATCCAAACTGGTAAAGCTGACAAATAATCAAAGCCAAAAATCACACACACCAGGAAGAAATTCTGTTTTCAGTGACACAGATATAACTTTCTCAAAACCAGTACATTTGCATCAGTGTTGTCAAAAACAACACTTTCAGCCCGTAAATGTCTACAGTGACTTCAATACTGTAGCAGCTTATATAGGTGTTTGATAAGAGTTAGACTGGATAATAAACATTTTCCTAACATTGCTAGTGAGAAATGTGAGTAAATAACCACAGCATACTTCTGTCTGTCTGTACAGCACTCCTTGCACTGCATCGTGAATTACGAATGCATAAATTAAACTTTGTGATACACATTGACTCGATTCTGTAAGAAAAGCAATTGTAAGGGTTTATGCAATTCCAGTGTCTGAGCTGGTGCTACGTATATAATACCTGCTTAGGAAACAGCAGTTTCTAATAGAAGCTTCTTAATTAAGAAAAGTTTTTAAAAGTATGGAGAGTAACAGAGTTGCAGACTGAGGCTTCTTGTATAAATGCCACCCGAGTGCCACAACATCACTGAACTGTCCCCCTCGACAGAAGCAACTGAAGGACCCAGGAAAGCCACAGAATGTCTGCTTTACCCCGAAACTGATAGTTTCCCCTCCCTTTGCCTTTCGAAACTTCAGCTAATCTTAATTCCAGACAGCCAGATCTCCAGAAGTAATTGCCAAGGAAACACAGGTCAAGCCCAAAGGGCACCGGACTCGACTCGCCCTGCAGCCAGCAGCTGCTCTGCAGGTTTGCTGGGCAGACCTGAAAAACAGCAGGCAAGCCACAGACACACCTGCTGCTAACGTCCCCAAAATCCTGTCCCCGGGGAGCAGGCAAAATGCTTTAAATTAAATTAAGACCTGAAAAGTGCGCAAAACTTGCCTCCTTAGCATGTCACAGCAGAAGCAGCCAGGCAGAGGGGCCAGCAGGTCCCCGGTCGATGGGAACTGCTGCTGCCAAGAGGTTTGTGTTTGCTCTTGTCTCCAGGAAACCCTGTGCCTGCTCCGAGGAGGAAGTGTGCTGAGGATTAGTAGCTAGTTTTCTCTTGCGTATCCCATCTAAATTGCCATGCTTGAGTCATGATCTCTTGTCCTCATCCAGGAAAGGCTGGTGGAGCTGAGGATCTGCTGCTCTCCCAGCCTGGCAGGAGAGGAGCCATGTGGGGTACCGTGGGTGATGAAGCCTCCACAGCAGCATCGCACCAGCTGCTCCATGGTGGGGGCTTGACCCCATCTCTGGAGATGTGTGGGTCCCTCTGCCTCCAGCTGAGAAGACCCCTTCAGCTCCATGTTCAACATCTACCCAGGAAAACGTCAGTGCAGTGGGTTGCCCTTGAAGTGAAATACATGATCCCAGGTGAACAAATTACAAGTGACTCAGGGAGCATGCTGGCAAGATTGCAGATCATTTGCCCAAGACAAGTTGGACAAGACCTCACAGGAACCTCTTCTGAAGACAGATGTCATTGCTGTTCATCTGGTAGTTGCGTTGTGAAAGCAGTGTCCAAGAACTTGCACAGTCAGGAAGACCTTGTTTGGCAGAAATACCCAACACTGTTCTTCATTTCCAGGTGGGCTGGAGAAATGTAAAGTCATAGCCAGTGTAAATTAGATTGATGTCCAAGAAATGGTAAATGCTGCTGTCTCCTTGCAAGGTCTGGCACACAGGACAGCCAGCAGTAAGCCATGAAGGCAAGATTGTGCATGTGTGCTGCACATCATCATCGGCATCTGGAGGCACAGAGATGGATCAGACAAGAACAGATCACAGTGTAAATGATCAGAGAATTGCATATGACATCCCTCTCCATATCAGTGAAATCTTCTAGTGTTTTGCTTGTGTTATGCAGCGTGGATACGCAGGGGACAACACAGTGCTGATCATGTCAAGATGCGGAACACAAAACGACAGTCCCTTCCTTTTTGTTGATGCTTCTGTAAATAGAAAACGACTGTGATTTTCTACAAACATATGTCAAAGGCAAGAGCTGAATATGTAAGAAAACTAAAAAGCCCTTAAGGAAATATCATCTCTGAACACAGGCAATATTTTAGCTTGAGAAAACCGCCTACAAATCAGTTAGATCCTTCTGTGGCACTGTAGAGATAAAGTGTCATATAGTGACAGCTGGATGGCTGCACGAGGGCAGCCGACACGCTCCACAGTCGAACATCTGGGCACCCCTCCTCAGCTCTGCTCCGGTGCAAATGACCTGTGAGACCATCCTAGGGTGGCATTTGGAAGTTCAGCAGTGCTGCATTCTGGAAGAGGTGAGAGTCCTGTCTCGTAGCACCCATTTTGGGCTAGATGATGTGAAAAGTAGCCTCCTGGCTGAAACAAACTCACCTTGTGACTCCTCTGGGGGTAACACAACCCCAGGCACTGTCACAGCGATTGTCTCTGCATGGAGGACAGGTGGCATTTTGCCATTAGCTTGTATAGAGGGGAGCCAAGTCGAAAATCCACCTCAATTGATTGCTTCAAATCTATCTCTGTGCCATATCTGATCCCCAAGGGTCTCTTTTCCTTCCTCTAAAATGTAACCTTCTAGGATGACCAGAAGACGAACTCTATGTACACTTTATCAGTTGTTGATGGAAAGGAATATCCTAGAAGTAAGGCTCTCGCCTAATTTACTAACCAAACTGAAGGTTAGCTATTATTAGAAACTCAGATCCATTGAACACCAAAGCTTGCAAGGAAAGTCTGTGAATTGAAAATATGATAAAAACCTGAATTAATCACCAATGTAAAAAAGAAGTCATGTTTTAAATAAGGAGTTAAAATTATTTATGTACATTATCCATGACTTATTTCATGATTCTCTGTGGACCTCTGCAGCTAACAGAAGGTTTAACCTACTTCTCAGACAGAAGGAAGACGTAGAGAGACACATATATGCTCCTTATATATATAAATATTCCTTTATGCTCCCTATGTATACAAGTTTCTTTCACAGTAACCACGCCCTGCAGAGGCATGACAAGCAATGCTCAGTTGTGGGATGATAAGATTAAGACAAAGCAGGCTCTGAGAGCGATTGTCTTGAAAATGAAGAGTCAGGGCAGAAGTTTTTCACGGGGAGTCCGATGCTCACACTTAGTTCCTTTCTTTGACTCTTGGAAAAGAAGGAAGTAGTTTTTTGGTTTTTGTTTCTGTTTCTCTACCCATGGAGTAAATCTGAGCTGTGTTCCCAGCCCTGAAGAACTATATTTTGGTGGCAAACAGAACTCAATAAAAAGTGCTGAACAGAGAACCTGAAATCTAGACAAAAAACAATGTGGTGTTGTTGAGGTGAATCCATAGAGAACACAGAGTAACTAAGAGTTGTTGTTAAATGTGGCAATAGCTGTGGTATTCTGACTTTTTATCAGGGAATGACCTTGAGAGGTGCTAGGTGAACCACACACATCTGCGTTTTCTGGAACATGTCCTCAGCTTGTCGCTGTCTTAATGGATTCCACTGGCTTTGGACAACATTTGCAACAAAACAGGGAAAAGCGATGATTGAGAAATCCTGACTGCTTGACCATAAGAAAAGCTTTAAGTAAATCATTATAATAATAAATTGCCTTATTTACAGAGCTGGCCTCTTTTTCATGCCAAATATTTTATTCCTCAGATCGAGTGGTGGAAGTTCTTTTCCCAAAGAGAAGAATGAAGAAAAAATTAATCAGAAACACATAAATATTAAACTGCAAACTGGGAAGCTGCATTGGAAAATGTAGCTACAAGTTTATCTCAAGATACTTCTAAGCAGCTGTAGTAAGAGCTCAAAGATATAATTTTTGTCACTTATTAGAATACATTGTGATTGACATACCATCTTTTAATGAAGAGGAAATATCCAGCCTTTTACAGCACTGCATAAGGGGGTGGGTTTTTATAGCCCCTCTCAGGAGGGGGAGGAATGTACCCTTAGCAAACAGTGCTATGAACTTACTTTAAATTTATTTGCACTGGAAAATATTTCATTGCTGAGGTGTCAACTGTCAATGTCTGGATATTAGGGTAAATATTAGTGAGAAAAGGTAGATCTATCCTAAAGCAGGGAGGACAGAAGACAACAGGGTAGAGCCACTCTTTTCTGAAGTTAGTGACTGAAACACCCGGGTCTTAGGCATTTGGTTGGTGGCATGGCACCCAAGATGCTGGTCTGGGTGGGCAGGTCCCATTCCTCTTTGCAGACCAGCTGCTAGCGTTGACATTTAAAAGATGTAATGAGAGGTCCCTCTTCACCCAGCAAGGGCCAGCACCTCCAGGCTGGCCCAGTAAAGTGTCTCAGTCCTCCGCCAGCACTTTCAGAATCTTCTTAAGATCTTGCCCCAACCCTTCATTGCATCTTGAGGCATTTCTGCTCATGCCTTTTCGGCCAGTGGGAAGGAGCAGAAGGGCATGCAGAAATACACCACTGCTAGTTTCGGCAAGGTCACACAACACTGCAGCCAGAGGATGGGTTTACCAGGGTCTGATCTGGGTTTGGGTTTGCTGTTGCCCCAGGGAGAGCACAAGCGATGGTCTCCCGCCATCCCACGCTGCCCAAGTAGACCCTCAGCTGCATTTTCCCCAGATGACAGTAAGAGGTGTTCATGGTGCCTGTGACAAGTCATGTTTTCAAACAGATGGGCTCCCACGTGTCTTCTACCTCAGAAAGCTCTCCAGGGACCTGGCAGATCTGCCGGATAACCATGTGCTTCTGAAGGCAGCCCCTGCACGGCATGCTCCAGCGCGCTATGTTTAGCGCAGGGATGAACAGATGGGCTGCTCGCACGGCGTGCGTGCAGGCTGGGTTCCCTCGGTGTGAAAATAACGCCCATCTCATCTAGACAGGGTTTAAATGGAGGCAGGGAGGATTCTCGTGGAAGAGCTGCTTGGCTTTTCCCATGTCGGGTTTTCAGTGATGGTGCACTTCCAACAGGAAGGTAGGCTGCTCCAAAATCAGGCTTCTTGGAAGTTGTCCGATTACTGCGACTTTCCTCAATCATATTCCTGTGTTCTGCAGAGACGGTACTGTTTACTCCTATGTGTGGAGTCCTGAGCTTGCATCTTTGTTTCTGCTCCTTCCAGTTATTGGGATTTTTTCTGGTACTTTATTCTTCAGTAATTATCAATGCAGATCAGTGCAATTCTTCTTCTGTAGATAGATAGTGCAATAAATCTCAAAGTCAGTAAGAGCAAAAATAAAAATACAAATTTTATTTGGAAATTAATTTCATTTAATTTTTTAATTTTATTTCTGTTGTGACCCATACAAATTTATCAGCTAAATACTTCCCACGTTATATTAAGAAAGCTTTTATTTATGACACTGGAAGATTTGAGTAGCCAAATGAGGAGCAGGCTGCCGTTTGTGTAATAGAAATCCAAGGTTCAGAAAAGCACACTGTGATTGAACCTTGTAAATACATCATGGCTAGCTCAGAGGTGGACCCCAGTTTTGTGCAAACTGTAATATAAACCAGAGATCATTGTGCAAAGGAAAAACCCATAAAAGACAAAAAAGCTTGACGGCTGATTCAATCTCAATGCTTTTTTAATGCAGCCATGTGCAGAAGCAGCTGGCGGGCAGGCAGGAGCAGAGGGAGAGGCAAGATGCTGTCGAAGGGCAGAGGGTCTGTCGGTGGGAGCCACGGAGTGGCTGGGTCCTGGGACCATGAACTTGTTCAGCCCCAAGATCCCAAAGCAGCAAGAGTCCATCAGCACCACCAGGTTCAGGATAGGGACCCTGGAGAAACCCTTGGGAGGAAAGATCAGAGGGAGGCCAAGTGCCAGGTCCTGCCCTTGGGTCACAACAACCCCACGCAACGCTCCAGGCTTGGGGAGGAGTGGCTGGAGAGCTGCCCAGCAGAAAAGGACCTGGGGGTGTTGGTCGACAGCCGGCTGAACATGAGCCAGCAGTGTGCCCAGGTGGCCAAGAAGGCCAACGGCATCCTGGCTTGGATCAGGAATGGTGTGGCCAGCAGGAGCAGGGAGGGGATCGTGCCCCTGTACTGGGCACTGGTGAGGCCACACCTGGAGTGCTGTGTTCAGATTTGGGCCCCTCACTCCAAGAAGGACATGGAGGGGCTGGAGCATGTCCAGAGAAGGGCAACAAGGCTGGGGAGGGGTCTGGAGAACAAGTCTGATGAGGAGCAGCTGAGGGAGCTGGTGCTGTTCAGTGTGGAGAAGAGGAGGCTGAGGGGGGAACCTTCTCACTCTCTACAACTGCCTGAGAGGAGGGTGTAGTGAGGCAGGGGTTGGTTTCTTCTCCCAAGTAACCAGCAATAGGATGAGAGGAAATGGCCTCAAGCATTAGGGGAGGTTCAGAACGGATATTAGGAGAAATTTCTCTGCTGGAAGAGTGGTCAGGCATTGGAGCAGGCTGCCCATGGCAGTGGTGGAGTCCCCATCCCTGGAGGGGTTCAAAAACTGTGTGGATGTGGCACTTGGGGACATGGTTTAGCAGGCATGGTGGTGTTGGGTGGATGGTTGGACTTGATGACCTTAGAGGTCTTTTCCAACCTGTGATTCTATGATTCTATGAATCACTTGTACTGGAATCACCAACATGCAGCCAGTAATTGCTCAAGAGTCTGGGCAGGGAGCTAAAAGGCTTGCAGATACTTACTTTGAAAAAAAAACACACAAAAAATTAATCAATTGGATTACTTGCATCTGAACAGCACCAGACTTTGAACTGCTCCAAAGCAAGATGCTTTATTTGGCTTCAGCTGGTAGCAACCCATTAGGGCAGACCTGCTCTGTGAACGCAGACTTGATGGTTGGGGTTTTTTTCAAATTCCAAATGCAATTAAAATTATTGCTGTTTTTATTTCAGTGTGAAATCTGGCAGTTCTTTCTTCCATAAACAAGAATCGTGACATTCTCTCATGACTGAACATGCCGAATTAAAAGATATATGTAGCAAGAATACAAAAATGAAGAGTGTCAGTGGGAACAAAGATGATACCACAGCAGATTTTATGTGTGTGTATACATATTCAAGCAGTGCAAAATGCAAAACTTTGGAGCGTTAAGAACTTGACAATCCAGGTCATTTTATGTTAAAGCATCTAGAAGGCAAAAGTAGCAGAATAATACTGCTATTCCTGGACACCAGGCTACTAGATCTAGTGTAGTGTGCTGTTTTACTATTTTTATTAGCTGAATTACTAGACAGTTACTGTAATTAGATTTTACGGCTTCCTCTCTGAAGCGTTTTAGCTCCACATAAGTAGGAAATGTTGTTTCAATTATCTTAGCTGGACATATGGTCATAATATTTTTCGATGATGAGCACAACAGAGGTATTTATTAAATTGAGTGAATCAAATCAAATACACTAACATATCTAACACAGACAATAATTAAATAAATACCACTGTAAAAGAATCTTGCAAGAATGTAACTGGTTTATCGCATGATTAAATAAAGTAGAGACTTACACTGCACATGAAGCGTAGTAAAGCCCAAGTTTTGCTATACAGGATATTGCAATGAGCAATTCACATTCTGCTAATGCTTTTTTTTTTTTTATTTGGCAGGAATAATATGCACTTTGTAAACAAATTAAGGAACTTGACTTCATAACTTTTTTTTTTTGTCACCCACTCGTCTGAAAGAGAAACTTTCCCTGAGGTCAGTTACATGTTACCAGCAGAGAAAGTTCGTTCTATATTTGCATTAACTCAAAGATACACCTGCATAACGCAGAATTTCTCTGGGACTGTGGTCTTGTGCAGCAGTCGCTAACACCGCCTTCTCTGTTTCTCTACCCTTGTTTATCCTCCTCTTAACTTTCTATCACTATGAAGGTTTTATAAACTCTCCTTGAAAGTAAGAAACATGAGCAAGACATGTCTCATTAGAATGAGAGGCGCTGAAACATGAAATTGCTAGGTAATTAAGCCTCTACCTTTTTTTAATATTTTTGTCCTGATGATAGGATATTTATTAAAAGACATAATACTGAGTAATAAACATAACAATTTTAGACATTAATCTAGAAAAAGATCAGGTATTTAGGGGCATGTGTCAAGCCTTTCGAGCATCCACAGTCTTTCATTACCATCTAATCAATAGTCTTGAATCTGCAGTAGATGTGCAGGAAAATAATTTCTGCATTACATGGTCTCAGAAGTAAAATCTCCGCTGAGCATCAATCAAGACAGAGAGATGGAGAAAAAATTCTATTTTGCAGATAGAAAAATAAATATGCTCCCAATTATTATTTCTTGTTTCATTTTAACTTCAATTCTTTCTAAGCGTGCTCTTTCAGCAGCACAGACTGTTGTTTCTGGTTTTATTACAGAAATGAGTGTACTTTCCTATCTCTCAGAAAAAGAGATGATGAAAGCTGCTTAATATCAGCAGCTCTAATGCTGATGAAATAGAAGAAGAAGTGGCTGCCAATCTCAGTTAATCCTAAAAGGAGAAAAACTATTGCAGCTATTATTGGGATTACATATTTGCAGCAGGGAGAGCATGTTTGGTACGCTGCTGTAATAGGTCTCATGACAGACTGTTCCCCACATGATCAGCAGAAGTGCTCTGTCATGAATGTGTGAGCTCTGTATGTAAGGTGTAATAAAGGTGTATTTTCACATTAGTGACATAGTAATGGTGTTAAACAGATTAACTACAAAATGCATTTGAATACGCTGTTTTGTAGTTTCCAGTCTTGTGTAATTGATCCTATGGTATATTCTTATCAATGATTTATAAGTCTCTGTTTGTGTGAGTATGCACTGGACATATCAACCCAAAACTTTAAAATTTGGCCAGGTAACTAAGACACGTAACAGGAATGGCCCAGCAGCTCTAAAACAGGCCACCCTTCCCATAACCTCCACTCTCGTTCAAAATTATTTGTTGTCCCTGTGGATGCTCAGGAGTGGAAAATGCTTTATGTAATGAAGTTCAGCGCAGTGAGTTTAATTCCCTTTTAAAAAGCAATTTTTTTATCACTCTTCTGACCCTTGCTGGTCCTCATGGTAGGCAGATGTAGGAGAGGGCAGGACTGGACCAGATGGGTCGTCAGTGGCCACTGCGGGTAACGAGCAGCTCTGGCTTCAAGACCTGCTCACGTGTGCATGAGGGCATCTCTCTGCTAAGAGGCTGTCTGTGTGCTTTAACTCAAATATTGTGCTGTTTACTTAGGCAGCTGATTGATTGTTTTTATCCCTAGTACTTGTAAGAATGGTGTCACAATTATTTTAGAAATTGCAGTGCTTGCAGTGGTTGAAGCATGGTCAGTTTTAGCATGTTCCCCTCTTTGGTCAACACTTAACTTGTATTTCATTCTTATTTCTTTGAAAGTTTCAGACAAAGCAGGAGACAGCCTGTATAAACTCTAATGCCCCATGACTCTCTTGATAGCCATGGAGAACAACAATTAATGTAGTTGAAAGCCTGGAGTAATAAAAGTATGAAATCATCCCCACAGAGAGAGTGGACATGCAGTCATGTTCCTCTGAAGTGCCTCGAGACTCACAAAAAATGTCAATGTGAACAAGCCCTTTTTGGTTGGTGGAGAAAGCAGGAGATGGCTCAGAGAAACATATCTTATGATGTAATCGAAGGAAGAAATTTCACTTAGAGTTGATGGTGGAAATTAAAGATGTTTGGTGTTTGGTTTGAACATTTTTCAATCAAAAATACAGAATATTTTGTTGCCAATAGAGTAAACCAAATTTGATGGAGTCTAGCACAGAGTTCAGGATGAAAAAAGGCGCAAGGAAAGATAAACACAGGGGAGCCTGGGAGCATTGCCTAGACACCACCAACATGACAGCAGTGAAAGCTGCCAATGAAAAGCTGAGCTTGCCCATTGCCATCATGCTGGAGAAAAGCAGAAGAAATAAGACCTCTCAAATCCCATCCCTGTTCCAGAAGAATAAAATACCAGATTTAGATATGGGTATCAAAAATACCAACCTTCCTCACAACTCAAAAATTACTGTTTGAGTCTCCTAGGAGACAGGTCTGAGTGTATTGATTTCATATTGTTTTTCCATTTATAGCTCAGGTTTTTTTGGCTGAACATAGTGATGCCTAACAAGAATTATGAAATATGCAATATTATCCAGAGGAAGAAAAAGCTGCTATGAAAATCGTATAAAGTTTTGTTGAACTTATAAATACTGCTTCAGAAGATCCTGTCTTTTTAATCCATTTTTGTTGAAATTGATGAAAGATGCTGCAAATATAAATTAATATTTTTATTGTACAAAAAAGGTATACTGAAGTATATATAATGCACACTGTGATTATGGTAATGTTATCTAGCTCTTCCAATGACACGACATTTCTGTTACATTGCTTTGAACATCTAAGTCCCTGTCAGTGACAGATCATCGGCTTATGAAGATCAGAAGGATGTAGGTATCATGTACTCAATTCAGATGGAGGTGTTTATTACTAATCCTCTTTGATGTTTTGCTAAGCGTTACTAAATAAATTTCTCATCAACACATTTTCCCAAAAATCTAGGATATTTAATCTACTTACCACATGTTGAACAACTTCCCAGTGAAACTATCCTTCCAAAAGAAATTGATGGTTTGTTCCTCCAGACTTGTGGATGCCACTGATTTGGTGTCCCTTTCCATCTGTTTCATGGAGAAGGTCACACAGGACATAACCACAGGCAGTCAGGAGCCTCCTCTGCTGTTCAGGAAGAACCAGCAGATTCCCACTCCCATCCCTAAGCAGGGCTAGGACAGCTGGAGTACACTGAATCCCAGTGCAAAGTACAACAGAGAGAGCTACATTATTTTTTCCTACCTCACAGTGACTTTCCAAAGGTATGTTGATAGTGAACATGGAGAAATACTTTAAAAAAAACTTTGAACATTGATGTATTCTGGGCACACAATGACTCAAAACTCTTTTATTGTTTTAGAACCTCTTTCTTATTTGGTCAATACTTTATACAGCAAATTTGTAAAGGACTGGATTTACCTTTTTTATGGCTTCTTTTTGCTGTCCCAAACCACTTGGTGTTAGGCGGTGGACCACACATCTATGCAGATACTGGATATGGTTGTCTTCCTACACGTAACAAGACCGTGAGCACCACTGTGCATATTCACTAAGGAGAATAGGTCCTGCATTTATATGTCATTTATCGTATTATTAATTCAGATGAATGCTTGAAGATGTCTGAAAGGTTTCATCAGCTGCAACAAGAGAGAAGACACAGAAAAAGTCACTGGAAATTCCTCCGGAATGTTGCTACTTTCCTTGTCCTCCAGCTCGGCTTAACCCTGAAGTGCAGGTTGACCTGAATTCAGCTAAGAGAAATGTCATTTTTACTTAGTCCAAACAGGCATCATCCTGCTGGCTGCCCACATCCAGGCAGGCTGTGCAGTCTGGAGATCTTGGTGGATGGCAGATTATGTAGGTCTCCGCGAGGAAGCAGACCTTGTAAACAATCCCCTGTGAGTCCTAATTACAGGCGCTGAAAAGATGTGGATGCGGACAGTGGGCTTTCTCAGCGTGTGACAGTCCACTCTTATTAAATAAGCACAACCTGCAGCCTTGTCCACACATATTACTGCTGATTTCAGTCGAGAGTCACAGGGCTGTTTCAGGTGGGAAAGATGAGGATGTGGGCTCCTGTTGCAGAATTACATTTGCAGCAGTGAATTTACTAATATACAAAACAGTCTCCTCTTACTGACATTATATTTCTGATAAAATGTCATCTTTTTCCCAATAGACACAGCCACCAACTTTTGGACAAAGTAATTGTTGGCAGTGTTTTGTGATTACTCATTGTTTTCCACCTGACTGTGAAAGGCTGAATTAATTAAGCCTCTCAATATCCCTGTGAAGTAAGTGTCACGTTAATTAAAACATGCACAGCCCCGAAAAACCTACTACACATCTAAGGACTTATATTGCAGCAGAACAAAATACAGGTCAGCTTTCTGGTAGGTTAATGAAACCAATTTAGAAATGGATCTGCATACCAGCTTATCAATGTGCTCGAAGCGAAAGGCAGATAAATGCTTTTTATGGGCTCTGTTCCACACTGTTATTTTCCATTGGAAATCCATACCAATAACAAGACACTAGAAAGAGCAAGCTCGAAAGATCTACTGGAAGCCTCAGAATGAAAGGGAAGAATATGGACTTTTATATCCACCTACGGTTCTTTTTCGGGAAACTAACTGCTCAGTGTTTCTTAATTTAAAAATAAAAATGATGCATGTCACAGGGACCATGAATTTTACAAGATGTTGTTTTATTCTTTGTGTTTAAAATCATGAGAGACCAACTGTCTCAGAAACAGGTGGATTGATTAGCTCTGGAGGCTGAAAGATAAGGGTCACCACAGACTAGGTGCACTTCATACACAGAATCACAGAATCCTACATAGACTGCGAGATCTAGTGCACCCTCAGCAAGTTTGCAGATGACGCCAAGCTGAATGGTGCAGTTGACACACCAGAAGGATGGGATGCCTTCCAGAGGGACCTGGACAAGCTGGACAGGTGGGCCTAAGTCAACCTCATGAGGTTCAACAAGGCCAAGTGCAAGGTCCTGCACATGGGTTGGGGCAACACCTGGTATCAATACAGCGTGGGGGATGAAGGGATGGAGACCAGCCCTGCCGAGAAGGACTTGGGGGTACTGGTTGACGAGAAGCTCGACATGACCCAGCAATGTGCGCTGGCAGCCCAGCAGGCCAACCGTGCCCTGGGCTGCATCCCCAGCAGCGTGGGCACAGGGCAAGGGAGGGGATTCTGCCCCTCTGCCCCGCTCTGCTGAGACCCCCCGGGAGTCCTGCGTCCAGCTCTGGAGCCCTCAGCACAGGACAGAGCTGGAGCTGTGGGAGCGGGGCCGGAGGAGGCCCCAGCAATGATGCGAGGGCTGGGACCCCTCTGCTGGGAGGAAAGGCTGGGAGAGCTGGGGCTGCTCAGCCTGGGGAAGAGAAGGCTGCGGGGAGACCTCAGAGCAGCTGCCGGTGCTTAAAGGGGGCCTACAAGAAAGATGGGCACAAACATTTTAGCAAGGCCTGTTGTGACAGGACAAGGAGTAACGGCTTTAAACTAAGGGCGGGTAGATTCAGACTGGATACAAGGAAGAAATTTTTTTTACCATGAGGGTGGTGAAACCCTGGCACAGGTTGCCCAGAGAGGTGGGAGATGCCCCTTCCCTGGAGCCATTCCAGGTCAGGTTCGACGGGGCTCTGAGCACCCTGACCCAGTTGCAGATGTCCCTGCTCACTGCAGGTGGTTGGACTAGATGGCCTCTGAAGGTCCCTTCCAACCGAAACCATCCTGCGATTCTATGATTGATTCTATGATTCTATGAGAAACCCTGGGAACTGCTGCTCCTCGGAGAGTTTTGCAGCTTGGGCTCCTTGGTGTAAAACAATTTTCATGCTTTTCTAAAATTCTTCTGGATGAGTTTTCTATATGCACCAGTGTATAGCTAAATGCCTCAAGGTCAAATGACCAGGCATTCATATCACGGTATAGCCCTGCACATCAATGTGTAACCAGTGCACACCAACCACTCTTCCAGAGTGCAAAGTCTACAAAAATGAATAGTACAGTAGTCACCTGTGATTTTTGCTCATAGTAATTTGTACATGTATTTTAAATAAAATTGAGTATTTTTTAATCAATTTGTTGCATAGACTGTAGCCTCCCCTTCAGTAATGCATTGTGCATCAAACAATTTGCAGCAATAGTCAATCATCTGTTAGCCCTTTTCATTTATTTGAAAATGTTCACATTAATTTCATTAGACATAAATTAATTTTTCTCTGCGCAATTGACTCTTTGACCAGCTGTTGTCACTGGTTCTCTGCTAAAAAAACATAAAATGAACTCATTATGAAAGAGAAATCATTAAACCTAATTCCTAATTTCCCACCAATGCATGGGTTTCTCATGGATACTTTCAAGGATGAAGAAAAAATAAATAAGAAAAAAAATACATCTGTCACAAGTAAGAAACAAATGAAATATCTTTTGAAACATGTTTTTAAGTATCTACGTGACGTAAGCAAGCAGGGAAACGTGCAAGCGTTGCTTAGACTGATTTTACTTTTTTACTTTTCATCATAATATTCCCTAAAGTGTTCTGACACTTTAAACTTCTTCTATCTGCCACTCAGAGTTAAAATGTGGTATGACAGACCATACGACTGAATCCTACAAATTTTTTTATTTTGCTTGAAATGAAAAGACAAAGACAACTCTGAAAAAGCAAACAAGTCAAAAGAAGAGTGAATGAGCAAGATGAAATAACACCCAGAGAGGAATAAACAGAAAAAGACAGAGAGTAATCACAGTGCTTGAAGGGATCAGTGGGAGTGCAATGATGGAAAAGGTATGTGGGCAGTGAGAGCACTCACAGCGCGGGTGAGAACGCATCATCACAAGGGGAATCTGGGCATGAGAGGATGAAGGCAGCTTGCTCAGCTCCCATACTTTGGGATGCTGTTGGAAGAGCATGTCGTGCTGTAAGACAGAGCTATAGCTCAGCACAAATATGCACCCTTGAATGTACCCTACATCTGCCCACGACAGCCCGAAGGAAGGAAAACACATGCTTACCATCCTGCTCCATGGCGACTGGCAGTAATAAATCCCTTTGGGGAAGTTTATCTTCCTGCAACTACTCGACCTATTAAAGCACAAGGGCGGCACCGTATTAACCTTGAAAGACCAAATTCTTCCTCTGTAAACCATAAGGCAAGGAGATTCTTTCAAGCATAACAGTAATTTCTTGTGTCCTTAAAAAGTCCATAAAGGAATGAGTGCTAAAGAAGCCTTTTGTAATGCAACCAAATTTGGCTGGTGCTAGAAGAGAGGATCCACGCTTCTTTTCTAAATGCCAGCTACTTTGGCTTTTTACGTAATTACAAAGTCCTGCCACAGGTAGCCTACGCAATCAGCGGTGGCCTTTCCCAGAGAAAGATGTGGGACTGATTTCTCATGCAGCACAGCCATCAGACAACACTTCTGCCCCTCTGTTCGCTTCAAAAGTGGTCCTTGTTCAGCAGAAAATGCGGCACAAAGTGGGGTAAAACACACTCAGACTCTTCTGAGCTCTGGGTTTCCTCTGGATATGTATAAGCATACACACATATATATGTATAATTCCATCCATTTAGTGGGAATAAACATGAGCTTTTATATAAATAATAGACAAATAATATGCTATTTATTGTATTGAAGAGGTAGTTATTTGCTTCAGAACAAAGGTTACTTTTTTTTTAACTTGAGAATATTTCCATTAGAGATTACACCAATTCAGACTACTACACCAAGCAGATCACCTTGCACAGATATACTTTTTTCTTTCTACATCCTTGTTTTCAGCCACTCTACTTTTTCTAACTGTCTGCTTTTCCAGCTGAAGTTCTCTCATCATAACTTTCCAGGCAAAAGGGATTTCTTAAATTATTCGATCAAAATAAGAATGCTGTTCTGAAAAGTAGCAGGTGTGGGTTGGGAATACTTTGCTGCTGAATAACTGGTAAATTTTTCTTTGACAAGCAAAATGACTTTTATGTTCTGCAGAATGCTAGTTTACCTGAATTGAATAATAAGGCTCCTACCACATTAGAGGGACAACTCCTCTCCTCTTCTTTGACTACCCCCACTTTTTCAGCATTGTCTCCCCAGGACCGGGTAAATAAGTGAAATGCTCTGGCATCCCCTTATGACCTTGTAGTAAAAACACTAAAAAACTGAAACCGAATTATTGCTCATTTGCAGTACCACCCGGCTGCATTTCATACAGCAGAAACCTGAGCAGTATGAGAGTCCTCTTTGCATCTTTGCTACTTTTGCTCAAAACAGATTATAACGAAATACAGGGAAAAGTCAGATGGTCAGATATACTTCATCTTCTGGTTTGCAATGCATTAGCAATACAGAGATTTTCACCACATTGGCTTCCAAAGATAGCATAAATTCTGAAAAGCTGAAGTTTTGAAGTAGTAAATATTTTTGTATCGATGTGTGCTGTTGTTTAAATACTTAAAATCAACAGCGGAAATGTGAGACAGAGCTACGTCTGTTAATTCCATCACCTTATAAAAACCTCAATTAACTTTCAACACAGTTCAACCCATGTGAATGGGACAAAAGCTTTCAGCAACACTGGATTTCTGCTTTCTGAGGCTTCATAGTATTCCCTGGTGTACAAAACTGTACAGTGAGAAGTTAAAAGGTTTTTCATCTTCATTTTCAGACAGAGTCTGTTTCACATCCATCCACAGAAGTAAGAATCCTCTCTGAAGTGCATATGTGACAAACCTATAGCAACTGCAACAGTTGCTTGAACGTAAAGACAGTTGCTTTGGTTTTGTCTTTTGTTGGAGCCTTTTTGTACAAGAGAAGCAGTCAGCCCTGCCTGACAACGAGCCATCTGCGATCGGTGATGAGTACAAAGAAGGGTAAGCTGTAGTTCTAAGGACACATCAAGGAAACCAGGTGCTGAATATTAGTAGGTACACCTATTCTTCATGGTGTAAGACAAAATTCTGGGTTAACAACTGCATTTTAGAAAGCATTTGCTTGCAGTTACAAAACAAGCCCACATGAGAACGTACATATCCAGGACTCAACATGTGAAATGAAGCACACGTTTTGCATATTAGACTACTTGGACTTCACGAAGGTGTGATCTCCAGGGCTTGGGGGCCACTTCCATGACAGCGATCAGCTTCCTGAGAAGTTTTGCTTGTTGGGAAAATCCCAAGAGTCATGCCTAATCTCAGTGAGTGGGTAATAAGAGTTTGAGAATAATATATTCAGATTACAATTTCTCAGATGAGCAGGGGAAATTAACTTCTTTGTGGTATGAGATTGCTCCAGTTTGAAAGGACTAGTATTAATTTCATGCTGCTGAAAAAATGATCTCTCCTGTCATAAGGACATTTAATCTTTCCAATGTATACCTTGCAGAAAAAGTATAAAATAATTTTAACATTCTAATGTATTAAATACTTACAAAACAAATCTCAGGTGAACTGCATATATAACCATTCTCCAGCTGATAAACAAGTGGCTAATGGGATTAATAATGGGCTACAAAGTCTCCCATTTCCCAGCAGAAGTCCTCCTAAAATGGATGGGAGCTCAAAAAAGGTTATACTCCCATTGCACAAATCGTAGAAGTTCTGTTGCTCAACAGTGGATTCACTTTTCTGAGCTCTCAGACTTGTACTTTTTGGCTTCAGCTCTCAATGTAGCCTGCAGTTTGGGCACTTACACATGCAAATAATTGCATGCGCAGTTAAAGTGGCTGCAAATAGGAGACATCCAGCCTGAGATTTTCAATGCTCAGCTCAAAATATAAAACATAATAAAATGTTTATGATCCATGCATTTATTTAGAAGTTTGCATGTGCAAGCAGGTAATTAGATAATAAGTTACTACTGCTTGCATCTGTCATTTAAAAAGTCCAAACAAAAAAGAGTACCCGGAAAATATGACATTGCACTCACAGTTCTGAAAATCTGTCTGTCGATGAACATTAAATTCGCCATCTGGCTCTTGAGCCGTAGATGCCTTTGCAAACCCTCAAAAATCAGTTTTGTTTGGGCTTGTGCAGGATCCTGTGCACCAGATGGCACCTTTATTGAACTTGGCTCTCCAGTAGCTGGCCACAAATTACTATGTGCTTTATCAATGTTGTAAAAGTGTTTGTCATTAAAGGCAACTCTAGCTTACCTTTGAAGTTTGTTACTCCCTCTTGCTATGCAGAAATTAGTGCTTCTCCCTATCTGTCATGCAATTTGCATAAATGCCACTTATGAACTTTGAAAAAGTTGACATGAGAAAATATATGGCAAAAGCAACTGAAAAAATAAAACCCATAAACATGGTATTTGTTATGAGCTTCATATTAAAGTTATTAATGGAAAAAAAGAAAACAGGGTCAAAACTGTATTAGATAATACTGTATACATGGGAAATACCTACTATTTTTAAGTGTCTTTGTCCACTGAAATATGCTGAAAGAACAGCGAATTATTTTAAAGTATTTGGTCTACATTAGAGATAGGGATTACAGACATAACCCGAAGGAGCAATCTAGCAATGTAGTTGGAAAATAGAGTTGGTCCAGCAGGACTGTAAAGTCCTCGCTTTCCAGGAGTCTAGGTAATCACTGGGAAAAATTTTCATGTCATTATCACGTTAAATAAGACTCTTTTTTAAGCTTTACATGTGTTACTAGTGTATTAAAACAAAATATAGTTGTGGCTTACACAAAAATGCATTAAGGAAACATGATGAAAACCTTCTTCATTTCCAGCCTCAGTCATTTAATGAGTCAGTAAATGTTCTCCTTTCTCAGATCAAATGCCATCCACATGGAGACAGAGAAACATTAATTACAGGGAAACTTCAGAATAAGATCTAGCATTAAAAGGTTTACTGAAATGGCAGAAGACAAAGAGAAAAATGTCTAAAATACCAACAGAATGATCAAAGTCCACAGCACAGAAATAGTTAAAAAAACATACCGTAGTTGCTTTAAAGCAACTCAAATCATAAAGTAGTTGTGTTCCAGTTGCATCTCATGAACGAAAGGAATTGTTATCACTTAAAGTTACTAGTGATGACCTTTAAAACTAGGATTGCAGTTTTACTAAATGTATGTGCTTCCCTGGGATTACACTGGAATGTGTATTCACGTTTCACTGCAGTTTGTTACTAAAAGAAAAGCAGGCATCTTGCGGGTACTTATTCACATGTTATTTCCGATTTACCTTCAACAAACTACAACTGCAAGAATCATCCAACAGTAAGCTGCAGTGAATAATTATTGGATTTCCAGAAGGCAACCACGCCAAACTTGTTGGAGAGGGTGCAGGCAATGCACAAGAGGTGTAATCTGACCAGACAGGAGAAGAGGCACCATCTTGTCCTACCACCGTACACCACTGGAGGTTTGTCCATTTGCCACTTGGTGCTGTCTGAACTTGTGACAGGTAGCTCCCTGTCAGATATATGCTGCACTGGGGTTAGTTCACCACTGGATGTCCTGTAGCAGCTGAGCAGCCAGCATTGCTGACTTCCAAATCTGCTTCATATCTTGGCACGGTCCTAGCAAAGCCCTTGCTAGATGTGGGGGATCCAAGGATGAGGGACCATGGCAGGAGAAGGGAGTGCAAGTGCCTTGCAATCCTCCACCTCAACCTACACAACGTGTTTACTGAAAAGCAAAGAAGAAGCTGAACTCACTCAGCACTGGAGTAGGCAAAGATAAGAGAGAGCTTCTCCTCTTCCACCAGCCTCCAGCCCCAGTGCAGGCAGGACAACAAGCTGGTAACCTGGCTGTGGGAGACAAGGTCAGAAAACAGAGCAGAGCAGTGACCAAGAGGGTCATTCTGCACTCCTGCATATTAGCAGCTAGGTGTGCAAGATGGGGTGTGTTTGGATGGAAAAACTGCTCACAGAATCCCAGCACGGCAGGGGTTGGAAGGGCCCTCTGTGGGTCACCCAGTCCAACCCTCCTGCCGAAGCAGGGTCACCCAGAGCAGGCTGCACAGGACCAAGTCCAGGCGGGTCTGGAATATCTCCAGAGAAGGAGACACCACAGCCTCCCTGGGCAGCCTGTTCCAGGGCTCCGTCACCCTCAGAGTGAAGAAGTTCTTCCTCGTGTTCAGACGGAACTTCCTCGGCTTCAGTTTGTGCCCGCTGCCCCTTGTCCTGTCGCTGGGCACCACTGAAAAGAGTCTGGCCCCGTCCTCCTGACACCCACCCTGCAGATATTTAGAGGCATTTCTAAGGTCCCTTCTCAGCCTTCTCTTCTCCAGGCTGAACAAGCCCAGCTCCCTCAGCCTTTCTTCGTAGGAGAGATGCTCCAGTCCCCTCATCATCCTCGCAGCACCTCTGGCACACACACACGGGTGTTTCTCCAGGTCAAACCTGCGCACCGGCCGCAGCACCACAAAGCATCTCCCACCGTCCTACCTGAGGACCGCTCAAAAAGTGGCACGTCTCAGGGCACAGGGCTGTGCCTTCCTCCGCTGCTGATGCTCCCACCACGGTGTTAGTGCTGCGGAGGGAGACAGCATTCTCGAGCGTTAAGGAATAAAGTTATCATTTGCTTCTATGATTCTGTCTCTAGGGGCAGAAGATATGTTCAGAGCTATTTCTCCCTTTATCCTCCCAAATTCACTGGTTCTGTGGTAGTAGGGGGGACCACCACAGCCACAGGGCATCACTGAATGTGACAGTCATAAAGACTCAGTCAGTGCAAATAGTTTTTTCCTTCCTGCCCTCTTTCCCAAATGTGCTTTAAGTTTGGATTAATGCAGCCACAGGGGAGTTGGATAATGGATGCAGACCAACAAGGAGCAGCAGATGGCCTTGTCGTTTATCCAGCACGCAGGTGATCAGCAGCCCTGGGAGAGGCAAGGAACGGGGAGAGCAGACAAGGAACGAGGTAGACTCAGGAAATTCTGCTCAAGCAGGTGCTCTGTAGCTTTGGGGATGGGCAATACGAGAGTGGAATCAGTCACTTCTGACAAGGTGGTAGTTGTTTTGGGGGCCAAACCAAAATCAAAACGAAAATAAAAATAAAAATAAATAAAATAAAAAATAAAATAAAATAAAATAAAATAAAATAAAATAAAATAAAATAAAATAAAATAAAATAAAACAAAATCAAATCAAAACAAAACAAAACAAAACAAAACAACTCAAAACAACACAAAACAAAACAAAACAAAACAAAACAAAACAAATAAAATAAAATAAAATAAAATAAAATAAAATAAAATAAAATAATTTTTTTAAAAACCCATAAGCTTACAATAGTGAATACTCAGTTGAAGAAACTAGTAATGACAGCTACAAAGATGGATCCTAGTACTGAGGAGGACTTCAGAGATAAGATATAAAGATAAAAATAGCTCTGCAGCATCAGAGACAAATATTGGAACTTCAGGGTTGTGATGAAAGTATTATTACTCTAGGAGTGCTACAAGGGGCCAAGAGCAAACCGTCTGCACTGCGGCTTGAAACACGGGTTCGCAAAGCCTGCAAAGTAGCAGTCAAATAAAATTGCAGCTGAAAGGATACATCAGAACAAAAACTTTATTAGACTGCACTCTGTTAGAGTACAGTTACACAGTCACAGAAACCTCTTTTGATGCTCAGAGCTGCCAGAAAATTGAAAAAAAATAAGTATGGAAACAGCCAAATTGAAAAAAATAAGCACAGAGACAGCCAAGTATTCTTTTACTTAGGTAACCCTACAGGCAGTTATGAGAAAAAGGCTGAATTTACAGACAACCAAGGCACTAAAACTCTCAGTCAAAATTAAGAACCAAGACATTTTTTAGCTTCATACCAGAGAGCTTTCTATGTCCTTAGACGTGGAAACAGCTTAAAAAATACGACCCAGAGGAAATATCAGGCAGCTACATACAACCAGATTTATAGTTTGCACAAGCAGTATAACACAGCTACTAAATTCAGTCTTGCTCCAAGAAATTCAAAACCTGACAACACCAGTAGAAATGCAGAGAACAGTTTTCCTAGAAGTTTTTGCAAAGAAGGGGGAAAAAAGTTACGCAGAATACTAATTACTGTATTAGGAAACCTTGGGTAGCCTCAAGGAAATAGTAAAGTGGTTTAGGAAAAAAACAGCAGTGAAGTATTTCGGGAAATGCAGAGCAGATGGGTAGATAAACAAGGACGGTCCAGGGCTAGTACACTGTCGGATCGCAGTACGCTCAGACTGAAAGGCAGTAGACAGAGGTATTTGAGGTCAAGCAACACAGACAAACAGATATTGTACTGAACTCATAAAAATAACTCTAGAAGGCTAGACAAGATGTGGGTTTAGGATTGACTTAATTGTGTCTCAGACCGATACTCCAGAAGTCCAGCAGTCAGCAAGTGTTGCTTATTACTTAAAATGCAGTACTTGACTGGCCTTATATAAGGCATGATAGAAGACCAAACAAAAAGCTCCAAAGACTGAAGAAAGAAATAGTTACATTCTGTGCCTGAAATCACTATGGTCTACGGAGCAATTAATCTGGGAAAAGAGTCTGTACAATACATAGATGTAAGTCATACATTCAAAACCAGAAAGAGTCATAATAAGAGTTTATGTAGACTGTTTCCTTTATTATTAACACTTCCAGAATAGAAGGGAAACAAAGAAGCTATTTGTAGGAGAAATTATAATTAACGGAGCTTGACATTTTGGTGATTGAAATAACAGAAAAAGGCAGTATGATTCAGATTACACTCATATATATTTTTATATGTAAGCACAAATGATTCTCCAATAAGCTTTCTTCCTTTCCCACTCTTCCTAATGCTGGTGCTAGGATGGAGGAGGACACGGAGGAGACCACATGAGTCCTCCGCAGTCTCTCATTTCAGCTGGAATTGAAATTGCCTACTGTATCACAGGACACCGCTGCCATTTGAGGAATCAGGAGGCAGTTCTAAATGAAGGTTAAAGGAAAGGTGAAAGGCAATCACAAAGCTTATATCCTCTTGGGATCTTGAGAGCTTACAAAACATAAAGGCTATTGGGAGTGGAGATGATTTTAAGCAGAGATGAGCTGTGAATAAGTAGAAGTTTAAGAGAGAAAAAACCCCATTAGTTTCTGCAAATTTGTTCAACGGTAGTTGATAATAGGTGAAGTGTATTGACTGTAAAGATCACTAAAGGTTTTAGGTATTGCAGTACTTGGAACTCTCATTTATGATGCATGTAGTCAGTTCCCCGTAAAACTGTACAAGGTCAACAGGAGACACCAGAAAGAACAAGCAGGAATGGAAAAACAGGCTTACCACTGGTGATGCTTCCACACAGATGTGAAAGCCAGCAAGGACTATTGCCAGAAAGATCCACTCTGAACGTCTGAGGTGCTTAAGATGAAGACGAACATACAGAGATGCCTTTTTGACCAAAGGGTAAAAGAACAGTATAGTGACAAATGGTAAACTGTTCTAAGAATATTTAAGAGGCACTGTGTTAGGCTGGTTAAGAAACCAGGCAGGATCTGAAGGATGAGATGCTTAGCAACAGAAAATGCTATAATAAGACGAATATGGAGAGTATCTGCAGTTTTAAAACTCATTTTCTGGTATTTATTTCATTGCTAATGTTAAATAAATGGTGTTCTGTTTCTAAGAAGACTCTCAACTCAGTGGCTACTGTGCGTGCCAAGGAAGGAAATAAAGCAGCCTGAACGTCATGCCTGGAGAGACACAGGAGTTATGGGGAGACAGGTCCCAGCCAAAGAATCATGCACTTTCCCTGAAAGCTAGGCAAAGGCCTAAAAGCAACCCCATTACAAAGAGCTTTCAGAGGGACTGAAAGCGGAAGGAGCTACAGCTGGCTCGGTAACCCTGACTGATGCTGAAGGAAACACCAAAACCTGTCCCAGTGAAAACACTGAGGAGCAGTGGAAACATTTCAAGGTTTGTCCACTGATCTAACAGGGTATGAACATGGAATTTTGTAATGATATACAACTACTTGGGTCAATCAGCAAAGCTAACTTTAAAAGTCAACATGACTATTAGTTGCGAATCATAAGGACTGGTGGATTTCACAATACAGGAATAAGAAAAGAAGGTTGAAGTTGAGACGGAGCACAGAACAGAACAGGAAAATTAGTGGGCGTATTTTGTTGTGCAACACCACTGGTCATACTAGCAAATAAGAATTAGACTAGTAGAAGAGGCCAAAATAGTTAATACTATCAATTCCTGAAGATACTACAAGAATTTAAGGATATATATTTTTTCTATAAATGTTTGTTCATATGATCCAACCATCTCAGACACAAAATAAAATAGGCAGAGGGTACTTTTAAATGTTGCATCAAATGTAGATTCGCTTGTCAATGTTTATATGTATTAACTGAGGAAATACTGAAGATGTCAGACAAATTTAGAATAAAATTGAAGCTTTATAAAAATCCTAGGTTAATTTTACAATCTAGCATGGACATTATTGCAATGTAGTACTAGCGTTAATGATGAAAAAGTGACTCAAAACTCACTTAAAGAGCTGTGTATTAAGTGGTGCAGATTGGAAGGGGAAAAATACCTGCTGACATCAGAGGGAACACCATGTCTCCATGCTTGGTCCTCTAGCAGGAGTAGCGCGCTACTTCCCAGCTATGAGAATGTCTTACTGGGTTTCTCACCATTGTGTGTAGACCAGCATATGGTCTGACTACATGGTCTGGAGTGCTGCACGTGGATTACGCTGCGCTCATGCTGCACCTTCGTACCGAGCCGTGACTCAGCTTCTCCCTCCCTTTAGTCCGAGGAGCTGCATTAGACCTTCCCGCACATGTTGTCAGCAGAGCTGTGTCAGGCACCAGCACCAACGATTAAACAAATAGCTAGGGAACATTAGCAGAAGGCCAGCAATATGGTTAAAATAGTAGAGACAAAGATGCGCATGAGATGAAGGGAAATCAATCTCCAGTAAATTGGCTCAAGTTCTTGTAACAGTGCGACCCGTAATCATCGTGGTACTTTGCTAGCATAGGAAAAAGGTTATTTCACTTCAGGAAAAAATTTCGAAGCCTGCACTGTCCTACGTTAATGGCTGAATCTCTATTTCATTACTATACCCCAAAAACTCAATAGCTGGTTAAAAATACTCAAAACTGCAGTAAACGATGAAGCATTTTGCAGAGCTAAATTGCGATTGGCTTTGTGAGATGCTTGTTTTGTCAAATTAGAAGAGCCATATGTGGCAGGAGCATAATTATCTGTATAAAATCCAAGAAGATATGTACTCATTACTGTGTACTTGTGGGTGAAGACAGGACTTGTAGTACTGCCTATAGCTAAGGTTGCCTGAAGCGTCAAATCGTATGACAGGGCTTCAATACTTTTAAAATTTCAAAGCCCTTAGCTGTTCTGGCTACAATGCTCTATACCTGATTTCTGTCTCATAATGAATCCCAATTAGAAAATTTCAGCTAAAAATACTTCAGCCACGGACAAGAGGAGTTAAAGAACATGTGGTTGTCTGCATAACGCGAAGCTTCTTAAAACAAGCTGGGGAGAAGTTGCCTGAGATATTGCTTATCTTGCAAAGACCTGAAATTCACCAGCGGGTTGCGTATGTCCCATTGTTACTATAGGGGAAAAAACCATCAAAAAACAATTATCAAGCCTGTGCTTAAAAACTGCATTGTACACAAGAACTTTGCCATTTGAAACACAACTCAGATGAAAAAACAGATGCACATTCACAGTAGTTCAGAGTGAAGAGACACTGAGAAAGAATAAGGCTAAAGAACATCAGTGAACATGTGCAAATGGTGTTAAAATGTGGTTCCAGGCTGAGAAGACCAAAATCATGTTCAGCCTTTGAGACTAAGGCCACCTCCAGTCATATGTTGCTCCATAGTTGTCTGGTATGTATTTCAATATATGACCATCTTTGCTGTATTTTAGATTCTGAGTGATGGGAGAAGGGAGGGTGTTTCAAAAGGAGGACTTCACTAAAAAATTGAGTGTATTTCCAAATGTAAATACATACAGATAATGATCTAAACACCAGAAGGTATAAAGAAACATTTTTTCAAGAAATAACCAAAACCTAACCAAGAGATTTCTATTTGATCTAAATTACTGGAGAAATTTGGGGGCTTTGGGTCAGTCTGCAGAGTGGTAGAAAATATTGTTTTTAAAAAGCACAGTGCTTAGCATTGAGCGGTACATTTGTTTCATCAGTTTAAATTAAACTAATTAGAGTAATGACATATATAGATAGATCAAATACAGTTCTGAGGAGATTGATAGTTGCTTTCCTCAGAAAATGTTCTTCCTTCTTGACATGCATAATTGATATGTTGGAAATGAAAAAAAAATCCTCTACTATGAATCTCCTTGGTTTCGTGTTTGAAATACTGGATCATCCTTTTTTTTGTTCCTTTTGGTTTTATGTTCTGTTTTGTTTTAGCTCATGAAACATTGAAGCAATAAGGCATAAAGAAATGTTTTCAGATATCCTTCTTTTATTTCTAAGGTTACTAAAATCTTATTTGTACTTTCTGAAGAGTGTCATTCCCATCTGTAAAGGTGTTACATCCATATTCTTGTAAAATGTTGAGATTTCCATTTGAATGTTGCTTGAAGTCTTGCTGTGATCTTTCTGCCAGGTTCAGCTTCAACTTTAATAAACGAATATAGCTCAGAGAATTCAATGTGCAGAATGACTCATTTTATTATAAAACTGTTTATGGTGAATTGATTTGAATTAATGCTAGAATAATCCCACTCTGCCTGTTACAGTGCGGCCGTATACTGCCTTGTGGTCCCAGAACCACTTCTCCCCCAGGACAATGAGTGTTTCTGCAACCAAACAGCCTAAGCTACTTTGACCTTTTTCTTTTATAAGCAAATCTACTTTCTGGTTGGATAAAACGGGCACAAATTAGGCGGATTTGGAAAGGATGATGTAACGACACAATTTCAATGTAAGAAAAGCTTACGCTGGCTTTTGTGCAAAAAGATTCAGGAGGCCTTCCAGCGTGTTACTTGGGACCACTCAGTGCAGGGGTCACAAAAACACAGCACAAGCGGAACTGAAAAAAGCAGTCTGCCGTACGGCGGCCTGTGCCCACTCTTCCCAGACGAGGAGCTCCCACGCGGTGTTGCACTCACGAGACTAGCTGCTGTGGCAAATATATCCACACAAAATAAAAATTTGCAGGTCTTTTTTTAGTAGGAAAATGTGATCACTGCTGAAAATAACTGTCATTTAAAGATATGAGAGTAGTTCAGTATTTTGTCGAATAAGCAGTTCTTCTGGATACGATGCTGTATCCTTCCTATACCTGTTGGCTTTGTGGAAACAGTATTCCATAACTTTTCCATAACTTAATAGGAGTTACTCTTCATTTGAAATGCTGCTTATTTTAGAGCTGTTTAAACTCTAATGTGAAAATAGGGAGTAAAACACAAGGCAGACACATATATTGAAATGCTTCTTTAGATAGCCTTTGTCAAGCTCCCCAGTATAGACGAAGAACCAAGTCCATCTTTTTTACTCTTTTGACTCCTGCCCGTTATTTAAACTCATTATTTACAGGAAAGCAAACCTTTCAAAGAGGCTCCTTTTCAGTACATTTATTCTTTGATTTACATACGTCAGAAATTGAGACACGTAAGGTTCCTCCAGGACTTGATTCTTTTGAGCTTTGCTATCTGATGCTTTTACTTTTAGGTGGTTAGAACCTGATTATCTGTATTCACTTCCAGGGATCAAAGTAGGTTGACTTATCTGTGATTTTCCTTCTTTTTTTTTTTTTTATACATATTTTTTGGACTATGACTATGTTTGGCTTTTTCAGTCCTGAAACACCACTTCTCTGACAGGTCTTCTCAAAAACAATCTCCAGTGGTTCAGAGGTTGTTTTGGCTACTTTCCCAAATATTGTAGACTGAATTCCCAAGACTGGTAATTTGAAAACATCCATTTTACCTCACTATTCTTAATTTGTATCCTTCCTGTTCAGTTCAGCAAAAGTTATACTGTCACGCGCCTGGAGGCGAACTTTTTGGGGAAAATTGAATCAGAATACAGATGTCCAAGTCCTCAATGTTGTAAAGAAGCGACTTTTGAAATGAAACCCCAAAGTACACTGCAGAAAGGTGTGGCTTTGCAAGAATATGCAAGAAATACTTATTTTGCCTAAGCTTGTTTCAAGGATGTGGCAACCTTTCCTAAAAGTTGCGTCAGGGGAGGTTTAGATTGAATATCGGGAAAAATGTCTTTACTGGAAGAGTGGTCAGGTGTTGGACCAGGCTGCTCAGGGCAGTGGTGATATCCCCATCCCTGGAGGGGTTCAAAACCCGTGTGGATGTGGCACTTGGGGATATGGTTTAGCAGGAGTGGGGGTGTTGGGGTGACGGCTGGACTTGACGGTGTTAGAGGTCTTTTCCAACCTATGGTTCTATGATTCTGTAAAATAATCCTGCTGCTATTATTTAAATTAAGAAAGAAAGTTTAGCTAGTACTAAGCATGCAAAAATGCAGTGACGGGACATGCTATGATGAGAAAATGATGTCATTATTATAATTCTCTTTCATTTTTGGAGAAAAATGTGAGGTGGCTGCAGTGAGGCGGGGGTTGGTCTCTTCTCCCAGGTAACCAGAGACAGGACGAGAAGCAATGACCTCAAGCTGCATCAGAGGAGGTTCAGATTGGATATTGGGAAAAACTTCTTTGCTGAAGGAGTGGTCAGGCGTTGGAGCTGGCTGCCCAGGGCAGTGGGGGAGTCCCCATCCCTGGAGGGGTTCAAAACCCGTGTGGATGTGGCACTTGGGGACACGGTTTAGCAGGCGTGGGGGTGATGGGTTGATGGCTGGACTTGGTGACCTCAGAGGTCTTCTCCAACCTTAGGGATCCCGTGACGAGCTGAGGCTGTTCCACCTCCCGTTCCCGGCGGAACGCGCCCTCCGCCGCCCGGCCCGCTGCTCCCCGCTCGTCCCCGCCGACCCCCGCAGCCCTCGTCTCCCCCCGCAGCGCAGCTGCGCTCCCGGCGGGGCCGCGGAGGGGGCTCCGTCCTCCCCCGGCCGTCAGGAGCTGGGAGGGGGGCGGCGCGGTCGAACCCCGGCGGCGGTTGCCGCTCCGTCCCGCCCCGCACGCCGGGCTCCGGCGGGCTGTGCCGCTGCCGCTCCCTCAGCCGCCGCGGGAGGAGGAGGAGGAGGATGGAGCCGGGCAAGGAGCCCCGGCCGGCCGGCGGGGAGAAGCCCGGCGAGCCCGAGCCGGCCGCGTCCTTCCAGGCCCGGCTGTGGAAGAACCTGCAGCTGGGGGGCAAGGGCCGGAGCGGCGGCGGGCGGGCGGCGGCCGAGCGCCGCACTGCGGACCCCCCCGCCCCGCCGGCGGCCGGCGGCAAGGCGGACCCTCCGCCCGGCGCCAAGCGGAGCGGCTTCAAGCGGCGGAGGCAGGTGCTGGACCGCGTCTTCTCCTCCTCCCAGCCCAACCTCTGCTGCTCGGCCGCCGAGCCCCTGGAAGCGGGCGGCGAGTCCGCCTCCGCCCTGCGCCGGCTGCGGGAGCACCTGCTCCCCCAGGGCAAGGGCCCGCCGCCCGGCCGCCGGGAGGGCCCCGCCGCCGGTGATGAGGGGCCGCGGGGCGGGAAGGAGGGGCGGCGGCCCGGCGCGCACCTGTCCCATCAGAAGAGCTCCTCGCTGCCCAGCGCTGCCTGCCTGGAGCAGCTGCTGCAGGGCTCGCCCGGCGCCGGCGGGAGGAAGGAGCGGCCGCCGGAGGACGGTGACGGCAGCACGGTGAGTGGCCGGCCCCCGGGGCGGCGAGGGTCGTCTGTGGGTGACCGGGCTGAGGGAAGGCGTCCCCGGGACCAGAGCTTCGTGCCCGAGTGGCCTCCCTCACGCCGTCCGTGGGTCACTGGGACATGGCAAGGTGTCCCGGGGGCTGAGATTTCATGTCCGGAGCTCCCTCACACCGTCTGTGGGTAACTGTGCTGAGGGAAGGTGTCCCAGGGGCTGGGGCTTTGTGCCTGAGTGGGCTCCCTCATGTCATCTGTGGGTCACTGGGACATGGAAAGGTGTCCCGGGGGCTGAGGTTTCATGCCCAGGTTGACTCCGTCGTGCTGTCCGTGGGTGACCGGGCTGAGGGAAGGTGTCCCAGGGGCTGGAGCTTCGTGCTCGAGTGGCCTCCCTCATGTCATCTGTGGGTCACTGGGACATGGAAAGGTGTCCCGGGGGCTGAAGTTTCATGTCCGGAGCTCCCTCACGCCGTCCGTGAGTCACTGGGACAAGCAAAGATGTCCCGGGGGCTGAGGTTTCATGCCCGGGTGGGATCTCTCGCACCGTCCGTGGGTGACCGGGCTGAGGAAAGGTGTCCCAGGGGCTGAGGTTTCATGTCTGGAGCTCCCTCATGCCGTCCGTGGGTCACTGGGACATGGAAAGGTGTCCCGGGGGCTGAGGTTTCATGTCCGGAGCTCCCTCATGCTGTCCGTGGGTCACTGGGACAAGGAAAGGTGTCCCAGGGGCTGGGGCTTCGTGCCTGAGTGGGCTCCCTCATGTCATCTGTGGGTCACTGGGACATGGAAAGGTGTCCCGGGGCTGAGGTTTCATGCCCAAGTGGGCTCCCTCACGCCGTCCGTGGATTATCAGGCTGAGGGAAGGCGTCCCAGGGGCCGGAGCTTCGTGCCTGAGTAGGTTCCCTCATGTCATCTGTGGATCACTGGGATATGGAAAGTTGTCCCAGGGGCTGAGGTTTCATGCCCAAGTGGGCTCCCTGACGCCATCCGTGGATGACCGGGCTGAGGAAAGGTGTCCCAGGGGCTGAGGTTTCATGTCTGGAGCTCCCTCATGCCGTCCGTGGGTCACTGGGACATGGAAAGGTGTCCCGGGGGCTGAGGTTTCATGTCCGGAGCTCCCTCATGCTGTCCGTGGGTCACTGGGACAAGGAAAGGTGTCCCAGGGGCTGGGGCTTCGTGCCTGAGTGGGCTCCCTCATGTCATCTGTGGGTCACTGGGACATGGAAAGGTGTCCCGGGGCTGAGGTTTCATGCCCAAGTGGGCTCCCTCACGCCGTCCGTGGATTATCAGGCTGAGGGAAGGCGTCCCAGGGGCCGGAGCTTCGTGCCTGAGTAGGTTCCCTCATGTCATCTGTGGATCACTGGGATATGGAAAGTTGTCCCAGGGGCTGAGGTTTCATGCCCAAGTGGGCTCCCTGACGCCATCCGTGGATGACCGGGCTGAGGAAAGGTGTCCCGGGGCTGAGGTTTCATGCCCAAGTGGGCTCCCTCACGCTGTCCGTGGGTTATCAGGCTGAGGGAAGGTGTCCCAGGGGCTGGAGCTTCGTGCCCGAGTGGCCTCCCTCACGCCATCTGTGAGTCACTTGGACAAGGAAAGGCGTCCTGGGGCTGAGGTTTCATGCCCAGGGCTCCCTCGCCCTCCCGCCTTTCCCCGGAGGCACCGGGCATCCCTGGCAGAGCCCCTTGCTCCTGGCTTCCATCCTTGACCCCTCCAGCGCCACTTTTGCTCTGGTCACCTCCGCTTTTTCCCTCGCCTGCTAGTGCAAATTTTAATTATTACTTGTTTTAATTTCTGCAGCACACCGGAACAGCAATCACTAGTGAGAATTTAATAGGTGGTAGATAATTGGCAGGACGTACCGGGCGCCGTCGGTTTGGGCTGGTGAAACAGTTGTTCTTCCCTCGGCACTGGGGGAAGGCGACGTACAAAGCCATAGCTCTTCCGACTGCCAGTTTTGAAATTAAGTGGTGAAGCTGGTGTTGATAGGGGCTGCTGAATCTTGGAATAAATTTCTTGCGAGGAAAGTGCAAAACATATGAGTCATTCTGGAGTTTGTGTAATTCTAAGCAGTCATCCACTTTTTGCAGGAGTAGTTGACTAATACGTATTATTATATATTGTCTTCTGTCATAATTAGGGGGAGATGAGTAACTGAAGTAAAAGCCATGCTCTGCTTGTTGTCAAAAAGAAGCCGTATCAACGTGTTTGGCTTCTGTCAGGGCTGCGGAACCCGTGGTCGTGGTCCAGCAAAGAGCGGTGCTGGCTCTGCGAGGACTTGCAAGCGTCCCATGAGGTCAGCGGGACTTTCATGTTCCTCTGCAGAGTTCAGCCCTCTTCTGCCAGTGTGGGACCTTGACCTAACCCTGCGCCTGAGTCCCACGGGGTTGTTTTGGGGATAAGCACACTGCTGACGTGAAGGACGTGTGGTTATCCCTTGTGAAAAATCACACGTGTTTTCGGTCGTTGCTTCTTCTGTGGGGTTATTTTCATGGCATTTCCCTTCAGTGGTCAGTCCCGTTCTCTCCTCACCCTTGGCTCACAAAAATGCATGGCACATTGTAAGTGTTATTGTTCAGGACTACAGGATATTCTTCTGTTCTAAAGACTGCTACATCTAGCAATTAATAAATACGAAAATGTGCGTTCTGCTGTTGTGTTCAGCAAAGAAACGAAACATTTATTTACAAAACTTGTCAATTGTTACTCAGTTGTGAGGGCATTACTCTTGTTTTGAACAAGGTACAGTCATAACATTTGGAAGCAATACTGCTAATCAAAACAAAGTGGTACCCAAGCTTTCTAACACTTGTCTTTAATTAGCAGGATTATGGCCAATTCCTCCAAGCAGTTTCTAGTATTAACTTGGGCTGTGTCTGCATACCAAAACTGCTGGTTTTGATATTAAATAAAGCTTGTTATGTCCCTTGCATGTTGGTGGAGTTTGCAGAGCTGCTGATCATGATCTTTGTTTCGGAGGGATGATTTGAAACAGCTGTTCTGCTATTCCATAATCAGCACATCCTCTGCTCTTCTCATCTCTAGAAGTATAATCTCACTTAGATTATTAACTCTGATTTAATTCCCCAGATTCACTGAGCTATGGGATAGCTGGGGGAACGAGACATGGACTATAAAGTGCTGTTGAACTGTCTTCATTTGTGCCTGGTACTCTCCAGTGCTCTGCTACGTAAGCAAGTACCTTCCACTGTGAGCAGCTGGAGTTTCCAGTTCGGTGTGTTTTCAGGAGTCAAGTCTTGCACGCTTACACGCTGTGGCCCCAGGTCAGTAAGGTCCCTGCCTAGCTTCAGTCACAGCATTTACACACCTCTGAGGAGGTGCGTTTAGAACTCTGGTAACACAAATTTGGAGTAACTTACATAAATTTTTCGAATCCAAGTTTTACTTACAGTGGCACAGACTTTCAAAGGTGTCCGGATTTTTGTTGTCCAGCAGCCTTATGTGTTCAAAGATCAGAAAAATCCTAGTGACTAACAGAATCACAAATATGAGATTAAGTTATCCAAAAGTAAAACAGTACTAGAATTACAGCTTGCTTTAAAAAGTATTTAAAATTTGATGGAAGTACAGGCGCAAGCAAATGCTACTGTCTCTTTTGGATCAAGACTGTTGAATTTTTTAGCAAATATATACGCAAACAGACCTGCTAGGTATTTTAAGGAAGATGATGAGGAAAAATGAAATCCCTGAATCACATTCTTCCTGAATGTGAGATGTAGCTTTGCATGGAAAGCTTTAAGCCACTTGTAGTTTGGTGTAATCACGTAGTGACAACCAGGAGACAGGAAATATCACTGTTTCCTAAGATTTGCAATAATAAAGAACCTCCAAGTGTTTCCTCATCTTAATCGGAGAACATGTGTGTGGGCATGTGTCACCTTAAATCAGCAGTGGATGTGAAGAGCGCGTGGGGAGAGGGTTTCTGGCTGCAGGGGTGTCCACAGAATCCCAGCATGGCAGGAGTTGGAAGGGCCCTCTGTGGATCACCCAGTCCAGCCCCCTGCCCAGAGCAGGCTGTGCAGGACCTCATCCAGGCAGGGTTTGAATATCAGCTGAGAAGACCACACAGCGAGGCACACGCAATCCAGGAGGTTCCTACAGAGCATCAATGATAACTTTCTTTGCAAGTGGTGGAGGAACCAACAAGGAAGGCGCGCTGCTGGACCTTGTATTAACAAACAAGGAGGGACTGGTGGAGGATGTGAAGGTCGGAGGTAGACTCGGCTGCAGTGACCGTGAAATGGTAGAGTTCAGGATCCTGCATGGAGGAAGCAGGGCGATAAGTAGGATCAAAACCTTGGACTTCAGGAGAGCTAACTTTGGCCTCTTCAAGGAGCTACTTGGAGGAATCCTGTGCATCAGGGCTCTGGAGATATTCAAGACCCACCTGGATGCAGTCCTGTGCAGCCTGCTCTGGGTGACCCTGCTTCAGCAGGGGGTTAGACTGGGTGACCCACAGAGGTCCCTTCCAACCCTGAACATTCTGTGATTCTGTGATCTCCAGAGAAGGAGACTCCACAGCCCCTCTGGGCAGCCTGTTCCAGTGCTTCATCACCCTCAGGGTGAAGAAGTTCTTCCTCATGTTCAGCTGGAACTTCCTCGGCTTTAGTTTGTGCCTGTTGCCCCTTGTCCTGTCGCTGGGCACCACTGAAAAGAGTCTGGCCCCGTCCTCCTAACACCCACCCTGAAGATACTTATAGGCGTTGATAAGGTCCCCTCTCCTCCTTCTCTACTCCAGGCTGAACAAGCCCAGCTCCCTCAGCCTTTCCTCATAGGAGAGATGCTCCAGAGATTCTGCAGTCTGGCTGCTGCAGCAAGAACTCTTGTGGGCACACTTCCCCTGTGTTTTTTCTTGCAAGATAACAATTTGGTAGCAACAAACTTTGTGACTTTTTAAAGTAGGTCACAGGTTAATCCATTAAGATTAAAGAGGGGACGGGTTCTTAACCACTTCGCTGCCTGTCTGTCTCCGGTTCTGTGGTTATGTGGGTAAGGTGGGGACGTGGGAGGGCTCTAGGGTTATTGGGGGTCGGGGGGGGAAGGCTAGGGCTGCTGCTCAACTTCTAGATGCATAGCTGTAGGAAATGAAGCTTCATTAGTGTTGCTGCACAAAGAACTATTTGTGTCATTGATAAGGCATCCTTCCGACCTACGTTTGTGGGTCTGCAGGGTCAGAGACTGGATAATGGTGGTCTGGATTATGGAACACAGCGTGATGCAAGAGAGAGATGAGACGACGAGAAAAACTGGAGGTACATATCCAGATACAGGGTCTCTCCCGTTCTCTCGATAGCGTTTCAGTATTGATTGATGAAGTTGGTGTAAGAGCGTGCGCTGTGTGGCACGTGGGAGGGATCTGCAGAGAAAGGGGAGTTTAGTGAGCTGGGTCGTATGAAGAGAGGTTGCGCTTCCACGGGAAGGAGCATGGTGTTGTACTGAGATGTCTGGGAAGGAGAAAGGGATGGGCGGTGATGAAGTAGGAGCAGAGGCAGAGCTGCGAGGAAGCCTGAAGAGAGGAGAATTTTGGGTTTGGTGTGGAGGGGGAAGCAGGGACAATGAAAACCTGACTGGCATACCATGCATGTTTTTATGGCTGTACCAGAATAAATCTGTATCTGACTTGGAGCTTCTGGAGTCAGTGAAGTTACACAAGGGAAAAATTTGGCTTGTTTCTTCTAATTGGTGTCTGTCACAGGTCATGTTTTGGTAGCTGATCCAGCCAATGAAGGGAAAAGAACACAATAAAGACAAAAGAAGCGGCAGAAAATGTCACTGAAAAGCTACACAGATAAGGTCACCCAAGAGAATCTTGCTATTTCAGATTTCTGAGAAGCTGCACTGGGGAAGGCGAAGGTGGTGAGGAACATTGAACACTTCTGACTGTCAGGGATTGCATTTCCCTGAGACAATGCCAATACCAACCAAGAAGTGTTGGAGAGAGCTAATTTGCACAGCTACATGGAACATGATTTGAAGGCAGCAGCGTTCTGAGAATAAAAGGGCAAAATTTTCAGCAAGGGGAGAAAGCTTGCTTTTGGGGATCTGGCCACTGACACACAGGGAACAAATAGATGAGTAAATGTTTAGAATGGGTCAGAAGAGCCTCAAACTTGTTAATAGAAGTTACATAGAAATAGCAAGCAGGAGTGAAAAGCTGATGCTAACATTCATTTCCTTTTAAGAAAGCTGTTGCAGTCTCTCAAGGCTGTTTGTTTCTCCGAGAGTTTAATTAAACATCTGATTTTATCAGGGGATGTTCTGCATTGCCCTGTTTCATCATAGTATTAATTTCTGATAAAAGGTTTATCTTTCAGTACCTTGAGATGCATTAATTTGTTTCTTCTGCTGTCAGCCTATGACCAGTCTGTCAACTTATGGTATGTTAATACAGTGTCTCTGTATTATTGACATGAAAATCAAGAGATGGCACAACAGAATTGTATTTAATTATATCCTGAATAACCTCTGCTTAATTAACTAAAGAATCTCTCCAGAGTTTTCAAAGTGAGATGGATGGATCATTTTTCAGAATTGGCCAGTTCACATTTATCCTTGTGTGAAATGCTTACATATTCTAAAGTGGATTAGTAGCAACTGTTGATTTACTGTTTAACCATGACCTCATTTAAGCTTTACTTTCTCTTCTCCCCCCTGCTCCCCCACCTTCACTACTTATATGTGAAGGTGTTCATAGTAAAATAATTGTATTGAGGATAACAGAGGAATTGCAACAGTCGTTGCACTAAAGAACAAAAAAATGCTTATTTTCTACCGAGTGACTCTGCTGTGAAATGATTAACTTTCAGTGTAGGGATTCTAACTGGATTTCAAGTGACTGTGTCAAAACTCTGTTACTTCATGGACTTCATGTTTGTATTTCATAACGTACTGGATTGTGTTGAACTTTTTAAATGTAAAAAGGCAAACACCTAAACATGGTTATAGCATTAAACATTTTTCCAAGAAGTGCTGAAAAAAGTTCTTTCCCTCTTGTTGAAATGTTGGATGCAGAAAATTATTACGCATAACAGTAACACTTATCATCAGCTGTCATACTGTTTCAAAGAGAAATACTTTTCAGTGTTTTAAAAAACACGACTAAAAAAGTTTTAAAACTGCCAGTATGTCGTTCAGCATCCAGCTCTGTAGGTAGTTCTGATTTAACTATTTTGTCTTGTGATGGGATGCTAACATATTAGTAGACCTAAGTGTTGTCGTTTTTTTTTCCTCTTGGATGAATTCTGGTCTTTGGCAAGATGACTGAGAACACTACATTGATCTGAAGACTGAATCTGTCTTTTCCTCTCTAATCTTACTACTGATCCTAGATATCGTAAGTGTTATCTTCTAGGGAATTTTAAGAAGGTAACTATAGTGTGAGTTTAAAAAAGAAATGTTTTCCTGTTCTGTTGTAAAAGAAGGCAAAATTCCCCCAAACTTTTTCTGTGGTTGACTTAATTTATCAAAAATACAAATTAGATACCTTTAGTTCAGTATGAAATTTTGTTTTATGCAGAGCTTGTGTTCTGCTCAGGGAAATAGCGGTGTATGTTCCATGTATTTCTGTAGTGGTGAACTGATGACAAACCACAGCAAGTACACAGAAGAATTATCGCTCTGGACTTATATTGAAGTCTTGTGGGGTAGCTGATTGATACCTTGCCACCAAGCCAGAGGTTTCCTGTTTCAAAGACTTAGAGCTATGACAGGCCATCGCTGTCAAAAAGTGGAGTTTTGAAAGTTTCAGTCTCCGTGTGTGAGAAGTAGGCCCTGGGGATAAAGCTATCGCAGTACTGGGATATTTGTCAGTAAAGCCACCTTGATACTCATGTTTCACGTGAACGATTTTTTGGTTAAGAGGAATACCGTGTCTTAGAAAATCAAGTAATTAATCATGCTGCATGGTCCTCTGCTTCTTTGTGCTCTGCTTGGATATTGCTGATCGCTTTCCGATGTAGTCATCTGATGAAATAAAATCCACAGCTTCAGATTATGGACCAAATAAAATTTGTAGTTTCAAATTCTTAAAAGTTCCCAAAAAGTTCTTCTTTGCTTCAGTCTTCAGTGCCAAAGCAGGCCGCCAAAATCCCAGGCCCCGGAGGTAAGAGAAGAAGCCTACAGAGAGGATGACTTTCCCTTGGTCGAGGAGGACTGTGTGAAGGATCGCTTAAGTGATCTGGACGTTGACAAATCCATGGGCCCCGATGGAATGCACCCACGAGTGCTGAGGGAGCTGGCGGATGTCATGGCTGAGCCACTCTCCATCATCTTTGAGAGGTCCTGGAGGACAGGAGAGGTGCCCGAGGACTGGAGAAAGGCCAATGTCACTCCAATCTTCAAAAAGGGCAAGAAGGAGGACCCAGGGAACTACAGGCCAGTCAGCCTCACCTCCATCCCGGGAAAGCTGATGGAGCAGCTTATCCTGAAGGTCATCAACAAGCAAGTGGAGGAAAAGAAGGTTATCAGGAGTAGTCAGCATGGATTCACCAAGGGGAAATCATGCCTGACCAATCTGATAGCCTTCTACGATGGCATGAGTGGCTGGGTAGATGAAGGTAGAGCCGTGGATGTTGTCTACCTAGACTTCAGTAAGGCTTTCGACACAGTCTCCCATGATATCCTCCTAGGGAAGCTGAGGAAGTATGGGCTGGATGAGTGGTCGGTGAAGTGGATTAAGAACTGGCTGAATGGCAGAACTCAGAGGGTTGTCGTCAGCGGCGCTGAGTCTAGTTGGAGGCTGGTAAGTAGTGGTGTCCCCCAGGGGTCAGTACTGGGCCCAGTCTTGTTTAACTTCTTCATCAACGACCTGGATGAAGAGTTAGAATGTACCCTCAGCAAGTTTGCTGATGACACCAAACTGGGAGGTGTGGTGGATACACCGGAAGGCTGTGCTGCCATTCAGCGTGACCTGGACAGGCTGGAAAGTTGGGTAGAGAGGAACCTGATGAGGTTCAACAAAGGCAAATGCAGGGTCCTGCACCTGGGGAGGAATAACCCCATGCACCAGTACAGGCTTGGGGTGGACCTGCTGGAGAGCAGCTCTGCGGAGAGGGACCTGGGTGTCCTGGTGGATGACAGGTTGACCATGAGCCAGCAGTGTGCCCTGGCTGCCAAGAAAGCCAATGGCATCGTGGGGTGCATCAAGAAGAGTGTGGCCAGCAGGTCGAGGGAGGTTCTCCTTCCCTTCTACTCTGCCCTGGTGAGGCCTCATCTGGAGTACTGTGTCCAGTTCTGGGCTCCCCAGTTCAAGAAAGATGAGGAGCTACTGGAGAGAGTCCAGCGGAGGGCTACGAGGATGGTGAGGGGACTGGAGCATCTCCCCTACGAGGAGAGGTTGAGGGAGCTGGGCTTGTTCAGCCTGAAGAAGAGAAGGCTGCGAGGGGACCTAATACATACTTACAAATATCTGAAGGGTGGGTGTCAGGAGGATGGGGCCAAGCTCTTTTCAGTGGTGCCCAGTGACAGGACAAGGGGCAATGGGCACAAACTGAAGCACAGGAAGTTCCGCCTGAACATGAGGAAGAACTTCTTCCCTCTGAGGGTGATGGAGCCCTGGCCCAGGCTGCCCAGGGAGGCTGTGGAGTCTCCTTCTCTGGAGATATTCAAGACCCGCCTGGACAAGGTCCTGTGCAGCCTGCTCTGGGTGACCCTGCTTCAGCAGGGGGGTTGGACTAGATGACCCGCAGAGGTCCCTTCCAACCCCTACTATTCTGTGATTCTGTGATTCCCAAGTGCTTAATTCCTTCCCTGAAGAGAAGGAACTAACTATATAAGTGACTGGAGAGTGATAAGTACATATAAAAGCCGTGAAATATGTTCCTTTGTTGCAAACATAACTGTTAACAGTGATTAATGTGGAACAGTGCCATATACGATAAAGATTTTGTTGAAGGGGAGTATTTAACAGCGTGCTGAAAGATATGTATCAAAGTATTTGTAGGCTACAACTGCCACTACAGGTTACGAGTGCTGTAAGGTAAATAGATCATTTTTGTGTCTGTAGGGATACATCCAGCTCTGCCTTGTTTGTGCTTGTCTGTAGCCAGTAGTGCTGACATAATTTTGTGTTTGCCTGAGAAGAGATTCAGCAGTAAGTCATTAACAAAGCATGTGATGTGCTCCCTCCAAAAAAATTAGTTGGTTTTCCAGGTGGGCAAGTCCAGTAACTGGACTTGGAGTTCAGCTATGGCTCATCCATAGGGCACCTCATGGGAAGGAGTATGAGATACTTGTAGCCTTGTTGATTCAAATGGTTAGGTTTAGTTTTGCATCTCAGTGGGAAAATGGGAGGGGCAGTAGCACTGCAGACACCATACCATGCTTTGGCATTCACAGAATCTCAGAATCACAGAATGGTAGGGGTTGGAAGGGACCTCTGTGGGTCATCTAGTCCAACCCCCTGCCGAAGCAGGGTGACCTACAGTACTCTGAAAGTATTGCATCAGTACTTTCAGAGTACTGTCCATTAAATACTATTGCTTCTTGAGCAATACGATTTTTCAACTGGTTTTTAAAAAAAGGCAAAATATTCTCAATGTTTGTGTTAAAGTTTCCCTGAGGGAGTAATGAGTTGGGGATCTGTTTGTGTTGCTGTGTCATCAATTTTTTCTGTGGATGGTCGTATGAGTTTCCAGTCATTGGCACTGATAGCAGTCTGGTAATTACCTGGCATTTTATCCTTACAGATTAAGGTTTGTGTTTAGAGCATACTTTTTCCCATTAAACCCAGTTCTTGCTCTGAAGCGTTTGAGACTTAGCATTCCTGATGCTTAAAATAAAACTTCTGGCTGTTGTTGTATATTTTGTGGTGTTTGTGTTTTACATGTTCCCACTTCGTTCAGCCGGGAAAGCCGTTAACTGCTGAGTGGGGTAGCAGGCGCTATAGCTAGGAACCAAGCAATGGCTGGTAAATTCTTTATCAATTAATCAACTTTTTCCTTGTGGATCTGTGTCTTCTACCCCAGAAGATATGGCCTGATGCTACAGGGAGGTTGGAGATCGTGTGTAGACACTAGCATGGAAAGATCCTGTCCCAATGTTTTGTGTCCCTAGGGAATTTTTCTGACCTGAAGATGCAGGTTAAAAGAACATGTTGACAGGTGGTTTTCTCTGGGAACTGTAAATGCAGTGCAAGTCCTGTCAGGAACAGTGTGTTTGGTGGTCACAAGATAGGGGGTAGAAGATGGAATTCTTGGCTTTATTATTCTTTGGGATTATGTAATTGCAAGGCTTAACATGTTTTGTTTCCCACTAAGTGCAGAATTTCTGGAATAGATGATTGATGTTTTAACCACCTCTCGTCAAAGGGATTTTGATCAACTTACCCTTCTTCTGCCACCTTGTTTTGGTTTGGCCTCGATAAATGCCAGGTGCCCACCAAAGCCGCTCTGTCACTGCCCCTCCTCAGCTGGACAGGGGAGAGGAAAGAGGACGAAAGGCTCGATGGTCGAGACAAGGACAGGGAGAAATCACTCATCAATTACTGTCACGGACAAACCAGACTGAACTTGGGCAAAGGGAGTTTAATTCATCACCAGTCAGATCAGAGTGGGATAATGAGAAATAAATCCAGATCTTAAAACACCTTCCTCCCACCTCTCCCTTCTTCCCAGGCTCAGCTTCACTCCAGTTTCTCTCCCTCCTCCTCCTCCCCCCGAGCGGCGCAGGGGGACAGGGAATGGGGGTTATGGTCAGTTCATCACACGTTGTCTCTGATGCTCCTTCCTCCCGCAGGGGGAGGACTCCTCACACTCTGCCCCTGCTCCAGCGTGAGGTCCTTCTCACAGGAGACAGTTCTCCACAAACTTCTCCAGCGTGAGTCCTTCCCACGGGCTCCAGCTCTTCAGGAACTGTCCCAGCATGGGTCCCTTCCACGGGGTGCAGGCCTTGATGAACAGGCTGCTCTAGTGTGGGCTCCTCATGGGGTCACAGCTTCCTTCAGGCATCCCCCTGCTCCAGCGTGGGGTCCCTTTTCCATGGGCTACAGGTGGAGATCTGCTCCACTGTGGCCTCCATGGACTACAGGGGAACAACCTGCCTCACCATGGTCTTCATCAGGAGTTGTAAGGGAAGGCTCTCTCCTCCGACATTTCGGGCACCTCCTCCCTCCATTCCTTCTTCATGGACCTTGGTGTCTGCAGAGTTGTTTCTCTCACATCGTCTCACTCCTCTTTCTAACTGCTGTCTCACCCAGAGTTTGTTTTCTTCCCTTTCTAAAATACGTTATCCCAGAGGCACCACCACCGTCACTGCTTGGCTTGGCCTTGGGCAGTGGCCGGTCTGTCTTGGAGCCAGCTGGCACTGGCTTTATCAAACATAGGGCAAGCTTCTGGCAGCTTCTCACAGAAGCCACCGCTATAGCCCCCCTGCTACCAAAACCTTGCCGTGCAAACCCCTAACACATGCACAAAGGGGTTGGAGGTTTTAGTGAAGTTTCCAAAGGCCAGGTGTGCAGGACAAAGAAGCAATGGGTTCTGATGTCACCGTGTCCTGAGCAATGGGTTCTCTTGTCACTGAGGGATGGACTGAGATGTCTCCAAGCGATGGACTGTGATGTCACCTGGAGACGGAATGTGACATCCCCAAGAGACGGATTGTGACCAGGTGTCCCTTGCTGCTTATAAGCGGGCGCCCAGCCCCACTCAGCCGGCTTCTGCCCGGACTCCAGATGAGCAGGCTGTGAGGTCTGGAGTGCTGAGCGAGGCCTTGGTGCTGGTGCTGTGCTCGGTGAGTTGTTTCTTGCAGCTCTCCGTGCCCGAGCCCAGAGCCCTTGGAGGATTGTCTGTGGCTCTGCCAGCTTCAGGCAGCCGCGGCACCCAGGAGCTGCGCTCACAGCAGCAGGGGTGAGCTGTGCAGGGAAACCTCCTCACCCTGGGAAGCTGGGAGGAGTTTCTTCTGGAGGAACCTGGGCACTTCTTCCAGCCCTGCCCGGGCCAGCCAGCGACCGTGGCCTCTCTTCCTCTTCTAGCGCAACACCCGCTGCTGCTGCGCCCGTGAGAAGGAGCAGTTTGTCATCCCCAGTTCCCCCCAGCCCACCTCAGCGTGTAGGAGCATGGCCACGGAGCTGGACGACCGCTGTCCCATCTGCCTGGACAGCTGGGAGGAGGCCAGCTACGTGATGCCATGCCTCCACAAATTCTGCTACACGTGCATCGTGTGCTGGGCTGAGAGCAAGCCCGAGTGCCCCCTCTGCAAGAGGACGGTCACCTCCATCTTGCACTCGGTGCGGGCGGACGACAACTTTGCAGAGCACATCATCTCACTGCCTGCAGCAGCGTCCACGGCTGTCCACCTGACCGGAGGAGCTCCCGGTCACCCAGCCGCCCACCATCTCCATGGCCCTGTGGCATCCCAGCCATCAGCTGCGGGGCCGGTGCCCAGGGCTCCTGTGGGCAGCCTCCATCCCCAGCTCTGGGCACGGCTCTTCCAACAGGACCCATCTCTGCTCCATCCCCTGCTGCCACAGCTGCAATGGGAGCTGCAGTGGATCTTTGGCAACAACCGCTGGGAAGCCGTGCACAGCCTGGTCCTGTCCAGCCTGCGCCTATTTGGCCTGGACGAGGAGAGCCTGGTCCAGCTGCTGCGGTCTGTCCTGGGCAGGCACACGAGGAGATTTGTGTGGTGGCTGATCGACGCCGTGGTGCAGCAGTGCGGCGGGGAGGTCCAACGGCGGCTGGGCCTGGGGGAGGCCCGTGCTGCTGAGGAGGGGGAGGGCAGCCCCACAACTGCCCCTGGCCTCGCCGCCTCGCGAGGGGGCTCTCCAGCCCCCGGTGCAGCCCCCTCCAGCAGCCCTGACGGATCGGAGGCTGAAGAGCTCCCCGGCAGCTGACTGGCTGCCCTTGCTGGGGGTCCTGGCAGCCACCCTTTGCTCCCACTGCCATCACCACGGAGCCACGAGAGCCCCAGGAGGAGTCAGGGAAGGCCGTGCCTGGGCCCTCCTCTCCTGGTGGGGGCCGGGAACGGTCCCCGGGGGTGCCCCGGTGAGCCCCGAAGAGGAGGGCCGGCATCCATGGGGCCACTTCACCACCCAACAAGAGGCCGTCAAGCCGGCAGTGGTAAGAGGGTGCCCCAGGAGCTGGCGAAAACAGGGCCGGGCCAGCAGCCGGGGCACCTGCCAGCCCCCAAGGGGACCAGCAGAGCGAGCGGGGTCATTAGTTTAGCTGTAGTCAGCAAATACTACAATAAAGATCTCAAAGCAGCAGAAGTAGCCTTGGCAGTTCTTATAAAGCAGTTGGTGTGGATGTCCCTGCCTGCGCTGGTTTCTCAGGTGGCCAGAAATGGTGACCCAGCAGACTCGGTGCATCCTCTCCCCAAGGGCAGAAGCGAGGATGACTCTGGTCATCCTCTTGCCTCTTTTAACGATGGGCTGTAGCATTCGGCACTCACAGAATCACAGAATCACAGAATGGTAGGGGCTGGAAGGGACCTCTGTGGGTCATCTAGTCCAACCCTCCTGCCAAAGCAAGGTCACCTACAGTAGGCTGTAGAGGACCTTGTCCAGGCGAGTCTGGAATATCTCTAAAGAAGGGAGACTCCACAACCTTCCTGGGCAGCCTGTTCCAGTGCTCTGTTACCCTCAGAGGGAAGAAGTTCTTCCTCATGTTCAGCTGGAGCTTCCTGTGCTTCAGTTTGTGCCCATTGCCCCTTGTCCTGTCGCTGGGCACCACTGAAAAGAGCTTGGCCCCATCCTTCTGACACCCACCCTGCAGATATTTGTAAGTATATATTAGGTCCCCTCGCAGCCTTCTCTTCTTCAGGCTGAACAAGCCCAGCTCCCTCAGCCTCTCCTCGTAGGAGAGATGATCCAGGACCCTCATCATCCTCATAGCCCTCCGCTGGACTCTCTCCAGTAGCTCCTCATCTTTCTTGAACTGGGGAGCCCAGAACTGGACACAGTACTGCAGATGGGGCCTCACCAGGGCAGTGTAGAGGGGAAGGAGAACCTCCCTCGTCCTGCTGGCCACACTCTTCTTGATGCACCCCACGATCCCATTGGCTTTCTTGGCAGCCAGGGCACACTGCTGGCTCATGGTTAACCTGTCGTCCACCAGGACACCCAGGTGCCTCTCCGCAGAGCTGCTCTCCAGCAGGTCCACCCCAAGCCTGTACTGATGCATGGGGTTGTTCCTCCCCAGGTGCAGGACCCTGCATTTGCCTTTGTTGAACCTCATCAGGTTCCTCTCTGCCCAACTTTCCAGCCTGTCCAGGTCACGCTGAATGGCAGCACAGCCTTCTGGTGTATCTACCACACCTCCCAGTTTGGTGTCATCAGCAAACTTGCTGAGGGTACATTCTAACTCTTCATCCAGGTCGTTGATGAAGAAGTTAAACAAGACTGGGCCCAGTACTGACCCCTGGGGGACACCACTACTTACCGGCCTCCAACTAGACTCAGCGCCGCTGACGACAACCCTCTGAGTTCTGCCATTCAGCCAGTTCTTAATCCACTTCACCGACCACTCATCCAGCCCATACTTCCTCAGCTTCCCTAGGAGGATGTTATGGAAGACTGTGTCGAAAGCCTTGCTGAAGTCTAGGTAGACAACATCCACGGCTCTCCCTTCATCTACCCAGCCACTCATGTCATCGTAGAAAGCTATCAGATTGGTCAGGCATGATTTCCCCTTGGTGAATCCATGCTGACTACTCCTGATAACCTTCTTTTCCTCCACTTGCTTGTTGATGACCTCCAGGATAAGCTGCTCCATCACCTTTCCTGGGATGGAGGTGAGGCTGACTGGCCTGTAGTTCCCTGGGTCCTCCTTCTTGCCCTTTTTGAAGACTGGAGTGACATTGGCCTTTCTCCAGTCCTCGGGCACCTCTCCTGTCCTCCAGGACCTCTCAAAGATGATGGAGAGTGGCTCAGCCATGACATCCGCCAGCTCCCTCAGCACTTGTGGGTGCATTCCATCGGGGCCCATGGATTTGTGGACATCCAGATCGCTTAAGCGATCCCTCACACAGTCCTCCTCGACCGAAAGTCATCCTCTCTGTAGGCTTCTTCTCTTACCTCCGGGGCCTGGGATTCCTGAGGGCCTGCTTTGGCACTGAAGACTGAAGCAAAGAAGGCATTCAGTAGCTCTGCCTTCTCCGCATGCTCCGTCACCAGGACACCCGCCTCATTCAGCAGCGGCCTCACATTGTCCCTAGCCTTCCTTTTGCTGCTGATGTAGTTGAAGAAGCCCTTCTTGTTGTTTTTGACATCCCTTGCCAGCTTCAATTCCAGGTGGGCTTTGGCCTTCCTCGTCGCATCCCTGAGCAAAGATCGCTCATCTTTGGTAGCTCCCCCAAGCTCCACAGCCTTGCCAAGATGACAGAGAGCAGCCTCGCAGTGACATCAGTCAGCTCGCTCAGCACCCTCAGAGAAATCGTGTCAGGCTCGATGGACTTGTAGCGGGCAAGGTTTGCTTGGTCACCCCCGAGCTGACCATGCTCTGGTACTGCAGTTCACCTGCCCGTGGGCTAAAACACCTGTGAGCAGTGTCAGTGGCAGCTCTTGTGAGAGCTGCCTCCCACCTAGCTCTTCCCGGAATAAGCCACCGCATTCTCTCCTGAGGTCCAGGGCCAAGTCCAGTCCCTGCTCCTGTTTGCCACGCCATTTCTGAGAGAAGCCAGAATGCTGTTGGCCTTCTTGGCCACCTGGGTGTCCCTGATACCCTCCAGAAATCCCCCTGATGGCCTTTCCCTCACAGCAGGTGCCACGGAGTTTGACGTCCCCCAGCAGAACCATTGCCAGTGAGCAGAAACTCAGCCACGCCAGGAACACTGTAGTTCTGTGTCCTTGCATGATGGTCTGGCTGAAATACACAAACCAGGAGTACAAGACAGGGCCAGCAGATTGAACATGACTCTTTGTTTCCTCCAAACATCTTAAAACAAATCAAGGTTGCTTTCTTGTCATTTGGTTCAAGGCTTTTTTGCCCTTAGGACTCTAGAAATGAAGCCTGATGGGTCAAAAACCACCTCTTCTGAAAGTGAATGTCTCCAGCATAAACGCCTTTGTGGTCAGTTTAAAGCTACTTGGTCTTGGGCCAGCAAGGCCAGTCAGGATGCCAGCATTCGTACCACGGTCACGTACAGCAATTGTACTCCTCCTGGCTTTCGTTTTGTGAGACTCTGTCTTGCTGAGTGACATGGAGCGCCAGACTCTTTTCAGTGGTGCCCAGCGACAGGACAAGGGGCAATGGGCACAAACTGAAGCAGAGGAAGCTCCAGCTGAAGATGAGGAAGAACTTCTTCCCTCTGAGGGTGACGGAGCCCTGGCCCAGGCTGCCCAGGGAGGCTCTGGGTGACCCTGCTTCGGCAGGAGGGTTGGGCTGGGTGACCCACAGAAGTCCCTTCCAACCCCTGCCATGCTGGGATTCTGTGATTCTGCTATGCCAAGGGCGTCAGCAGAACAGCCAGTGTTTTTGGATGGCTCTTGTCCCTCGAGGCTACTTGAAGGGGACTCTGACGGGAGGTGGTGCAGCCTAGGCTGTGCTAGCAAGCAGGGGTTTGTAAGCTGGCTGTAGCACACCTTCCGGCTGAGCACTACGTACCAGCCAGATTTCAAGGTTCAGCAGGCAGTTCAGCTCGGGCACAAAGCATCCTTACACAGTTGTGAAAGGGTGAAATGCAAAACAGACGAACAGGTTGTTCCCTCCACCTGCCAACCTTGGGGAGAAATAACACCAGCTTCTAGGTAACAGCAAACTCTCCCAGCCCGAAGGGACCTCCCCTCCCTCCCAAAGCCCTGGAGGACAGTCCTGTGTAAGAGATTGCACGGCACACTCCAGTGTCCATCTTCAGCCAGCGAGTTGCGTGTTTCTGATTGCCAGCTTGGCGTCAGGATTCCTGTTCCTCACGGTAGCCGGTGCACGTACCAGGTGCCTGCGAAACACCGTGGCCAAGGCTGCTGTCGCCAAACCGCGCTCTGCAGAGTCCATCACGTGGACGGACTCGCTGGTTCGACTGGCTGTTTCACATTTAGGGAGGGTCGGTACCGAACACCGCGGGCAAAGCCTTTTCTAACACGAGCTGAAGCAGGGATATGTCATCTGCCCCTTTCCATCACAGCTTTGCTGGCTCTGTGCGCTGTAGCGAGGGATGGCAGAACACGCGCGGATAGCAGCTTTGCCTGTGATTTCACATGACTGCCGGTAAAAATGAAACACGATAAAGCGGAGGGCTGATTTTCTGGGGATTTAGTGGTGCGCCTTTCCTTCTTTACTCCCAGCCATTTGGTTGGTGTTCTACTCCTGTGTTGCCAGGCCCCCAACTGCAAGTTTCAGAGGTCGTTCCGAGCGGTGGGGACGGCGCCGGGCTGGGAGGAGGGAGGCCTGACTACTCCTCCTGCCCACAGCAGCCCGTCAGCTAAGGATCTGGATTTCAGCTGTGTGCGGTTCTGTCCTCTCTAGGGGGAGGACTCCAGAGATCTGCAAAGCGCAACATGAATTAGCTGAACAATATTATTTCAACTCGAACAAAGAAGGAAATTCTATCAGCAGCAGCAAGAAGAAGAAATCACAGTCATCCACCAGTTGTTTGTCGAAAGACAGTTTCAGCGAAGGGGAAAATGAAGTTCGAATCATAGAATCATAGAATGGTTTGGGTTGGAAGGGACCTTGAAGATCATCTGGTTTCAACCCCCCTGCCATGAGCAGGGACATCTTCCACCAGCCTAGGGTGCTCAGAGCTCCACCCGACCTGGCCTTGAGCACTGCCAGGGAGGGGGCAGCCACAGCTTCTCTGGGCAACCTGTGCCAGTGTTTCACCACCCTCACGGGGAAGAATTTCCTCCTGATATCCAATCTAAATCTGCCCTCTTTTAGTTTGGAGCCATTGCCCCTTGTCCTGTCACTACACACCCTTGTGAAAAGTCCCTCTCCATCCTTCCTGTAGGCCCCTGTGACCTCCTGGGTCTCTCTTGGTAATGTTACATGTCATGGCAGGAGAATCTGACAGCTGAGACAGTCAACAGGTCTGACGCAAGCCTGCTTCTGTGCAGCGAGTGTGCAAGGACCTGATTGATTGTCTCAGTGGCTGGTGGCCCAGCGAAGGAAGTTTTGCTATGGTTGGTAGCAGAACACAGCCTTTCTGGTAATTTGTGAGGCCAGAGGAACAGGGTCTGTTTGGCCAGTTGAGCGGCGTGTTGTGAGAACTTCCTTTGTGAAAGGAAGCTTTGTAACGGTGCCTCGTGCTACGCTGTGCAGTTCGAGTCTAAGGTAACAGCAAACGCCTCGGAAAGAGGGCGAGAAAGAGTGTCCCCAAGGCTATGAAAAGTCCACTTGTAGTCTGTTACTGGGCACGGAAGAAGTACCGCCTGGAGACCTGAGAAAAGCTATGATGAAGAGCAAAAAGAGAAAGAAATGGAGCAAGAGAACTGTTGAGCAACAGGATCCCATACCTGACAACCTGGGCAAGTAACACCGATCCAGCCTCGCAGTGCGTGAAGTTCTGCATCAGGCAGAGGCCTCAGGCGAAGACCCTTCTTAGAGAGTCAGACATCTTAGCAGAAGATCTCACCACTGAGTGAATTTTCTCGCGACGCGTACCACCTGAATGCAGCTGTGAGCCTGCTCCTGGCTTCAAGGACCCTGACTGTTACGGACCCTTAGACCTGACAGCGTTGACCAGGGCTGTGCAGAGCCCGATCAGCGTGTACGTGTCTGGGTGTTTCCACCTCAGATTACGGGTGTTCCACCTCTTCAGCCACCGGGGAAATCCCTGTTGCGTGGCACTACAGTTTGCCTCCTTACTCTTGGCAAGAGGCTCTGCAGTTTCTCCAGCAAACGTCGCGGCAAACACTTGCACCAGTCGGTGCTCGTGGTCAGTCAGTGCGTTCAGTCCCTGCGCTGACTGTCCACCCTGCTGCTGGGGTCATCCCCGTCTCTGAGGTACCTGTGTGTTCTTCAGGCTGCCAGTCATTATTAGCATGCCCAGAGGTTTCACCAGTCCTACCCAGGTGTTAGGGCAGATGGCAGATACAGAACAGGATGGTGGTTCTCACCCCAAAGAACTGACAATCGAAGGAAGCAAGGAGTGAAATGGTGCTTGCAAGGAAGCAGCACGTTCCTGGCAGAAGTTAGGTTTCAGAGCTTGTGGAGGCAAGCGCTGACTTCTCAAAAGCAAGGGAGAAGAGGTGGAAGAGCAGCATGGCCGCACAAGGCCCTGAAGGTGGCAAAAGCAGCTTGTGCTGGCCGTGCTGAAGCAGGGGGAGGTATGCAGACGGCAGTACTCCAGGCGGAGGCCTGTGAGGCTGGGTGCCAGCAGATGAGCAGCCGCAGAGAGAGGGGAGGAAGAGGCAAGACTTTGAGCTCGTGATGGTGGTTAGGAGAGCTGTTGCTGGGGCAGACATGTAGCAGGATTGCAGCAGGGCAGCACGGCCTGGAGGGGCTGTGGATCAAGTGGAGCAGACACTGGTAATGCAGAGGGGAGGGACTTTAATTCGTCAGCAATCAAATCAAGGTAGGATGATGAGATATAAATCCAGATCTTAGAACACCTTCCCCGCAACCCTCCCCTCTTTCCAGGCTCAGCTTCACTCCTGTTTCTCTCCCTCCTCCTCCTCCCCCCGAGCGGCGCAGGGGACAAGGAATGGGGTTATGGTCAGTTCATCACACGTTGTCTCTGATGCTCCTTCCTCCTCAGGGGAGGACTCCTCACACTCTTCCCCTGCTCCAGCGTGAGGTCCTTCTCGCTGGAGACAGTTCTCCACAAACTTCTCCAGCGTTGAGTCCCTTCCCACGGGCTGCAGCTGTTCACGAACTGCCCCAGCGTGGGTCCCTTCCACAGGGTGCAGTCCTTCAGGAACAGGCTGCTCCAGCACGAGCTCCTCACGGGGTCACAGCTTCCTTCAGGCATCCCTCTGCTCCGGCGTGGGGTCCCTTCCATGGGCTGCAGGGGGACAGCCTGCCTCACCATGGGTTTCATCACCAGCTGCCAGGGAAGAGTCTTTGCTCTGGTGTCTTGAGCACCTCCTGCCCCTCCTTCTGCGCTGACCTTGGTGTCTGCAGAGTTGTTTCTCTCACATCGTCTCACTCCTTTCTCTTCACTGCGGTTTTACTGCAGTTTTTTTCTTCCCTTTCTTAAATACGTTATCCCAGAGGCGCTGCCACCGTTGCTGGTTGGCTTGGCCGTGGCCAGCGCGGGTCTGTCTTGGAGCCGGCTGGCGCTGGCTTTATCAGACATGGGGAAGCTTCTGGCAGCTTCTCGCAGAAGCCACCCCTATAGCCCCCCCACTACCCAAACCTTGCCATGCAAACCCATAACGCACCTCCCCCCAACTCTTGCTTTGCTGAGATAAATGTTATTTTCTTACTGACCTTAGGTAGATAAATGGTTTGTATCTCCAGGACTGTTGCTTTTTTTCTTCTTTTTTTTTTTCTTCCCCCAGAAATGTAGCAAATCAAAAACGTGGGCTGAATTACAGACATGCTATTCTGATAATGTGTGTTTTCACAGGTGAAATGTGTGCCATGAATGCTGGACCATGTTGAGGTAACAGCGCGGCACAAACACATCCAGAGCTTCTTCTGTCAGTAGCAAGGGAACTTCAACTACTGTGACAGATTTTGCTGAGCTGTTAAAATTAATGTTAAAGTAGCTGCAACACTTTCTCTGAACTGTCTCTTCATTTTGATACTGGGAAGTGCAAACATCTGGGAATAGAATTTATGCCTTCCTTCAGCCTGTATTCTGTCATTCTTGGCTGTTCATTCTTTTAGCTATTTTTAAAAATTATTTTTTAGATTAAACCCTTCGTATTTTTCTTAGTACCTCCTTTGTACTAAGATCACAAGTTGCTTTAAAAAATCCAGATGCAAGAACAGTGCATACTTCTGAATGAAATACTGTATTTCAAACTTAGCTCAGATATGTTTAAATCTAATTCTTTTATAGCCTTGTAATTTTTCTCTAGCTTCCCTCTGCTCATTTGAAAGGGGAGTGAGGAAGTAAATTTCTTTGCAGAAGAACAAAGCCAATTTAAAATTCTTCACCATGAGGGTGGTGAGGGCCTGGCCCAGGCTGCCCAGAGAAGCTGTGGCTGCCCCCTCTCTGGCAGGGTTCAAGGACAGGGTGGACAGGGCTTGGAGAACCCTGGGCTGGTGGAAGGCGTCCCTGTCCACTGCAGGGAGATGGGAAGAGATGATCTGTAAGGTCCCTTCCAACCCAAACCGTTTTGTGATTCTATGACTTAGTCAATTGTTTAGCTGCTCTTGTAACCACTGGCACCATTAAGATGCTCTATAAAACTCAATATTGAAACAGTTTTTGAAATGCTGCGGTGTTCAAACTTTTGCTCTCCTACCTCCATCCTATTCTAGGGAAGTTCTGCAACTATTTCTGAAGAAAATCATATCCGAGAATGAGTCATGAAATGTGATATCAGGCGGATCAGATGTTTTTCTGGAGAAAGGCTGAGTGCTATTTACAAAAGGAAGCTGGCTTTAGTCTGAACGCCAGGCGTGCTATGGGTAGGATGCCATTTGGTTTTCATGTGTTCGATCTGGTGGCATTCAGTTTACAGTCTCTGCTGTGCTTCTGATCAGGTGATCACATTAGGCAAGGATGAATAATCCTTGGAAGGCTTGCGGACATTTGATGAACAAGATAAGATTAATGTGCCTCACAGATTCTTTGTGCAGTATATCCAATTAAGCCATTCAGTACCTTGCAGTTGATGAATGTCCTCATTGGTTTCTCAGCCTTGGGCGAGCTGTTCTGTTTCCTGTCTCTCATGTATGAGATTCACGTACTGGTGAGACACTTGTTTGTTGCTCTTGCTGTTTGTTATTAAATCATCAGCTAGATTGCCCTGTAGCTAATAATAAATATTTTATGGAGTTAAGTTTTAGACAAATACCAAAATCTTCGGTGTAGTGCCAGAGGGCAAGAACCCAGACACTTTTCTGTTGGCTGTGTTTGGTTAAGTTGGCTTATGCTGCAGTTCCTGTAGTTGTAAGAGAACTATAGCTAATGCTTTTGTTGGTAACTGTGAGCCAAGTTCTCTTTCCAAGGCTCTTCTACCCAGTTCTGGAGCCTAGAACGAAGCATGCGGCAGAGGTCACTGGCTGAAATGTAGTTTCAGTTTGTGCTGGCTCTCTGTATGCTGGCAGACCCAATGTGTGGGAAAGAAGCTGAGACCTTTTCCAGAAACTAATTCTTGTCCAGTTTAGACAGGACTTCAGCTGTGGAGAACCTCCTGTGCTCTGTTCAGAAGACGTAACTACCTTCCAGCAACTCTTAGATTCCTTTGTAGCTGCCAAAGCTAGAAAATTCTACCTATTCATTTAAGCACTGCCTCAAAAAAATCCAGCTGATTCTAGCTGGCAAACAGCTCTAAATTCTTGGAGAAAGGGGACAAAACTCCTTCCAGCAGGAAAAACCAAATGCTGAGTTCCTACTGTAGTATTTGCTGGGTGAGGAATGATTATCGAATGAAACTTCATGCACAGCAGTGAGAGAGAGAGCCTAAAGTTCTAGGAGGCTTGATGAAAAGAAGACAGAATTACTAAAGTCTGCTAATTGAAGATAAGAAATGAAGCTTCCTCCTTTCATTTTAGGGACATCCTTACTCTTAGAATTAAAGGCTTATTGCCCACCTTGGCACAGACTTTTTATATTCTATTACAGTCCTAACAGCTCAATTTTAAAATTTTGAACATTATTTACATTAGTTGGGTGTTTTGATATACTGGCTACAATAATGCAGAACAGTGTTAGTATGAGAACTGTTTTATGCCACACGAACTGGCTTTTGCAGTTTGGTTTTCTACTACATTGTTATGAAAATAACAGTAATACCATGTGGGAATCAGCTGGAGTCCAGGAAATGTGAAGGAATAAATGCATATGCATAATGTAACCCTTGTGTGATGCATAAAAGAACTCCTTCCCTGAGTTACAAGAATTGGGAATTTTAATCTTTATCCTGTTTACAAGATTTATATCTAAGGTTCAGCTAATAAATGTAGTTCAATCAGTTAATCTCCTCATGCAATTTACATGCTAAGATTTATATTACAGTGTTTTCTGTGAGTGAGTGCAGAATAACAATAGAAACAGTCTAACGATCCTGACCTGTTGGAGGTCGGCATTTCTGAAATGATCTACAGAATGAAGGACTTTTCCTTTTAAAGTTGTATCTCCACAGTTTGGTGAGGGGACTTGAGGGGTTTGGTTTTGGTTTCTTTTTCCCTGTTACAGCAGTCAGATGCTTGTATTGCCTGGCTTTCAGACTAGAAGCATATGGTGGATGGCTACGTGGTTCTGTGTGGGGATGACACTGGCTGTGGGGCTGTAGGACTACTTGGGCAGGTAGCATGTTGCATGCAGGATTCCAGACGATACATGTGGTGTAAGTGACTTAGAAAGGTTTGTTTTGGTATGCTGAAAATGGGTTCCTTAGCTTTAGAAAGTTTACCAGTTATCTGCTCTGAAATTTCTGTATTTCATGGATCTCTTAGAGAGGTAGTGTTTCTCAGTCACCTAATGCAGAAGAACTGAGCAACTTTCCTGTTTACATATACCTCCTTATGTTAACCAAGACTAGAAAAATGAAATAGGAATCTTCCTAAAAATTCTGATGTGATAGGATATGCAAACATACCTTTTTCTGAATTGTACCTCTTTCTCCTTTTCCCAGTAGACCTTTCTTAGCATTGTGTCAACATACAAAGTGCTGCCTTATTTTGGCTCCAAATTCTTGCTGCTCCAAATTCTTGCTTCTTTTGGTTTCTAATTTTCCTTAAAACTTTGGAATTTTCAGAAAATCCTGTTCCTTTCCTGTGAGCATAAAGTGCTAGGAAAAAATGTCTCTAAAATAATAAATACACACAAACCGAGCTCTTCAAGGACATTCAGGGTTCACCTGTCCCCCCTAAAGGTGGTATATTAAAGGACAGCGTGTATCTCGAGTCTTGTTAAATAATTTCACATGTTTAGAAGCCAAAAGTTAACCGCAGCTGTACAGTTTTCTGCTGTTTCTGCCAGTGTTCCGTCATGCTGTCCTCCAGACAGACATTAACTTCAGGCCTATTTGTAGTAATGTTTTGAATAATACAAGCTGTAGTTAGTCACGTATTGCCGGAAGCCTCTGTCAGTTGCAGAACTGCAGGCTAATATTGAATTTACTTGATTTTTCTAGCTAGTGTTTTTAACTGCGCGTATCTTGGCATTGAAGACCTACCAGACTGTAGGTAAACCATTTACTAACCAAAACAAAGCAAAAGCATAAAAAGCATACTTTACGATTATTCCTGCTTGTTTCTGCTTATACTTTTTTTTTTGTTTTGCTGTGATGGTGGTCGCAAATGGCAAAACTCAGGTACTGGTACATTTTATTCTTTAGAAAAGAAATATCAGCACTGCTGCTTACAGTAACTGGCCAATAAACCCTTATTCCATCATCAGTACTCAAAAAACAACTTGTGTCAAAATCCTGGTGTCAGTTGCTTTGGTTATAGCAGGAGAGGCAGCTGCTTATGGTACATAAGAATATTCCTATTTTTACAAGTGATTGAAAATATCTAGAAGAAAAGGAAGAACTTGTCCTTACACCGGAGCGTGTGTCTGGAAGCAGGACCGAAAGCAGGACGGGCGCTGAGGTCCGTCACTCACTAAGGGGACATACCAGGGCTGTTCAGCCGTGTGTGTGTGTAGCACTTCTTCCCTGCTGTGATGCCTCTGCTCAGAGCTGGCTCCGGGCATTTTGTGGGGCTCTTGGATATGTACAGAAACGTGAGGCTTCAGCTATATACAAGTGCAGGGGTGAGGAGGGCAAGGGGGAGAGATACTCGTGATGTGCAGGCAAGATGCTGTGCACAGTAGTGTCTTTTGTTCGCTTCTGGTGTAGTAAGTGATGCAAAAGAACCAAAGCTGTTGCATCGCTTAACTGCTGTGAAATATGGGTTGTTGTCTTTCTAATCACCGAGATCTTGTCGTATTTGTCTCCTTGACAAATGCACTGGAGGATCCACACTAGAGTTTTGAGAGTTACTGTTTGGATAGGTCATGACACCCAGGAGAAATAGGTCCTAGACAGTGCACAAAGCATTTTGAAATGGAGTATTTATGCAAGACAAGGCTACTCGGAATCTGTTCAAGTCCCTTTCTAAGGAAAAGGATATCAGTCAGTTGCTTGCTCTGTCACGCAGTCCTTTTTTAGCAAAGAATGACTGCATTCTGTTGATCTATTCAGATATGATTGATGTGATGTGTGTTACTTTTATTGGTGTTCAGACAGCAGACAAGAGCCATGGAGGGAAAAAGAGATGGGGTAGTAAAAGTGAAGTTACAGGAACCATTCTTGGGATGCAAGGGGAGATGGCAGTCACGGAGAGGTGCGTGGGCCTGCAAGACTGCTGTCAGCTGTTGCTGGGAAATTTGTTTGAGCAAAACGAGTTTGATTTGGTTTCAGAGTTAGGTGGAAACAGTGTGCATGTGTGTGTGTGTGCATGCATGGAAGAGGGAGGTTATGTAGGTGAAGTGGCGGGGTCTACACAGGGAAGATGAGCAGAAACTTTGGTATTAGACAGAAGTCCCTTCTGCTCTGCTCCCTCATTGCCATGCGCCTTCATCGGTGTGGTAGTTTCTCTACTAATGGTTTATGTGCTAGTAACAGAGGCAAAATATAGTCCCTAGAGATTAACCCAGTGAATTCCAGCATCTCCTCTAGTAACTTCTTTTCTGGTCTCTGAATTCAAAGTTCTGGATGGACTGGGGGTCTTTCACTGCCCCAGCTGTTATCATCATCGGTGTTTAACCCTGTTTTGTGATGGGCCCATTCTGGACCATTTATTTCAAACTTTGTCATCATCTTAACAGTATTGCAATGATAATGCAGTACTTCTAAGTACCAGTAGCTCTTCAGTCTTTCTGTCTTGTTTATGTAGCACTCTTATTAACCGTTAGTGTTACAGGTGATGGGTTTCCATATGCACCCTACAATTTAGTTGCTTGGTAAGGCAGATCTGTAGGTCTCAATTATTAAAACAGTGCAGGCTTCTGCTGCACAAGAGTGTGATGACAGATGGCATAGTGATGCCAGACTGCAGAAGGGTTGCACTAGTGTGTCACTGTCACGTTACTTGGGTGCAGCCTTCAGAAGCTACTGGTCTGTTCCCTTTCACTGCCCAGAATCTGCAGTCGTGCTGTCCTTCAGAAGGCACTTGGGAAAGGAGACAGGAGAGGTTTTCTATCATTGCAACTTTCTAGGGCATCCTGGCTGAGGTATCCATCATGTGGTTTTTATTCATCGGGGAATGGAGTGGTTTTCTGCTATATATAGTGCATGATAAAGTCAATGTTTCAGCACTTTGAGGTTTGGCAGAAAAAAGGATTGATATCTTTTATTGACTGAATTTCTTAGGAGCAGGGCAGAACTACAACTCATGAGTTTATTTTTAAAATATGGAAATGTTTATTACCATGTTCCTGAAATCTTTGTTGTTGGGTCTAAGATTGAGATATTGGAGACTTACAGACTAAAACTATTTGACATTATCCTTGTTCTCAGCACTAAAAATGGAGATTGAGATTTGAGAAGGCAACAATGTGAGCGTGCTTTTTTTTAAACAAATCTTGTTGAGAAGTGAGTTATTTATGACCAGTAACCTGAAGTTTTATATATTCTCTTCTGTCTGAAGTATTTGGTATTTAGGGAGAAGCTTATCTATCTTGTGAAAAGTGCACAAAATATTTAATTTGTTATGTGCTAGATATGCTTATATCATGCACACTCCTTGTCACCTGGTGATGTCCCAGTTTAAAAGAAGCAATAGCTAGTGCAGGGCTAGAGTATGAACTTTCACAAAACCCAGGATTGCTACTTCATTTTCATTAGCCAGGTATATTTATTCTGGTCAGTGTGTTGCTCATTGTCTAGGTTATTGTATTTGAATTATTTGTTATGTCATATAATTTAATGGAAGTCGTCATTTCTGTCTTCATTGCACGGCATGGATGGGAACCTCTAGTTGTATTTCATAGTTTGTCTTCAAATTTTAAAAAATTCCCTGATATCCAGTGACAGGACATGTGGGGACAGTTCAAAGCTGTGGCAGGGGAGGCTCAGGCTGGACATTAGGAAGCGTTTCTTTACTGAGAGGGTGGCCAAACCCTGGAAGAGGCTTCCTAGAGAGGTGGTCGATGCCACAAGCCTTGAAGAGGCATTTGGACAGTGACCTTAATAACGTGCTTTCACTTTTCATCTTTAATAACAGGCTTTAACTTTTGGTCAGCCCTGAAGTGGTCAAGCAGGTGGACTGGATGGTTGTTGTAGGTATCTTCCCACTGAGCTATTCTATTTTAAATTTGATTTAGAAAATGTGGGAAAAATTGCAAAAGCACTAGTGGCAATAGCAAGCAAAATAGCTCTGTTCCAGTTGTGCATTGAAATTAGGGGCTTCTGGTATTCATTGTATTTGTTTGTGAGGAAAAGAAGCATTTTAATGAAGTTCTCCTCTTAGCCTGTCAGAGGAATTGCTTTCCTAAGTAGAGGTAAATGTCAACTGAGTTGTGATTCTCAGTCCACTGTGTTTTAGTTTGCTGAGTGTAATTTCTCACATTTGGGAATCTACTGTTGTAACCTACGGTAGAAGAACAAACTAGCTTTCTTTCTTTCTTTCTTTCTTTCTTTCTTTCTTTCTTTCTTTCTTTCTTTCTTTCTTTCTTTCTTTCTTTCTTTCTTTCTTTCTTTCTTTCTTTCTTTCTTTCTTTCTTTCTTTCTTTCTTTCTTTCTTTCTTTCTTTCTTTCTTTCTTTCTTTCTTTCTTTCTTTCTTTCTTTCTTTCTTTCTTTCTTTCTTTCTTTCTTTCTTTCTTTCTTTCTTTCTTTCTTGCTTGCTTTCTTGCTTTCTTGCTTTCTTGCTTTCTTGCTTGCTTTCTTGCTTTCTTGCTTGCTTTCTTGCTTTCTTGCTTTCTTGCTTTCCAGAAAGGGCCAACCTGCTGTAGGTAACACATTTTAGTTGTGCTGCTTGCTTCTCTCTCATGGCAAAATACCTTGAAGCCTATAATACATTGAAGTGGGTTTTTTTCAGAATGACGATGTGGCTTCCAATAAAATAACTGAATAAAGTTACACATGTCAGGTTTTTTCCTGTGTGGAAGTCATGAATCAGTTCATGAGATGTGTCTAGATGAAGTGATTACAAAATGTGAAAAACATTATTATTACTTGACTAGCCGTTACAACAATAAGCAGGAAGAGAAATCTTCCATGCTTCTTTGTGGCAGATGTCTAATACAGTTTTCTGCAGTGCAGCTGTAGTTACTGTAAAGGGTTGCCAGTTAGACTACTCTCCTAATAATGCAGAACTAGATTCTGCATCACCTCAATCATCAGCACCCAGATATAGTGTCTGTTTATAAGTGGTAAATGTTAACAAACCCATTTCTCTTCCCACCCTTTCCCAATCCCAACAGCCTTCCCTGTTTTAGTAGGTTTGGCTTTTATAGTACTTTATACCAACAGGGGGAAAGAAATTTTTTTGCCATCCAAAATGACTGTTTTATGATTCATCTGTTCTGCTTGTCTTTACACGTAAAATGTTTATGTTTTAGAGGTTAACTTCTCTTTGCAAGACTGTTATATTTATCTTTGTTGTATGGATATCAGTTTAAAAATAGACGTGCATGTTGATCTGTGCTGATCTAGTAGTATTTTTCTTAAATGTCTTCCGATGTTTTTTGATGAGTCCTCCATCCCTTTAAAATGCCAAGAGAAAAAAATTAAGCATGTAATAAACTGGCCTAGAAATAAGCTAGTCTCCAAGTCAAGCAGCTTTCCAGCCCACAGAGGAGCTTTCCAGTACAATAATTTTCAAAACATGAATGACCTAGTAATGGCAGCATGAGATTAATGTGCTTGTAAATATTAGGTTGAGCTGTGGTTTCAGAAAAATCTTTGTGCTTCCTGAAGTATAGGATTTGAATAGTGATAATCTACCTGTTTTGTCAAGAATAACTAGCCATGGATTTTTTTACTGGTTCATTTAGGGAGAGAAATTTTCTCATAAGTGGTATTTTAGTTTCTTAGCAGATCAATAAAGAAGTCCCATTTAAAAGCTTTTCTCAGAAGTGCTTACAAATATCTGCAGGGTGGGTGTCAGGAGGACGGGGCCAGACTCTTTTCAGTGGTGCCCAGTGACAGGACAGGGGGCAATGGGCACAAACTGAAGCCGAGGAAGCTCCAGCTGAACCCAAGGAAGAACTTCTTCCCTCTGAGGGTGACGGAGCCCTGGCCCAGGCTGCCCAGGGAGGTTGTGGAGTCTCCTTCTGTCGCGTTAAAGGGGGGGAGGTAAGGGGAGTCTGATATTCAGCTAGCCTGCCAGAGCCCTTCCAAGGACTTTCACTGAAACAGTTTCGCAAAGTTGAAGCAATAGGTAATTTATTCAAGCGACAGTTATCACAGATTCGGGATTGCCGTTGATAAATGCACTGTCTACCAAAGTTGAGCTCAAAGTAATAGTTTAGCGCTTTAGTTAACAATGTGTTCCCGGGGATACGTCTGACAAAGTCAGAGGCGCGACTCTTACCAAAAAGGCGTCCCTTCCTGGGGGGGAAGAGAGCTTCAGGCCCGTCGACCTGTCCGTCAGGTGAAGTTCTCGCTTGGCTCCTCCTCCCAAAGAGAGTTTTCAAGTGCCAATTTTTATATGTTTGGAAATCTTTTTGCGAGGCGGGACTCAGTCAATTATTGTGTATCGATTGGCTCTTGGCATGGAATGTGGTGTTGTCAGAAGTGGGACGCAGCAGTGTGACGCCTTCGGAGCGGGCATCTTGGTATGTGCATTCGGGGGCCATCTGTGCTTTGTCCAAAGCAATCTCTGAAGCAATCTCTGGCTGTGCAGCCTCCGCGGTGCCCCACAGATCACTGAGTTTACAGTGATGGGCTGTCCCCCCTTACTTTTGTCTGATAAGATAAGCACCAGTTATTTACTTCCTTTGTTAGCTCTTCGGCTCTTGACGCCTCAGTCCGTTTGTCTTTTGTCTTGCATTCGACAAGTCCAGCAAGGCCATCGATTACACCTTCTCTGGAGATATTCCAGACCCGCCTGGACGCGGTCCTGTGCAGCCTGCTGTAGGTGACCCTGCTTCGGCAGGGGGTTGGACTGGGTGACCCACAGAGGTCCCTGCCAACCCCTACCATTCTGTGATTCTGTGATTCTGTGAAGTGCACCAAGTTTTTATTTTAAACTTCGGACTGAAATAATCAACTTTTGTGTTACTACCTAGGGATGATAATACAAAAACATATAGGGAAATGGAAAGTTCTGTCCATAGAAGTTTAAGGTGAGGTGCAATCTTGTAAAATGTCATAGCACTCACAAGCAAAGAGCAGAGGAGGACAGTGAGACAGTTAAAAGCAGAAGAATAAACAAGCATCAGCTACTCTGTTCAGTAATTGCTGTTTCTAAGGAATCTACTTAGAAACTGACATATGTGATATCTTGTATAAAACTGTGATTAATTTGTTTCCTTGCCTGTCAGTGAAATATGATATATGGAAAATATGTCAGACTTCCTTCAGGATGGGAAGGATACTACTAAGACAATAATGGACTTTATTGATAAAGAAAGGAAAACTGTATTTTAATTTGAATGAAAGCTTTTCTCCCCAAAGTGCTTGTTTTTCAAAACTTGACCATATAAAAAGGAGCTTCAACGAGTAGAGTGCTGGATCTGTCGCTGAGCTTAGGATATACTCATTCGTTACACTTTCCCATCTGCCTGTAGGTTCTGGATGCCTTCTGTAGGATCCGTTCGGTGCCAGCAGGGTGAGTTAATCGACTTGAGCTGCTGGAAAATGAATCCATTTCACTTCGTGGTCACAAAATTGCTTGATCTAATGCATGGGAAACAAACCTCTCTTGAGAGAGATTGAGAGGGATCCCAGATGACCGTAGTCTGATGGTTTGGGCATTTAGGGGGGTGTTAGCCTATGTTATTAAATTCCAGCTCCAAATGCGGCAGAACAAGATGCATTTGAACTTGTCTCAGCTACATTGTAAGATTGTTCTACAATGGGATTTTGTGTTTAAAGTGAGGATGTTACTTCCTTCTGTTCATTTTCTCTGATGTCCTGAAGGGTAGGCATACGCACAGCATTCCTGCCTTGCGGCTTGCCCAGGGTGCCTGGGTGAGAAGGTGCTTTCTGTGAAAGTACTGAGAGGGTTTGGACAAGGGGTGGGTTTCAGAACAGATCTGTGGTGTCGAGTGTCTGAAACACTGATATCTGGAAGGCTTTCCTGGTGGAAATCGAAATAGAGGCTTCACGTGCACCTACATTTAGATGGCACTTGACCAGGGATGCTGAGGGTCTTGATGTCAGTGTTGGGTAGGTGTTCCTCCAACTTCAGCTGTGTCTCATGGAATTCCTTCAGTGGTAAGTTTGAAGACACGACCCTAAGCCAAAAGGCTGTCAAGAATATTATTTGATAAACAGGAGAATAACTTTTTTGTTTGGTTCAGTTGAGAATATTGCATAAGGACTTGTGACATTAAGAGAAAGAACAAGTACAAACATGGGTAGCACCAAATCCCAGAATCTCTAACACTTTAGCATAACAAAATCTAAGTGCCTGCAGAGACGTAGGAGATACAAAGGTCACACTTGGTTCACACTGCTGCCCTTACTCAGAGGTTTTGTTTCAGGAATGTCTTCTTTAGTTTGGGTCAGGAATTTGAAATGACGCTGTCCTACAGAAGACTTCAAAAAATTTGGTATCTGCAATCTTTCATCAACCACTTCTCATCTGTTTTGGCCTACTGCAGACTCATAAAATAGGGAAAAAAAAAAAAAAAATGGTGTCACATTTCTGACCCAGTCCAGACAGAGTATATTTTTGCAGTCTGTCGTGTTGCATGCACTGTATTTAGTATCTTACCCCTTCTAAATAACTGTGGTCTTTGTTTTTGTGTGCTGCTGTAGTATCTGTCATTTTTATTGTTTGTTGTGCAGTCAACGTTCTGGTAAAACAAAAGAGTTGATGTAGTTAATCACACAGAGTTTTGGTCAAATGAGAACTTGGGAGGTTTGAAGTGGAAGGGTCAATGTTTTTATGCGTAAAATGCTGTGGATTTTTTGTAGAAATGAAATATGCCTGTGATAATCCGGGAAGCCTCTTGCCCCTGAGCTCTCTTCTATTCTGCTGTTCAGTCTCAGTGATTCTCTTTTCTTGCCCCTCCTTTCTACCCACGTATCTTAAGTTTTGTTTGTGTTGTGTGGGATTTATCTTAATTTGCTTTACTTTCTGAGTTTTATTACTTCAGCTGTAGGTTATCTGAATGAAAATATGGTGAGTGGTTTAAATGTACACTTGTATTTAGGATAATACTTGCTTAATATACATGATTCATATTTTTACCATTCCTTCTCCCCCTTATTTTTCCCCCAGTAGAAGTTGCATTGACAGTGAAATGTTCAGCCTCTGGTGGTCCTAGACTGAGACGTGGAAACTGTGGTCTTCCTGTTTCAGAGTGGTCCTGCCCTGTGATGCTGCTGTGCACTTGGAGATTTACTGCAGGTGATCTCCTCCTGGTCTGCAACTGTGGAAGGACTTGATTTACATTGAGTTCTGTCTGTATGCTTTTTATTTTTTCCTTCCTCATGTGGTTGATCTAGGCAGAGAAGAAACACAGATTAAATGGAGTAGTATCATTTTAGCAGGCAATTGAAGAAAAGCTAATTATCATTTTAATTGTTTTGAATTTTAAGTGGCTTCTGCTTATTCACTAAGGGTTGAAGAATTCCCTTCTACACCTGACCTGATTACATTAATTACTATTCTTAGTGTAGACTGCTTCTATTACTTTGAATTAATTTTTGTGTAAGGTTAGATCCTCATCTGGTGTTAATGAGTGTACTTCTGTGATACACAAGGCAGAGGATCAGTTTATTCCTGCTCAGGTTTTGTTCTGGGTTTGGTATAATTAAATTATGCTCTAGGGATACAGGTACCATAAGCAAGGGTAAGGCACTCAGTTCTACCAGTCAGGAATTGCTCTCCGAGGAGTTGCTTCGTGTAAACGTTCAAACCCATTAAAACCCAGAACTCTGTTTGACTTCAGAGCTCTCCAGAGGCAGGTGAGTCTGCTTTGTGCTCATCTGGAAGTACTGCATGTGAGCAGCCCCCTGTACAGTTTCTGTCTGAACTGGGGGCCTAAAAAAATGTGGGGCTGTGTCCAAGTGCCCTGAAGAGCTTGTTTTGATAGACTGGTAGGCGCTGCCCAGCAGTGGGATTGGGATCCCTACAAATAATTTGGGGAAGCTGTCTTTTACATCACGTGATGGAAAAGAATGTGGTTGTGTCTGCCTCCCCACCCAGCATGTTACAAGAGGTAAAACCTGTCGTCCAGGAACTGGGAGACCTTGGTTCAGTATCTCCTTACAGAGAAAATGTTGAATTTCTCATCTCCTGCCTCCTGTCAAGTTGGAGTCTTTTCTATGTGCTTATTGTTAAAAGTATGCTACAGTAAAGGAAAAAAATCAAAGATGCAGTGGTTGTAGGAGACACATGTGTAGGAGACACATGTCACCTAGGAACCAAGAACACAGATGCTAATACTTGTGTAATTGTTTCTGGGTTTTTTGGGGCAGGGTTGTTTTGAGCATTTTGGTTGTGAGTTGGTGTTTTGTTTTTTTTTTTTTCCATAAAGACTGCTTAATGTGAAATGACGCAAGAACTGGCTGAGGGAAGAGATCTTGGTTCATCTTTTCGTGTAAGATGGTACTGAAACTTTAGTAGCCTGCAGGACAGAAAATAGAGACTGCGCTGACAGAAAAGCTTGGTTGCAGGAATTAGCTCTTTTACCATTTTAATACCAGTGTACAAGACAGGTGAAACAGTCTTTGTTTCTTTTGTATGTGAAGTTCTATGTGTTAAAAAACATGAAAATACATTTTTATTTAATCTATGACATCACTGATGCGCTCTGTTAGGCATTGGTGCATACATGTGACATCAGATGCATGCATAGCCAATTAATAGCCAAAGCTATCATCTACTTAACATTACGTATTTCCATGTGTGTTTATTCCTGTGTTAATGCTAGCAACTTGCCCACTTCCTTTACTCAAAATATCTTCATTCAGAAGGAACAATTTATATACTCACATACAAATTTCAGTGTTTTCATTAACACTTTTACAACAAAGTAGTGAAAAGTGAGGACTAATTTACCTGTTTTCCATGTAAATGTGGGTAATTCTTGATAACTATTCTTACATATTTGGTTAGGATGTGATATCTGTGATGGTTAAATATTTTTTCCTGTGTGTGCACATTATCTAAAAGTAAGACAATTTAAGTAACAAACCCTGTACAATTTAATAGCCATTGCCATCAAATGAAGCTTGTCCTGTAACGGATGAGTAGTTTTCTAAAGTATTTTGCTGAAGGCAGCCTGTTGAAGTTGTCATTTTAATGTGTTTCAGCTTGGTGTTTGTAAAAGGTGGATGTCTGCGAGAAACCTTTTTTCTTCCCTCCACTTCTATGTGGAGAGCTACCCATTAGGGTGAGACTCCCCCCCCCCCCCCCCCCCGTTAGTATCTAGTTTCTCAAATTTTAATGTATTTTTGTATTGTATTTTATTGGAGAGAACATATTGCTGTCGCCTTGTTTAGACTATCAGATTGCTACTCTTACCTGTGTCATGGTTAACAGCCTTATGGCAATTTCAGTTGCCTGCGTATAAAAGACAATATTTGTAACATTTATATTTATCTCTGTTTTTACAAGATTTAGCAGTGGAAACTAGAGGAATACAAGAAAAAAAAAAAACACAAACCATACTTGCTTCACCCCCTCCCCTCGGCAGTATGTGACAAGCCAGCTGCTGACTGACAAACTGCAAAAGACTTCTGAATTGCCATTGATGTATTTTTAGAGTCTATCTCTTGCTCCTTCTGGGGAGGCTTGGAGAGAGTCACCTTTCTTTTCATCTGTGGGATTCTGTACTATTGCTAGCCTTTCATCACCCTTTTATATCCTGATAAAGCGTCCACTGTGTGACCAAGGCAGCCCAGATACAGGTTTTCATGGTGTTTATGTCGCTTTGCACCATTCTGAAAATGCTAGGGCAGCACTGAGCAGCTTGGTGCAACTCTTCTCTGGGGCAACGTGTTCAGGTATCTTCTACCTGCCCCAAAACCTGCTTTTGGTGTAGCTACGTCAGATGTTCTGGGCACACTTAGTTTCCAATAGAATTAGCAAATACTGAGTCCTAATTAAAAAAAAAAAAAAAGAATGGCAACGTAGAATACCTCAGTAAATCTGCCTTTGCACTGTATTAACAACAGAGACAGGCAGGTAGGCTTTGGGGCCTGCTGGATACTGCCACTAATGTTCAAACTGATCAGTGACTTTTACTGTCTGTTTTAACTCCAGGCGCTGGAGCAAATCCCTTTCTCTGGTGTTAGACCGGTTGTAGAGGTGCACATGCTTAGGCTCAGACAAACACAGCTCCTTTTTCTACAGCTGTTTTTTTCAAGTGTGGGTGCAAGAAGCCCTCTCACGCACCTCCATCCTCGCCTGTGAATCAGTCCCTCTAGAGCTAAGGTCCTGTTTCAGGATGTCTGGCAGTGTGCTTGGCTGGGGAGCCAAAGCTGGAGGAGGAGATTGCTTCAAGGACATCTCCATCTGCCTGCAGATTTCTCTAGTGGCAGTTCTGCATCCTTGGCAGCCAAAACTTGGCCTGAAGAGGTACCCTTTATGTTGGTTGCTACTATTTCATTTTAATGGGGTAAAAAGATCATTCTGTTCTTGGTAACAATTTTTATTGCTGGTAATAATGCAGCAGACAGAGCCAAACTTAATTTTGGTCTGAAGTTTTTTTATAGGATTGGGGGGAACTGCAAGCATTTGGTATGGAAAATGTTGAAGAACTGTAAAGAATTCCATGCTGTGTTTTTTACTGAAAAAAGTACAGAACTTAGTTTTGAAGAGGAGTTTCACTTGGAAATATGACGGTAGACAGCCTTGGAAATTTGGAATAAAGCTAACCTTTTTGGTTTTGACTTGGAGTGCCTTTAAGCGAGAATTCTGAAATTATGCAATAGTGATAAGTAAGGAAAGGCCAAAGCTACTAGGTATTGAGAAACAGAAGGTACAGAGATTAAGACATTTTTTTATCCAGTGGATTTGTTCTGAAGGCTGTACATTTCATCCCAATAAATACAAAATCATTGCATTTTTAGGTCAGAGCTGAACTACAGAGTTAGATTAATCTCCCTAATTTATTCCTTTGTGAACATTCATTACAAAGCTTTAGGAAAAAGACTTTGGCTTGTAAGGAAGAGCTGAACTAAAAATATCAGAGAAACAGTTCAATCTCTTCTAGATAACTTGCACTAGATAGCAGTCATCTTCTTTTCCCTATTTCATAGTTATTTAAGCATCATGAATTTCCTGTGGCTTTATTATAACACCAGCTATAATGTTCTTTTATTCCTTAGAATTTTAGAATCTCGGATTTTGAAGGAACTTTGATTTTGCCTGCATGAATGTTTTTCCACCCAAACATGCACAGGTTCTTTAGCTAGTTTTCAGGGTGTCACCGCTGTTGCTGAAGTGACATGTTGTGATGAACTGTTTCTTCTCTCTTCCCCATTTTATTTATGGCTTAAACAGTCAGTTTAAAACAAATAAAGAAATAAACAAACAAACAAAACAACCCACACCTTTCTTAACTTAAAATGTCATCTGATGCATTATGCAAAATTATTTGCAGACGAAGCAAGGTGAGTTGCATGCTGGAGTTGCTGAGGTACTGAAGCTCTTGTCTACTGAAATATGTTTTTTCCTGTTTATATCTAGTGAATAACTACATAAGTAAGCATAGTAACCACTTCAAGTATATGTATTTTTTGATACATTTTCTTGTTTTTACTCTATGTTATTATGATACTAATTCATGAATGTGATAATAATATATCAGAATGTAGAGTTTGGGGTCATAGGTTTTTTATTTTTGGTTGATGAGTGATCAGTTAAAAGTATCAGGTGAATGTTGTGAATAATAAATCCTAAGTATCATGGAGTTTTTACACATTCTTTTAAGGTAACGTTACATGGCAAATGCAGTGGTGATAGATTGCAGCGGACAAAATGAAACATAATTAAAACTTTTAGGAGAAGTTTTGTTTTTATATAGCTGTATTTCTCCAGGGAAAGTATTTTCAGACTACCTACCCACTCACCCTCACAGAGAATGGCTCCTTTTCAGTACTGACTGTGAAGCCCGTAACTGTTTTTACCTTGGACCTCAGACGTGCGTGTACCAAAAAGCCACACATGTGATACCTCAAAATTAATTCTTTTTTTTATGTATTACACCAAGCATATGCAAGTGATATTCAGTAAACTTCAGTATGTTTGATGCTGAATTTAAAAAACATACCATATAAAAATTTTGTGGTAGTATATGTGCTCTCTTTATTCCCAGTGACACTGTGATACCCGTTTAGACGTGCAACACGTTTTAAATAGGGGTGGTTCCTTGAAGTTCTTATGTCCGTGCTTTAATGTTTCAGTGGAAAACCTGATTTTGACAAGTGTTCAGCAACTTGTATTACAAATGGAGCTGATGAGAGCTCTGATTTTCAAAAATCAAGCTGCTTATTTAAGCTCTGATATATAGACATGTCTGACTTAGGCATTCATTTGAAAAACACCAGATCTTCTGTGTAATTTGTACTCATTGTTAGGCAGTACTTCTGCTTAAAAAGAAAAGTATTCTTAGAAAATTCTGTAGCTGACCCAAAAGATATTTTTTCCTGCCTTGGAATTTTAACCCAGAAGATAAATTAGCAGCCCTTGGTGCTAGCAGGGTTGCAAAGAGATTTTTAATTTTTTTTTTCTTTTAATGTAGCTAACTAGCGAAAAGGCAAAGCAGTAATGTACAGAAAAATGAGGAATTAGTGGTTTGGTTCATATACTTCACATAATTGCAAGCTTTAATCAGGTACTAGCAATGTTTGCATCCTCTATTTGAAGCAAGATTCTGTTGTGAGGAAGATTACCTTTGGAGCGGCTGCTGCAGTAAATGTAATAAAACTGCAGCGTAGAGTAAGAAGGCCAAAGCTTGTGGCAGAGGAGTGACATGCAGAATGTAATGGTTCCCAGCGCCACATTCCTGACGTTGATTTGCAGCTGGAGCTGCTGGTTTGTCGTGACCCTGGTAAGAATGGCACTCTATAAAGTTATCAGTTAAAATGCCCTTTACTGGAGCAAACTCTCTTAGGAGAAAGGGTAGTGTAGGTAATTTTGCATCCCTTCAGGTGCTGGGAACCTTGAGCTGTGTAGCACTGGATAGGCCTGCCATTGGGGTGGGATCCTCTCTGTGAAAAAATAATGTGAAGTTTTCGTCTTTTGAGCCCTTCAAGAATTTTCTTGAAAGAAAACAACTGTATTCATCATTTCTTTTATCAAAAGAAAAGGAATTTTCTGTAAGAACCTGAGATAAAGACAAGGCCAGGCAGGTGGTGTAATGGCTGGTACAAGGGGGTTGGCCAGGGACATGCAGGGGACACGCACCACTGGCTCGTGGAGGTACTGTGGTCCTCTGTACAGGGTCACCACGCACACAGAGTGCCAGGCATGGAGGTCCTTCCCAATGGAACAGCATTTCGCTGCTGCTGCGGTTCTCACACTTTTTATTTGTTTATGTAAAGGTATCCTTCAACAGCTGAATAAAGGTGTTAATGCTGTAGCAGTGAGGGGAAGGCTGGGTCTCTTTTCCCCATTCACTGCATCCAGAGGTATTTGGTGCACTCACAGAATCCCAGCATGGCAGGGGTTGGCAGGGCCCTCTGTGGGTCACCCAGCCCAACCCCCTGCCCAAGCAGGGTCACCCAGAGCAGGCTGCACAGGACCTTGTCCAGGCAGGTCTGGAATATCTCCAGAGACGGAGACTCCACAGCCTCCCTGGGCAGCCTGGGCCAGGGCTCTGTTCCCTCCTCTCTTGCTCTGCAAGGTGGACCTTCAGATGCAGGGTGGCATGTGTGCTGTCTGGGAGGGACCAAGCAGGGTAACAGGGCCAGGTCCCAGAGAGTCTCTCTGTTGGGGGGCCTGGTGAGGGATGGATTTTGCAGAAGGTGGTGAGGGAAACTCCTCACTGGCAGCAGCTCCGGAGGGGGAAGGCAACGCTCTGGTGTGGAGGGTGGAGGCTTCCTCCTGGGGATGCTGGGCTTGGGGTCATGGTGGGACCGTGTATGTCTGGGGATGAAAGGCAGAGTGGATCATCATGCCCAGGGAGCGTGTGGCAGCGCAGCCCGGTGGGGCTGGTGCAAGAGGAGCCAGAGAGCAGGTACGTCCGATCAGTTGATGTGTGGAGCAGGTCAGAGGACTGTTTTGTAATGAAAAAAGTCTTTTGAGTTCCTGCTTTGCACAGTCTCGTGTGTCTGCTTCAAGGCTTGATATGCCTTTTAAGCTTTTTCTTTTCTTTACCACAGTGGGGCTGAAGGGTTTCCTTCCTGCTCACTGGTCAGCAGTACCTTGAAGCACTGACAGCCCTAACGTGGGACATGTTCATCTGGACCAGTTCTAGAGCACAAGTTCTGTGAGGAGCACTGAGGGAACTGGGGTTGTTCAGTCTGGAGAAGAGGAGGCTGAGGGGAGACCTGATTGCCCTCTACAACTACCTGAAAGGAGGGTGTAGTGAGAGGGGGTTGGTCTCTTCTCCCAGGTAACCAGCAACAGGATGAGCAGAAATGGCCTCAGGTTGTGCCAGGGGAGGTTCAGATTGGATATTGGGGAAAATGTCTTTACTGAAAGAGTGGTCAGGCGTTGGACCAGGCTGCCCAGGGCAGTGGTGGACTCCCCATCCCTGGAGGTGTTTAAAAGACATGGAGATGTGGTGCTTCAGGACATGGTTTAGTGGTGGACTTGGCAGTGTTAGGTGAATGGTTGGGCTCAAAGATCTTAAGGGTCTTTTCCAACCACAATGATTCTATGATTGTAATATTGCATGAGAAGTTTTGAAAAAGTCCGTGTGGGGAAGTAAAGCAGGTCTGGGTCTAGGAGAGGAAAGGGAAGAAAGAGCCAGAAGGAATTATTTGCATGTTTCTTCCCTCTAGACTTTTAGGTATAATCTCAGTTGTTCTCTTCTTCCCTGGGATGCCTACCTACAAGAGAGCTTCTCACCACGTGACCAGAAATTGACTTTTAGAAGAAATTACTTGGTATGGGCATTTCTGTAGGAGAGCGAGATAGATTTTTTTCATGGCTCTAGTAGCATCCTCTAAATTAGTAAGAATGGAAACAAAACATTACTGAATCCTACTTGTTACACTTTTTTTGTTGTCATTGTCTCATTTTTGAGGAATCCATATCCTGATTCAAAAGTAGTACCACTGTTAATTGAGACTTCTGGCTGTGACTCTCAGTTACTTAAAGTCTTTAAAATTCAAGTCCTGCTGTGTTACGTTACTGTAATGGGATCAAGCTGCTAGGATGATTCGTGCCAGTTCCTCGGGAATTCCTTGCACATGAGGAGTTCCTGGGTGCTGGAGGCCCAAGGCACCATCAGCCTTTAAGTTTGTAGCACAAGAGATATTTGCAGAGGAAATAAAGGTGCACAGGCAGCTGGGTATCCTGGCAGCCCCTGCTTTTTGGAATGTTCTTCTTGTCGCAGAATCAGGATGCAGCTTCATCTCAAGACTGCTTGGAGCAGCAGCGTGGCTAGCCCCGAGCCAGCGTGGTATGAAGTTACCCATCTGCACGTCCTTTGTCTGGAAGACCCTGTAACACATTTACCTCGCCAGTCAGGAGAATCTGGTCTTAAGGTTTGCTGTATATTTAAAAGTTGTTCTCTCTTCCCCCAGAAAGGGTAAACTCGTGCTGCTTACGTGGAGGTTACTGGCCCGTGGACTAGCTGCTCTGTATGGGTGTGCAAGATAATTGTTGACGGAGTACTGTGGAGCACACTTTCACTGTGCCAGCGGTGCTGAGAATTGTCAGGTTTCCTACTGCTAGAAGAATGGAGCATTCCTCTTAAACATTCGTTACATGTTTGTCACTGAGAAAACCAAACAAGTTGCTGGGAAAAGGCACGTATCAAGAGAATTGCCTAGAAACACATGGAGCAAAAGTGCTATCCTGTTACAGGGCAGATTTAGACTTGCAGTAACCACTACAGGCACCCTCAGTGCTCTAAGAACTAATTTAGCGGGGGGGAAAGGTAATCATGCATTGATCTGGAAGTGCAGTGTTGTGCTGCTGTGTGTGAGTGTTCAGGAATGACTCATGCTTCTTAGAATTACAAGCTTAGAAACTGTGAGAGGGAAACTAATGTTTTATTGTGGATGCATTCTGAGCCTTCCTGCTAGCTTTCAGGAAACATTCATTTCTCCTGAATCTTCAGACTCAAAAGCGCAGTAGTGATTATTAAAAAAAAAAAAAAAAGTAATGAAAAAGATGTTTTTTTATCTCAGGTTTAATATTTCACTGTGATGTATTGATTCTAGGAGCTCTGAAGAAAACCTCAGGGTATCATGAGACCTGTGATAAAAATCGAGGCATCTTTACCACTGAACAAACATGTGGTGCGTATGATCCCATGTGGTACGACAGAGGAAATTCCACAGTAAATTCTGTGAGTAAATGTGAGTAGACAGACTGAAGGTATTTTAGTATCTTCTCCAAAGATAGGCATGAAAATCTTACAAGTGAGGTGAAGCTCGTGTGCCAGAAGAAAGCATTTAGGGGAATGAAAAATAAAGATTAGGGCAAACGTTCCAATGCATTTTTGCAGCTTGTCATGCTGGAACTTTTTCACATCTGGTATCCCCTTTAAATTGGAGCTGTCTCAGCTGTGTCTTTATTCATAACAGCAATAATGATGTCCTGAGGATGCAGGTGCAAAGTCCTCGTGCAGCTGCTGAGGTTTTCTCTGCCACCAGGAACCGCGCGTGGCTCATGGGGTGTTCTGGTGTCCCGGCTGTCCGTACAACCCCCCTGCACCACGACGGCGAGGTGGGGTGGTTCGGCAGCCCACAGCCTCTGTTCGTTTCCAGCTCTAACCCGAAGGCACTGCCAGGGCTCCACTCCTCACCACCGGATCCTTGGGCCATGGAGGGGGACAGAAAGGAATTACAGCTTTCTGAAGACGAAAAAAGGAGTTTTAAAGCACGCACACAGTAGAAGATTTCCGCAGCTAAGCAGGAGGAGAGGAGAGAGAGAGTGAGGGATCTCTGGTAGAAACCCTGCTTATAGGAAATCTCAAAAGTATTAGTAAATAGTTTCCAAATTCTACTTCTGCACAGTGGCCTCGTATGCTTAAGCAGATGAGCACTTTATTTAAAATCCAGTTAAAGCGCTGGCCGGAGTTCGTATAATCCTTCAAACTGATGGTGTCGATATGTCCAGGGTCAAAGGTTAACAACAACCTTGTCTGTCTCTTAGGTGATTTCTGAACACAAAGCTACAGATGCTGAAGATAACCACTTAAGTTAAATATTTGTAATCATTAAACTAACATCGATGAATGATTGGATTGTACAGTAGTATTGAACTATTGCATGTGATCATGTTAAAAGTATCTGAGAAGAGCCAGTTAGGTTCTGAAATTTTTAGTTGAGGTTTTTTGTTGATGGTGTTGGGTTTTTTTCTTAACCAGGTGTTAGCTGTTGGTTGATTTATCTTGGTTGATTTATCTTAAAGCATGAAATGACTTTGTTAACAAGAGGACAGGAAGGAAACTAAACTGAAACTATTTGGGTTGAAGTGATTTATCAAAAGCTTTATGGGGAAAAATGAAACAAATGTGCAACAAAACTTTTAAGTAATGTGGAGATCACAGTGCAGCCATACATAAGAACAATGTGAGTTGCAAGGAGTCATGAAACCGTAGAGGGATAAATTTACATGGCAAGCACATCATTTAAAAGAAATTATGCTGTTGTTTATCACATATCCTGTGTTTTATCCATGTGCTTGCTGGGTTCCCTGCATACTTATAGACCTGTGCAAATAATACAAGTGAATAGGTGGGTATGTAAACCTATCATATACAATGCTTTATGCCATTGCACACTTTGTATATGGTCTACACGTAACACTGTAAATGGAAGACATGTAGTTAGCAGACTGTGGTAAACCAGAATAGTGGGCATCACAGAGATAACAGAGTCCAAATTTCTGGTCTAAGCTCGTTTGCCATTTTAGATTTTTTTTTTTTTAGTTTTAATATGACTGATGCAGTGTGAATTCTACCCTTCTTTAGACCTGAATAGCTATCCATTGCTTGGAGCCTTGTGGGAGGTTAGTAGGAAAACTCATGAGTCGAGTATTTTTGGGGCAAGATCCTATTAATTTGTAAAGAATGTACAACAGTCCTTTCTGCCCTTCTCTTTTGTTGGACAAAGTAGGAGCAAAAAACTCCGACAATCTCGTTACTTATAATTTCAGAAATTAATCTTCCCAAATCTTTATTTGCTGTCACCTTGGCTTTCTGTTTCTGTGATTGCTTCTGCCATACACACATACAGCTGCATCCAAATCAGTTCCTAGCTTCTGTGTTTGTATTCAGCCTAGTCGTGTGGCATTTGTCAAGAGTCCCTAGGGTTGTTTTTTTCACAGTTTTGGCCAATAAATATAAAATTTCTCTTTCATTTGAATTTCATTGAATGTTGCTGTTGCATTTTCAGCTTCACCGAGGCTCGTGGTGGATCACAGGCAGCCACAAGCCTTGCTGAGGCCTTGCATCATTCAACATGACAATGCCGTATGCTTGCAAGTGCAGGGAACACTCAACAAAGCAAGTACCCTAAAGAAAAACAGCCCACCTCCACATTTGGAAAAACCACTCTTAGGTTGCTGGAAAACTGGAGAATGAGTACAGGCAGCGGCAGCCAGGGAGGTTAGTAGAGCATATTTTATTGTACATTTGCAGTGGGCTGAGGATGTTTTCATGGGTAGTTTAATATAGATCAGCTGACAGCTACTTATTAAACCACAGTAAGTCAAAAATATTCAAGTCACTTGTATGTAAATCTCTGAGAAGAGAGAGAAGGAAGACCTGCTGAGCAAGACAACTTTGCCTGTTTAGTCTGAGGAGGGAGGAAGGATTGCTGGTGAGGCAGCAGAAGGTGTGGCGTAGGAGCAGGACCAGCAGCTCTGGTGTGCACTCGGTTCCCCTTGTTTCATGTTTTCACCATAACCCATAGATTATGGTGCATGTTTAGGCCAAGGACTGAATCAAAGAAATTTTGTTGGTAGTACTGATCACCTGTGGAGCTGAGTATTTTCAGGCTATCTTAAGGCTTCAGGGTGGTAAGTTTGCTGTTGTTAGATTTTTTTGAGGTTGCCTGCAGCTATGATTTTGTTTTCAGATACTAGGAGCCTTCATTTAATTTTTGTCAGCTTTATGTTTACTTCTTGCAGAATATAAGAAGAGTTCTGAAAAGGTTTGTGTGCATTGCATAGACATTGAAATCAAAGCAGTAGAACAAAACTCCCAGATTTCTCTACCTACTTCTTCTGGTCTCTTTTCCCTAGCTTTTGAAGACATATCTTTTGATGCTTCAGAGGCATATTTCACCTAGCATGTTCTAGGGTAGTCTGAGAAAAGGCTGTTTGATTTAATCCTCTACCAGTCTTTTTTGTGCCAGTGATACAAGGTTGTTTTGCAGTTCTTCTGCAGACAAATTTTGAGCCACAAAGATGTTGCAGGCAAGGAATGTTATTTTTTTTTTTTTAATAAAAATAAACCTTAAACTTTTAATCAGACATCACAATGTAAAATGGCTATAACTATCTCTAGCACAGCTGCTGGACCTCCTTTATCTATTGAGTCAAACGTTTGTGTTATGTTGTTCCATTCAAGGTTAAGATGGCTTGCATGCCTTCAGATATTAACAGATTTTTCACATGGTGGAAAAATGAAAATAATGCCATGTTTCTTATTTTAATTGATACCAGCTGGCCATGAGCAATTTTTTGTGTGCATTGTAATTGAAACTAGCAAAACAGACATCTTAATGAGCCAGGTCAGCTGGAGGAGCTGATTAGGTCATGCTGCTCTTTCTGAATTTGAGCTGTTTGTTCAGTAAAATATGGCTGTTTTTCCCATGGGTTCTGAGCAAAATTATCTGATTTGTAAATTCTGAAGTATTTTCACTTCAGGGTCACTAGTTACACATCAAGGGGATATTTTTTCCAGTTACTTTATATGATGCATATTTATTTTTTGTGTGTATACCTTGCTTATGTCTGCAGAGTAACGCAGATCGCCATAGGACCAGCTGTAGTCAGCTGCTTAGTATAAATGCTGGTGCACTATTTCCAGCACTAAAAAATAATTGTGATGCTTTACAAGGTGACAGTTGACTCTGGCTGCTGTGTACTAATGTGGAGAGCATGGAAGATATCTGTATTTTATCCATGAATATGACTCATTTGCCTAACTATTCTTATGTCATGGGTAGTATGAATTCAAGGGGTTAACTCTTGCTTCAGTCTGTCCATCTAGGAGAAGGAGCAGTGAGGTAAATTGTTGTGTCTTGCACTACTTTTTAACCTTAGAGACAATGAAGTAGTAATTAGTCAAAATATGTTTTCTGTCTTAAAACCAAAGCTGGATATTTGAAGCAGCAAAGCATGAAATTGTGAAATTGTGAAATTTGCTTCTGCTGAAAAATACTGATAGAGATACGTATCACGCAGTTTTCGCAGATAAAGCCCATTGGCTGTTGTGGCGTGCTAAGAAAAGTAGGGACACAATGTTTTACTGTACAGTGGGGCACAAGACAGAGAACCTCAGTGCTATTATGGAGTGGAAACATCCATTTACTCTGATACATGCTCATGTTTGGCAGGGGAAATAAAATAGTCCTGCCTTGACAAGGGCTAATGGACTTGTTCATGGCAATCTTTGGAGATAACTAGACTGTCTCCTATTCTGGAGTTGTTGCAGTCCTGCCAAAGTAGTTCAGATCTCTAGACTAGGCTCTGCACATCCTGAGGAAGGTATGGGCATGTCCTAAGAAAGGAGAAACTGGAAGATAGCTTTAGTCAGGAGTGCAGACCTTCTTCATTATTTTAGTCAGAATCCCTAAGTTCTGTGCTTCTTTGGATAAACAAGAAATTAAAAGGTTGAGTTTTGTCTGTACAAGTGGAGGAATGGGTTGGTTGGGTACTAAGGCAGTATGGATCCTTCTGAAGTGGGCAGATCAGTAGGAAAGAGGGGTGAAATTCAGAGAACCCCTCCATGAGTGATTAGCCATGGGGTGTTGGTGATGCCCCCAAGGACCTCCGTTTAGCAGGAACCAGGTAAGAGAAACAAGGTGAGTGCTGCAGTCTGACTACTAGAGGGCTTTGGTTTTCTGCTGAAGTAAAGAAATGAGCTTTCAAGCTACCTTCATACAATGGCATTTAACTTAGTCTTTTTAATCTCTGAAGAAGGCTTATTTGCTTGTTTCAAATACTAGTTTTGTATTAGTATAAGGCCCTTCTGTGCTTTCCAAATGCAGTGCGTGTTCCTGGGTGGCAGCTGAGGGTGTGAAGCACAGAATTTGCCCCTACCCTCCGAGTTCTGGCTGCTTGCTGAAGGGGGGCTTTCCGAGTCAGCGGAGCTCTCCTGGCCGTGCATGCTGGGGAGACGCGTACGGGGCTGTGGTGCAGCACAGCCGCCCTTGCCTGCTCTTCAGCATCTCCTGTGCTGGGGATGGCCCCTCCGGGAGAAGCTCTTCTGACCTAGACTCACCTATCTGTTATCTTTGTGCTACTTCATCGTGCCTGCCAGCAGAGAGGGGCTGAAGTGTAACGTATGAGAAACACGCTCAGAATTTATTGCACAAGTGAGCACGGTCACTGAACAGTACGAATTGCCTGTCACACGTCAGCACATACTTCTGTTAGAGTGTGTTACACAGGTTAGCTGATTATCAAGCAGAAAATGCATTTGCTAAAGTAATTTAGTGTGCATTTTTGTAATGCAAAGCCTTACAAACTAGCTTTGCATTACAAGTAATTCTTACAAATTAGGAACTTAACTTCACTGGCAAGCAGGTGTTAGTGGTCTTAGCTGTGTTTACCTTTGGAAAAAGGTGGATACAGTCATCGAACGCAGGCAGCTTACCAGAGCCAAGTGAGTGTGAGCTGAAGTTGAGGATAAAAACTTTTTTCCACAGTGGGCTTGTAGCGAAGCATCCTTTTTCTGGTAACTGTGTACATTCATTTAAATTTGCATTTCCTCTCAGACTACACCAGATTTGTTAAATCCCATGTTTTACAGATGCCACCAATGTTTTGTTGTTTATTCCCCTTGCCCTTCTAGACTGGAAAGCTTTCCAGAGAGAGCTTTGTGAAAACAAACAGAAAATATCCTTGTGAATCCTTCTGGCTTTCACTAACTGCAGTTTAAAATTATCCCATCTGATTCTATAAGGCATAGAATGGCAAACCTTTATTGTCTGGAATTTCAGGTAAATCAGGCATTTCTGGTTGTAGATGAGTTCTTTCTGTTCTTTTCATTACACCAATTGCAAAGTAACAGCAACTACATTTTTAGGTACATACATACTAAGCAAAGGAGGTGACAAAGCAGTTGTGATTTTTTTTTAAATGTTTTTTAACAAAGTGGTTGAGGCTGTTACGAGAAGTCAGAAATAGGTCTGCATGGCACAAACCAGAAAGAAGCAACTTCCTCAGCCACAAAATTGAAAAATATACTGCCATTGTAAGAATGAAGCAGCATGAGAAAGCTCCAGATACTACTTAAGAAATCAAGGCAGAAAAATACCTACAAAGCAAAACTGCTTTTTGTCTGTCCATCTCGCCAGTAGGCTGAAGGCGGGAGCAATGATCCGTTGCTGGTTTCCACACTTCTGTGATCTGTCCTTCTCCCTTGTGGGTCACAGGCAGGCATGCAGTGCCGTGACAAAGTCCCAGTGAGCAAGATGGGCAGCGGGGAAGGACCTAGCTTTTTCTTTCGCAACGACACTGTTGCCTTCTTTTTCAGAAAATAAAGCTGTGTTTAGTGAAATATTTGCTTATTATCCATTAAATGATGTTACTTGAGAAACGCTGAGTTTTAGCATTGTGCAGGATGGGGAGCTTGGCTTGCTGCTGTGATGGTGTCTAACTTCCTACACTTGGGTTTGCTGTTTATGTGAGGTGAGGTATGTGCATTGGATGCTCCACTTCTGGCGTTCTGTCTCATAAAGTGTAAGATAAAGATTAACAGACTTCCTCAAGGTATTATTAAAGGACAGTCCACTTAATTAATGTTGTAAAGAAGTTGTCAGTGGAAGGATTATGCAAAAAAGGATGTGAAAGAAGAAAAGAAGCCACTGTACCAACTTCTGTTGATTGTGTTTTCAAATTTACCATAAAGATTTTGAGTGGCTGAGGTTTTTAACGATTCCAAACTTGATCTTTTAAAGCTCTCATTTAAGCATTAATTGAGATTTTAGTGGATTATAATTTAACATTCAGTGAATTCTCTGTATAGCTATCCTAGATATAAGTTTCCTTGAAAACTTCTTTTTCTTAAAAACTTTGAAGACCAAATTGGTTTATATTGATGTTTACAGGTTCTGGGATGTTTTCACTTATTTTTTGTTTCATAAAGATACTTCTAGGAGCAAAGATGTGGAGGAAGAATAGGAAAAAGGTGAAGAGGCAGAGCAATCTGGTAGGGTGAAGCACCGAGAAGGGATAAAGGGTAGTACTGGAAAGTATTCCCTTTTCTATTTGCCAAGTAATGCAACCTTTCTAGGTGATTGTCAAGGTGCCAGAGTGCTGTGTTCCTGGTCTGTATATGGTCTCTCCGAGAACGTGTTCTTTTAGCCTCACCCTCCCCCTCCTTTTTTTTCTCCCCAAGGATGAACCCCGTAATCATAGGCTGGGGCACTGGCTTCAGCTGCTTGGTTTGTCATCTCATGATTCTTCTAGCAAAATCACTTGAACTCCTGTGCAAGATTTAGCCTCGCTGGAAGGTAGGCAGAGAGCAGAAATTTCGCAGCAACACATGGTGACCTTTGCAAAACAAGCCAATGTTTACTAGTCAACTCGAATACAGCACGTTCTGTTCTTGAGCTGCAGCCTTGAAGAAAACCTTCTGTCTGTGCTGGCAGTGTTACCTGCCTCGCTGGTGGACATGGCTGGGAATTGTCTGCCTCGGTATGCCTGGAGCCGCCGAATCCTCAGACAGCTATGTGTTTCATGTCTTAAGTCTGTTTGCATGTTCTTTCTTTGAGCAGATGATAAAAAGTAATGTTGAGGCAGCTGTATGTTGAGTACTTAGTTTAGCAGACTAGTTTGTTCGTGTCAGCTAGGACTTGATCTAATGGATGTTGCTTTTTTTGTCCTCTGTCCTAGGGAAAGGATTTTAGCCCTGCTGTCACACAGTGTGTGGATAAACTGAGTGATAGATACATTTCACGACTGTAATTTAGAAATTTCCACATTCAGCGTGGGTACCTGTCAGCATTTGCCTGTTGTCGACCTCCACCTGGGCAGTGAAGACTCTGCATTTACTGTTAATGACATTATTTGCTTTATGTACGGAAACTTACCAGTAGTATCATTTAGCTCAGTATCTTAGTTGACAGTCTTCATTGCAGAGAGACTCAAGGCTGAATGATTGTGCGGTCTGACTTTGGCATTCGTTTGGTATGCTGCTGTGCTCCAAGGAAGCATGAGGGGTTACTGCTCAGGAAGAATATTTACCCCTCTCCTTCCCTAAAGGAGACCAGGTGGGGATCATGTTTGTATTCTGGTGGATACTGTTGTGGTTGCCTGGAGAAGGCTGCGAGTCTGCGGTGTGGAATCAGAGGTGGGAGCTGCAGTTACTGCTGGCAAAAGCGTTGTAGGAGCTGGGCTCTGGGGGCTCCCCAGAGGCAGCTCGTGAGGTCTGGAAGCAGAGCAGAGAGATTCGTGTAACTCTCTCTGTTCTGAACTTGGAGTAAGGGAGCACACTTCCAGTTTCTGACATTTAAGAAAAAAAATTGTCTCTGCCAAAAGTGGGTTAAAAACCTCCCTTTATCATTCGGGGTATGAATTATTTCCTTGCCATGAACACCGGTGTCTTCATGTTCAGCTGTGGAAGTGCTGAGCACTGGCTGGTTTGCGATGGTTACTATCAGTTTCTTTCCTGGAGGGAGAAGTGACAGAATTTCAGTATTGAAGAATATTACCCTATAATTTGCAGGATGACATTAACACCACCACTTCCACCTTTCTTGCATTAATTCCCAGTACTTATTTGAACTATAAATTTTTTGAAGTGGCATAAAATCAAAATGTGGCAAAACTGGGAACGGAATGCAAGGTTTCAGAAAAATAGAGATTAAAATCTTGATGTTTAATTGTTTAAGTACCATTTATCTAAGCTCTTATATGGGTTTATATATATAGGAGAAATTTGATATGTGGGATATATCACGACGACAATGTATGAAGTGTATTAGACTTAGTGAAGTAAGAACTACGGAGGCAGTTCAGACTGAAGATTCATCTAAATCAAATGGAGGAATGTCGTAAAAAATTGAAACTGCTTGCTAGGAAGGATTTTAGTTCTGTCAAAAAGCATGAAACATTTGGCTTTTGAAATGCAAAGGCAGAACTAGTTTTAGTGACTTCACATCTGATGAATATAAGATACTGTTATATCGATAATCTGACATGAAGGGATTTTGCTGTAATTAGGATAATAAATCCTGTCACAGAATCCCAGCATGGCAGGGGTTGGCAGGGCCCTCTGGGGATCACCCAGCCCAGCCCCCTGCCGAAGCAGGGTCACCCAGAGCAGGCTGCACAGGACCACGTCCAGGCGGGTCTGGAATATCTCCAGAGAAGGAGACTCCACAGCCTCCCCGGGCAGCCTGGGCCAGGGCTCCGTCACCCTCAGAGGGAAGAAGTTCTTCCTCATGTTCAGCTGGAGCTTCCTCTGCTTCAGTTTGTGCCCGTTGCCCCTTGTCCTGTCACTGGGCACCACTGAAAAGAGCTTGGCCCCATCCTCCTGACAGCCACCCTTCAGATATTTAGAGGCATTTCTAAGGTCCCCTCTCAGCCTTCTCTTCTTCAGGCTGAACAAGCCCAGCTCCCTCAGCCTCTCCTCGTAGGGGAGATGCTCCAGTCCCCTCATCATTCTCTTAGCCCTCCGCTGGACTCTCTCCAGTAGCTCTTGATCTTTCTTGAAGTGGGGAGCCCAGCACTGGACACAGCACTGCAGATGGGGCCTCACCAGGGCAGAGCAGAGGGGAAGGAGAACCTCCCTCGACCTGCTGCCCACACTCCTCTTGATGCACCCCAGGATGCCATTGGCCTTCTTGGCAACCAGGGCACACTGCTGGCTCATGGTCAACCTGCCATCCACCAGCACTCCCAGGCCCCTCTCTGCAGAGCTATGGTATTGATGTATTGATTTAGCAGAATGATAATGTATTGAGTACAAGAAAAAAAATTTGGTACATTCATCAAATTTTGGAATAATGATTTTGGTAAAATATTTGGCATGTATGTTCAAGTTAAGTGAATATAATACTGGAACTCAGTTTTCATGCAAGCATTAAACCAATAGATTACTGTATCCTGAATTTACTGTGGGTCATATATACTATATATGACTAGTCAATGAATAGGTAAATATGCTGGCTGCGTGGGGAGATGGTGGAGTGGTTCTTGGAAGCAGTTCTTCAGGTGATGTCTTAGTACTTGCTGCTGACCTTAATTTAGGCAATCAGTTTGGGTAACCTTTTGGTTTTTATGGTACAAACTCAAGTCGCTATAATATTTTCATGTGATCATTTAGCAAGACAAAGCTAACAAAAGTAAAGAACTTTGAGTTTTAATAAATAATTACAATTTATTATGGTAAATACTACCAGTTTCCGCTGATCTTGGATTCAGATATTTCTGAACTACGGAAGGGTTGTGTTCAAATTGAGTCACCTTTTTTTCATGTGCTAATGCAACACCTGTGGGTTTTTTCTGTCTTTGAAAGTTTTAATCAGACAAGATTTAGTAAGCGACAGCAATAAATTACAGGAGAAATCTTGGCAATGAGCGAGGCTGAGATTTCTGACAACAGAAAGCACAAAGAAAGGGGAGCAGGGAAGGCAAAAGTGGTACTGATAAAACTTTGGCAATGTCGAGGCAGAGGCTGATGTGTGCAGCTTTAGGAGAGCTCCGTTGGGTTCTACTGACGGATTTGAACGAGACAGCTAAAAAAGAAGAAAAATTCTGAAGAAAAGCAAAAAGAATTGAAATAAATTTAGAGCTTCACTTTCACCTGCACCGTGCTTGAGCAAAACGGAGAAATCCACAGGATTTACTGCACCAAAGAACAAGACAGGTAATCTGATGCGGCAGGTTTTTTTTGCGGTGCAGGGTACCTGCAAATACAGGAGATTGACTCCCCATGTTTCCACAGTCTATTCAGAATCCATCTGCAAGAAATAAGTTAAGGAATTTATAGAACAGTGAAGGAATGGCTGCTTTTTATTGAAAGGACAACAGGAAGAGTCTCTCTTTTACTAGCAAATAGAGTCCTTCAGTTCTGGAAAACTGATAAAATCAAAGATCAGAAAATTCTGTCGTACCTTCCAGTACTATGTATTATTAAGTTGCTGGAAGAAACAGAAGAATGGAGAACTCGTGTAATTGAAGATAAATGCCTAAAGATAAGTATGTGCTATGATAATCTTTGTGAGCGCAAGAAGAAAAAATATTTTAAAAAGCATAGATGGTGTTCTTTTATTTTTCTTTAAGCATTTTCTTGCATGTTAGGAAGCAAAGTTTTTACCACTTCATCTTCCTGAATTATTTAGACTTGAAAACACAAGCAAACACATTTATTCTTAGAACGTCAGTTGTTTGGATGTTATGAAATATGAAGTAAGAACTACATTTAAAAAAAAAGAAAGGTTGGAACACATTAAAACCAAGAAGCCATATGTGATAGATACAGAGGAAATAAGTGTGCCCTAAGCTTCAGTGATCTGTTTTAAAAAACTAACATTTCTGAACGTGCTCCCTCCCAACTTCAGTTCAGAAAATCTGCGACTGACAAAACATAAAACACATCAGAAGAGATGTGAGGTATTCTGCACATTTTTGTACGGATACATAAGGGCAAAGGATTCCAAACGTGACTATGCTTTTGTTCTTAAAAAAACTGCCAACAAAGAATTTAAATAAAATATTTTAGAATTTTGATGTGCAAAATAATGTTTTCATGCTACTGATTTGGTACTTACTAATGACTCTTAATTGGAAGCATGAATTCAAACACTTTTCAGGTTTTTTGCTTGTTCTTTTGGTTTGGTTTTTAAGGTCACATGTGGAAAAACAACAGAAAGGAAAATAACCAAGCTTTAAAACAAATAGAAGGGAATTTTCTCTGAATTCTTCCATTAATGCTTAAAAAAGGACCCTCCCAAAAAAGCAAACAGGGATTCATATGATCCCCGGTGCTTAGGCTTTTATAAGGCATTTGGGACCCTGAAGACTGGAACATTAACCTGAGTAATATAAACAGACATTCTTCAAATGATGAGTACTTGTTAGATTTCTAGGACTGTGTTTATTTGCCTGAATTCCTGTCTGTATCAGCTCATGTCTGTGTGAGCTGAGTCCCTATTTGTGAGCATTTTTCACATGTCTGTCTCAGTTTAAGCGCTGGAAAAGTCTATGATTCCTGTTTCTGTTATTTCTGTTTTTATTATTTTTACAATTCCCTCTGAACAGCTCATTCAGAAGAGATGGCAACAGATCCTGCTTCAGCAAAGTATTTGTCATCAAAGCATACCTAAAAGTGCTTTAGTGATGCCTTGCGTAGAGCTCAGTATCGTCTCTGTGTGGAAGATGTGGCAGTCTGGAACTCTTCACCTGCTAGTGGCCGTGTATGCACATATGCTGACAGAGCACATAGCAAGGTGGAATTCTGTATCAGAAAATCAGAATTTGGCAGAGTTTATGATCGCCTGCATCTCTGCATGTGAGTGAACTGTTCTAGAGGTAGAAAAATTTGCGTCAGTCAAGCACTGCAGTTATAATTTTGCTTTTTTGCCAGCTGGAATAAGTGAAAATAAGACTTGATGACCATGTGTCCGCTTGTTTATGAAGAACTTTTCCGGGGACATCATATCTGTGTTAGTATTTTTAAAAATATTTTCTATAAAGTATTTTTCAGCAAAAATAGATAATTGCAGGACAGACAGAAGTTGTGTAGGGAGTTTTTCACTGACCGTGTGACCGGACTGCACTGTGTCCAAACTCCCCATCTCCCAGGTGGGCTCTTCTGCTCACTTGCCAAGTTTAGCTTATTTGAAGGTCGCAGCTGCTGTTGAGCAGCTGGAACTTAACAAGAACTCGGTTTTCTGCATGGAGCATGAATGGCAGAGCTTGTACCTGCTTTGCTGTCAAGGCCAACACCCCTCAGACAGTGCTGGGAGTGTATTTGTAAATTTTAATTCCACAGGCTCGAGCTAATCTTAGTTTTTCTTGCATACAAGATAAGTGAAAGTATTTACCCCGGCTAAAGAGCAGAATGAGGAAGGAAGCGGCAGTGCGTGGAGGAAGCAGCTGTGTTATGAACATGAACGAATACATCTGCGCTTCCAGAAGGCCTCTCCGGGATTTACAGGCGCCGATGAAGACAAGAGTCTTGCTAAGAAGAGTAAGTGGTTTAGATAGGTAAACCGAAATAATTGCATGATCCGCTTCTGCTGAGAGCCTGCGTGAGCTTTTCTGCCAGAACATTCCTGCTCGTACCTTCATAGGAGCTAACTTAACCGTTTAATAGTTGCGTCTCTGTTTGGTGTTTAGGGATTTTTTCGGTTTGTGGTTTCTTTCTTTTTTTAAGACTTTTTCTCCTACAGTTTTCTTGTGCTGTGATAGACACATATTGTTTGTGTAGACCCCGGTAGCATTAAGGCTCTTCTGTTAGCAGGTAATGGCTTTCTGTGGGAAAGGTGCTAATCCGCGTGCAGGGAAACCTGCATGCTGCCTCTCCCTCCCTGAAATCATTTCACCGAGTCCTGTCATTCTGCTTCTGGCCCTATGATAACAATATGCCTTATCATCAGTGTCTCAGTGGTAAAGACGACTTAATTATTAACCACCAATTTCTCTATCAACTACTGTAGCTTCAGCAGCAAGGATCTCGCGTTGGGTTAACCAGCGCGAGTACTGCTGCAGGTTCTCTTGGCAGTTTATTCCGCCCGGGCTGAATGTGGCTCCGCAGCAGAGCGTGAGTTAAATCTCAGCCAGCTGCAGCCACTGCAAGGTGCATCACACCTGAAACTGGGACGGCGTGTTGGCCAAGGTTAGGAGACTCGATTCTGCTTTTGGAAAACTGTGTAGCTTATTGTTTAAATAATAATAAATAATAGTAAATAGAATAAATAATAATAAATAGAATCATAGAATGCCAAACTTCGCAGTGTACCATCATCCAAAATGAAATGCAGTACAAATTTACTTAGTTACGTGGAATAGAATCTCATCTTTACTTAAATGAAGCAAGTCTTCCATGGTAGAAGTTTAACTGATGACTTTGACCTCAGTCTGGTAAAATACTTGAACGTATATATAATTTTAAGCATGCAAGGGAAGAGCTGCATGGATTTGTATTCCAGTGCCAAACAACAGCAGGGCCTTGTGGTTTCTTTACTCCAAGAAGTATTTTTGATCCTGCTGATTTTTCAGTCAAACCCAGTAAGTGTATTCTGAATCTCTGTTCAATAGATGAATAGTGAAAATAGAGAATTTCACTGAACTACCATAATTCTGTTGTGGTCATTCCCTGAAAGCAAACATTTTTCTTCCTTTGCTGCTTCAGAGAAATTTTGGTTCTGTATTTTTAAAATTAATTTAAAAGCAGTGTATATTAAAAATAAGGCCTAGTTAGTACCTTCAACAAATTAACATTGCTTTTCAAAAAGTGCATGTGTTCGAAGGTGTAGCATGTATTTTCAGATTTATGTGTAACAACTGAGACATTTCCAGCTTTATGTGTAACAGCCAGAACATCTCTGTTTCTTTGAAGAATAATGCAGTAGGGGGATGAAAGCCTTTAAAATAAATCTTCAACCTAAGTTGTCAATGAAGAGAATTCCCTTAAAGAAATGCTAATATTCAGTTCCAGGAAGGAAGAAGTATATAATCTCTTCCAATGCAAGGATACCACAAAAAAAATTTATATATGCATTTTTGTGTTACTAATTTCTATATAATGTGATGTATCACACAATCAGTTTCTGAAAGCAGATCTGTTCCAGAACCTGGTGGTTAATTTATGTTTATGTTGTTGTTCTTCTAGTGTGCAAAACGTATAGTCAAGATGTTCTTTCCCTTTTCAAGTATATTCTTTATCTGAGGTGACAAATTGTATATGCTATATTAGTTATTTCACCTGACCATATTTACCCTATCATTTAAAATTTCGAGAATTCCTTCAAATAATTGGGAACAAGTAGAGCAAACCTGTGGCCGAGTTGTAAGAATAAGGCAAAAAAGTCTGCTTCCTAGAAAAGGAGTGTTCTTCGCTAACAGTGATCCTACAGTTTCTGTCTCTCTCGTAGTTAAACCTGAGAGAGTTTTTGCACAAGTTACAGGTTACCAGCACCTCCAAGTGAAGCACCTCTCTGTCTCCCATCCCTGGTATTTTGGTGATTGTTGACAGTGTGGATATTGCAGTACCCCACTGCTTGTAGAAAGGGGCTCCAGTTCCATTACCTTTTGTTTGGTTTAGTGTATGAAGAAATGTTCTTTATATCTTTGTTGCAGTGAAGGAGGCGTTGATATGTTCACCCACAGGTTTGTATCGGGGGTGGTTGTCTCCTGTGATGCACAGCATCTGGAGAGATCAGCATGCAAAGGGAATGCAGGCTTTTTCTTTAACTACTGAGTTGTCAGAGGGCAGTAGAAAGAAATAACTGTGCATGGAGCACTTCTTCAGGCAGTGCTAGTGCTTTTGTACCATATCAGCTCGGCAGCTAGATGACTTAATGTGCTTCAGTTTAGATTTATCCCACTGAGAGATTTCTGGCCCTTGCAGACATGGGCTTTTTGGAAATAATTAAACAAGTATGTATGTACATTTGTATGTCTACATGCAGGGGTATGCATGTGCATAAAGTATATCTTAATTTCTCTACATCAGTGCTGCAACAGAAGAAACTTGAGCTTTCACTGCTCTCCATTTATACAGTATTGGGAAGATTTTACTCTAAATCTCTGTCTCAGTGGTGATTTCATGTTTTTATTAGTTATTTTGTGTACCGCTCCCAAACTACGAATCTGAATTTCTTTTTTGCAATGAGCAATGGGAAACCATTTTTCACAGCACTAAGGAGGAAGAGCATGTGCCGTGTGTGACGCCGGGAGAGCAGTAAGACATCACGCCATTCTTCTCCGTCTTACCCAAAGGAGTTTGCTGATGCTGTTGTATAGTTCTGATGGCTGTGTTTCGTGACTGTGCTGTGTTTATTTAGCCCTGGTCCTGTAAGGGGATTACTGTAGAGAACCAGGACAGACTTCTGGAAAGTACTTTTTCTGTTCGGGTTGAAGTGCTGTGTTCACCAGTAACATTTTGGTATATCTCGAGTGTAGTGGGAGGAGATGCAAGAAGTCCCTTGTCCTAAAATATAAATTAATATCCTAAATACATACAGGTGGATTGCATTTTAGTGGTAAAATAGTGCCTCATCATGCACATGCAGAAACTAATTCACTTACTGCCTTTCTGAATGGGAGAGAAGTGACATGATGTTAAGATTGCCTAGATCCAGAGGCTCTCTGGACAACGATGCTTCCAGTGCTGTGGATAGCTGGATATCAAAGTAGGTTACTTCTTCTCTATCTCCCTGAGCAGCTGGTCCTGCACATGAAGGCAGAGGACTCGAGCAGCAGCCTCCGTAAATTAAATAAGGGACAGGGAGAACAGATCAGCTTGCTGCCTCTCAGAAAATGGATCCGATGGGGAGAAATTAAGTAGGCAGGTTTTAAACCAGGACTTTATAGTAAAAAAAACGAAACTCTTTCAGCTTTTCTAATCTAGTAAGGAAACTCCCTGAGGCAGATGCCACATATTTTTCCAGTTAGCAAGTATCTTACTTCTGTGGGCAAGAAGCGGTAGTGGTAGTGATGCAGAGTTTTTCAGCCGCCACTTGACTTTCCTCTCTTGTAGGACATGAAGCGTGTTCGAGGGAGATGGAGATCTGCTGGAGCAGCGATACTCATGGATAAACTCTGTCATTGTTTCAGTTGTATTTAACTGTATCATTATATAATTGTTCTGATAGAGACTATAGTGTGTTATGTAAGTTACACTTCTTCATCCTAATTATCTGTTTAATTAAACTTACTAGAAGTCTTTGAGAGACAGTTCTCTAAGAGTGATTACAAATAGCTCTTTTATACTGCCTGTCACTTGAAGGTTAACATCAGTAAAATGAAGTACTACTTACTTTTCAAAGGAGAAAAATTGTGTTATAGCCCTATTCCTAGAAAATATTTTGAACATGCTTTTCAGGTAACCATAGAAGCATAAGCCAGCAGACTATTCCTTGTGACTGATGGGGAACACAATACTGATATTACTCACTAAGCCACAGCGGTTAATCCTCCAGAAGAGTATGCTGCTGACACTGGAATTTTAATCTGACCTTTCTTCTGTTATTTCCATCCTCTGTTTCTAGCAAATAAACAGTTGTTTTGTTGGTTTTTTTCTGTTTTTTCAGATTATTTTTATGGTGGTTTCAGTGGCAATTTAGAAGTGAATGACAGTGCTTTTACTGGTAATGTGTACGGTTTCAGAATTGTTGTACTGTAGCAGTACTTTAATAAGCATCAGTAATTAATTCTTACTGTTGTAAACATCTATGTGTTTCAGTGCCAACAGGGAGCAGATGACTGAAATTGTTCCCTAAGTGCCCACTGAAATCTTAAGCGACTGCAAGGCTCTGTGTGCCTTAGCCAGTGCTAGCTAGCGGGATGTGACACCCTGTTCCTTCTATGAAGATAAGTTGTTTGATGCCCTGTGAAGTTAAAAGCAGAATGGTAGTCATGGGATTTCAAGTTCTGCTGCTATAATTACTGACTTTTTCTTCTTTGTTCCTTATTTCTTTTTAAAAATGGAAATGGTTATAAGAATATCTGAAATAAGATAGAAGCCTGTCTGCAAAGTGATTCTCGAAGTATTAAGTCTGATTAGACTACTAGATAAATTCATACTGTTCATGAAAATGTAGGAAAAGATCTTGTCAGCCATTTCAAAGTACCTTAGGGATGAATATGTGAAAATAACTTTGTCTTTAAAATTTGCTTGCAGATTTCCTATTTCTTTTATGCTTGTTCATCTTTTGTTTGCATGGATTCTAGGAGAACAAGCAGACTGCTCTCTTTCATTGTATGTTTTACTGGCAAGCGCAATTAAGCAACTATTTGAAGCACTAGCTGACATTTTACGTTCTTATAGATGCTGTGATTCGCCTTATGTTTGTACAGGAAGCTCATAAAAAACAGAATTCCTAGATAGTGAGTGGGAACTAGTCTGAACACTGTGTGGCGTGTTTCATTGCTTGCAAACTCTCTCTGATGGTTTTGGTCAGCTCCGTGAGTCTTTGAATTCCTTTTCTGGTTGGATTATGTTCAGTATTTTACTGCAGTGTTAGTGCTCTCATGTGAATAGCCCTGTGACTGGATACCGTATTTTCTGAGCAAGATTTGTATCAGTAGCATCCAGTCACTTGTTAGATGAAAGGACTTTCTCTCAGTCTTGCATTCTCTCTCATTTTCGTTCATGACTGGTTATTTGCTTTGGGCCATGGAGTTTTTCCACGACACACCCTGGTACCAGTTTTCCAACATGTGGTCCATTCATGCTGCAATTATCAGGGCCTGCTGAATGTCTTTGAAGGTGGTGTGGCTGGAGCCAAGGGGAAATGGAGTTAATCCCAGAAACTTTCAGGTTTTGACAACCACAGGTTTTTACAAGATGTTCTGGAGGTGCCTGTTTGTTTAGGTTTGACCTTTTCTATAGCAGACTGAGATTTGTCAGTTTTTCAAACTTAATACAGTGTTTCTAGTTTCTGGGTTTTTCTTCTTCAGGTTGTTTGTAGCGAAGGGGACATTTTATTATTACTGCTATTTTAAATCTGTCTTTATTAATACATACATAGGAAATCCAAATCTATGCATATGATACCCATTAACATGTCATGCAGAGCAGATGCTACCCTGTTGAGTAGTTGTAGACTACTGCCCTGGTCTTGCTCACCTTCACTTCTGCAGAGGGAGCTATGAACTGAATCATTCACAGTCAGCGGCTTTACTGTGAGGTCTTGGTAAGTCTTTGTTCTAGTCACTGATGAATTACAAAAAAAAAATCCTTTGACAGGGCAATTATAAAGAATTGCGATAGATTTGTCTTTGAATGTGTCAAAATGTGTGTGCAGCATGTAATGTTGGAGTTCATAATTTGATAGTGATGGTCTGTAACGTCTTCTGCTGTGACTATAAGAGCATTTTCTCATTAGAGAAGATAACCAATGTGAGGTCTGTAAGGTAATGTAGCTTATTACAATTTTATTTTTGTCTGGGAGCAGGAACGGGTCTTAATTACATATGTTCAAGTGACTGCTGAAACAAAAATATCAAATGTTAAATAATAATGTACGTGAGGAATAACACTGAGAAAGGCAAAATGTTGACTTGCAGTTCTCTTGGTGTGTATGATTCAAAGAACACTGAGAGACACTTAGTGGCTTTGTGTTATAAATCATAGAATCCTAGAATGGTCTGGGTTGGAAGGGACCTCACAGATCATTTAATTCCCACCCTGTGCCATGGGCAGGGACCCCTTCCACCAGCCCAGGGTGCTCCATGCCCCGTCCAACCTGGCCTTGAACCCTGCCACGGAGGGGGCAGCCACAGCTCCTCTGGGCAGCCTGGGCCAGGGCCTCACCACCCTCACAGGGAAGAATTTCTTCCTTGTGTCTAATCTAAATCCTCTCTCTTCCAGCTTGAAGCCATCACCCCCTGTCCTATCGCTACATGCCCTTGTAAATTTGATGCATGTAAGTACAGTATATGATCACAGACTGAACAGAAGTCCGTAGCTGATGCTCCTGATGGCACACTTCTGGCAGTATTAAAGCATATCAGGAAAGGGATCACTATTGCTTATGCCAGGGACCTCTATAGAAAATGCCTTGGAAACGTGTGATTTTAAAATGCAAGATGCAGTCCTCTCCAGGTACACCCGAGGTGCTGGGACGCATCTCGCAGTGCCACCAGCTCCCACAGGCGTGCCTGTGCAAATGGCACGCCGCAGCTGCCCTGACCCGGCTGGTGGAACGGTGTGAGCAGGAGGGGAGAGGAGGTGCCCCGGAGACCTCTGTTCTCTGCCTTTGGGTGTTACTGAGGTTGTGCTGGACGCAGGAGTGGGAGGTTTGAGGCGTAAGCTTAGCCTTTTCCTCTCATGCCAGTGACAGCGTTAAAGGGAGCTGATCCAATACCGCAGAATTATTTCTAAAAATTTTTGCTGCACAGGATCATTAAAACTCATGTTAAAAACAGTCATGCACAAAAAGTAGTCATTTTCTAGTGTCACGGAACAGAAATATTTCTACCGAGGTTATTCAGGTTATTTCATCCAGTGCTTTCCAACACTTTATTTAATGATTTAGAAGTAAATACACTTGCTATTAGTAAAATTGGCAGGCGACACATTGCAGAAAGGCATAGATGACAGCTTGAGTGACTTTATAGCCTCATTTAAACAAAGAACAGTTTTTAAATACAGTCAAAACTGGTATTTGCCTATACTCTGAGAGATGAGAAATGCAGATCTCATCTCTGTAACAGGGGAATAGTATCCTGGAAAGAAGAAATCATAAAAGAGATCTAGAAGTCACAGTTGGCAAGCAATTCAGCAATTCAGCCTAGAGTAACATTGCAGCAAAATGGTCTGTAGTGACCTTGAGATTTATAAGACTGAGAATCCTGACTGCGAGGAGAGTTGATTTCACCTGTGAGTGAGGAGCGGCTGAGAAGGACATGAGGGTATTGCATGCCGTGTCTGCATTTGGAGGAAGATGTTGACAAACACAGTCTGAGGTTGTCATAAAAATGGTTTGCAGGCTGAAGAAAACACCAAACAGAGAAAACCTTAGCGTTCAATATGCTTGGCTTACCTAAAAGAAGGTGGAGAATGGTTATGATCCAGGAGTCAGCAGAGCAAGAAGGGTCTCTTCAGTAGATTTTTCCCTGAAAGACTGCTGGTAGTGAGGGTAGGGGAAAGGGAGACAGTATCTCGAATGCTTCTACACCATTACGTAGATCTAGGCACATCAATCAAATGGAGAAAGCACTCCCTGCCTGTGGTTCTTGTTATGTAAGGCCTGAAAAAGGCATATCTAACTTATTTTTATGAGGATAATTAGCTTTTGAGAGCAACCTATGAAGGTGTATAGCAGTCTTGCTACCTGTTTGCACCTCAGGAGGATCTGCTTTGTCCAAGTGATGTGATGGATGCAGTGACAGGCTGGTGTATGTCAGTGTGCTGCAGAGCAGTCATCGTGGGTGATTTCATAGTCCTGTGAAGTCTTGAGTTTTGAAATTGGTGGGTCAGTGGAAATTTGTGCAGGTTTTTCTGATCTTTTTTCTTTTCTAAATGTTATGCCATAGAACTTACTGAATCAGACCATGCTTGCTTGCTCACTCTGTTTTTCGTGACGTGTACATTATATTGTATGTTAAACCTGATTGAGTTTAAAGGGCATTCTCCTAGAGAAAGCATATGATATCCCTAAACAGATTTGGGCATTCTTTTAAAATATTTGCAATATTTATACATTGTGCATCCCCTGACATTTCTAAAAAGAACTTATACATAGCAGGGATATACTTGCATTGCTCTTTCCACTGATGTAAACATGGTGTTTGTGACAGACCTGTACCTTGCTCAGATGAGCAGAGAGCACTTAATCCTACAGTTTATACACCCAAGTTAGAAGAACTTTAAAGCACAAGAACTCCTTTTGCACCATAGACAGAATAGTTGTTTACAGCAATGGTAAGCCATTCTGTGTTTGTATGTTTAAGAGCTTAGATTATGAAATACATTCCTCTCTTTTTTCTTCTAGATGACCCACAGAGGTCCCTTCCAACCCCTACTATTCTGTGATTCTGTGATTCTGTGATTCCTTTACTTTTCTTTTTTCTTTTTTTATCTGTGTTCCAAGCTACAAGTTGCTGAGGGCTTGGTTGGAGAGGTGCTGAGCTCCCTTGGGGACAGTGACAGAAGTGGTGCTGCAGGTTCCTCCCCGAGTCCAGAACCTCTTAGAGCTGGGCTCTAAAATGATGGATTTCCCACAAACATAAATGAGTTTGTTTGCCATTTGTTTTCATAAATTCCTGTTGCAAAGGTGTACTGAACTGGGGGAAACATGCCTTTGATCAGAAACTAATTACAAATGGGGTTAAAGCATCTTTGCAAAGGGAATGAGGGAAAGATAGTAATTTGCAACTGTGTATGCAAGGCTGAAGAGCAGGTGTTGCACTTATAGAAAATGTAACTAATTGACATACAGCACACCTGAGATTAGTAGAGGAAGTAGGGCAGAAAACTGAAATGCAGGACTGGGAGGTACCTCCTGGATATGGGTTATAACTTACCACACTCAGGAACTAAGAGACTGCCTGGGAAATGAGGTACGCTTTCTGTCTCCTGTTTGTTCTCTTGTCCTGAAATGGCACTCTTTAGGTAAAGGGACTCTTTCTTTAATTTTCCAGCCCAGATCTGTTCATGGTCATTGGAAATGTTATACCTCACTTGAATAGCTAGTCTTTGCCTGCATGATCTGTATACAGACCACCATTTATATGCTTGAGTTTTGGTCATTTGTTGGTTTCTTTTATTTAGACAACTTCCATCCCCCCAAAGATAAAGAAATGTTTTCGTGTTGGATAGGTTACTACAGGTTGTTTTTAATACGTGTTTCATTTTATTGGCAGAATGCTTAGGAGCAACAGTAGCATATTTCTGGGCTCTACTCAAACAGCAATACCATGGTTCCCTCTCTACATGTAGAGCAACTTTTTCTTTTTAATCCATGTGTTAGTTGTATTGATGTTTTCTAATATTTTATTTAATGAATTAAAAATAAAAAGCTGGCTTCTATACCTAAGGAGCCTTGTCAGTTGTTCTAGCTTGGGGAGGTCTGAGTGCCAGGCCGTATTATGGCCGTTCATTATGGATAACGTAATCCCTTTAAAATTGTCTCTTATGAGAGCCTCTCCCTTCAGTGTGCCCCCACCCATGAATAGAAACCAAAGGACTTTGGAGACATTGTGTCCCTCGGGAGTGGCTTCATTCAGCAGCAGATCTAATTGTAGGGGCTGTAGCAGGAACCAGTTTAGAATCTGTTCCTGGACAGGCCGTTGCTGCATCTCCTCTGGCATCTGCCGCATGTAAACTTCGGTCGACTTGTTTCACACAGTTCCTTTGATACCCCAAATACTGTAAGATCTCACGGGCATTGTCATGATTGCTTCTCTCCGGGCAAGGCAGTCCAAACAGTTTTCCACTGCTCTGTTCCACAGAGGTTTTTGCAGTATCACAACACAAGAAGCTGTCTGTCCTACATTTCGTTTCTGCTTGGTAAGAAGTGGGAGCGGTAGTACAGCACATTTCGACTCTCAGTTTATGCCATCACAATTTCATACACACTTGAAAACCATAATTGTCTAAAATGTTTTTGAAGCACTCTTAATTCCAGAACTGATCTGTTGTTTTCTTTTGCATCCTTCCTGCTGAAATGTAAGCAAATCTTACAGCCTTTTCATTGCTTGGCCCACCATAGATGCTGTGGGTTAAATGATATCACAAATTCTGAGCATCAGAGGTGCATCTGTTATTTAAATGCCTAACTGCAGTTCTCTTTTTAGTCTGCCTCTGTGTTATGGTGAGGTATTTTTTGCATTTACTGGGCAGTACTTATTTTGGTATAGCATTATAATTAATTTTATACTTCTGGAGCAAATGAATTGAAAATGGCAAACCCAGCCCATTCCCTGTCCAGAGCTACTGATTAAACGGTTACAGTAACTGATTTTAAATCACTTTTAGTATGTGTCAAGCTCACATTAAATCATCTTTAAAATGTGTATATATGTAATGCACTTTGAAATTGTCTATTCATAAACAAATGAATCATATATATATTCAAAATGAGTGGTTCATAAAAATTTTAGCAGCGAGGTAATGCACTCCTGTACATTTAAATTCATATTTCAAAATTTACATTCTCTCAGGAATTAGGTTAACTGAATATTTGATAAGGACTCCCTAAACTCGTATGGCAGACTCTCGTTCCTCTCCAGCTCCTTTCAGAGACAATGCAAGCTGGGAGTCTATGTTCTAAGAGCGAGTGCATTAATTTTTAATACGCTACTGTTTTATATACATGAAAGCAGAGACTTGGAAGAGTTTGTAAATGAAGACCCTGAAATGCCTGATACAATTCAATGCTTGAGAAAGGAAAAAAAAATCCTGAAGGAGACTGGACTTCGGACAGTTTCTCCCTCTCTATAGAGAGAAATGAGTGTCAGTAAGCTTGAACAGTTTCAGAGTTCAGCTCTGAGTACTGACTGACACATCTCCCTTGCTGTATCTTGGCATTTCGCCTCTAATCAATGTTGTTCTTACTCTCTGCTTGGGAATAATCAGTTACCAGGTTTAATATTCTGTTATTTTTTAATCTTTCATGGGAAAAGTTCTTAGGTGTTCTTGTGGGTTTCTGCATTGGCTGTCAGGCCCTTGTAGTCTTTTCTAGACATTATATTTTGGCTTAGGTGTGAGTATCACTTGTGTTTTCACATTAGTGATTGCTAGCTAGCTAGCGAGTTACGTAGTACCCTTGCCATCCTCCCAGGAAGCGTCTGCCTGCCCAGGGTCACAGTCTACCACCTGTGCCTTTCCCAGTTATTTGGAGTGCAGAGAAGATGCGGATGAGTAGTGTTGGTCACAGTGCTCTGATGCACTGTGGGAAAGAGCTCCGATGTGGTAAGGTGAAGATGCTGAATGACCTTCACCGGGACAGGACGTTGGTTCCCACAGTTCTTGAATCATTATCATGGTCAACCCTCAAAACACAATATCAGAAATACTACATTTTAGAATGCTGGAGAATTAATGATTCCTGGGGCCACTCACCTGGTGAATCATTGCGAATATAATTGGAATGTAGCTCTACTAATATGGTGGTCAAAAATGTGTGTAATTTCTGTTAGAATATTATGCATTAGCATTCAGGTGTTCTCAGTTGATTAAAAAATGAGCTGTACTCTACACTCTACCAAATAATTGTGTTCACTGTACCATCTCCTGCTGATCCCACAACTACAAATGTATGTGGAGTGGAACTTCATGTTTGTCCACAGAAAAATACGTAGGCCTGTGTTTCTATGGGTTTGTATCTCTGTACACTGTTGTGTTCTGTCTGTACGTCTAGCATGTAGTCATGTCTGTGTACCTTTCTGCTGAAGTGACCTGTTGCTAGCTCTCTCCTTTTTGAATAGCTGACACAAGCTGCTTTAGATGCTGAGTCTCTTTTGGATCTAGTGGTTGATGGGTCCAAAGGCAAACACCCCTCAGCAATCTCCCTTGGTTCCCACATGTCTTGGCTCTCTGGTGTATTCTCCTGGCGTGATTAGAAATTTCCCATGATAGATAATCTGCATTTGTCCTTCAAATGTGGGAAAGAATGGTTGATTCTTGTATTGCTTTGTAAATTCCCAACAAACTCAGATAATATTGCAAATATTTGAGTGCATAGTTACAACAAAAGGACCGTCAGGTGGCTGAGGCATGCAGGAGTAAGTTCCTTAAGCTGTTAGGACTCCCACAGAATATGATTTCTAAAATTTGGTGGCCTTGTTCAGAATTCCCCAGTGCTGTTTCAGGTTTATTTTCTGGTCAGAGGTTTACAGAAAGCAAAGTTAACACACCATTTAACAGGTGCAGAGAGTAGGGATACGAAAGAGTAACATTTTTCAGTTCTGAAACATGGAAATCAACCTGACTGAAGGGGTCACTTCATCAACCAGCACCAAAAACCTTTCAAAGGCACATTTTTCTATTTGGCGACGGCCTTGCGTTGCAGATTACGCCTTTCCAAACTCCACTTGGGGGGTAAGAATGTAATTAGCCGAGAGGCAGGAGAGCAGCAATTACTGACAGCAGTCCTCCATAAAAGTCCTGGGAATAGGAGAACCGGCAGGGCGTGTTGCAAATGCTAAAAATATCCATGTGCTTCTAGGGACCACTAAAGTAAGATGTTTCAGGGTTTAATGTGTTAGTTTTAGCACTACCAGAAAGTCAAAGCTATGAGATGGGCAGTTCCTCAATGTAACCGTTGTGTTTCTTCATCACCAAAGAAGAGCAAGTTTTTGAGCTCTGGTTTTATACTTCATTAGGGAAAGCTTTACACAAATTTCTCATTAAAAGTTATTTACTTAGAGTGTATGATTTTTACGCCACCGTGAATTATTTCTCTCAAATATTTTATTGTAAGAGTTGCTAAATGTTTGTGAGATCATGTTCTTAAGCTACAATTGCTACAAAATAAATGCATTAATTTTTTTGAAGCTAACTCAAGATTTTCAGCTGCCATTGTTCCCTGGCATATAATATTACGTCTTATTGTCTCAAAATCATTGTAAAGTTGCAGTAGAGCAAAGTGATTATTTACTTTCTGAATCTTTTGCTATATTACAGATTTGAAATTAACTAGTTAGGAGCAAGCTTTTCCTAACAGTTTTGGTTCTTACGGGAAGCAGTTTCTGTTTCCATTTCTGTCGGTTGCTGTTGTATATAGCTTAGCAAAAATTTTCAGAGGCTTCTCAGTCATGATTTTCAGATGAGAATGCTGTACTTTCAACAGCAGTTGTTGGTTACCTCTTACCTAGAAGGGCAGAAATTTGTCAAATGAAGAGGCTAATGAGGGAAGGAGAAAGAAAGAAGGAAAAGGTACACGGTACACCTGTGTCAGAGTCTCTGGCTGCTCAGGTGAATAGCTTTGTGTGTGGGGATGCTGCCGGGAGGGCCCCTTCCCTCCGGCCGCAGGGAGCCAGGCGCATCACCCTGAAGCGGTCTCTGGAGCCCAGGATCCCGGATCGCGACGGGCGTGTTCCTGCGCCGCAGGGTGAGGTGCGTAAATCCAAAGGGAGGAGTAAGCAGTTGCCCTCCCTCCCCAGCACTGATTGCGAGACAGATTCCCACTTAGCTGTCAGTTCGTGTGAAATCTAGGTCAGAGGTGCTTAAATTTCTGCTTGTACTTTAGAAGTGAGGCATTCACTAGTTCGGGGTTCTGCATTCCACAGGCTGCCAAACAGACAGATCAATTGCGATGAATCAAAATTTATTTTGTTTTCTTTTCTCATGCTTCCCTTCAGCAGATACTCATCCCTGTTCATTCATGTACTTCAGTAGTCTTCCTAGTCTTTTTAATGATTGTGGTTCTATTTATGTTCGTGTGCCGGCTTTTTTTCTTTGAAGCACAAAGAAGATTTGTGAGAGTTTCTTTGGGGGACAGAAGAAAAGTACTGCAGGGTACATAGTGAGTGGATCCAAGGTCCTAAAATTAGCATAGGCTACTCGCACTCAGACTGCTTCCAGTTGGGCTTTGGGAATGAGTAGTTAGAGTGAGAGTAATCTGCGAGGCTCTTTGAAGCAGAGCCTTGCTGCAGCGCGAGCTGCGGGACGGTGGTGACTCTCCAGCTGCTGTTCCTGTGCGCGGGAGGCTCCGATCTGGTGATGGTCCGTGGCTGCTGCCTCTGAATCTGGCTGCGATCAGCTCTGCTGCGGAGCGATTCTGCCTGCTCCTTGGCTTGCTGCTTTGCTACCTGACAACGAAGGGGAGAAGGGCCTTTGTTTAGGGAGCACGGCTGGCCTCCACGCGGTATTTCGTAATTGAAAGGAAGGAAACATATTTTAACTTAAATATTGGTACTATCACTTCATTGTTAGATAATGAACTTCCACAACACCTTAACTAATATACTGTAGAGGCTGTGTTCTAATTATGGTAAATTTGCTTTTAGTATAATATGAAGCACTCAGAAGAATTTTCGTTAACACTGTTTTTCACAGAGTATTAGCACTAGTTTGATAACGGGCTTTGCTGGTCCCCTAGGAGTTAAGATATCTTATAGATGAGCTAGTGTATAAACGTATCAAAAGTTTTTATTTTCAGGCACTAGTCTTTCATTAAGTGCAAAACTCATTGTTCAAAGAGAGATCAAGATGAAATGACTGTAATTGCTTTTCTGAATTTTTGTGCATTAACGTAGGTGAAGTATTTGGAGAATATTTGAAGGTGAATTAACTGGAAGTTTTTCTGTAGTCATACAGGAACTTAACTTGTAAGGAAACTTTAGTTCTGTGCACAGTGGCATTCAGCTGCAGCACCTGGAAGAAATTTTTTACTTTTTCTAAATTATTGCTAGCACTACGTAGGGAGGGCATCCAGCACAGAGCATGACTGATACTCAGTTGTCCCCAAACCACCGCTGTGTGTGGATGCCTACTGACAGGAGCAGTGGATGCAAGCTGTGTGTGCTCAGCCGCAGAAGTACCATGTGAATAAGGAGCAAACTGTTTTTCTGGTGGGCCAGTGCAGCAGCAGTTTTGCCTGAGATGGTTTAAAGATCTCTTACAAGGAAAGCAGGTTGTGATTAGAAATACGGAACTGGTTTCTGAGAAGATGTCGTTTTAAGAGAGGTCACAAACTGGGTAAACAGAGAACTGGTAGGTTCAGCAAAGAACCTGCTCTGTGTTTTGAAAATTGCAGTGCACTTCCCTGCTCTGCTTGGTTCTCTCACTGTATAGTTGGTGTAAGGACTTACTGAATTACTGAATGAAAGTTTTGTTCTAGGGCTAGTCCAAGATATAGGGGGAAAAAGAAGGAATTATGACAATCTCCTTTTCAGGTGCTTGTTGGCATTTTACTCAACAGAGAATTTTCAAAATTTGCACATTCCATGAAAGAGACTTTTGGAAGTTACTGAGAACTAAAAATGAGCTGAGGTTTGCTAAGAAAAAAGAAAGCTTATTCAGATTATGAAAAGTATAACCATCTGCGCTTCTGGAGAAGGTGGGATTTTTGATGACTTTGATGATTTAAAGTAACTTTTAACAAATAATTCGATTTTTTACGGTCTGATAACTGGTAACTTCTGTACTACCAAGTTTCATCATTCATCTCACCTTTGACTGAAATCAAATTGGTACACAATAAACCTTATTAAAAAAGAAGAAAGAGAGCAAGGACTATACTGCTAAAAGTCAGTCCATCGACATCATTTGAGGCTTGCTTCAGCATACTTAATAGTTTTGTGGACATACCTGTTTTTTTGCAATTACCAGTTGCTGCAGCAGTTTCTGGTACTAGTGTGCATGTGTCCTCAACAGATTGTCATAGAAGTTAGGGATTTCCTGAGAAGGAATGGGACCTGCCTTAAACATAAGCATATGAACAGAGGTGGAAGAAGCACACTTCTTTACCGGAGATGAAACTTGGGTCGTAAGCATAGAGAAGACCCCAGAGCAGTTCAGGAAATGAAATTTCACTTTGTGAAAAATGCCTGGCATAAGTTTGTTTACTTTGGGTATTTTCTTGCTGCTAATATTTTGAAATATTTTGTTCTAGAAGCACTGAAGTTTTTATGTGCACAAATGCCTTTTTTCCAAAACAAAGTTTGCTTCAGCAGCACATCAGTAGCAGCCTTGGGGTCTGTACAGCTCGGAATACTGACACCAAGCTTCACGTCACAGGTTTAGCAGCCTGTCTGTCTTGCCTGGTGTGTTCTACCTGAAAGTTGGCACTTTTTTTGTCATGTTTCTGTTCTACTCATTCATTTTTTTTCCAGTAGGAAATATGTTCTGCAAGCAATTTTTGTTTTCCCCCTAGACTTCAGCAGGCCTCAGTACCATGGCCAAGAGCTACAACAGAGCTTTTAACTTTTGTACGTTTTTTTATATCCGTCTGTGTTGTTGGTTGATTTCTTTGTCCCTGCTTTGTTTTGCTGTATTTTTTAAGGGTGTGTGTCTCCATTATTGTTGCATAGCTGCATGATGGGCTGCCTATCCTTTTTCGCAGTCTTCTGCCAAACTCACAGCTCTGGTTTGAGAGAGGAACATGAAAGTAACATGAAAAACGTGATTTTCTACCAGGAGGAGGATAGGACAACAGAGCTTTTTAATGATCCTACCCACTTTTGCAAGACTGGAAGGCCCAATCTCTCTAAAGTATTGCTCCAGAAAGTATTAAATTGTAGTGATAGGTTACTCTGATCATTTTATATAAGAATACAGAAATGCAGTCTGAAGGAGGTTCTCAGTACGGGCAATGAAAAATAGTGGAAACATAGAGGGCATGGGTAGAGGAACAGGAAGAAAAGTATTAACTTTGTAGGAGAGCAGTTGGCCTGTTTTGAGATCATTATGTGCCAACAGTGAATCATTTCTCACCAGTGAGGAAAGGAGGGACCGTCCCAAACCTCCCTTTAAAACAAGCAAAATGTCAAGCCTGTTCTGTCCCTGTTCACGTTTCAGCAGCCTCTGACACCTCTGTGTGGTGAGGAGAGACTGAATGTGGCTTTGGAGTTTTTAGCTGTTATCTGAGTGTTAGTGCACTGGGCGAGCTGCCGCCTTCCTCTGCAGCTCGCACACAGGGACACCGGTGCATGGGAAGACGTTCTTCCCTAGAGAGATGTTCACAGCCTTTCTCATTCTGATCAGCCTTTGTGATATAGTTAAAACATAAAAAAGTATTTCAAGATTCAGACCTGTTTACTGGGGAAGGAGAAAGCTGGTTAGCCTGCTTACAAAATGTGAAGTGAAAGTTGTGGCAGCTGGCGCTTTTGTATGGCAGTGATTGCTGTTCTTGAGTGATGAGTTTTGAAGGCAGGCATAACTTTTCATCAGTTTCCCTACTATATAACGCTTTGTTTCTTTTTTCCCTGCAGGAATGGGGCAGTTGTTTCAGAAGTCAATTAGACTGGTTGAATAATTGCAGTTTATCACAGAATCATAGAATCATGGGTTGGAAGAGACCGCTAAGATCATCGAGTCCCTCAGAATCCGTATGCTCAAAACCCCAAGAGCTGGCAGGTGTTCAACAGAAGTAAGAGTATCTGGGTGCCCTACAGCGAACTGTATTGTCTGTTAAATACTACGCATTTATATATTTATTTTTTACTATTTGGAGGAGTATTCTCTGCAGGCATTCATCTGTTACGTCTGGCTGGCAATCACTTTTCTACCTTGTAGCCCTTTTGGAGTCTTGCTATGGAGAAGAGTGATGTGACTGAAGACCCCTGATTCTTTCTGGCCACACAGATCAAATAAGTGTGATTTATGTCCAGAATGACCTCATTTGTAGAAAGTAAAGTGATAAAGTACTGTGCTTATATGTGACTTTTGATAGCACAGGAAAACCTATTTGTTAAAAATGAAACGTTTATGGCCACATATTAGCTTAGAAGTATCAATCTTAATAAGTCAATCAGTTCTTATTTTTTAGCTACATTTTATTATACCTTTAGTAAAATGGTTAAATATATGTCAGAAGTATTGTGTTAGATGGTAATTGTGCATGAAGATGACAAAGTGATAAAATATGGCATGTTATGCAACTCTGCAGTTAGTTTTTATTTAAAAAGTCTTTATTTAAAAGACTAAGCATATTAATAATTTCAGTCAAGCATTCAGAAATGAGTTATACTATCTTTAGGTACAAGATCATGTGCTTTTTATTTTTTGCTTCTTGTGGTATCATGCCACACTTACAAAAGACACAATAAGTAGTTTGAAAAGAGCTGGGGGTGCTATGATTGACGCTTTTCTGTAAATCCTTTCCTTTGTTGAAAAAATGGAGATAGGGAAGCAGATGAGAAGAGGTGGTCAGGAAGAGAGTGATGGACAAGGTTAAAGAAGTCATTAAATGCTGACGTGGAGAATATATTACTTTCCTACTTTGTTGCAGAGTTCCTAATAGGTGTTTCACTTTTTTGTCATATGCTGACCTTGGAGTGGCTGGACTCAGATTTGCAGCAGTGCCACAGGGTTCATTGTTCTGGATAATCTGCATCCATAAAACGTGCATACCTTAATGCATCACAGGATTTCTGTGACAGTAAAATAGTGTGGTGAAGAAACAGTTACTTATTGCCTATGGGATACTCATCAGGAGGTAAACTTGAAGGAATAAATGTGAATGAGATTTTGTCCCTTCCTTGCCTTGGAGAGATTAGCTTTAAGATACCATGGAAGTGTTCATAGGTGCCCCATAATTTTGACAGGAATACCTAGCAGTGCATATTTACCTGCTGCTCATTTGTTCTAGCATAATGCCTTCAGCTAACTTTCCTGATGGATTTTTTTTTTTTAAATATGTTAGTATTATACCATGAGTAATGTAATTTTTTTATACTCTTGGCTGTGCTAAACTATTAAGTTTTATTGCAAATACAGATAATTAAATGTCATTCTCTTACTAGTACACCCAAGAGCATGAATTTCGAAGCAATTCGAAGGCTTGTTTCTTTAAAATAGGAGACCTTGCTTTGATTGCAAAGTGAGGAAAATGTTTGCGTTTCAGTTGTGTTGCGTTTTATCTGGTAACGTGCCAACTGGAAGATGCTTTGCCATGAGTAAGGAATGTCGCAAGTAAATGATAAGGTGCAGAAAACTCATATAGGCAGCTGTAGAAATCTGTTTGGTTTAGATAATCATGTCCAGTGCTGTTAAATAGATGCGTGGTAGTCGTTCATGGTATGATCCCAGGAGATGTGGACTGTGCAGTCTACTTTGTCAAGAGGACCCAGCAGACTCCAAAGTAGGTTGACTACTGAATGCTGCCCGGCTCAACTCTTTATTTCTGTTTTTCCAGGCAAAATATAAAATGTCCTGTTATAACTCTGAATTATTGTAATTGATGAAGTCTTTCCTGCATTATTCTCCTGTTCTGTAACATTAAACTTCTGGGTTCCTTAGAAGTAGACTGTTGTTTTCAATATTTCCAAGTTCTGCATTCCTCTGCATAATTTAATTGTGAGTACTAAATTATGGTTTAAATTAATAATTTAGCTATTATGTGAATTTGAAGTATTATGGTCGTTAAGTGTAACATCTCACTCATAGCTTGCTTCTGATAGCGTAAATATAATTAGTTGTTGCAATGTTGTAGTCAAACCTGTAGCAATTCAGATAGTGCGTTATATGCTTGTTTTCCCTAATTCCCAGCATTTTTTTTTGTTTTCCAAAAAATACCATTTGTCTCCAAAACCGCTTGGAAGGAGGACTGTGTTGCAGTTTTGCTAGTGTTTCTGTTTTCTGGTGTGTTGAAGCACAATGCTGCATCTTCTACTGCCAAGAAAAGTGCTTCTGTAAGTAAAATTATTCATTTGCCTGCGGTGATGTTTGCAGTATCAGACCATGGTGTGTGTCTGTCCTTTTATGTTAAATGGGAAAATTACCAAATACAAAATGTTCAGTATAGACAATGAAAAGAAGGGATTGAATTTGTTGCTATTTTCTATGTCTAAGATCAAGGAGAATATTCAAGTGAGTAAGGTTTATGTGGAACAGAAATTGGTCTGGATTGTAATTGAACATATGGGGCTATAAACAGGAAAGTTGTATATGGCATAAACTGGTCTCAGTGTTTAGTCACTGACAAATTTGGTGCTTAAACAGCTGTAGATGAATTACTTGGTTGTACACAGAAACATGGAGCCTCCAAAACTTGCATACGAAATTAGCACTTTTAAGATCTAGCACGTTTTAAAAAAGACGTGAAAGTATCCGACATCAAAACCAGCACCTTGTTACTGGGCGATCGAACAGGCGGCCTAGCGTTGTACTAGAAATTTTAAGGCGGGGGGGGGAGAGCATAGATTTGTTTATTTTGGCAAAAATACTCATCACATGTGAGAAGGATAAGGTGAGGTGGAGGTACGAGCACTGTATGTATTTAGGGGGGTGTCTGGCAGTGTGGAAAACTTGATCAGTCTTTCGATGCTGTTTGGGGCCACCCACCTGTCTGGCGATGGTGCTCGGCCAGCGGCGTCGGTGCTGCCTCGCCATAAAGCGCTGCTGATGCAGGAGGTAGCTTGGGAGGACTGCGCCCGGCTTTTCACACCGAGTGGCTCGGAGGGTGGATTTGGGTGGCTGCCCCTCTCACTCAGAGTCTGGCTCGGAAGTCGGATGTGTCCCCTTTTCTCTCCCATATCTCTACAACAGAGAAGCAGGAACGCTTCCGATGTGGCTGAGCGATGGCATTTCCAGTGGCAGCAACCCCGTGGGTCAGACCAAGCCTCTGTCGAACTGCATTAATCTGAAATGGCCGTATCTACTGTTTTCTCCTGATAACATCATCATTCACATCAGCTATGAACTGAATTGAATTTAGAGTAGAGTGAGGTGGAAGTAAATAGAACGAATGAGATGCACGAGTCAGGTGTGCTCATCATGAAGCATGAAACTGGAGAGAGCATTGTTATGTAGGATTCCTAGGTACCTGGCAAAAAATACATGATACATAATATATAACAATATATATTAATCCCTTTGTAATATGTATATTATATAGATAAGAGTAATCCCTATTTTTTATATATATTTTTATATATTTGTATATGTATATATATAAATCCCTTTTCTAGAACAGGGCATCCACCCAGAATAGAGGATACTCTGCTTTTAAAAGGATTAAAATATTAAACAGTGAGAACAGAGTGAAGTAGCTGTCTGTAACAGTCCAATGAGCTGTTCCTCTCTTTTGCTAAAGCTTTGTGCTGCTTGGGGCTAGTGATCCTTCCTCTACCTGCCAGTTGCAGCTGTTCCGTTATTTTCCAGATTGTGCTGAGGGATGGAACAATATTAATACACATACTTCTGCAAAGTCTGTTTTTCTGCTATGATTATATTGTTGCTTTTAGTTATTGTGTAATTTAGGGAATGTTATGTTTCTCTGCCAAGATATGGCAGAAGTGCTGCAGAGCACCGCTGCAAAGCAGCAGTGCAGATGTGGTTTCGTGGCTTCAGCTACTCTGCCCATGGAGACTAGTCTCCTGTCTCACCTTTTTTATGCCCTCTAACTGGTTAAAAATATTTACAGCTATTTAGTTGTTTTTCACAGGAACCAATTGTGGACAAATTGTCTAAAAAGCTACACTTGAAGATACCTTGTAAACTATTTCTTAAATACTTTTATTCCCCAAGACTGATGTATTAGAAATTATTCTAGAATAGATTTCCTGTCAAGGAATCCTCCTTTTTTCAAATAAAATCTTAATCATATTTAAATTCCTCACCTTTCCATTTATTTTTATTCCAAATTTTACTCCAAATTTCATATGACTACAAAGTGCTAAGAATAGTTATCCTGACTTGTCCGTGCATTTTCTGAAAAAGCTCAGAATGCAAGTGCACTCCTGAGCCAGGTATTTTTGGTGTGGGGGGAAAAGTGGGTCATGAAGCACGTGTCCTGCTTCTTCACCAGATGTACTGGCCCGCTCCGTCTCTGTCTCTTTTTCCCCTTTCCTGCTAGTTTGGGAGCAGGTATGAGCAAACGGAGTTCGTATTTCCCATCCTGGAGGTTACACGTGAAGCGCATGGTTGAGGTGAGGATTCCTGCCACAGTACGTTATACCTCTCCTCACATCGTCTTCTGTAATGTTCTTCTAAACCACTCAGAATCACTCTTTCAGAGAATAAATTTATTTTACTACATCACACCGAGGATCTGCTTGATTGCATGCTCCCTGAATCCAAAGCTGAACCTGTTTGCTGGCTCAGCCTTTTTCACCTGTGAGAAGTAAATGAGAAGAACACAGACCTCAATATGATGAGTTTGAGAATTCAGGAAGTCTCGATTTAGCTATCTACATATTGTGTGTATTTTTGTGCATGTTTTGTACTGCACTGTTCAAGGTTAGTTGTCCTGTGATAAAGCTAAGTTGGCAGTAATGAATGATGCCAGGCAGAGCATCCATACTGAAGGCCAGTGGCTTTTCTGAGCTCTTTCACTTAGCATTAATGAAAAGAATGGATCTAAGACAACAAAGGGTATTTTTTCATTGCTTTTTTCTATTTCAACAACAAAGTTTATTAGACAATTAATTGTGTTGTATGACTGCTGTTGAGGAAGGCTGTATTAGTTGTTCCTCGGGAAGAACATCTTGATGGCATCAATGGAAATACAATAGAAGCAAAGATTTGAAAATCAGAGCGGACTTTCGCAAGTTCAGTGAATATGCATGACTCCTTTTTGTTTTCTCCTGTCTTTATGGGTCAGTCTTGAAAATCTCTGCAAGGTTTTGAGTTTAATCGGAACCAGGTGATGTGAGGAGTACATAATTAAGATGGAGGGGATTGAGGAGGTTTATATGGAAGCTGACGTAAACAGCAGTTGCCTGCTTTTATTGGAAGGGATGAGAATCAGGTGGGCAGCTAATATTCACGTTGGAATATTCCTGTAGTTGAAGGTTGTGTTTTGTATCATTATATGTGTCTGTTTTCTGGTGGGAAATTAAGCCAGAAATATAAAGCAAGAAAGCTTCTAGGCTGTCTTGGTTAGTAGCAAAGTGCAAAAAGTTGGTGAGGAGTTTGGATAATGTGCCACGAGATAACTGATGAAAAACTTGACCAGGAGGAGAGTAAAAGAGATTGTGGCCACCACAGGGGCTGCTGTATGTGGTGCCCCTTTGAGACCGAGACGTTGATAAATAAGCCATTTTGGGGGGGGTACTTTTCTTAGGAGCAGCTCGCAATTTCTTCTCTCTGATCAGTTCCTGAACTGCTAACCAGGAACTGAGGAACTGACAAGCTGATGCTTGCTTCTGGGGGATGGGAACGGATACAAACGTCCTCTTAATGAGCACTCTTTTGTTTTGCTTGATGTATGTGTTTGGGAGAAGTTGTTTGTTGTTTGTTTGTTTAGTTTTCCTCAGTCATTGATCTTTTGAAGGAAGCTTGAGTTGACGTTTCAGTTGGATAAATGGTCCTAAGTGTGTCTCCTATGTAGTGGTTCACTGCGTTTTGAGTGTTTGCATCATATCAGAGGAAGAATGACTAGGATGTTCAAACACAGCCAGTGATGTTTTTGAGTTAACAGGAGAAAGCTGATAATTAGAAGACTGACTTTTCTAAACAAATATGTCTTCTTAAGGCATCTGGGGTTACTTATTTACCGAATGTTGAAGATGCACATGATTTATTAGTTTTGATTATTTCACAAATCTAGTAGTGCTGTGGTTTTTCCCTGCCCAGAATATTGCACTTGCTGGTTTTATGTTGTCTTTCTAGGTGGTGAATCTGTGTTGAGTTTGTATAAATGGTAAGCGTATTAAGTTTTGGAGAGAGTGAGAATGAGAGAGACATTAATTAGGTTCCCTTATACATCACTTTCTGTTTGAAAAGTAGCTTATACTTCCTGAAGTCAGCCTTTATTTAAAAAAAGAAAAAAAAAAAGGAAGATAAAGCAACTGTCAAAAATACAGAAGATGAAACGTGCAGCTGAATCCGTAAAGGTAATGCAGGACCTTCCAATGTGACCTTTCTGAACAGACAGATAATACTGTACACAGGGTCCGAAAAATCAGTGCAAGCCACAATAAACTTTTCAAAGTTTCTCCTAACAGCAACAGCTCGTAAAATCCATCTCCGTGGCCTCATCTCGGCTGGTGGCAGAGGGCAGGATTTCCTGTCAGGCTGAAACTCCAAAGTAGTCTGCTCTCTGTGCCTGTCTGGAGGTCTTCAGCTGAAAAAGAGGTTCGGTTCTGTGCTGCGAGTCACATTTCCAAGTGCATCTATATATCCGACTTTGCGATGCTGCTTCCATTTTCCTCCCTCCTCTTTGCCTGTAACGGATCATCTTTTCTTTGGGCCTTCTTCTTGCACTTGCTTGTACCTTGGTGAGTCCTGAGGCAAGTGCTTCGTTCCCAGGGACCTTGTGTAGGGGTGCTGAAATTTCTGTTCGAGTCCAAGCACTCCACAATTGCAGCCATTGCCTTTTAAATATTTATAGAAGAAACACTAAGTTTCATTTTAGTGTATAATCCTGAAGATACCAGTGCTGAAACAAAATACATGAGTTTGGTGAGTTATAAGCCAGGTATTGAAAAAATTGAGTGTCCTTTTATTGCTGTGCTGTCAGTATTCGTTATCTTCACTGACTTGAACTTGTCTCTGTATATGATTTTTTATTCTAACTTGTCCTGTTATGCTGAGTACAAACTGTGCCAGATTGTCAGTTTTATAAGTGAATCCCTAATGAATATAAAAGTGTACCTACTCTACTGAGTACGTGAATTTGATGGATTAGCAGTATAATTTACAAGGTAAGCTTATTTCTGAAGAAATGATACGGGTTTCTATACAGAATAAATGAGCTATGGAGACTTCACGTTTTCATTACAAGTGTAATTCAAGTTGTACTTTTGGAATAATCAGCAGTGAATATAAGATTTTTCTGACAGTCTTGCTTAAATAATGCTTTCTGCCTTTTATACTTAACTAATTCTGTTTTTACAGTCTAACAAAATCAGAATTCTTAATAGGAAAATAAGAAAACAGCTGTTAAAGAAACTTTAACTTTTTTTTAAATTCTTTTGACATGCCACTATGACCTTTTTATGTTTAAGCATTGATTTGGTAATTGTTGAAGTTGGCTGGAAAGGTATGGGCAATGAAGACAGGGAAGAAATAAATGTTATAAAAAATTACTCACTGTCATTTTCCATTAGTACTTCAAATAAAGGCTAAAATCTAATTGCCCATTTTTGAAGTTTCTTTAGCCCTGCATATCTTTCCAAAGGCAAGAAGTTCTCTGTTCTGCAGTGTTCTCTCAGTCAAAAGTCTCACTAATTAATTTAAGCATCATACGCATCAAAACTTGCTTTATTGTTTTAAATGGAGCTGTAATCTCAGCACAGTTAAGTTGTGAAGTTAGTCCACAAAAAAAAACTAAATAATAATATCACATTCTGAAATTAGCAATGACATTATTTTAATTTTTGAATTATGAATATTCTAGTTGTGGGTTCATGCTCTTGATGGATTCAAACTCCCACAATGGTTTTTAATCTCACTGATTAATTTTTTGTCAAATGAATTTATTGTGTCTAATTCAAATTCTGGGATCACTGTTACTTGTAGTACTAAGGTTAAATGCTAGAGAACGTATGTTGCCATTGTCAATAGCAGTGCATTTTGTTCAGTGATCTGATTTTTTTTTTTTTGAGCCTCCTGTAATATCTTGAATTGAGGGCTATTGAATGTCATTCTCACATGAGGAATTCATATTTTTAGTGGCAGCTAATTAAGAGATGTGAAGAGCTGAGCCTTGATGCTTCAGTGAGTAATTACCTCCTCTTGATACTTACGTTATTTTAAATTTGGCTTATAAAAAGAGTAATTTGTGGCTTTCAGCAGCAGTGTGGCTGTCACTGGGGACGGGGGCTGCTGAGCCATGGGGACCTGAGTGCGGTGCATTATCTGCTGCCAGCGGTGACACCGCGGGGCTCGTGCCTGTGTTTTTGGGCTGGCTTTTGTCGGGAGCGCAGCTGGTCTCCGGCTCGTTGTCGGGGCTGGGGTCCCCGCTCCCCTCCTCACCAGGGTCTCGATGCCGGTGCGGCTGGCGTTCTGGCACCCGGGGAGTGCCGCTGGCGGGGGAATCCTCTCCTGCCGGGCTTCCAGTCGCTTTGCACTGCTGGGGCGTTGAGTAGGTCAGAGCCGCAGAACGAGGATGTCAGGATTTACCAGCGTCAGATGTTACGGTCTGGCTGGAAAGTTACTGTGGGACCGTGACCTTACCCTGTGCTGTGTGCAAAGAAATATTTCTGACATCTGCCATCCACAAAGCCTTTTGGCCATTTACTTAAGCAGTGTGCGTCAGTTGTCCTGTCTGTAAAGCTCAGACAGTTTCTGAGATAACTTGCAGTTTAATATAATTTTGATGGTAATACATTTAGCCGTGTTTCTGTAATTTAGTAAGTATATGTGTAAAAGAGAGTAATTCAGAAGAAATTCGTTAATGTATAGCTTTTGTATAGCACTTTCTAATAGATATGCTATTGAGGTACAATTTAGAAGCAAACAGCTCTTTAGGACTTAAAACGCTACTACTTTATTTCATTCCATGGTTATTAGCCTACATCAGTGTATTCTGCTTGCTTCCTGCTATTTCATGGGTCATTTATGCACTTTTCTGTATCCAGGCGCAGTTTCTTTTACAAAGTCTGCTTTGGTGGAATGCAGGTTTTAAGTATCAAATATTTATTTCTCTCCTGTCTAGAATTAATCATAAAGATTATGAAATGCTATGTGAAATTAGTTTTGGACAATAGAAACAATGCTGTGACTGGAAAAGAATGGATGATTGATGAATAACTGTACATGAGAGTGTTACCATAAAGCAGCAAAATAACTCACTCTCTAAAACTGAAGTTTGGAGTTTTAGGAAGCAGGCATTCTTTGTGGCACTGCTGGGCGCACAGGGGATAGCTGCGCCCAAATGTGTGTGCCGAAAAGACACGATTGCTAGGTATTTGTGCTGTGGTAACATACATACTCATTACATTTCTGAAAAACGCTTATCATATTCATGGTTTTTCCGAGAACTTATTAGCGTATGTTAATGTCCTTTGCACATGTCTGTTGGCATGTCCAGGTGGTCGTCGGGGTCTTCAGATGAAGGCTTATGCTCTTCATCACGGTGTCCGCTGGTGGACCTTTGCTTCTGCACAAACTCAGTGCTAAGATCACGTGTACCGTGTCCTTCCAGGTTGCTTCGTTACAGCCTTATGGCCACTTTCTATCCTGCTTATCTTCATGGTCCTGCACATCTGCTCTCCCAAGGCCGAGCTGTCCAAGTGGGATTATTCAGGAGTCTCTTATCTTACAACCTTCCCAATTATCCACAAAGAACCAAGACTTGCTTTGGTTTTAATTAATCTGTTGTGCAATGATTCTGAGACCTGAAGTGGTAACTTTTGTCTACATCTGCTACATCTGCTAGATTAGCTACGTTCACAGGTGGCAGTAGGATTTAGTAACGTTGTAGGACTGAAAGTACTTGAGTTCCATTGAATGTGACTATGAACGGCAATAACTTGAACACTTTGAAGCTGATTGCTCCAAAACACTTCAATAAAAAGCTCAAGTAGTTTGTACAAGAGGGTACTGCTCAGAGTTTCTGTAGGCATCTGTGGCTCACGAGAACGATACTCCATTGGAGCATTTAAAAACAATTTCTGCAGGAGGTGTTTGGAAGCATCCCATGTCAGTGTTGTTCATGGCCCTTTCAGGACCTGGCAGCAAAACCAAAGTGGTGTGAAGTTCATTCTTCCTCAAAAACAGAGGTGTGACAGGCTGGAAGCAGTGTCCCAGCTACTTACTGAGTTAAATGTGAGTAATATTACCATTTTGTCGTTTACAGCTTTATATTTCGTAAGAGGCCTCGGGCACCAAAGCAGTGATTGAGGTTTTTGGTGTGGCAAGGGACAATTCTCTCCCTTTCTCTCTCCAGAATACAACTTCCCATTCAGAGGGTGAAAGAGTGCATTAAATGGCTGAGGTCCCTTCCCTGCAGCCGATGGCAAAGCGTGCAGCTGGCCGTTTTGGCAGCAGTGATGAACAGGCAGTCGCTGTGGTTTGAAAGTTCTTACAGACTACAGTGAAGTACTTAAATGTTGATGTTTGTGTTTCAGTGAAGCAGAATTATCATCCTTGGAGGACTTCTGGCTTGGCTTCTTATGGCATGGACTTCGACTTTACTTTTTGGGCTTGCCGTGTAGGCAGCTTTTTGAGTAGAAACCCACGGCAACTGGAATTGTGTGATTTATTAGGTCCTTTTTGTATATGTTTTGACATTATTTGTTAAACTGGCTCTATACTTAAGCTGCAAATAATTTTTGAGCACGCTAGGTGTCTTGGACAATAGCTCAATGTGTAGCCATTGCTGGAACATCTAAGATCAGGACATTGACTCCGAAGTTGGTCCTCAGATGAGTGGAGAAAGTACAGTGTAGGTACAATGTGTGGGTGAAGCAAAGCAGTAATTGTGAATTCTGATGAGCTCTCGTCATGGTTTTTCATAGAAACTTAAAATAGCTGCATTAAATGCAGTGTGGGTAGACAGAGAAGCATAGTAATGATTGAAGAGTTGCTTCATGAGAAGGTTTTCTCGTGTTTAGCAAGTTTGAAGACTGTTCTCTCTAGTGGGTACTGACAGGCACGTATGAGTTAGCATTTGCTCTCTGGTACAAGAAACCCCCATAATTTGTTTCACTGGGATTTTAGTCATGATTTCTTATCATAGGTATGTAGGAAAATTGTGGAGAAAATAAATGAAATTTATGGAAAATTATTTGAAACAGAGACCCCCTTTCTTTTTTTTTGGTCCCTGGAACATTCTGAATGTAAGACACTGCTTGGTCATTTACAGCACTGTGTAGTCCTCTAAAATAATGTCTGATTTAAAGACACAATTCTGCTTAACTTATTTTTTTCTGTATTTACGATTGTTTGCAGGCTTATATCATACAGGGAAAAAGATTATTTAAAGCAATTATGAAAATCAGTATCATTCCCTTATAATACAATTGATTTCTTCTTTTTACCTGCTGGTTGGATTCGATGCCCTGCAAGAGAGTGCTTTTTCTGCAGTCTTATTCTATAAATTTTCTAAAACTCAAAGAAGTGTTTCCATCAATAGAAAGAAAGCAGGAAAAGAGCATGAAAGAACTGAGCAGCTGCAGATTAGAAGTATTAAGATTGTTACTGTTCCTCTTCATTCTTACAGCTGGAAAATTGGCTAGAAGACTGTCGGCCGAGATCTGAGACACTTAACAATATTCTGAACCAAGCACGGTGAAAACAGGTTTCCAGAAGCTTGCAGAGGCTTGCAAGGTGATACTATAGAGCTGAGAGTGTGAGAGAGAGAGGTAACAAGTGAACTAAGGTGAACAACTAATGAGATATAAGTGAATTAACATTAACAGCAAAATAAAGTTAGCAAAGCACAGAAATACAGCCTCCCCATGAGGTCTGATTCTACCATTTGGAGACAGAATTGAAACACGTTGGGATGCAGTGTCCTGAAAAATACTTAAGGAGTGTACTATCACGTGAATTATGTGTGTCTGTATGTATATACACTTCCTAATTTGTATGAGTAAGTTAAATTTACACTTCAGATTGTCTCAGAAAATATTTTTAAGACTACTGTTCTAAATTTTTGGTGTGTAGTTTTATGGTTTTACTTGCATGTTCTTACTTGTTCTGGTACAATGATCGTGTGAATTCTTGATGTGCAGTTACATACTTTGGGCATTCACCTTTCTCACTCTGAATTTTAGCTGCACATGAAGAAAAGACCACTGAATAACAACTTGCAAAGTTTAATAGCCATTGTGAATCCTTAATTATGCTTCAGTCTTCAAAATATATTTGAGTATTGTTTGACTGACAAAACTTTCTGGTGATTTAAAAGTTACATGGCAATAGCATTTCAGTGATTCACTTTGCTTTTTATAGATACATTTTTACTTTAGGAATGAGATCTAGAGGCCTGGTAGGAGGCAGTCCTCTGATACATCTGATTTCTTTCTTTTTCACTTCAGATGCCTGTTTTCAGAGGATAGACATTTTTCTGCATTTCCTAACACATCAGAGAAAAGAACTAGATTCCTTAAAGGAGGGAGTGGAAATAATCCTTGAGAATATGAAAGCAAAATTTGTACAGTATTTTCCAAACTCTGTAGGTCATTTTGTCACAAGTATGAAAAGTATCATAAAAGTTTAGATAAGTTTTTTTTTTTTTTTCTTGCCAGACATCTGAGACTCTTGGATAGCACTCCAAAATAGTCGTCTCAGTGGTAGCTTTGGTAATGACTTTTATTCCCTAAGGGGAAGTCAGTGCAGTGTAATAAATTAAGATTTCACTAATGCCTAATAGCGGTAAGGGATGTTCACTTATAATTGCACAGATAACTCTTGTTTCTTAGCAGTATGCAGAACGAAAGCCATGCAGAATATTTCTAGGCTATAATCTCTCAATTCTGATGAGATTTAGGCAAGCAGACCCTTTCCTGCACACACAGGCTGTGGCATCTGCTTACGAGTAGCTTTCTGCAGAACTGGGCATGTGCTTACACAGGGCAGCAAGTAGAATCATAGAAGTGGACTAAAGTGATTGTATCCATATAACTCCAGCATTTTGTGAAACAAAATGGATCTCTATTCATGTGTTAGCTGCTTTCATCCTGACGAAATGGAGTTGTGGAGTAATTCGGTGCGCTTTAGTTAAGTTGTCTACTGTGTGTACTCTCTCCATCTGTGAGGCAAATTGTCGAATCCATGTTAAGCTTCTCTCACTGTAAATCTAAGGGACAGTGATTAATTTTCCAGAGTATCCTTTTCTCTGCTTAGAAATTTTTATCATTTTTTTAATCCAAATGAAATGAGAATGCACAGGTAGTATTGAGACAGATACTAATCTTTTAGGCCCAAAGCTTGTGTTGTTTAGAATGTATATAATAACAGGAAACTAGGAGAAATACATCAGCTTTGTTGGGAATGTGTCACAATACATATAAGTGTGTGTGTGTGCACATAAATATGTATTTGTTTGAAAAGAGAAATTGTAAGAAGTATTACTGTTAAAAGTGTGTAATGTAAGTAATTTTTACAAAGAAATACATCTGTGCATGATACTGTTTTGATATTGACATTTGAAGATGAGTTCTAAATTCAACCCTTGGCTGATGGACTAAATAACAGAGACACTAACTGACTTTTTTTCAATTGAGTCTGCATGCTGTGAGCATGGTACAAGATGAAAGAAAATGTTTCACTTCAAAATCTCCTATTATTGGTAGTTAATTCTATTCCAAACAAAATAAAAAATACAGGAACTTTTTCCCCAAACTGGGTGATAATGGATGTTATGGGTTGCATTTTTTTTCCCTTTAACCCAGTCTTGTGCTATAAAATGCAAGACTGATGGGTGACGGCCTGGGTGGCTAGAAGTGGAGCAGTAATTAGCAGAAGTAAGTTGAAGGTAAAACAGAAGCAAATTGAAAACCAGAAGAGCTGAAGCTGAGGAGTCAGGCGTTAGGTAGAGCACTGAAGTGACTTTGGAAGCTTTGCTTGGTGAAGGTTGGTGACTCTGAAAGTTAGTCACCAAGGAAGAGGTCAGGAATGATGGATTGCAGCAACTCATTTCCTTCAGATAGAGGACACCCTGAAAGAGAGTATGTGGTTGTCATTGGTAAGTGACTATAAGATGTTCACAGCAGGTGGAGTTTTTTCTGGTCTATATCCCTTCATTTGCTAGAAGACATGCACTTGCTTGCAGTAGCAGGTTGTTGCATTTTGTTGAGGTTTTTTGATCTCTCTGCTGTGTCTTGGCTGTCACCCAACTGTCTATTAGTTCTTGAAGTGCCAGAAAATGAAGAATCATGTTAGACGTTTTATAAAGCATCAGTGGCAACCTGCTTGTTTGTGTCCTGCAAACATTCTGAAATCAGACACAATGGATTTGGGCTTACGGGGTTTACAGAAATTATGTTCAGTCTGTGGTGAAGAGATTGACAGTGCCCTTTTGCTCTTTGATGCTCTTGGAAACTTGCTAGATACAGTTGATCAGTGATTTATTTCTCATGAGACCTTGGGAAAAGTCTAGACTTGGCAGCTCTTTTCATTCCCTTTTTGTTTCCCTTGCCTTAGGGAAGGAGAAAGCAGTATCACCAACAAGATCATAATCAGGCTTCCCTCATCTTACTGAGACAGCAAGCATGAGTCAGTACAGTTCAGTTTTCATGTTATGGTTACCAAAAATACAGGCTAAAGCCAATGGTTTGTGTTTGAGCACAGCAATTAACCAGTTAGGAAGTATTTGACACACAAGAAGTGATGATAAGCAGTAAGAAATGCAAACTGTGGTGCACAAGGTACTTACTGAACACACACGGGGGGAACGATAGGCTGGATTCTTTGGGTTCAAGCTGTTGGATGGATGGGTGGAGGTCACTGTGTGGTCTTCGGTCATGGGCATGGTGTCTTAAGCTGCATTTTGTGTGTATACAGTACTGAAACCTTCTTGCTGCGTCTGGGGTGAAGTCCAGCTCTGTGGTTAGTCCGAGCTGAGTGAGCTTGACTGTTGAGAGGTGATGAACAGACCTGAGGACAGCAGTGCCAGCCCTGAATCGAGGGGAGAGGCAGCTCCTGGAAGGAGCAATCAACAAGTATCATGCCACTACCAAATATAATAGTATTAAAATTTAAAGGCAAAGAGTCAATAAGGCTTGAGAAGGCAAAGGGCAGGGAGAGAAAAGAAGTGTCTCTGGTTGGTTTGGAGTTGTTTTTCCCCTCTTACTGATGCATTGCTGCTCCTGCCTAGGTTTGTCTGCAGGACGTCTGCCATAGTGGAGGCTGCAGTACATCGCCGATGTCACTGCAGTCCAACTGGTGTCTCCTGCTCCCTAATGAGGACAGGAAGCCCTGGAACAGAAAACTTCCCATTTCATTCACAAGGCTGCTCTCACGATTACCGCTGTACTAGTACCTAGTGGCTTGCAGCTTATTGTTTTATTCTGTAGCTTAAGAACTGGATAATGCAGTGTTACATTGGTGTGTAGTTCATAACTGATGGTGAAGATAGTGGCAAAACTTCTCTTGTAAGGTCAGGCATGACTCAAGTAGGTGATGCTGTACTGGGAAAATAAATCAATTGCATAAACATATCAAAAGGTTTCCCAGTAAAGCATTACCTGGTTGAGCTGTGTCTGGCCTTACAGGAGGTCACATAAACATATCAAAAAGACTGTGCCAAGGAGTGTTTGAAAACTGTTGTTTGCTTTTGTACTGTTATAAACAAATGCCCTGCCATAGGAATTTGCCATTACATTGCCCACGGACAAGTTCTGAACTATTCGGGCTGGATTATTGCAGGGTCGTTCTGGTCTCCCTTCCTGGAGGATATGGGTTAAGGTCATGTGTTTGCCTTTTCTCTTTCTTTGGCCTTTTCAGTTATTTTATTTATGTCTTAGAGACCATAATAAAACATATTCCACATAGAGGAAACTCCCTTTTTTGCACAGGTATTGGATGCAGAACTTCTGTTGTTCTGCAGAATGTGACCCAAGACATGTGTCTTGCAAACTGTAGAATTGTAAGAAGGTTTTTCATAGATGGGAAGCTACCTTTCAATTTCAACCTTACTGCAGGTCTATGCCAAACTCTCCTGTGAAGTGCTGAAAAGATGGACTATCAGGTTCTTAGATTTATTTTGATCCATTGCTCAACCTCTTAATCGCTTCATTTTACTCTAATGAAAGGTTGGAACTTGTCATTAAGATTTCTTATTGTCATTGTTGTCAACGATCCATCAAGACAACTCTCTTCTTTTTCCTGCCTATCACCACAACTTTGGAATAAACTCAGATTTCCCATCCAAGAAAATACTCAGTGTTACTCAGAATATAGACAAAAAGTCTCCCCTCGATTGTTCTGTTCACTCTCACTAATGGCTGTATCAAGGTGCCTAGAATTGTGTGTAACTTAGGAAGCATTTAGACAACTGGTACATCTGTTTCATGAAGTACTGCTTATATTGTCTGCAAGGTACTTATATTGGGTTTGAATCCATTGCTCGTGGCTGAAAGCAATAAAACATTGTAGACAACTCGTTTTGGTGTTTTGAACTGGAAGCGTTTGTAAGGTATTTTTCTTAGATAAGGTGTCTCTCTGACATGAGGCTTAAGTGACAGAATACTGAGAGATGTGACAGCTTGTGCGTTGAGTGGGGAGTGTTCAAACTCTGCCTTTCAGTGGTGATTTACTGCGTATACCTGCACTACTGTTGTGATTTTTTTTCCAAATAAATTTGTACCACAAGAATAATGTGCAGAGATGGCAAATCCTTTAACTCTAGTTTGTTGTTTTTTTAAACAGAATACTTTGAGAGCTGTCACTCTGGTTTTACCTAGATATGATCAATACAAGCTCAGGACTGTCTGTGTGCTTTTTCTTGTGTATCCCAGCAGTTACTGGTCACACTATGACAGGTGATTTTTGCATGACTGACCAGTATGAGCTCTAGTTGAAACAAAGAGTGGAATATGATCTGTCACCGTCCTACCTGTGGTTGCCTTGCATTACTTCTCCATCACCTCGGGCTGATGAAGATATTGAAAGTTTCACATTTGTATAAAACTTAGAGAAGTACATTTGTGTTTTGTGTTCAGCTGTTTGGATTAACTCTTTACAGAAATGGCTTTTTTTGTGAATAAAAAGAGGAGACGGGAAATAAATTTGAATTTTAAATGACAGAAAAATGGTAGGAAATCAAATGTGCCTCTTTTATGCCCTAAGGAATAGGGAAATGGTAGTAGTGCTCTGGGATTGGTCTAATTAACATTAGTGGAGCATTAATAAGTGACTATTGCTGTGACTTATTGTAGTTTGTACAAAATATTGGTAGTTGCAGTATGTGTTTTCTATAAGATTTATTTATGGAAAAATCTAGTAAAAATCATCCTTTAAGGTACTCTTTCCTATTTGTATTGAATTCTTTTTTTTTAATGAAAGATACAGCACACATTAGTGGCTTCGTCTGAAGAGGTCACACTTCTTTAAAGTGTTTTTCTTACCCTATGGTTTCTTACACAGTTCTAGTTCTATTTTCTTTGTTGAAGAATTTGCTATTCTCTCACATCTCTCAACAGTGTCAAATTTCATGTGGGGGCAAGCGATTTCTGTGAGAATGCCAAATGCAATTATGAAATACCTAGTTCAGTCGCATTCTTGAATTACCTACCCTGGGTCGTTGCGTTATTCATAATTCTCCCTATTTCCTGTTGCGATAAGTTAAATGGAATCAATCTCATTTTGTACAGATCAGTCTTAAAATCAGGGGAGAAAATAGAGAAAGAGAGAAAACCTGATTCTGTTATTCATTGCTGAAGTGTCATGTCTTGCAGAAGGTGATCCTGACTGCCAGTCTCCTCTCCCAGGATGGAAATGTGAAGAAAGCTGGAGGAGACAGATAGAGAGGAAGGGGCAGGTTGTGGGCGACTGTCTTCCTCCCTCTGCATGGCTTCAGCAGGGGTGGCTGGGACCTCTCTTGGCTGGTCCGTGGGGCAGAGCTGTGGGGCTGGAGTGCCCCTTTCGGACTCGATGGGTGAGCCAGGGTCTCCCTCCTCTTGGGTGTGCGGGCGTTGGGAAAGGTGGGTACCCTCCAGGGTAGATGGCAGGTGGGGAGGATTTGGAGGGCCTGGGAGGTTGCAGTGCACTTCAGACTGCGAGCTCTGCATTCAGCCCACATGCCGAAGGAAATTCTTACTTAAAAAGTCTTATTTTGATCTAGTCCTAACTGCTGTTCTTAGCAAGAATCCTGCTTGTTAGTTTGTGTGGAAAATACTTGGTCTGTTTCTTAAGCAAAATCTTACATTTGCTAGTGTACATATAAGCTTGCCGTGTGACCACAAACCAGACTGCCTGTGCTGGCCCTTTGATGTGTTCTAAGTCTTGTTTGCTAAATTAATTGGCTAATTAGAGCAGGAGGACAGATGAAAGCTGGGCATAATGTAGGAATGTTTTCTTTCCAAAGAAAATCTAAGTTCTGTTGAAGAAAAGATGGAAATATATGCACTTACATGTTCAGAAGACTTTTTGTGAATGATTAGTAATGTGATAAGCTTTGGACTTAGTTAAGCAAAAAGCCATCTCTCTGTTTCTTTCTGACATTAAGTGTTTGTACAAATTGTGTGCCTTCCTACTTATAAAGCACAAATTAAAATGCAGTCCTAAAATGCAGCCTTTTAAAATGATGGTGTTCCAAGGTGTGTTACTTCGCTAGAGGAGATGAAGAGGGTTTGCGCTCTCTGTTCTTTTCCAGGAAAGTCTGCAGCGTTCCAGCGAATAAAACGTACTGTACAGTGCAATGACTGTGCTTTGAAAAACAGTAAAACAACTGTTTGATCTAATGCTGTCTCCAACAGCCCATCTTTTTTATTTACAAATATGCTGTGAATCCAGCACAGATTTGGGAAGAATTCTTGCCTGGAGATATGTCATAAATGCATTTTTATACGAGTAGAAAAAGGAGCTGCTCTTCAGTTTTCCAGACTGGCGAAAGGCTATCGTAGCAAATCAAAGCTTTGCTCAGTCTGTTCAATTATTGAAACCTCTTGGGTCCAGTCTTTCCCCAGAGCTCATGATAAATTGTGCTCTCTGATTGTTTGGAAGAAACCATTATGGAAATAAAGAATATGCCATACAGACAGTCACAGAGAAACTCTTTGAAATTAAAAAGTATGCAAGCTACTAAAATGAGAAGATGTCAATTCCTTTCTTCAAGAATAAGACTTAGCACAGAAAATACATTTTTATGGTAGATTAGTTTTATATTTTTGCACTTACACTGTTCACATGGTCCAGGAGAAATTATCTAAAAATTGATTGAAAGGTGCTAATAGAAAGAAGAGCAAGCATTCTGATGCTGGAGCTTTGTAACAACAGTTAAACAGTATACATAGATTTCAAAAGATTTCAAACTTAAAGGTTTCTGAGAATACTTGCAGCAAATTCCAGAAATGCCTGGCCTGATACCAAAAACCACAGTCCTCCGAGTTGCACATTTAGGTTCCCTATGTAACACAGGTGTCTACAGTGAGGAATCTGGTACTAACCTGTTAATTTCGTATTAACATCTCATTATTAATATTTTCTGCATGGGAAACTTAGCAGCCACATGTCAGAGGTGCCCTTGGAGTTCACAGCCCAGCACTGCTGCCGCATTGAAAAAGAGACAAAATACCACATCCAGGGGAAGAGTCTCAGCTGTCTCCTTCCTGACCTCTGCACAATACAGTGCTATTTGTAATGGCATTCCGTGGTCAAAATTGCACACAAAATTACACACAGAATTGCACTTCAATACAAAAGTTCAAATCTGGTGCCAGATTGATTTGGAGGAAATATCTTTATAAATTTTGTATTACTTCTAATGGTTTTTATGTCCCTTTCTGTTTAGTGGCTGTTGTGCAGCTTTCATCCTCTTGACTGTGGTTATTATGAAAGGGAAATCCTGAAGGTTAACTGGAGCACTTTCATGGTGGTCATGTCTTTGATGTAATGAAGAAGACTGTGTTGTTGAAAAGGGCAAAGTATAGCCCCCTTTATAAAGTCAAGGGATGCAAAGGGACCTCTTAGGTGAATGAGATATTTGTGCTGTCTGAGGTGTTTGTGTAGTCAGTTCTGGAAACCTAGTTGTCTTAAGTTCATAAGCAGTGTAAATGATGGACATGTTGTATTCTACAAGCTGTTCTATGCAAGTTTATGAAACTACTCAAAACTTGCTCCTTTTAGTTGCTTTAGCATGACTTCAGGCTGCTTTAGTTCACCACAGATCTCCTTTTCTTTTTAATCTGGGTTGCTTTTTGTAGCAGAAGTGTTGCCTGTCATGCCACTCTCTCGGCCTTCTTCTTCTCACCTTTCTGGGGAGACCTCACTGCAGCCTTCCAGTACCTGAAGGAGCCTTCAGAAAAGATGGGAACAATCTTTCTAGCAAGGCCTGTTGGAACAGGACAAGGGATGATGGCTTTAAATTAAGGGAGGGTAGGTTTAGACTGGATATAAGGAAGAAGTTTTTTACCGTGAGGGTGGTGAAACCCTGGCACAGGTTGCCCAGAGAGATGGTCGATGCCCATCCCTGGAACCGCTCAAGGCCAGGTTGGATGGGGCTGGGAGCACCCTGATCCAGTTGCAGATGTCCCTGCTCACTGCAGGGGGATTGGGCTAGATGGCCTCTGAAGGTCCTTTCCCACCCAAACCATTCTATGATTTTATGATTATTCCTTCACTCTTGATTTGGGATTCTGTTATAACTAAACATCTGTCATAATACCTGTTCAACTGACATCTGAACTGTACCCTCAGCCATAATATTTGTTAAAAAAAATATTTTTAACCAGTGGGAAAGAAAGACCTGTATGAACACAGAAACTGCCTGTTGTGCCCATGAAAGTATATTTTCAGTGGTTAAAATAAAGAGCCAGTCTCAGTTGTCAAGAGTTTGCTTATAGCCAAGTTACTGTCTTTAGCAGCTACATTGCACCAGGGCTATAAATCTAAACTGGGGTGGTTCCATTCTTTGTAGAGCTTTTTTCTGGCATTCCCTTAGCATTTAGTAAGGTGGTAGCTCCATTAGTACTTAAGTACATAGCTGTAAGCGGATAGTCTCTCATTTACATAAGTAACTGCTTATTTCAAAATCCTTAATGGTTTTGCAAATTAGGTAAAATGCAAGATTGTACAAGAGTCTTTTCCATGTCATCTTTAATGGGTACTTAGTTAACAACGCCTTTGGCTGTTAGAACAGAAACCATTAGCAGAATTGCAAGTGTGTGTGTGTGTGTAGTTTTTCAGTATTTTTGCATCCCCTGGTTCAACACACAGATGTGGGCTCCATCTTCATGCATCAGATACTGGAGGTTCCAGTTGGGTTACAAAGTGCTGATGCATTTCAAAATCATGAGTTTTAAAATGGAGAATCAATGCTATTGAAGATTGTGTTTATAGACCTAGAATTTCTACTAAGATATTAATCTGTCATTTGGGGAAATATAAGACATGCAAAAATTCTAAATGAGTGCTTGCGTTAGGGTTTGTTCTTTACCAGGAGTTCTTTTCCATAAGATTTTCAGAAGCTTTTTATTATGTGATCTCTGGTTAGTTTTCTACTCAGCTGAGCTGAGAGCTGTATTTTACAGGTGACAGGAACAGAACCAGAAATTTCAAATAAAGTATGTACTCTTAATATGGAAGGAGTAAGGATTTAATCGGAGTTTGTGATGCTGCATGTTAGCTGTGGTATCCACTGAGTTTAATAAGGGCACACTGGCTTTTTCATGTCTTCAGGGCAAAATCCTATGACTAGTGCCACCAGGTGGAAACCTATGGGCCCTGCTGTCAAATCCACCTACAAAAAGTTAGACAGCTCTTGAATTAGGGGAAGAAAGCTGTAATTTCCATACAATAGGTGAAATAAGTGTTAAGATCTATGGTAGCTTTGCCTGTTCTGCTGCTATCAAAATAGATTTCTTCCCCCAAGAATTCTCACGATTTGAAAGATGTCAGGGTAGGCAAAAGAAATACGCAGAGGAGATCTGCCTGATGGAAGTTATGAGAAATATATCAAGTATGTTGTGTTAGAAGTATTCGAAGCCAGAGAGCAGGAAAAAAACCCAAAAATGGTATGTGAATTCTGCCAGATCTTTCAACTGATAAAAATTGCTTTATCCCATTTGTGTGAAGATGTGAAAAGAGATACCAACCCGATTTGCAGGTGGACTGTGATAGAGACTTTAGAGTGTGTTTATGGGAGAATATAAAAACTGTAAATATTGCCCTGAATTACTTCCTCCCATTTACATGTCACTATAGAGCTTTACAGATCATCAAAGAGTAATGTAGAAAAATGATGTTTTAAGACCCCAGGGCCATTTATATGTGTCTTAGCATGGAGTTGCTCATCCATGCCCAACTCTGAGCTCCTGATTTTGGAACCAGGTTGTTCATGGCTGGCTGGGGATTTTTGCATGGTATTGCGGTGTGTGTAGGCATACCTGAGCAGATTGTCTGATTTATACTGCAAGGCAGTAGTGTAACCAAAGTCATTTTAAGTCATGGTCTCACAGACATGAATGAAAACTGGTTTTGTAATGAAGCTCTGCAATGGGTTTCAGTATATAAATCCAGAAAGGCCTGGAGGAATATTTCCAGGAATTGATATAAATACAATAGACATTATCTTCCATTATGCATGAGCAATGAGACTAAATTCCTAATTGAGTATAAGTAAATGTATTCTTAAAAAGATAAATAAGTAAGTAGAACTCCATTAGCTCGCATCATTGCCATTTTTGTCCCAAAGTTTTAAATGCATCAAAATGCATTTTGTATTTGCATGATGCAGCAGTGCTTTAAAGGAGGAAGTCCTCTCTGTTTTAGTGAACTTTCCCTGATAAAAGAGGAGAAAGGAGGTGTTTCAGCACGCTTTGGTTTTGGATAGCTTTGAGCATGGTGACTCCTTCTAGAGTGCACCTGTCTGTGATGTGTTCATGTTGGCATAGGTTACGTATTTTCTAGTTCAAGCAAAACTTGATTTTGCTTGTGAGGAGGAATCATAGAATCATTAAGAATCACTAAGGTTGGAAAAGTCCTCTAAGATCATGAAGTCCAACCATCACCCCATCACCACCATGCCTGCTAAACCATGTCCTGAAGTGCCCTTCATCTACACGTTTTTTGAACCCCTCCAGGGATGGGGACTCCCCCACTTTTCTGGGCAGCCTGTTCCAATGCGTGACCAAAGAGGAACGTGCAGTTGCTTTACCCCCTTCACTGTCCTGTAAACTGCATACACTTCAATGTGAAAACACTAGGTCTAGTGGAAAGGGGAGAAACCACACTTCCATCTGATTCTAAGCACAAATCTACTGTGGAGATAGCTTTCTCCATAGGTTGTACTTATTTCCCCCCTTTCTATAAGCAGTGGAAGCATACAATTGCTGTTAGCTTGACTGTATCATACTGTGGCAAAAGTCAGATCTCATGCCAGGATGACTCCTCAGAGGTTAGTGAATCTGCACTAATAAAATAAGTGAGATTTAGAAACCTACAAGAATAACTGCTGAGGATTAAAAAGAGAGCACAGTAATTTCAATTTAATGTTATTTTTGACAGTGTTCCAACAATATCGAATCATCATAGATTCTATCCTTTTTCTAAATTTAAAAAAAAAGATAATTTGACATGTAAGTCGATGTTTCAAGTTGACAAAATTTTCTAATTTATGAAATCCTACTTTTCAGTTCTCCTCAAAAGTGTAAAGCACAGTATCTGATAATTAATAGTGAGGTTTAAATCAGAATACACTTGAAATCAAATAGCAAATAGTCCAATAGTTAAATTTGTCAAAATTTGTTGTACAGAATAACTAAGGTCAGTTTTTGCATTAAAACTACAAGAGAATGGGGGAGGGGCTGACCTTGTACTGTAGAATGTGTAGTTTTACCAGATTACCATATCCAAAACCTGCCCTTGTCCTTAAACCTACCTACTATTTGATCATTTATAGCTTTAAAGCGAGCAAGCTGCTTTGGAAACACAGCCAGAAGTAAAATGAAGTAAATCTTTCAGTCATTGTGCAGATTCACAGCAGAGGCTCATCGCTGGCGTAGCCTCCACTGCATATGGTTTACGAACAAGCCTTTGAGCTCCAAATACGAGCGTTGTGGTGAGCGATGGACCAACGTGTATGTTAATGGTACCGGTGAGCGTTTCTGTGCACAACAGTCGTTCAGGTGAAATGAGAAATTTCAGAATACCTTTTGGAGCAAGAAAATGTGTTATCCTGTCATCTTTATCAAAGCAGTCACTGAACGATTAAAGTGCATGGGAAAGCAGTGTCTTAAGTAATCTAGTTTGTTACGTTTTTGTACATGTTCTTTGTATTATTGTATGTATATATATGCAAAACCATCTGTATAGGGCTTAGAGAATAGAAGTCCGAATATTTGAGGAGCTTGTAATAAAATAATAGTTGATGTCTCTTCTTTCTTTTCTTAACATGCATTGTGCTTGGACCTACTGTTGTTTTTTTTTCCTTTTAAACTGACCTTTATTATGTAGTTCCTTAAACTCATTTATTGTCAGTAATTACTTCCTCGGCAAATGTAGGAAGACTATTAGCTTGAAGTGTCTTGAAAAGTGAGATTCTAAACAGCACGTCCCCAAACAGTTCTTTTCTTTTTACATTATGAGATAAAATGCGAAAGTTTTCACAGAAGCACCAAGTGCCTGTGGTTGGCAGGGTCCACTTGAGATCATTTTGTCCAGCCTGCTCAAAAGAGGGTCACCTAGAACCAGTTGCCCAGGACTGTGTCCAGGTGGGTTTTGAGTGTCTCCAAGGATGGAGACTCCACTGCCTCTCTCGGCAACCTAGTCCAGTGTTTCACCACCCTCACAATAAAAACCTTTTTTTCTTGTGTTCAGATGGAGTTTTCTGTATTTCAGTTTGCACATTGCCCATTGTCCTCTCACTGAGCTCTGCTGATAAGAGCCTGGCTCCATCTTCTGTAGTCACGCCATCTGGTGTTTATACCTGTGTATAAGGTGCCCCAAGCCTGGTCTTCTCCAGGCAGAGCAGTCCCAGCTCTCTCAGCCTCTCTCATATGGCAGGCACTCTGATCCCTTCATCATCTCTGTGGCCCTTTGCTGGACTTGTGCCAGTAACTCCATGTCTTGTTTTTTTTTTTCCAGAGCAGAGAGCAGGGATCACTTCCCTCTACCTGGCTGACCCCAACCTTGGGGCTGTTCAGCCTGGAGAACTTCGGGGACACCTTACAGCAGCCTTCCAGTACCTGAAGGGGCCTGCAAGAGAGCTGGAGAGGGACTTTTGACAATGGCATGGAGTAACAGTACAAGGGCTGATGGCTTTAAACTGAGAAAGCAGAGATTTAGATTAGATGGAAGGAAGAAATTCTTCACCATGAGGCCTTGGCCCAGGCTGCCCAGAGAAGCTGTGGCTGCCCCCTCCCTGGAGGGGTTCAAGGTTGGATGGGGCTTGGAGCACCCTGGGCTGGTGAAAGGGGTCCCTGCCCATGGCAGGGGGTTTGGAACTGAATGATGTATAAGGTCCCTTCCGACACAAACCATTCTGTCATTCTGTGACCTGCTGGCAGTGCTGTGCCTTGTGCAGCCTGGGAGGCTGTTGGTCTCCTTTGCTGCAAGGACAGCTTGCTGGCTCATGCTCAGATTGGTGTCCACCAGCACCTTCCCTGCAGAACTGCTTCCCAGTTGTTTGGCCGCCGGTGTTTACTGGTGTGTGGTGGTATCCCTCTTTCTGGGCAGGACTTGGCTCTCCCCCTTTTCTCCAGCCTATCCAGGTCCCTCTGGATGGCAGCGTGACTCTCTGGTGTCTTGGCCACTCCTCCCAGTTTTGCATCCTGTGTGAACAATGAGGGCACGCTCTGCCCCATCTTTCAGGTGACTAAAGATGATCCTAAGCATACTGGGCCCAGTGTTGCTCCTTGGGGTACGCCACTGGTGACTGGCCTCCAGCTGGACCTAGTGCTGCTGGTGGCACCATTCTGAGCCCAGTGGTGTAGCCGGTCTTCAGCCTACCTTTTTGTCTGCTTGTGCAGTCCAGCTCATCACTGAGGTTACTATGGGAAATGGTGCCAAAAGCCTTGTTAATGTGGAGATGAACACCACCTGCTGCCCTCCCTTCACCCAGCGAGCCAGCCCTCTCATCATAGCAGGCTAACAGCTTGCTTTTGGTGACCTCGTTTAGAACTTACTGGCTTTGGTCTATCTGGCACAGAAATACACATTTTCAGAGGAGCAAAGCACAAGTGGGTGCCACTAGGTAGCAACAGTAGGGGAGCAGAACTGATGTATTCTTCTGGAATTCCCCAAAACTTTCAGTGTTTATGTACCTCAGAGGATCAGATAACTGGTATAAATGGCATTAGTAATGCAAAATGAGGAAAAACTAATTTCCCCCCTGCCTGGTTTTCTGGTTGTTTTTAATTTTTATTCTTCCATATTTCTCTATACAAGCATACTAACATACAGTCTTTTGATTTTTAAGGATTTATGGTCGGCTTGGTGGTTGTATTGGCCGCTGACTGTCTACAGGTGAGTGGCCTTGCTGCAGAAGTTCAGCGAAGCTGTGCTTTCTGCCTCTGTGTGGTGGCACAGGACAGAGCACCAGTGTTGGTACCCATTTGCAGAAGCTGTTCCAGGCCTGCAGGAACTGTTGTTGGTCTAAAGACTATGTATTTGTGTTTTCCTCTCATAAAGATTGACTTAATGACCTCTCCAATATCCCCGCCTCAGGCTATTTTGTGAAAAACACGTTGTGAGAAGCGTTTTTACTTTCTGTTGGCTAGTAGCATGAAAGTGTAAGGGATGCAATGGATACCAGCTAATTCAGTTGTAGCAGACTAATTGGTAGACAGTGTCTTCCCTGGGAAATTCATAGATGGTCTTTCGTATCTCTTCCAGACATGCTGTTCCCCATGTCTAGAGAAATCCCCTCTGCCAGGATTTGTTGTGAAGTTCTTGGAAGGACAGTTCTGGTCCTTGTGTTTGATTTTGACCTCATTTGTATCAAGGGCCTCTCCTTCCTTATTGGCCTTCTCTTGTATGACAGACAGGCATGAGAAGCCCAATCTTCTCATCCTGGAAGTGGGCAGCACCAGAGTAACCGTTTCCAAGGCTTCCACATGTACAAGAAGTAGCTGGTTTCAGCTTACTTTCTGGGTGGTAGCAACTGACTTCTTAGTGGTCTGTAGGGGTAAGGCTGCAGGCCTCTAAAGGCCTCATAGAATCGTAGAATCACAGGTTGGAAAAGACCTCTAAGATCATCAAGTCCAACCATCCACCCAACACCACCATTCCTACTAAACCATGTCCTGAAGTGCCACATCTACATGTTTTTTTAAACACCTCCAGGGATGGGGACTCCACCACTGCCCTGGGCAGCCTGGTCCAATGGCCAACCACGCCTTCAGTAAAGAAATTTTTCCTAATACCCAATCTAAACCTCCCCTGACACAACTTGAGGCCATTGCCTCTCGTCCTATCGCTGGTTACTTGGAAGAAGAGACCAACACCCCCTCACTACAACCTCAAGAGAGCAATGAGGTCCCCCCTCAGCCTCCTCTTCTCCAGACTGAATACCCCCAGCTCCCTCAACCGCTTCTCATCAGACTTGTTCTCCAGACCCCTCCCCAGCCTTGCTGCCCTTCTCTGGACACGCTCCAGCCCCTCCATGTCCTTCTTGGAGTGAGGGGCCCAAAGCTGAACACAGCACTCCAGGTGTGGCCTCACCAGTGCCGAGCACAGGGGCACGATCCCCTCCCTGCTCCTGCTGGCCACACCATTGGTGATCCAAGCCAGGATGCCGTTGGCCTTCTTGGCCACCTGGGCACTCTGCTGGCTCCTGTTCAGCCGGCTGTCGACCAACACCCCCAGGTCCTTTTCTGCTGGGCAGCTCTCCAGCCACTCCTCCCCAAGTCTGTAGTGTTGCATGGGGTTGCTGTGACCCAGGAGCAGGACCTGGCACTTGGGCTTGTTGAACCTCATACAACTGACCTTGGCCCATCAATCCAGCCTGTCCAGATCCCTCTGCAGCACCCTCCTACCCTCGAGCAGATTGACACTCCCACCTCAGTACTCAGTAAAATTGTTATTTATTTTTTGGTATTTTTTTCACATTTCATAGGAAACTCAGTATCTTAGGAAAGTGTGTTTGGTTCCATCTGCAGAAATAATTCATGTGGGCAGATGTAATTAATAAGAAATTTAGATGAAGTGTGCTGTCACTAGGCAGAGGAAAGCATAGGCATTAGTCAAGGTATAGGGAAATTGGCATTAGCAGTTTAACTCGTGTTAATTACTCACACTAGTTGCATTGTAGTTTTGGTAACATTATTTGTAGCTAACTATTGTCACTAACGCGCTGGTGTGGTTACCGTTCCATCTCTCAGTTGTGAATTTATGGCCCCACAGAGTGAACAGAGGAAGGAGCGCTGGCCCGGGGCGTTCTGCCTGCCTGGGGCTGCGCAGCCGAAACACAGGGCAGCTCACGTGCCGCTAAATGTGCCTGTGGTTAGAAGGTTATGTGCTCGCCAGTGGTGAAAGTCATTCTGTGAAATTAAGAAAAAAATGGTATCACATTAAACAAAGTTCTTGAGTTGAAAGAAATACAGTACTTGCCAGTAGAGTATTGAATGCGGTATGCTTGTATCCTGCTAATCAGGTGTTGTTGCAGCGTTCCAATTACGTTCTTTTCATGAACTGAAAGTTATTTTCCCCTTATCGTACCAATACTAATAAGCGATATCTCATTAATTCTGTATTAATTTAGAGTGCTAAATCAGGAGGTAACGTTACAAAACTCTCGTAACTCTTCTGCTTTTGAACGATGCAGCAAACTGGGAAACTGGATGCTGCTCGCGAAGCTGCAAAGTCTTCTGAAGAAAGATAACACTGCGGTTGTCTAAGTGGAGTATCTGAAATAAGTTGTTCCACTCTTTCAGGTCAATGTATGTGTGTTACTCAAATGACTAGATTGCAGTGTAGTTAATCACAGTTTATCATTTCTTAGTATGAGTAAAGAACATTTTCAGATGATTGTTTCAAAAGCCAAGTCATCTAAATGAAACGTGCACGTGGATTCTGTAGGAAGTGTTTTTGTTGTGTGGTTTATTGGCATATGAGCTTCATCAGAAAATGCACATTTTAAAAACACTTTACTCAGTGTCGCAAGTCCATTGTCTGTTGTTTAATTTCTCATAAGAGAGAGCTATGAGATGTGTTTTTCCTTCCAAATAACTGATTTCTCATCTGTTGTAATAGGGTTTCAGAAACCGAATTTGCAGAACGTTTGTTTAGTGTAACAATACATCATCATGTGCCTTTGGAGACTAAGGAGAGAGGCACACGCTGAAATGAAAAAAAGGAGACCAAGAAAGCACTTTGTGCCATGGTGGTGGGAGATGCACACTGTTGCTTGTGTGCTGTAGTGTGGGGTGCTCAGTATCATCCCTTTTCATCCAAGCGTCCGTTCGAGCACTCTGGACGGCATTTCTCAGTCACACTCATTTTCTTCCACCTTTGGCTGGCATGGAGGAGAAGTCATCGGTGGCTCTGGGGGAAGCCCACAGTGTGAGGACCCAGCAGAGTGGGTGGTGGGACTGGCTGGGTGATGGAGAGCTCCAGAGGTATCAGTCAAGAAGGAGACAGCTTCCCAAGAGCATACCTGATGGGACATTTAGTGATCTCCATCTCCCTGTTTTGTCCACAAGTCTCAGGGGCTCGTTGGGGTGGGTCCACACCAACAGCATCCTTGTTTCAGCATGTTGTTGTGGTCTTGTGTAGCAGAGTGCTTTGTTTTATCATCATAAAAAGTGACAGCTGTTTTACCATCTTTCAAGCCACTTCTGCAAAGAGCTCTTTCTAGGTGGATTTTGACCATATATAAGAACTTGTCTTTTGATATTTATTAGAGCTGATGGGATTTGCTGCTTTGAAGGCAGAAAGCAGTGATAGATGACGTTGCCTTAAGAAACATGTGCCTTACAATTTCTGCTTTCTGTAGTGTTTTTTCCTCCATTGGTTGCTTTTCCTCTACGGAAAGTAAGTGAGGTTCTTTGGAAATTGCTGTTAAATGAGAACAGCAACACGTCTGCTGCTTAAAAATGAATTCTTTGTTCTCCAGAGCCCCAGTCAGGGAGATGACAAATGTTACCATTTCTGTCATGGACCTTCTCACAGCAGAGTCCGACTGCTCTGCCATCCATCTGCAGAGTAAGGAAGAATTACTGTGCTGCTTCCAGTTGCTGAAAATGAGGCATGGAGGGATTAAATGATATGGGCAAGGGCAGGTGCGTGTGTCTGAACCCACAAAAGCTACGCAGATCCTCACCTTAGTAACAAAACCATCACTACCTATCATTTTTTAAAATAAAATTTTGCTAGTTTAGGGAAAATACATCTTACAGTAGAGAAAGGAGATGCATACTCCTTATTAATCTGTTCTCCTAAGTTACTTCTGGGTGCTGGTAATGAGGAGAAGTCTGCCAAAATGTAAGTTGTCTTCACCTATTGGCATGGAGATTTTGGTAGTGGTCACATGCGTGTCATATATATGTAACATATATGATGTTTCTTGAGGTTGCTTCTGCACCCTTTTCCTATGATTTCTATTATTTCAGTGTGTCGCCTCTCATCGGGCCTATCAGAACATGTAGTCACAGTCTCCCTGCTTAGGTGAGTGATTCCAGTATGTGTTCTCTTTTCTTCAGGAGTGATCTCTTTTCTTCAGGAGTGATTTTTATTTTTTTGTGCTGAAGTGATTCTAAAAGCATATTTAAATCTACCATTCTGAAGTAATAAACTAAGCTAAAATTAAGAAAAAGGTGGAGCATTCTGACCAAATCTAGTATGCAAGTTGGCTACTATGTGATGTGAGATAATTAATTCCAGCAAACTCTTCTGCTATGTGGCAGGGTGCTGGTGAGGGAAGAATCTGGAATTCTTAGCGGTTTCATTACAGCGTTAATGATACATATTAAAGCAGTTATTTCAATGTTTGAAATATGACTTCATGAGAAAAGTGGTTTACCCATTTGGCTGTAATCTGCTCTGTGCTTTCTGATTATGCATAAAGTTTAAAACTAGTATTTCGGTATCACAGCACTGGATTTAAATCTAGACTTGATCTTTAAGGATGCTTTCCATGGAGCGCAGGAGCTCTCAGTCCCCAGGTGTAAGAAGTCAGGCAGGGAAGCGAAGAGACCGTCATGGAGGAGTCGAGACCTGCTGGTCAAACTAAAGGGCAAGAGGGAACTGCACAGGCAGTGGAAGCAGGAGCAGGTATCTTTGGAAGAGTATAGGGATGCTGCTGGGTTGTGTAGCGATGGGGTCAGGAGGGCAGGGCACAGCTGGAGCTGAACTTGGCAAGGGACGCTAAGAATAACTAGCAGGGCTTCTAGAGGTATGTCAGCCAGGAAAGGAAGGTGAAAGCATGCGTACCCCGCCTCCCTGATGAGCAAGACTGGCAAACAACGGATGAGGAGAAGGCTGGGGTACCCAAAGATTTTTTTGCTTCAGTCTTCACTGGCAGCCTCTCTTCCCACACCTCTTGAGTGAATGGACCACAAGATGGGGACTGGGGGGGCAACGTCCCTCCCACTGTAAGAGAAGATCAGGTTTGTGACTTGAGGAAACTGAACATTCATAAGTCTATGGGACCTGATGAGATGCATCCCAGAGTCCTGAGGGAGTTGGCTGATGTCATTATACTTACAAATATCTGAAGGGTGGATGTCAGGAGGATGGGGCCAAGCTCTTTTCAGTAGTGCCCAGCGACAGGACAAGGGGCAATGGGCACAAACTGAAGCAGAAGAAGTTTCGTCTGAACATGAGGAAGAACTTTTTCCCTCTGAGGGTGACGGAGCCCTGGCCCAGGCTGCCCAGGGAGGCTGTGGAGTCTCCTTCTCTGGAGATATTCCAGACCCGCCTGGACGCGGTCCTGTGCTGCCTGCTGTGGGTGACCCTGCTTCGGCAGGAGGGTTGGACTAGATGACCCACAGAGGGCCCTTCCAACCCCTACCATTCTGTGATTCTGTGATTCTGTGATTGCCAAGCCACTCTCCATGATATCTGAAAGGTCATGGCAGTCAGGTGAAGTCCCTGGTGAGTGGAGGAAGGGAAACATTGCACCCATTTTTAAAGAGGGCAGGAAGGAGGACCGTGGGAGTTACCGACCTGTCAGCCTCACCTCTGTGCCTGGGAAGATCATGGAACAGGTCCTCCCCAAAGCCGTACTAAGGCACATGGAGGACAGGGAGCTGATTCAAGACAGCCAGTATGGCAAGGGCAAGTCCTCCCTGACCAACCCAGTGGCTTTCTGTGATGGAATGACTACATCAGTGGATAAGGGAAGAGCTACGGATGTCATCTGTGTGGTGTTCTGTAAAGCCTTCGACATGGTCCCTCGCAACATCCTTCTCTCTAAATTGGGGAGATATGGATTGGATGGGTGGACTGTTTGGTGGATGAGGAATTGGTTGGAAGTTTGCAGCCAGAGGGTAGTGGTCAATGGCTCAATGTCCAAATGGATGCCGGTGATGAGTGGTGTCCCTCAGGGGTCTGTACTGGTACTGGTGCTGTTTAACATTTTCATCAAAGACTTAGACAGCAAGACGGAGTGCACCCTCAGCAAGTTTGCAGATGACACCAAGGTGAGTGGCCCAGGTTGCCCAGAGAGGTGGTGAAGGCCCCATCCCTGGAACCATTCCAGGCCAGGTTGGATGTGGCTCTGAGCACCCTGATCCAGTTGCAGATGTCCCTGCTCACTGCAGGTGGGTTGGACTAGATGGCCTCTGAAGGTCCCTTCCAACCCAAACCATCCTGTGATTCTGTGATTCTAGGAGAAACCCTGGGTGAACTGCACCAATCTGAGAGGGGGTCCCAAGCATCTCAGAAAACTGACAACCTGTATATCGGAAGCAGTCTGACACAGAGGGATGTTAAAGGAACAGAAAGGACTAGAAAATAATGAAAGACAGAAGTTTTAAGGAGAGACGTTTCTCTTTCCACATTCAATATTCAAGCTAAATTAAAGCAGGACTTTCTTCAGTTCGTAGAGATTAAAGAAATAAATGAAGTGTCATACTAAAGGCTTGTAAGACTGGACGGGCTCTTAATGCCAAAACAAATAACAGTGTGTATCCTGTTGTGGAATACTTATGTTTATTCAGTTACAACTGAATGCATACTGAAATTTAGTTGGATATAATCTACATTATTATCACTTCCCTCTTCTCTCAATTTCTGCTTTTTCAGCTTCTGATATTTCTGTAATGACCAAGAAGGAGTTTTTCTGATATTTTATGAGATTAATATAAAATGGTTTCTGAATACTGCTTTTACATCTCATCATATCTTCAGAATTAATATACTAGGATAGAAAGTATGTGTTCTCTTTTATTTTTATGAATTATTTACATGTGCATTTATTAAAACAAACATTTAAGTTTAGTGTTTCTCTGCTTGAGGTATTATTTGAAAAGAAGTCAATGTCGGATGATCTATGGTTTTGTGTTCACCAGTGGAGCTTTAATACTTGTTTCACACCAATGTTTAATAAATAAACCGCAGAACCCTTCAGTTTACACGGTCCTCTGCAGTGGAGGAGGGGGGAGGAAGCAGCTTTCAATGTTTAAAGATGTGGAGATAGTTGAGTCATTTCCTCTGAATATGTGTTGAAACATATTCGCGTATCAAGACTTATCTTACTTTCGTTCTGAGTCGCTGCAGTTCACAGCAGTAGTCAACTGATATTTGCACAGAGCTGTTGCTACCAGCTGGAGGTGAGGAGTGTTACTGAGCAGTTCTCAGCTCAGAAGGCTAATTCAGATTTGCGAGTGTCTTTGTGAAGCAAAAGATGTTTAACTCACTCCTGTCATACCATTTTAGATAGGTGAAAGCTGGAGGAACTGCTCAGTTTGGACCTGGTAAGGTAGGATTTCAGTTTTTTTATAACGTCTGACATGCTCTGATACAGTAGTATATGCATCTGGCTTTAAAATGTAGGTAATTGAAAACTGTTTTGAAAATAATTTAATGTTTGGATTTGATAGAAACTGCATGCCCTAAGTGGATAATACAGAAGGAGGAAAACGGTTTCTTCAGTTTAGAGTGTACAAAATCACACGGAGAGAAGCCTCACTCACTCACAGGTAGACTGATGTCTGCAGTAGTTTAGAATACAGGAGATTTTATGAAATCTCACTGCTGTCATGCTTTTGCTCATTTCTCCACGTTAACAGAAGAATCTGTGTATTTAGTTACGTGTGCATTTAGTACTTTGAAAACCGTCATTCTTCCTTTTAAGTTGCTCTCAGATGCCTGTCTTCTGCTGAGCATTTTGTGGATTTTTATGGGTATTGTGGCTCTAACACACTGTCATTCCTTAACGACAACTGGACGTATCTAAATATCCAGGCAGCACACGGTCAAGTAGATCTGGCTTTGACTGTAAAATTGGAATCTTATTTTTAAAATGTTTTTGCTATTTATATTTAACACACCAGTCTTACCCTCATAATGTTGGTCTTCTAAACTATGAGTACAGCACACACTAGGGAAGTTCCTCTTCGAAGCAGTTTAGTGTTGCTTTACTGGTAGTGACACAACCTCTGTATTTGCTTTAAAATTAATTCAGAATAATTCAAGCGCCATGTTCTGATAGTTATATTTCCCAAAATTTAATATAGAACTTTTCTCACATAATTTAAATATAAAACTACTTCTTAATAACCAAAGTTACATAAAGTGTGTGTATATTTAAGTATATAACTGACTATGATTAATAACATAGAAAATTAAATTAGGAATATTTTATTATGGTTTTCTGCTGTGAAAATATGGACAGTGTATTTTTAAATACAATGAAGAAGATTTTTTTTAGGGAATGAAGCACATGGCGTGCGTGTTGCCTTCAGGTATTTATCTCATTTTGAAATGGAGACAGCTAATTGTTCACAGATCATCCTTGATATGGATGTGACACCTGTCTCTAGTTCCCAGTTGAGTAATCCTTCATGTGCCATGTTTGACATAACTTGCAGTGTAATTCTGCACTCTTCAGGCAAGTGAGAGGATTTTTGTGTGTGATATTGCAAGTTTCTCTAGAGATGATAGAAATGTGAGCTGTCAGAAATTAGGATAGTTCTGAATCTGCCTGAGACTTAGTCTTGGAAAAAATACAAAAAGGAAATGCAGATATGATTTTAATGCTTCACAATTTGACAGTTTTAGGAATTTAAGGTTTATTTTGGACATAAATAGCATGTGATTTTTGTATTTCCAGCGTATGTTCATCCCCTTACAGACTGCTTTTATTTCTCCATTTACGCTGTGCCTGCATCACTTGTTCATGAGTGCAAGTGTGTGTTTGCATGCAGAAATGTGCTGAGACAGCCCATGTAACTTCCAGTAATCTTCTTAAAACTAAAATGGCACAGGAGTGCTCGTTCTTTTTGCTTGTCCTGGGAACCGAATAATTCTGCACAGATGAAAGTCACATCTAATTCATTTCATGATGATTTTAATTTATTCTGCTTAAAGAAGCTGATTTTTTTCATTTTTGAACAAGATTATACACTTGCTATTTTTGAGAGTGCGGGTAAATGGACTCTCAAGAGCATGCAGGAAGCAGCTTCATGTTTTTGTACTCATGCACAGTATGTCTTGCTGTACCTTTGAAAGGAATGGATTTTTAACAGGAAAGGACTGGAGTGTGCAGGGGATAGGTTTGGCTTACAGCATGTGTGAGCACTGCAGCATAAAAGCAAAGCATGCTTTGAAGTGTTCAGGGCTTATGCATATCTTGGTATCTGCTCTTAAGGGGTGGAGAGGATGGTAGTTCCGAATGCCAGCTGCAGCACTGCCGTACCAGTCCAACCAGAAGTGGAAGGCACAACAACACTTTGAGGAATCACAGAATCACAGAATCACAGAATAGTAGGGGTTGGAAGGGACCTCTGCGGGTCATCTAGTCCAACCCTCCTGCCGAAGCAGGGTCACCTACAGTAGGCTGCACAGGATCTTGTCCAGGCGGGTCTTGAATATCTCCAGAGAAGGAGACTCCACAGCCTCCCTGGGCAGCCTGGGCCAGGGCTCCGTCAGCCTCAGAGGGAAGAAGTTCCTCCTCATGTTCAGACGGAACTTCCTTTGCTTCAGTTTGTGCCCATTGCCCCTTGTCCTGTCACTGGGCACCACTGAAAAGAGCTTGGCCCCATCCTCCTGACACCCACCCTGCAGATATTTGTAGGCATTTATAAGGTCCCCTCGCAGCCTTCTCCAGGCTGAACAAGCCCAGTTCCCTCAACCTCTCCTCGTAGTGGAGATGCTCCAGTCCCCTCACCATCCTTGTAGCCCTTGTAGGAAAGGTAGCTGAGGTCTTGTAGCCCTTGTAGGAAAGGTAGCTGAGGTCAGCATGTACTTTATTCATTATGATATTTGGAAGCAGTAGGGAGTCACAGAACAGCCGAGGTTTGCAGGACCTCTGCAGATAGCCCAGCTGAACTTCTTCCTCAGGGCGGAGTGACCTCAAGCAGGTTGCCCAGGACCATGTCAGCGCAGGCTTTGAGTATCTTCAGGGACACTCTCTGGGCAACCTACTCCAGTGTTTGACCACCCTCATGCAGGAAAAATAGTTTTTCCTCATGTTTAAAATGAAATATCCTGTATTTCAGTGTAATACCATTGCCTCTTCTGTCATGGGGCACCACTGAGACGAGCCTGGCTGGTATTAAACACATGGGCAGGACACCATGCTTGGGTAGGGAACTCCTCTTCTACGGGCAGAGCAGACCCAGCTCTCTCAGCCTCTCCTCCTACAACAGATACTCTGACCTCTTCACTGTCTTTGGACTTGCTGCAGTACATCTGTGTCTTTTCTCGTACCAGGCAGCCTCAGCAATGCTGACTAGAAGGGGAAGAAGTGTTGAGTGACCTCCTAAAATTGAAAAATAAGCTGTTGAAAAAGGGGGAGGGGTCATGAGAAACTCCCTTTAATCAAGTTTTTCTACAGTTTTCTTTTACCCTTGAAATAGATTTTAAAGTGTTACTCTCCAATCAATTTATCAAGGCTCTTTACAAGCCTAGTATATTTTTTTAAATTACCTTTCAGTTAGAGGTGATAATTTTGTAAAAAGATGGGGGAAATTCTGATGACTAAAGACAGAGGCCAGTAGTCAGCTTCACGTTCCCCTGGGGTAAGATAGCCTGTTGATAACTTTTTTCACAAGTAAGGTGGATGATCTGATAATAAAATTTGCTGTAGAAATATTTTACATACTGTTTGTTATTTAGCAATTAATAAAGAGTGGTATCCTCCTTTCTATTGTTATCTCCAGATCCAAGAGCAGACTTTTCTCCCTTGTGACTCTATGTTTTCCTTCTAAGCAAGTTTTGCTCAATTTCCCTCTAAAATAAAAATGGTTGAAGGAGACAGCATAGGGAATGAGACTAGGAAGAAGGACACTGAAACAAAGTTCATATCACTTGACCAAATTGCCTTGAGTTTCAGAGTAATTCCCACTCTCTTCAACAGTCCTCCTCGAAGGGATTAACCCAGGTGGAGAAACAACTGAGATGCGCATATAGCTAGGGCAAATGAAGGATATTGGTAATGGTGCAAAGAAAGCGTCTCCTCTGGGAGCCCGCTTACAGGTGAGGCAGCTCTAATTATCTGGGAATACCCACGGGATTTCTAGCAAGCTTTCTGCATGTGGAAGAAAATAAATTCTTCTCCTTACTCTGTTGTGTTTGGGCATGTGGCAGTCCATTTGGACTGAAGAGCTTCCTAGTCATCAGTGATGACTGAAACAAACCTGGAGCTACTACATCCAACATTGACGCTCTGGGAGAAGGAGTAACTGCCAGGGCAAGCTGGTTCCTTCTCCAGCTGCAGCTTGAGCCATAGTACTTCATCGCTCCAATTCCCTGACATTACTTGTCCTTAAAAAATGGTAATTAACAGTTAGTTGATTTGCTTATTTTGTTTTTTTTCTATTTTACCTTGTGGAATTGGTGCTACGTCTCCCGTCGTGCATTCACCATGAGGCTAAGTGACAGAAACACCAGATGTTGATTTCCTCTCTGTCCGATGGGACGTCAGGTGCCTGTGGTGGGACAACAGGTCCTCTACCTGCTGCTCAGGCCTACAATGAAGGCCGTCAGTGGAGGCTATGGGTCACCAGTCCCATCGCATTTATGGCAGGTGTTTGGGGTGTGGAGAAGAGATGTCTGCCATTGTAATGTCCATACCTTCTTCCAGGGAGGATGAATAATCTCACAGTATTTGTGTGCTTCACAAAGATGGGGGAAGCTCAGGTGATGTGAAAAACAGACACTGAGAGGAAGAACATGCTTGCCTGTCACCAGTGCTGGTACTGGTTCTCCTGAGCTAAGCGGTCAGGATGCCTTGTGGGGGTCTTGTTCCTTGTTTTAATCCACTTTGGAAGAACTGGCCTGTTGGTGCTAGGTTATGGCTTTGTCACCATACTTGAATGGATGGGAATGTTTATTCCAATGGTGCTGACTGTACATGAATTTTCAGTTTAACTTCCTGATATCATCCATCCACAATTAGCTTCTCCAGTTGTAATGATGCTGGCTTTGTGGGGGCTCATAGTTTGTTTTGCTTCCAGATATTTCTCAATTACTATGCTGATGCTTATTTCACTTATTTAGCAAAGATACTAAAACAAATTACTGATGATTTTTGTGATAATGGCACTATTTGCATTAAGGAAGGGACAAAAATTTTTTTCATGGTAAAAATTAATGAGAGAAGGTGAGCAGCTGCCTCCTGAAAGATGGCAATCAGTTCTCCCCATACTAGGAAGAGTTTCTTAAACTGAGAGTTGATAAGTTTGATAATGGTTCATGTATGCTTCATCATTACTGGTTTTATTTAGGAATAGTTTCAAGCACTTGCAAAACTTTGGAGCTCCTTGGGCATCATTGTAAGAAAAGACTATGTTTACAAATTATTAATGAATCAGAGCTGTATCTCTTTATGAGTTGAGCAGGGAAATGTATTTCTGAAGAGTCAATTCTTGAACTATGAGCTGCCCCAGTAAAAAACTCAAGGGCTAAACCACCCACTAATTCAGTTTTCCTCACCTGTCTCCGGATGACAAAGCTATCGTAACAGACCGTGCTGTCTAATTGGACATTGTAAGATCTTCAGTAACTGGTGGAGAGGAATAGTGACGCTGCCTCATACACCCACTAAGAAACTGTTTGCTGTGGGGCTGGGCTGTCTGCACTTTTCCATAAATGAAGTTCTCTTAGACTGTGTTTTGCTGAAAAACTCTGCATCAAGAGAAGTGTGGGCAGCAGACGAGGGAAGGGATTCTGCCCCTCTGCCCCGCTCTGCTGAGACCCCCCGGGAGTCCTGCGCCCAGCTCTGGAGCCCTCAGCACAGGACAGAGCTGGAGCTGTGGGAGCGGGGCCGGAGGAGGCCCCAGCAATGATGCGAGGGCTGGAACCCCTCTGCTGGGAGGAAAGGCTGGGAGAGCTGGGGCTGCTCAGCCTGGGGAGGAGAAGGCTGCGGGGAGACCTCAGAGCAGCTGCCAGGGCCTGGAGGGGCTGCGAGAGAGCTGGAGAGGGGCTGTGACAAGGGCAGGGAGTGATGGGACAGGGGGTGATGGCTTCAAGCTGAAAGAGGGTAGAATTATACGGGATATAAGGAAGAAATTCTTTCTGGTGAGGGTGGTGAAACCCTGGCACAGGCTGCCCAGAGAGGTGGTCGATGCCCATCCCTGGAACCATTCCAGGCCAGGTTGGACGGGGCTCTGAGCACCCTGATCCGCAGTTGCAGATGTCCCTGCTCGCTGCAGGGGGATTGGACTAGATGGCCTCTAAAGGTCCCTTCCCACCCAAACCATCTTGTGATTCTATGATTCTATGACTAAAGGAGAACTTGCATCAACCTGAAAAAGAGGCAGCTTGTCAAGCAGCTTGAGATGGAAGAGTTACTGGTGGTGTTCAACGCAGGCTCCAGAAGAGCAGTAGCTGCTGGCGCCCGCGAGGGTTGGTACACAGCCTTGGGTTAACAGGCCTCCAAGAATTACCAAAGGTTAGCCATCAGTTCTCTGCCAGAAGCTTGGGCATTGTAAGATACAGCTTGGTAAACATTTTACATCTTTCCATAAAAAGAATGTATCACTGGAAATTACCAGAAGAAAAGAAGTAGTAAAACTTTTGAGGGGAAATGCACTACATTTGCTGCTGTCTCACCAGAACGGCTTCGTCAGTGCTTCACTGGTTTAACAGCCAGGCATTGTGCTGGAAAGCTGCCTGCATTTTGTTTCATTTTCTCTGGCCCGTGATTAGTTATTTAGGATGGTAGGGGTTTATTCTGAAGCTGGGATTTGTCTTGTCTCTCTCTGACACTTGCCAGAGACGCACAGAGTAAATGCTCCCAGGAAAGCACTTTCCCATTCTATCTGGCATTTGGTGATACCGGCCCCTAAGCAGACGCGGGCACTGCTGGAGACGTGTGCCCTGTGGTGGATACCACTGCCAGAAAGGGTACATTTCTGCTGAGGATATCAGTATGACAGTGGTGGGTGGGCTTTGTCTGTCCTGCTGGCAAAGGTATTTCTCCGCTTCTGGTACTTGATAAATCAATTCCAGATTCAGATGGGTTCTGGAGGGGATAGGTACAGTCCAGTCCCCATTTTCACGGGATTTTTGGATCTTTCTGAAAAATTATGAGCAGATTACTTTCTCACTTTTTTTCATCTTATAGCAACCAGTGATGGAGTTAAAGTACGAACAGTTTGCCACTGTTTCAGGTCTCAGAAAGATCGGCTTGATTTTCTGCATTGGGCATAGACCAGGCAACAGTGGGTTTTGTCGTTAGAGGTCTGGGCCTCTATTGTGAATGGGTGATTTAGGACTGCTTAAAGAACCACTGTCAAAAGTTACCAGCAAAAGTGGTTTTAATGCAATGTTGTAAAAGCGCAACTTAACAAAGTTCTGTGGCAAGGTTCAGTTGATTAATTACATGGAAGGAACATACAAAGGAAAACTGAGTGACACTTGAGTTAGAATGATTCACAGAGATTAGAGACAAAAGGGTAAGGAAGACTCTCCTATTGAGTCATGAGGTTCAGGATGGAGCCCCTTGCTTACTAAACTCTTTCTCAGAGAGGAACCTAGATACGGATGGATCCAGACTTAGCCTCAGTCTCTGTCCACAGTTTCTGTCTAAAGAATTATATGTGAATGCTTCATTAGCATCAGTTCAGCATGCAATCAAAGTTATGAAGGCAGAATCCAAGTTACCATGCTACAGGGTTATGCACGTTATTGGTCGCTTACCAAAGATCTGCCATTGGTGAAAGGTCTCTCTGCCTCAAGGAGCAACCTTGAGGGGTGACCCAGCTCAAGGGGAGATCACCGCCATGCAGCCATGCTGCCTGGCAGGGAGAGCTCAAGGAAGGCTCACTTAGGTGGTCATATTTATGGAATAAAGTGGTTGGCTTGTAGTCAGATTACATGCAGTGGGAAAGGTATGCATGCAACTCCTTCTGCCCACAACTTTCTTTGTTCCTTGATAAATGAGTCTTGGAAAAGCCACCCACTATTTATGAGTTGATTGCATGATCAATGCTCCAAGCTCATATGCATCAGTGCTCACTGTGTCAGTCTGCTCCTGTGTGGGTTTTCAGAGAACAGACTGAAACTAGAGTTCTTGGCCTGGCTGTGGCTCCTCCAGAGCTGGCACCAAACCACTGCTGGTCTGGTCAAAGGGTCAAGCGCATCTGTCACACTCCACCCTGTGACTACAGTCAATCCACTCTATTGATTCATGGAGTGGTAGTACGGTTACTTCTTGCCTCTATGTCATAAACATGGCGTGTTGTAGATTGATGGTAACAGCCCAATTATTTGATAAACTGTTTAGTTTAAGTGTCATAACTGATGTTAGTTATATACCATTTTCCATGTGGGATCCGTTGATTGTATACATTTTATGTGCTGGATTGATGTAATTTGATTTTTTGCCAAACTTTGGTGTACAGAATTATTATAAGCAATAAACATAATAAGGTTAAAGCTAGCAAAATAACAACTGGATGCAGCATCAAATTCAAAAATTCCAGTTGTTGTTGGTGACCATCCAAAATGAGTTTCCCACCAGTGGTGTTCCCCATCCTTCTTCACTCTTTCTAGAGCGTGGTGTATCTTTTCTATGTCACAGTGGATGGTAATCAGGGTATTTTGTCCATTGTTCCAAATTTGTTTTAGCAATTGATTCAGGTCCATATGTTGCAACAGTTTTCTCACCAATGTGAGATTCATCCCAACAGGGGCAAATGACCATCAGCCTGGTCAAAGGGTCAAGCACACCCCTCACAGCCCACTCCTGTTCTCTGACCCAAAAGCACCACTGGTACTGTTCCTTGCAAACTGTATTCCACCCCACAGCAGATTTATCTCCTGGGAACTGTGTGTGTATATCAGGATTTGATTAAGGAACAGTAGACCTACAGCAGTGCTACCGAGCTGGTTATAGCTTTTTCTCATCTCACCACCTTTGTATGCACCCTGGAAATTGTGGTTTCCACCATCCCCAAATACCTCTCAGGGCCACAGAATGACAATACCTACTGACTGCCATCACTGGGGCTTCTATGAAGTTCTTGAAATGCCTGAGCAGTAAATCCATGCCTGCAATTGTGAAAATGTTCGCCGTAGTGAAGAGTTGTGGTCTTGTGTCATGGGACCATAGTCTCACAGGTCAGCATCGTCATTCACAGTGTGGAGTTCTGCTTTGTTGGTCACCAGTAATGCAATAATTAGCTATGCCATACTTGGCCATTGCAGCTTCTGTCTCTGGAAATCATCCATTAATTTTTTCCTCTACTTGAACAGTTTTTAGTCAAGACAAGTGGAGAGTATCTTAAAGTATCATGGAGCAGTTATGGGCTTTGCCATGGCTAGGAAGAAAACCCAATGACTTCAGTAATGGCTTCTTTCAGACTGTTAAGCCTAACAGTATTACGTATCTTTGCAATACAAAAGACCTACTTCTTGTCACGTTCAAAAGTTGAAACCTTGAATTACTCCTTAACTGGCGTCTTGCAGGGCGGGCTGAGGTTTCCATCTTCCAAAATGCTCAGACAGGGATGTTTGGTTATCTGTTGGACAGATGATTGCAGAAAATGTGTGTGTGGTCATTACTTTGCACCGCATTCTTGTATCAAAGATTATGCGGTAGGTGTCTGTGTTGAATTAAGGAGCTTGCATGAACGATATAATAGCTGTAAGACTAGGGGTTTTTTAGGGAAAAAAAAGTGCGTAAACAGTTCACAACCAATACCCATCTCTTACGTGCTTATAAGCTTTCCCAGTGAAGACCAAATATTGCATGGTTAGCATTTGACTGTCCTCGTTGCAACCTGTTTTTTTCTAGCAGGTTCTTCTTTGCTATTATTTGTTGCACTACTTATACTGGATTTTGGTTTAACTATTTCTGGAGATGCCAGTTTAACTGTTGTTGGTAGGAAGCCTTTCTGTGAGCAGTGGGTATAAAGACTGTTTTAATCATGCAAGAAAACACATTTAAAGGAACAAGGACTGTTAGACACTTTTGGTCTTGTTTAGAGACTTTGAAACCTTCAGTAGTGGAGAATCTTGCTCTGTGTTTTTGAGTGTAGACTTCACCTGAATACAGGTTAAGATTAATTTAATTTCCAGTTTTTGGAAACATTTTCTTCAGAGCAAACCAAAGTGATCTTGATGATAATTGCTGCCTGCAAATGTCTTCACCTCATTCAGCTGAAGTCCCTGGCAAGTAATTATACTTAGAATACTGTATTGAAACCTCAAGTGGCTCTCTTCAGTACAGTTATTAGCTTCCCTACAGCAAGGGAAGGCACCTCTAGAAAGGTACTTCTAGTGCATTTCAGTAGTACTGGTTTCACTGGAGATTTTTTGTACAAGGAATACGTCAAAAACAGTTCTTCCTGGTTTATAGCTTGCTTCTGAAAAGCAGGCTTTTTCTGGATGCCAGGAAAGCAATTTTTTTCTTATGCTTTGATAGAGATAATCCCAGGTAACTATACACAGTCAGGAATAACTTAGTTTTCTGTTAACATAGCTTTCAGGCTTACACAAATAAGCATGTGAGTTTTATAGGCTGTAAAGGCAAGGCAATTTAGACAAAATACTTAGAAAATGTTTTCCTCCAATACACACAAGCTTCCATTTATACTGAATGTTGCAACCGTGTTGTGGGTAAAGGGTTTTTTGTTCATTTTCTGAAGTGGTAGTTCACACTGTCAATTTTTGCACAAATAAAAACATAAGAAGAGCTCAGCGCTGTGGAGGGATAGAGGGTCAGTAGTCCCATGTGTTTGGTCATCTTCAGATACGTGTGCATTTGTATACGTGTTTGCAGGGTTAGGACTACTTGTGTTGAATGCTGTGTGTGGTTTGCTGCTGAACAGCCAAATGTGTGACATAGAAATGTGAGTATCTTTCGTAGAAAGTAGTTTTTGTTTTCTTTAATTTTAAACAAAGTGGAATGTTTCCTTATTCTGTGTTGCAAAGGATTTTCTGAAGAGAAAACAACAAGAAGACCCTAGCCATTGTGCTGATCTACAGATTTATGTAGATATGTCAGATCAGAAGTGCTTTGTTTTATCTAGCATACCTACTTAATTTATTCCTGACCTCCTCTGTAATGTTAATCAAAGGGAATTCTACACAGCCCATCCCTCCCTTCACCTTCAGCAATGAGCTTCTCCTGAGAAGGCACCAGCAGTGGTAAGGAAAGCTTTCCTCCGGTTGCAGAGGACTGCTGTTGAGGACACAGGGCTTTCTCTACATCACCCTCCACCACGAAAGCTGCTGGAGAAGAACCTACTCTGGAAGCGCTATTTCCTGGTTTAGTGAAGAAGCATTGTTAGTGAAAAAGGTGCCTAAAGAAAATGTTCCAGAACAAACCACTAAGTTGTAACAAATCATTTGTTCAGAGAGTAAAATCTAAGTATCAAACCAGCTGGATTTTTAGCAAAACCTTGCTTAGCTAAAAGCAGTAGCTATACTGGAGTCCTGGATGAAAATAGGTAATTTTAAAGACAATGGCCTGATAAGATTTCTGTACTTACGATCTTGATCAGTCTCTAGTTAAGAAATTTGTAACTCAATAGTTGAAACACCAAATGTGGTATTTTAAAACTTATGTCTTATACAAAAGAATTGCTCGTCAATAGTAGATTAAAAAGCTTTGAATTTATTAAAGCAGTACCAGACAAGGGGAAACAAGGCAGTAAAATGTATTTGGACTTTCAAAAATACTGTTACACAACCCGTTACAAAGAGGTTGAGGCAATATACTCTTAAGGATGAAAAGAGGAGTAAGAGTTGGAAAATGCAGCAAAGAATTGTCTGCCCTTACTTATGTATGAAAACAAAGACTTTCTTCAGTCCTTGAAGTCTAAATCCCTATGCTTAGAATTTTTTTTATATGTAGGTGAACAATTGTGTCTGTAAGAAATGGTGATAACCCCAGAAGGATTTGGCATGATTACAGCAGTTGCTTTTCACAGAACAGACCAGATGAGAGGTGTTAATCTGTGATATAACAAGGGAGGATAATAACATGAGGGGAAGGGGGGGGGAGGCTGGGATGGAGCATAACAAAAATCTGTGAAGGAAGCTGTGTTTGCTTCATTCAAGAATAAATTCAAGAATAAATTTGTGATCTTGGTAGAGAAGGGATTACTTGTTTTTATTTTCTGTTTGCATTACTATCTTATTCTCTGAAAGTGATGCTGCAGTAAAATTCTATAGTAGATTGGAATGAAGAAGTGGCAGCAAAATGAGTTTTCCATCTCAAAACCAGGATATGGAGACAGATGGAAGGAGGAACAAGTTAGGGGAATCTCTTCAGGTTGCTTTGTCAATATCGATATTTGTTTGGTTTCCTTTGCTGCCAGACAGGGCTAGTGCTTCAGCTGAAAAAAGTGATTTGAAGTGTACTTCTGAATACCAAAACTTTAAAAATGTTAACATGCTTCTGTCTTTCATTATCATTTCTGCATCTATTCATTACATTTTCAGAAGGAAATGTAGCAAGCTGTTAACAGTAATCAGTTTGATACTGAAAATGAGCATTTGCTTTTGACTGCTTTCAGATAAAATCAAAGAGCAACAATTAATAGCAGATGTCACCAAAAATAGCCCCATTATTCTGCAGCTGCAAATGGTCAGTATTGCTATTTAATTCTTAAGGGTTTTCTTTCATAAGTAGATTAAACAACTTTTTCAGCCACAGCCAAAAAGCTCAGGAAAGAGGATGAATCTTTTATGCACTCGTGACTCTTATTTAGCCACAGTGTATTTCCTGACAATATAAACCAGATGGTCATATTCAGAGCATACTGACTTACATAAAAATATATGTGTGTGTGTGTGTGTGTATGGGTGTGATTAATGCATTGTACACCTGCCTTTTTATTTAGGGAAAAAGGAAAATTGGATGAATGAGATAAAGTGAGCTGTAGAATTGTTTCTACCCAGGAGTTCCTCAGTTCTTCCTGACTTGCCATCAACCAGATCACTAGCATGCAAAGTGTCGTTTAGGACACAGTCATCGTAACTCTTAAGTTAGATAAGTAAATACTTTCAGCGAAATTAAAAATTGCTTGTCACTTGACGTTATTGTCTTCACTTTGAAGCAGAGTCGGTTCCCCTTAGTTGCAGCGACGAGGAGCTGACAGCCACTTGGGCACTCGGAATTTCCGAATTTCTTGCAAGCAGGTGTGTCCAAAGCGTGAAGCTTTCACAAATGAAAATGATCTGAAGATACCAGTTTGAGCCAGGCAGTAACTGGACTGGAAAATTCTGCTTATGCAATATTGAAGACACAGTTACATTACTTCAAGGTTTTTGATACTTTTATTATGTTAAAAAGTGGGTACTATTTCATGCCATGCTGTGAACCCTTGACTGTTGGTGTTCTGCTGCTTCCTCCTTGCAGGACACTTTGATTTAATTTCATCTATTGTACACTGTGAAAGGAATGCGGGTTTATTTCACCGTCCCATTTCCTGATGACCCCAGCACATGGACAGCCAGATCTCCAGCTTCCCTTGTCACTCCGTGTATGCGACTCCTGTTACATTTCCCTTTTACTTTATCTGCCAGCAGAAGTGTTGATGCTGATGCCTTTGTTTTAAGCTGGGAAAAAATAAGTGATTTTTGCTTATATTATCAGTGTGTTCTGGCAGAATATTGAAAAGTATCAGCAAATCAACAGAGCTGTAACCTGTTGCTTAAGTGACTCAGATAGGAATCCCAGAATCCCAGCATGGCAGGGGCTGGAAGGGACCTCTGGGGATCCCCCAGTCCAACCCCCTGCTGAAGCAGGGTCACCCAAAGCAGGCTGCACAGCACCGCGTCCAGGCGGGTCTGGAATATCTCCAGAGAAGGAGACTCCACAGCCTCCCTGGGCAGCCTGGGCCAGGGCTCCGTCACCCTCAGAGGGAAGAATTTCTTCCTCATGTTCAGCTGGAGCTTCCTCTGCTTCCGTTTGTGCCCATTGCCCCTTGTCCTGTCGCTGGGCACCACTGAAAAGAGTCCGGCCCCGTCCTCCTGACACCCACCCTGCAGATATTTTCCTTGAATCTAGTTCATATGCCTGTTGTAAATATACTTTAAGCATAGGAAAATGTTAGGGTTTGGGTTTTTTTTGCTGTATTGCTGAAGATTTTTTTTGCCCTTTTGGAAGGGGAAGTTTGTTACAGTTATAGATTATTTTTTTAAAACTGACAAATATGTTCAGTTTTGGCATTGAACGAACGCTTTCAAATTTTAAGATCTGTTCCTCTGAAGTTGTGATTGGTTTTGGCAGCAGAGAGTTCCTTAAATCTCTTCTATCCCCTGAATTGCTGTCACAAAGTCATGCGAGTGTATGGTATATAAATTGTAGAAGAGCAGCAAAGCCATTCATTTCTCGGGTTGGTTTAGCTGATTAATTGTTAGAAATATTAAGAGCTGTGAAGCAGACTGTAGGTATTTTTGGTGATATAAAGGGGTGATAGATAGTTTTCAGTGGTAAAAATGGTAGTAATCTTCAGGGTCTCAGTCTGCGAGACGTTAATGAGTTAGCCTGAAACTTTGTGATGTGGTCTGTGAGAAGATAGCACTGGTGATAGTAGTGACTCGCATCTTCCAGCTGTAAATTGCTAGTCTGACTTCAACAGATTTACCCCTGACTTCGGTGGTGCCTAGTTACTAGAATCAGATTCACTATCTTTGTGTTTTGTAGTACATTTTTAAAAAACAATGAGAAGTTACATGATGTGGGAATGGTGGTGATTTTAGCCATCCTGTCAGTTTCAAAGCAGAAGCATTTATGTTGCGTGCTGAGGTGGAACTGGGCTCTGACCAGTGAACACTTCACACATTGGAAGCATTGGATGTACAAAAATTTGCATAGCTTTTTCCTTTATTGCTGGTGTGCAGCTACTTGCATGTACCTACCTGTCAGCTAGCTTTCAGTTCTTTCACATGCTCAATATTGGGTCAGCTGTGAAAAATAGCTTGTTCATCTACTCGTTAAGCTGCTAAGTCTGGAAAGGACACTGAGGAGTCTCTCATGGCGCGAACAACGGAGGTGGAAGTACTTGCCTCACTTTTCACGTCAGTGAGTTGCAAAGGGTTTAGCAGTGAACAGCTTCATGGCATAGCTGCAGCCAGAGCTTCAGCTGTTCTAGGAATTTTTTTGAGGAAATTCGATTAATTTTTTTCTTTATGTACTGCAGAAATGGGAGTTCTTTGACTACCCTCTCGACAATAGTTTCTGCTTTGTGTCAGCTTGGGTAGCAGAAACTCCTCAGGGATACTAGTCACAGGCAGCAGAAAACTAATTTTTTTTGGTGCTAAGATGCATGGATGGAGATAGTTCTTGGAAAAACAGATTTTAAAAAGGAGTACTGCCACTCGTAGGGGCAATGTGTAGCCACAAGTGTGGCCAGTGTGAGCTCTGTGTTCACTTCAGTTTGACAAAATGATGCTTTTCTGGGCGTGCTAGAACAGCACTTGGCATGCCGTGAGTCAGAAGGGAGTTGCAGCTGCAGTTTCACTGAAGTGCAGGCTGTTCAGGAACTTCTCCCTGCTGTCTCACCGAAAGCGAAAGCAGCTGCTGTTGCTGCTCTCACCGCTGGGCCACCGAACAGCCCGTGGAGCCTGGTGTCTGTTGAACAACGGAGTGCAACTGAGGACGGGTACAGTCATCAAGACCTCTGTCCTCACCTCTGCAGGTGGCCTGGTCTGAAGACGATGAGCGTTCTTTAACCTCTCTGTTGAAATTCACTGTATGCAAGGCTTCACTGTTTGTGCCAAATAATAAATTTCACTGAAAACAGATTAATTTAAATTTTGTGGGAAGAATTATGCAAGACCTTAGTCATAGTTTAGATAAAAGGAAAATACTACAGTAAAATAATGACAGTCAACTACAAAGAATTAATTCAAAGGAATTAATTCAGGCATTGCTGTACCACCTGCAATTTTGCCTATGTGAAACAATGGTCAATCTTACTGGTCTTTGTGTGGAATCTCAATATTTTTGTTAAAGATTTAATAAAGGTAACTTCAAGACCTGCTATACATTTCAGACACTAAAAATTAAGGCATGCCCTTGCTTTGTCAGGCTTGGTTGCCATCATCCTGCAGCCATCAGTAGGGAAAAGCCTTGTGGCTCACAATAACTTCTAGTTGTGGTGTTATTTTTTTTTCCTAGTTGCAGAGAACTTATTTTCTTGACGTTACTAGTTGGAATGCAGAAGTTTAGAAAGTTTGGTTTTGAGGTTGTTCAGTGGTTAGGAAGCAATTATAGGCTTTCATGAATGCTCTCAAGTTTCTTGTCCAAACATTTCTAAATTTAGTTCATTACTGCAGACCACACAGAAGGGGTTCTTTGTTTTTTGCTGGTTGCCATTTTAACTTAATTTAAAAAGTGGTTGAAAAATGATCTATTGATAGTTGTGTTTATTGTGGCAACCTCTAGTTTTAATTGCATACTTCAAATGCAGCTGTTCTGATGCAGAAATAACTGGTTTGGCTTTCTAATGCTTAGGGATAGTTAATATCCGTTTGCTTTTTATTTCATTTGTGTAACTGTTTGTGTCCTGTAGGCTTGTTACATTGCTCACCTGAGTGTTTCTAGCGTTCTTGAGCAGCTCTCTGAAAAATAAATGTAAACATTAAAAAGAAAGTAAAGTTCCACTGCAAGAAAAAAGGGAGGAAAAACATTGAAAAGGAGGTGAGGAGGGGGGGGGGGGAAAGGGAGCAACGTGGCACTGTTTGAGGAATTTTAATGTAGACCTTGTGTTGTACCTCAGAGGAGAAGGGAGAGGGGGAGGCCACGAGGAGCAATCAGGGAGGAGGTTATAAATGTTGGGAGACATCATGTTTCTTTTATGTCTGCAAGGTCTTGTAGAAGGGCAAGAAAGAGGAAGGAAATTTTTGGTGTTTATCACTTTCTTCGCGACACAAGTTTCTTCTTTCGCAATGCCCTGATGACTGCTGGGGCCTGGGATGAGGCTGAGGATCAGGCCAGTGTGCAGTTTTATCCTTATTTCCATCTGGACCAGAGATTAAGAATTGCAGGATTGGGATGGGAATTTGTTATTGTCAACGTTGTATCTTTCTGCGGTCCGTGCATTAAAAAAGAGAAAATAAAAGAGGTGGCGACTGAGGCATTGGTCATTTAAACGAAGGTGATGGGTGTCTTCTGCAAGAGTCTTGCAAGGTCTTTTGATAGTTTCAGATATGTCTCAGGAGTTACTTTATAAGGACAAAATTAGAGGTTAAATCTTAAGAGATTTCAGGGAAAACAGCCCCTGCCAAATCAAAGATCACCTGACCAGTTTCTCTAAGGTGCACTAGTTTTGAACGGTTTCATTGCTGTGGAAGTGGTGAGCACGTCAGTGTGTGCTTTGGCCAGCACTGTGCATGCTGCAGCAAAGGTTGATATTGTGACTCTGGAATAACAAGAATAAAGCATGTGTTAAAATGCCTTTATTTTGAGCCTTCCTTCATGCTTGAGATTTATTGTTACCTTAAAAAGAAAAGGGGACTAGCAGGAAGAGAAACAACCGAAGCTTCTTTCAATTGAAGCTGGCAAGGGATGTGAAAAACAACAAGAAGGGCTTCTTCAACTACATCAGCAGCAAAAGGAAGACTAGGGACAATGTGTGGCCGCTGCTGAATGAGGCGGATGTCCTGGTGACGGAGGATGCAGAGAAGGCAGAGCTACTGAATGCCTTCTTTGCTTCAGTCTTCAGTGCTAAGACTGGCCCTCAGGAATCCCAGGCCCCGGAGGTAAAAGAAGAAGCCTGCAGGGAGGACGACTTTCCCTTGGTCGAGGAGGACTGTGTGAGGGATCGCTTAAGCGATCTGGACGTCCACAAATCCATGGGCCCCGATGGAATGCACCCACGAGTGCTGAGGGAGCTGGCGGATGTCGTTGCTGAGCCACTCTCCGTCATCTTTGAGAGGTCCTGGAGGACAGGAGAGGTGCCCGAGGACTGGAGAAAGGCCAGTGTCACTCCAATCTTCAAAAAGGGCAAGAAGGAGGACCCAGGGAACTACAGGCCAGTCAGCCTCACCTCCATCCCAGGAAAGGTGATGGAGCAGCTTATCCTGGAGGCCATCATCAAGCAAGTGCAGGAAAAGAAGGTTATCAGGAGTAGTCAGCATGGATTCACCAAGGGGAAATCATGCCTAACCAATCTGATAGCTTTCTACGATGACATGACTGGCTGGGTAGACGAAGGGAGAGCCGTGGATGTTGTCTGCCTCGACTTCAGCAAGGCTTTCAACACAGTCTCCCATGATATCCTCCTAGGGAAGCTGAGGAAGTGTGGGCTGGATGAGTGGTCGGTGAGGTGGATTGAGAACTGGCTGAATGGCAGAACTCAGAGGGTTGTCGTCAGCGGCGCTGAGTCTAGTTGGAGGCTGGTGATAAGTGGTGTCCCCCAGGGGTCAGTACTGGGCCCAGCCTTGTTTAACTTCTTCATCAACGACCTGGATGAAGAGTTAGAATGTACCCTCAGCAAGTTTGCTGATGACACCAAACTGGGAGGTGTGGTAGATACACCAGAAGGCTGTGCTGCCATTCAGCATGACCTGGACAGGCTGGAAAGTTGGGCAGAGAGGAACCTGATGAGGTTCAACAAAGGCAAATGTAGGGTCCTGCACCCCAGGCACCACTACAGGCTTGGGGCGGACCTGCTGGAGTGCAGCTCTGTGGAGAGGGACCTGGGTGTCCTAGTGGATGACAGGTTAACCATGAGCCAGCAGTGTTCCCTGGCTGCCAAGAAGGCCAATGGGATCCTGGGGTGCATTAGGAGGAGTGTGGGCAGCAGGTCGAGGGAGGTTCTCCTTCCCCTCTACACTGCCCTAGTGAGGCTCCATCTGGAGTACTGTGTCTAGTTCTGGGCTCCCCAGTTCAAGAAAGATGAGGAGCTACTGGAGAGAGTCCAGCGGAGGGCTACGAGGATGGTGAGGGGACTGGAGCATCTCTCCTACGAGGAAAGGCTGAGGGAGCTGGGCTTGTTCAGCCTGAAGAAGAGAAGGCTGAGAGGGGACCTTAGAAATGTTTATAAATATCTGAAGGGTGGGTGTCAGGAGGACGGGGCCAAGCTCTTTCCAGTGGTGCCCAGTGACAGGACAAGGGGCAATGGGCACAAACTGAAGCAAAGGAAGCTCCAGCTGAACACGAGGAAGAACTTCTTCCCTCTGAGGGTGATGGAGCCCCGGCCCAGGCTGCTCAGGGAGGTTGTGGAGTCTCCTTCTCTGGAGATATTCAGGACCCGCCGGGACAAGGTCTTCTGCGGCCTGCTGTAGGTGACCCTGCTTCGGCAGGAGGGTTGGACTAGATGACCCACAGAGGTCCCTTCCAACCCCTGCCATTCTGTGATTCTGTGATTCTTGTTGAAGTGGTACAGCACTGAGTACCACGTGGTCTCTGAGCTGTTTCCACCGTGCTGCTTTTTTTTTTGCCCTGCAGAGGACCCATAATCACATAATAAAACATTAATAGCACTGGTCTTAAGAGGTTTGGTTCATAGCATGAGAGTGTGTGACAGTGGTGCTCCGTGTGTATAATACATGAAGCTCCTGTGTGTACTGTGAATGTATAATACAGTTGTCCTAGTCTTAAGAATAAATGTGGTTTTCCAAGCATGCGCTGTAATTAGATGCTACTCATAGAGAGATGTGATAAAAACTATTTTTCAAAAGCTTATACATACTAAGAAATAAAATTTCTCTCCTCTGTCATTTGGGACAGTAATGTGGTTGCTATCCATGCAGTCCAGAGAATTGCTGACTTCCTTTATTATTTTTAATTTATTTTTTGTGATATAGCTTATACAAATAAGTGCTCTGAGAATCTTATCTTTGCCCAGGCATACAGGCTGTCTGAGAAGGCGTGTGTTACAAGTGAAGAGCTACGGCTGCATTTAATGTCTTTATGTTTTTTTTTTTCCTCCCCAGTTTCTCCCATAACTCTGTGGAAGAAACCACATATCTTGCAAAGTACGGCAGTAGCTGATAAAATTATAACTCGAGTGTTTATTCAATGCCTAGACTGTCACTGTTGAATGAATACAGGGTTTGAGGGTACTGTCAATCACTAGTCCAAATAGTATGGTAAGGTCCAGCTCTGATTTTTCTCGCTTATTCTACATACTCAGTACATGTGAATGTAATTAAAAATGGAAGTCGCCATAATAAATACAGATATCAATGAATTATTTTCCAAATACCTTTTTCTATCTATCTATCTATCTATCTATCTATCTATCTATCTATCTGTCTGTCTGTCTGTCTGTCTGTCTATCTATCTGTCTATCTATCTATCTATCTATCTATCTATCTATCTATCTATTTACTTATTTAAAAAGAAAAAAAAGGATACTCAGGATTTTCCTTGGTGTTTGCGTATTAGTTCTGCAGTTGGCGAATGGGATATGGCCTTGTCTTATTTCAACAGGATGGTGACATGAAAGAAAAATATACCTTACATGAAACTGTTAGTAACACTAGCTATTGCATTTTTATTTTCTTCCCCTCCAGAGAAAAAATTTGGTTGGAACAAGTAATGCAGATTTTTCTTCTGGGGATCCCGGAATGTACCAGTTGGACATTACTCTAAGAAGAGGACAGAATTTAGCAGCACGGGACCGTGGAGGTAAGCGTGCTGGCAAGCGCTGCCTTAATGTTTGCGAAGTTACGTGTCCATTGGGTAAACTTATGTGAGGGTATTAAAGTTACAACCACGGTGTGAATTAGAAGTGTGTTAGTTAAACTCAGCTTAAAACTGTGTAGAGGGTCTTTGACTCAAAAGCGCAAAGTAAAAGGAGCCAGGGCCAGCTAAAACCACACGGGAGTAGAAGTAAGATTTAGCGCCTATTGGTTTAATTCTTCTGCTGCTTTATTTTCCTCCCTTCTTTGAATATTTCAAATGAAGAAAGGTGGGATAGATTTACTTATAGATTTACTTTAACCATGCAGATTTTTACTGTTGTGCTCACTGTGTTTAAAGACAAAAACAGTAAAAGCCGCCTATTAGATGTGTCCAGTCTCTACCTGTTGGCCAGCCTGCTCGTCACATATTGGCATTTTACATCCTGCTGTGAGACACGTACCGCACACGTAATTCAGAGGTAGAAAGGATTCCTAAAAGGTATTTTGACCCACAGGAACACAACAGGCTGACTCAATGACTCTTCACATGCAACTGCAGCTCATATTTAAAATTAGATAAGTCAATAATCCACTTCCTGAACAGCAATGTTAGCATGATAAATCTGACTAACAGCCTATTTTGGATGTGCTCTGATATATAGCTTGTGAGAGAGAAAAAGCCGTAGCAGAAATTTAGCTGCAAAAATAGTATTGCACAGGATCTTTCCATGCTTACCTGATGAAATTGCTTGACCAATGGCAGCCGAAACCTAGAAGGCTCTTTACAGGGGTGGGAAATTACTCCGCTGATACTTATGCCACTGAAGATGATATTTTTAATACACTCACTGTTGCAAGAATAAACTTCTATGTATGTTTTTGCTCTAGATGTACTGATGCTCTATCCAGTTTGCCTGACACTTATTAGAAACAGATACTCAAATGTTTTTGTTCCATGATCTAGAGACACTTGCCCAGTTTCTGAATGATAATTGTTGTAATTCAGTCATATCCGTAATTCATATTTTTTTACAAATGAACAAAAATGTGAGTGTAAATGTGATTATTTGTATGCAAGGAAAATGTGTAATTTTTTTTTTTTTTCCCCATAATACAGGAGTCTAAGTCTAGAGTAAAAAAAGAATAGGAGATCAATTTCCTGAGGTGGAATCCCAGGTTCTGAAACGAATACTAGATGCTGTATAAAATGTCAAGTGCTTTAAAAAGTCAGTTTGGAAAGCTGCCACTTGAGCAGCAAGGAAACCTCCTCGAGCTAGCTGGGACGCAACACGACCAGAGTGGTGTTTCCTCGGTATTTATTATTCCTAGAGCCCAGACACTAGGGTTGCACTGCACACTCGTCGCGCGCCATATTTTTGAGGCTGTAATTCACGTTGGATAGTGCACACATATCGCCTTTCACAAGGCTGAGCAAATACTCGTTTTTCTTTTGAAAATGTAGTGGGGAAGAAGGTAGCTCTGGTTTCACAGAGTAACCTCACAGCATGAAATCTTACCAAAAAAAGCGAGATGCCTGGTTTACTTTCCACTCCCTTTCTGAATTTTTCCCTGTCCCTGAAAAAGGTCAGCTCTGCCATCTTGACCAACCAAGAGAGTGTTTTACCAGGCTCCACTGCAAGCTTGTCAGGAAGGAGAAGTGTAGAAGATCCTTCAGGGCAGATGGGGAGGTACAGATGTGCCTCCCTGCATTGACCAGATTTCAGATCTCACCTGGGTTTGGGCTTCCACGTCTGAGCCTTTGTTTCTTAAGGGAAAAATACAGTAACAGTACCTTGTACTGGGACCCCAAGCTGGACCCGTCCACTCATGGCCAAATGTCCTGGCTGTCACCCACTGTGCTTCTGCTTGTTTTCCCTTTCTCTTGGAGCTGCTTGGTGAGATCTCAGGAGCACCTGCAGAAGTGGGATGGAGGGGACTTTACAGGCATTAGGCAGTCTCTTATTTAGATGGCTGCTGAATGGGAAGTGCACAGAAAGGGGCTTGATTTGGAAAGTCAGTTTTGTCTGAATCCTCTCTTCAGTCTAATACTTGCTCTTTTTCTTGATTGTTTAAAGTCTTCCTGTGGTAGTCCCAGTGGTGTTTCACTAAGAAAATGGGCATGTAAAGCTGAATTGTTAGTGGAGGTTTGTGTGGGTGCAAGAGGAGATTCAACGAGTTCATGGAAGAAAAATCACTAACAGCATTGAAATGCACAGAAAACACATCTAACTCTGAAGGTCTTTGCTCCAAATTCTTCATGCCAAGGAGGACATGGGAGGGAAATAATATACGTATGCGTTTTGCTGTTTCTCTGCTAGCATCTGCTTGTAGCCCCGGAGGAGACAGAGCACTGAGCTCGCAGGACCGGTGGTTTAGGTGGATGCCAGTGTTTCTGTTGCTTTGCCTGCGTGCTGGAGCAGTGGTTGTATCAGGGGTTATGAGCTGGACAGAACAGTCTATGGAGGGGGACTGTGTGAAAATATATATCCAAATGCTAAATGGAGCTACTAGAGAGATGCACTAGATATTAAAACCAGAGCTTGGAAGATTTATCCCAGCACTGTCTCAGAGGAGTCTTCTTCTGTCAGTCTGTAACATCACATAACACCCCATTCCTCCAAAACTTTTTCCAGATCCTCTGCTTAAAGCCTGACAATTGCATTTTCTCTGAGCACTGTGAATTCCACTCTTAAAAGAATACTTGAAACACATGGTAGGAAAGAATGTCATTTTAATTTTAGCTTTTTGTTCGTCAATTTTTGAACTGCAGTTTCACGTATCTTTTTAGAAACCTGCTGCTGAACATATTGCAGTCTTGGAATTTAGAGTTGAATTCTCATGTCGTGAATGTTCTGCACACTTTGCCTTCCCCAAATTTCTAAAAAGAGACACGACAACATTCTCAGAAGAAAAGGGGGAAGACTGAAGCTATATTTATGTGGCCAGCAATGCCAGCATTAATCACGGCTATTAGTTGATAAATGGAACCGTTGATAGTCACAACAAAACGGGAACGGAACACTCTGCCTGAGAGGACCAGTGTCTTGCTGTTGTCTTCTCGAATGATTGAAAATAATCCGTGTTATAACAGGCAATATTTATGCTCTGGTGTGTGCACTATGACAGAAGGAAGTGTAACTATTAATTTTAACTCCTCATATTCACAAGAAATCCTGTCTTCAGTCTGATCCAGCTTTCCTTTGAAGTACCGCGGAGCTGTGGTACCATAACTTCATCTCAGCTTTCTGTCAAAATCCTGTAGAAGCCACAGATGTGGCTTATTTAAGCCTATCCTGAAGTAAATGATATACTTAGTTAGATTTAAAAATTTGTTTTCTGAGACTTTGTCACAGAAGATTGGGAAAAACTCTGTAATGTTGGATCTGGTAAGTTGGTAATGTTAACAAGTTAAGCTTATTACCTACATCTTTATGTTTTCCTTTTCAGTTTCGATTTTTGGTTTGCTTTTTGTCATACACAGTGTTTGTGTAATATCATTGTATCTTTAAGAGTTTTTTCTAGAGTGAAGATTTTTAGGTTAAAAAGACCCCTTTGATTTGTAACTGGTCTCTGACTTCTTGCGTGTGGAGTTTATGTGGCTACTTCGTATTGGTAATGTGCCTTTTTAGATGTTTTGCAATATCTTCCATATTGTTTTTAGACAAACAAAAAGCCCTTGTGGTTGATCCACTTTTACTTAAAAAAAAAAAGACTCATTCTGAGGTGCAAACTGAAATGTTATAGCACAGTTGGTGAAGAGAGGAATTACGTCTTAGTCATTGGCTTTCTGTGATTCTCCTCAGTCAGAAGAAAAATATCAAAATATTCTTTTAAGTGTTTTAAATATGTTTTCCTCACACTGTTTTCGTACTTCACTGGAGCCTGGAACCCACCCCCTTTCACACTTTTTCAGAAATGTACAATGCTAGTTCGCTGCTCTACTTTAGACAAAGTTGGGAAATAAGTATCACAGGTTAATCCCAAGGACTTTGTGTCATCTCAGAAAACAGGCTAGATACATGATGAATTTGATCCCTTCTGGCTTTCAATTTAAAGAAATTTTTTTTTTTTTTACAAAATGCACAAAGATTGACCTGACGTTGCAACATAGCACAAAGAAAATACTGTTTTGAACATGAGTGAAACGTTCACTGGCTTTTTCATGATGATCAGAAGTAGTGTATTTTCTGTGTGAAATCTTACGGGAAGAGTTCCTGAAAACAGACATTTGTTGTTGTCTAAGGCCTTGACCTCTAAATGGATGATATCGCCGGATCTCTGTGTCTCTCTCTGCAGGAGACAGTTCAGTAATGCTTCCTAAGACTAGAGAATCCGTCTTCGTAGGGACAGCCGAGGGGCTGATCCGTAAGTAGCTGACTCTGGCGCTGGAACCTGCACCCAAAGAGGGCAGGGCATAAGCCAGAAATAGCTTGCAATTAGTGCCCTCGTGCAGTGCAAAGCCTGCATTTCAATTTGATAAATTCACCATTTCCGACATGAAGTACTTATATCAGTAAGAAACTAGCTGCTTAAATTGAGAATAATTTAAGATAACAGAGATAACTGTCAAAATCAGGAGAATCTGAAGAACTGTGATAGTGCAAGAGCATACACGTAGACTTCACATTTTGTCTGGTGAGTAACTCTCTGCACACCTGCATTCTCAGGATCCAGAACAAAAGTAAGCGCCGATGGGATAACAACTAAAGTGAGATGATTAAGTAGCAACCCTGTAAGAGACTCCTAATTTTGTGCAGTGACACAATATTGAAAGCAAACCATTGTACGAGGCAATACATTTAAACTTCTCAAAAAGACTTTTCATCCAAGCCTAACTGCAGAGCATGTTATTTATGTTTGAACCATGGTCCTCACTGCTGTTGGGTACTGAAATTCAGTCCTTAAGTTGGCTGAAATACAGTGTTCTACAGTGTAGCTTTGGAGACTGAGAAACTCTTCATCCTTATGGTTCAGGTAGACCAGGATTACGAAATAAATTTTGCTTATTGTGAAATATTGCGAAGTCTGCCACACAGTTGAGGATGAGTCACAGAGTCACAGAATGGTAGGAGTTGGCAGGGACCTCTGTGGGTCACCCAGCCCAACCCCCTGCCGAAGCAGGGTCACCTACAGCAGGCTGCACAGCACCGTGTCCAGGCGGGTCTGGAATATCTCCAGAGAAGGAGACTCCACAGCCTCCCTGGGCAGCCTGGGCCAGGGCTCCGTCACCCTCAGAGGGAAGAAGTTCTTCCTCGGGTTCAGCTGGAGCTTCCTTTGCTTCAGTTTGTGCCCGTTGCCCCTTGTCCTGTCCCTGGGCACCACTGCAAAGAGAAATGATAGGAACACGCCCCTGTTCTGTTTGCTGGAGAGGTGAGGGTAGAGGGTTAGTGGCATAAATGAACAGTGTAGTGCTCACACCGTCTTCCATATGTGGCAAATAGTCACAAGGCAATAACCAAAGAGAAATGCTGTTCATGCTGTAACAGGTAGTCAGGTGCCTAATTATTTTTAAAAGAACTTTTGGATAAGTATTTTCGTGCCACTGATTGTGAACATTCATCAAGTAGCTCTTTACAATGAGGGTGGTGAGACACTGGAACGGGTTGCCCAGAGAGGTAGTGGAGGCCCCATCCCTGGAAACATTCAAGACCAGGTTGGACAGGGCTCTGAGCAACCTGATCTAGTTAGGTGTCCCTGCTCACTGGGGGGGGGTGGGACTAGATGACCTTTGGAGGTCTCTTCCGACCCAAAACTTTCTATGATTCTGTGATTCTATGATTCTATTAATTAGATATGGAATTTGAATGCTGTTTAGTACAAAGGAAATCAGATATCATTAGTTTTTGGATGCAAATCAAAGGGTTTCTATTTAGTTTAAATTAGAATGGGTGAGAATGTTAGCTTACGTGAAGGTGTTTCAGAAGGGTTATATTAAGTTTTATCTGGGTCAGAAATACACTTAATAATTTTTAAGAACTCCTGGGGACGTGAATATCTGCAAGAACTAATTTTATATGCTCTGTTTCCTTATTACAGAGATAGTGAGGATAAGATGCTGAAACAAGAAATGGCAGCTTGGCATGCTTGTTACTCTGGAATTCATGTAAATATATGTAGATAAGTGTGCCAGCATTCATAGCATGTAAAAACATTTACAGGGTGTTTTATTTAAAGGCTCGTTAGGTAGACAGTGCTTTTCATCTGTTTTTGGGTAGAGATGTCTAAAATTCGGGAAGAGACTGCTGGAGTTTTGTCTCTTCTGTCTGCAGAAAGTGATGAGCTTTGGTTAAAGAGAATTGTGACTCTGGATTTGATTGTAATTGCTGGCAGGTAGAGGTCGGCGTTGCCCAGTGGAAAATGTAGACTGGGAAAGGTTTCTTTTCGGCTCTGCCTGAGCCCTGCTGCCGCTGTTCCGCTCTCTGCAGCGGTGCTGCGGTTCCTCTGCCCCTCGCAGCCTGTCCTCCTGCTGCTTGGCAACTCCCAAGGCCTTTGGCGATGTTTTCTCCTCGCTGAAAGGCATCCAGATCTCACATAGGGTCCTGGTGGCAGTGACTTCTACCCAGTGGTGATGGGGAGCTGTTCTCCTGCGACATAGGAAAGTGAGGAGAAAAGAGCAGAGGGGAGCAGCGAGAAATGTGATTGTGCACTCTCCTTGTGCTGCAGTGGCTTTGTCCATATCAGGAGGTCCCTTTGCAGAAGGTGCCAAAGTCAACTGGAGAATGGGCTCAGTCTGTTGCTTCGGTTCCTCTTGCTCCCAGCCTGTCATGGTGCTTGGTCACACTGCCAGGTCCCTCACTGCGCCTGCACCTCTCCGCCCAGTAAACACCTGACATTAGGTCTGCGTGCAGCGTTTTTCATCTAATGTGGCTTTCTGTTTCTGTCATAGCCAGGAATTCTTATGTGCTCTGGAAAGTCCTCACCTGTTGGTGGTACCCTGCTGTCTCCTTGGAAACCTCAGAGGGAACATCTTCTCCCCTTTGCATGGGAAGCTGGAAAGGAGTCAGTCCATCATTTGCACCCTACTGATCTCTTGTTCTCCCTTGTATTTCAGTAAGCACCCAACCAGTAGTGTTTCTTTTAACATACTGGGGCCCTTGGTTTTTCTTGTCATTTCGCCATCCCAAGAGGAAGGAAACACCTAAGCACTGTGTGAAATTGAAAATAACTCCCGAAACACATGAAGTATGTTTAGAGAGGAGACGTTGTTTTATTCTGTGCAGGGTGCAAGGTTGAGATTTCCACAAATGATGCACACCTCTTGGGATTCATCGCTGGATATTTATACACAAAAGCTGCAAAAAGCTCCACCTAACCAATACAATTATTCTACCTATCTAATGCATATTCATTACATTGCTCAAGTAGGATCATCTGTGCTTGTGCGGGAATTGTGCTGAGCTAGCAAAGTCAACTACAGCTGTGCGGGGTTCCCAGAGGGTCTGTGGTGTTTGTTTGGGGAGCAGGACACTACTCATTTGGTCCTTATATGGTTATGTGTCATCTGAGGACACCAGAGTTCCTGTTTTCTAGCCAACTCCTTGTTTCACAGTCTCACAGGAGATGCATGTCCTTGGCTGAGCAAGCTGGCTCACCATGAGATTTTACTTAGCTGGATGCTGGCTGCTGTTCGAATACTTTTTCATGAGTTAGTAACTATCCTTGAATTATAACCTTATTCTTGAAGCTGTTAGTTTGCGTTATTAAAATATATCTAAATGTACATCACCAAGGTAACATGAGGAAACTGCATGGCAGCCTTCTAAGAGAGCGGCTGAGTGCCCTTTCCTAAGCCTTTAAGGGGGATTCTGTTCCCATAGGAAGATGGACTGTCTGAAGAAAACTGTGGGTTTAGTAAATAATTTGAGAACACAGCAGCCATTCCTTGGCATTTTACAATGAAAATTTCTACAAGAATTCCAAAATAAACTTGGTCTTGATACCTCTGCAGACAGCCACAGTTGCTGCGAATTTCCCCATGGCAAGGTCTGGCAGAATCTGCCAGCGAGTGCTGGCTCCATGCCACCCTCCGCAGAAACTGCCAAGCGCAGGCGTTTTCAAACACCAGCTTCCTCACAGCCCTACTGTTAAGCATCCAAATAAAAGATAGGTTTTTTGGAGCTGCAGAGTAGTTTCAGACAGAATCTACACCTGTGGGTCGCAGCCTGTTTGATTTAGTGGAAAGTTTTAATGAAAAAACTCCAGCGACAGTAATTCCCCAAATGGAGATATATTTACGAGAATTATGGAGCATATGCAGGAGTGTGCATTGAGATGACTGAGTGGATATTGAAAAAGTGCAATTATGAAATGCAGAAATAACTTTCTGGCTTTTTCAAACATTTTTTGATTAGTTGCTTTTAGGCACTCAGAATTGAAGCTGTTGATTTGCAGTACGCTGGGGAAATTTGTATGCAGCAAAGGTGGCACTTCTATTGAGATGGGCTAAATAGGTTTATTGTGGGTTCAGAAATCAGGAGCCATATTAAAGAGCAGGCTTCATGAGTGTTTTAAGTACACTCTAGATTTGGCAGTTACTTAATTTGTTTCTGATCTGTTGAAGTTGATAGTAGAATCTCTGTCAGTTTGAGAGGACCAGAGTTTCCTCTCCTGTAACAGCTGTGTGTGTAACATAGTATGCAGAATATATTAGAAACCTATAAAAATAAAATATAAAGAGAACAATAAAATAGTCCGTACATTCTCAGGGGAAATGTTGTCAATAGGTTTCTCGGGCTAGAAAAGGCCGTTTGAGGGGTGGAGTTTTACAATGAAAAATAGAAACGAAATAAACTCTCCAGTAAGCACTAAAAAATAGCTGTTCAGAGGTGATCTTTGGGGCATTTTTGTGTGTGTGTGTTTTGGTTACAAGTCAATTTAGAAGAATAAGAGGGAATTCTAATGAAACTTGAAAGACTCATACAAAGTGTAGCAGAAACCGACAGTAAGAAATGACGCACCTAGGTACAGTGGTATACCTTGAGATGATGGAACACTGGTGAGGCCCTGGCACGGGTTGCCCAGAGCGGTGGTTGATGCCCCATCCCTGGAACCATCCCAGACCAGGCTGGACGGGGCTGTGAGCACCCTGATCCAGATGAAGATGTCCCTGCTCGCTGCAGGGGGTTGGGCTAGGTGGCCTCCGAAGGTCCCTTCCCACCCAAACCATTCTACGGTTGTATGATATAACAACTTCAAGTGTAGTATAACTTGAAATTTAAAGGAGTATAGCTCTCTGAAAATGTTTTCTCCAGTATGAAGTCTGGGATTTTTTTCCTCCTGTTTTAAGGCATCGTTGGTTTTGTGTGCCCATTCAACTGATCTCATGATGCAGTATGAGAAAGTAAAATTGATGTTAAAATTTGTTTGTAAAACTTTTCTGTCAATGTACCATTAGATAACACTGCTGCAATCGCATTGTTGTCACTCTTCTTAATTACAGGTACAGAGTGGTTTTGGATTAGCACATCAATACAGAGAAATTGTTAAGAGCAGTTTTTAGAAGAGAGTCATTCTTGGCTTAGCTGATTACTTGACAGATACTGTTGTAATTAAAGGCAAAAATGGGAATTTTCAGAATTACATATTGCTGAAGGGTGAATGAGGAAGAAGTCCTTCTCTCCCATCACCTAACCGTGTATTCTTTCTGGTCCTTTTCCTACTTATGCTCCTGTTTTAATGCTGTAAGACTATCTAAAGCAGTATTTTGAAGTATAATATGTGTAATTTCCCTGGAGATCCAGTGAGCCATACAAAGTAAAGATCTTGTAATATCTCCATCTGTCACCTAGTTACATTTTTTATGTTCCAGACTTTTATGAACAGCATTTCTAATTGCAAAATGTTCCTTCTCTGTTCTTTATTTTCAAGAAGACTTTTTTAAAGTAAAAGAATGCGGTCCATTAATCCCAGCTTCTGCAGTCTTTTTGGACTGATTTCTCTGTTGATATCCTTGCAAAATGTTTAGGAGATAAAACAAAGCAAAGTAATGAGCAGAGAAGTTATTTTTCATTGTTATGAAAATCAGTTTGACTGGGAGTATTATCTTCATATCAGGAGTAAGAAATCAGCTGATTTTCAATCGGAATACGGTATCTTGACTTCTGATGATGTTTGCCTTCCATACGGATTTCTAGCTGACTGACTGCAGTCATATCCTCGGTCGCTCTCAGTTTAATAAGAAATGCAAAGTTTTACCAATGGGAGGGTTTAATGGTTCTACTTTAAATACTCCTTTTCTGATTGCTGTAGGTCGCTGATACTGTCATTTTCTGATCATACAGAGTTTGGTGAACAAATGTTGCCATGCAAGTTAAGCTATAATGCAAAAGACAGCAGTCATGGGAGATGAACCTTCTGGCTAAAAACAGTAAAAGTCTGTTGTTCGACTTGGCAGAAAACTGAGAGGAGTGGAAACCTTGCATTCCTGAGGCTGTTTCTCTCTCTGCTGTGCCATCTTCTGTGAGGTCTTGTGACTGTAAAAAATCAGGGCTGGTTATTCTCTGTCTATTAATGATTTCAGCATTGACTGTGCTCGGAATTTGACTTCAACCCAGGAAAACCAGACTGCTATGTTTCTCTATGATGCGGCCCTAACTGGACTGCACAGAAGCTCAGATCTGTGAAAAGGACTTGCTGTGTTTTTTTCTGAAAAGATGAAAAGCTCCTGGTAGGCTTATATTTTTATTTATGTGTTGCTGTGTCCCAAACAGGAAAGTGAATCATGGACACAATCCATGCCCAAGTGATGTTGATCTGGACATGTAGACATGCGCAGAAGACAGATATGGACAGATGAGGGAGAGTAAGGAACTTCATTTCATCCACAGAAAAGCCCCAGTTTTCATAGCAGTAGTGCAATGTGGAGTGTTTGGTGTGAGCTACGTGGCGTGAGATTGAGAAGGAAGGCAGAGCTGGGCTGAAATGAGGGCCATCTATTATAGGTAAGCACAAATTCCTGTTGGAGGCCAAAAAAGTTCCCTACTTGGGCATTAGGAGCAGCAGAAGACACTTAAAGCACAGAAGGTGAGGTTTCCTATTGTGTTACCATTACTGCAGTCCCTGAGGGCTCATCAAAGTCCAAGTCACATTAATTGCCGGGTCATTGATCAATACACTTTGTCCAAAGCACGCGTGACATGGCATTGTACGTGTTCAGGTTCTTCCTTGTAAATTGTCATAGTCTAGAGGCAGCAGCTGGAACTTTGTTCTCCCAAACTAGAAAACTGTAGTTGTCATCCCATTTTTATTTGTTCTGAAAAGCGTAAATATAATCAAAATTTGTTTGCAGTGAGGCTAACAGAAGGCTGTAGTAACAACACTAAGAATCTTTTTTTTTTTACTATAGCTTTTTAGTCTTTGTTTTTTTTCCATCACTTAGAAATGGCTACTTCTGGTTTAAGATCAGAACTGAGGATAAAAGATGTTTCTTCTTTTTCTCTTCCATGATAAGTGCCCCAGGGAATTGCTTATTGAGCAAATATTTTTATTGAATAGCAAATCTCAAATGATTTCCCTTTCTTTCAGTTTCTTTGCCATTACGCTTATTCTTCAGGTGTTGTAGGAATGTGTTTATCATTCTCTTTAGTTTCACATGACAATGTAGTATGTAGTTAAATGGATTTTTCCTTTGCTAGACATGTGGAGCATAGTTCTGACATTGCAGATTACAAAGCGAGTGTGTTTACCGCTGGTATTTGTAGAGGCTAAGCTTTCATTCCTTTTTAATAGCTTTTCTTCTCTAAGAAGATATGACTATTCGTAAAAGGGAAAAAAGCATGTGTGTTCCTGGGAACGTTGTCTGGATCGTTGTATGAATGTTGGTTATCACTGAGTAGATCTTCCAAAGTTGTAAAGGTCTCACTGAAGCTTAGACTCCTCTTATTCCTCTAGCTAGAAAGTAATGGAGGTAGAGCAGGAAGACTTTGACAGCGCCTTACTAAAATAAGGTAGAAAAAGAGAGTTTGGTGACTTTGTCAAGTCACCTGCGGAGCCCCTGCTCTGCCGTGGCAAATGCAGATACCTGTGTGAAGAACTGAGCGTTTCCCGAGCAGACTACTGCAGTGGGAATTTATGCCAGGAATAAAAAGAGAGATTCCTCCAGTCAGGTGACCTTCTGGCCAGGGACAATGATGTACGTGTCGGTGGTCTCTGCTACTCCTTTAGCCCAATCCCTGTGAAGCCTTTTATTGGAAATTCGGGTAAATTGACAGAAGACTCGTAGCAGCGGCTTGGCTTGGGACTTCCAGGCGTTGTCCTGTGAGGATTCAGATGGAGGAATCTGGTCTGTAAAGTCATTGGAAGGCGTTGAACACCTCTGTGTCTGAGCATTAAAAATGAACAGAAAGTCCTGCTTTGTTAGCATAATTCTACTATGTCCATTTTTTTCAGATGACTATATACAGAAAAGGAAATATCAACATTAAGGTTTTCTAGCTAGTATGTTATATTATTATTTTAAAGCAAGATTCACATAGTATGTATCTGTGAATGTGTCTTCATAGTGTAGGTTTTCCTGAAATTAACTGGGATTGCATATGCAGTGAGCGTCAATTTCAACCAAGGTATTAAATATATATCATACCTTTTTTGGTTGTGCCAAACATATGGGGGCTGCGTGCTGCAAAGTCTTCTATTTTTCTATTTACCTAGCATTTTTTTAATATTTTAAGATTCAACTTTTGTTTCAGTTTGCCTTTAATGTGTCGTGAATCATTAAACCTGGGGAATGGAGAAAGACTTGCACATCTTGCTGGAGAGAAAGACCATTGACTGCATTGTTGCACTGACAAGGGCAACTCACGTGTTTGTCAACTGCAAGTATAGATCAAAAAGATTATTTCTGTAAAACTGGAAAGTAAAATGTATAAAACCAACGGTGAGCTCTGCTTTTTAGACAAAGCAAATCATAGCCCTCTGTCTTTGTCCCAGAAGGGGTGAAACCTCTGATGGGTTTTGGAAAAGCTGGCTGTCTTGAAAAACAAATGGTCATGCTTTAAACAATTTCAGGAAGATTATAGTTTCAGTCCCAAGGTTTTAGGAGCAGAGCAAACAGTCTTTCCTTTGATTAAGGGATGTAATTCTGTTTATATTAAAGTATATTAACTAGAAGAGTAATTTGAGCTTCCAAGAAAATATATCTGTAGCATGCTTAAATCCTGTTTAAACGAATCTGACTTCAGCCGTATCTAAAATGAGATAGAAATAGTTTCTTAAAATTAGGCTGACAATTGCACATTTGCTTTTTGTCTATTCTATCCTGTGCCAGGATGTTTTCTTCATTCTTTCTATTTCGCAGGCATAATTACTGTTTGCTTAGATGAGTATTTACTGAAGTAAGTAAAGATGCTTATCATGGGCTACATTGAAATACAGTGCTGAAGTTGCCTCTTTTGTGGCAGGAGTGAGCCTTCAAAACAAAAAAAGCTGTGATTGTTATAATCAGTATTTTTTTTAATGGGCACGAAATAATTAAACTTTTGTATTGCTGTTGACTTTTGAGTAGTAGAACTCTGCATCCTGTAGCATCCTTGTGCGTGCTGTGAGTTTGTAACTGGCATCTTCGTTCTTGGGATATTAGTTTTTCTGAAGTGCTCTATATCATTTAAACTAATTAGTGTCCTTTTTAGGTGAGTTGGGTGGATAAATCTTTGCTAGGTGGATAGAAGGACAGAAAGTAGGATTATTTATAGAAAAGTTGTAGTTTTGACTGTTGTAGTGTTGAGTTGCGGTGTGTAGGGGCTTGCTGAAGGCCAATGAGAAAATAGGCTTGGCAGCTCTTGTACAAGATAGTTACTGTTTCTATTTGTCAAATTAATATAAAATAATTTGTGGTAGGTAATTCTCTACTTCTCAGAATAAACACCTAGACAGAGCATACGTGCTCTTCTATGTTTCTTTTTATGAGGCACTTCATATTGCAGTATGGAAGTAAAAAATATGTAAAAGGCTATGAACTGATACCTGTTTTGCTTGACACACTTGGCTGACACACACTTGAGAACTCTACCCCTACTTTTTCTTCTACCTTGATTGTAACAAAGAGAATAACTAGAGACTGAGAAATTTTATTAAGAGAGAAGTGGGTGTGGATGGAGTCAGAGAGAAGGGGAGAGAGCTGAGTGTCAGTGAAAGAGTTCTTCGTGCAATGAATCCACAACAAATGTTTGTATTAATAATTAAGCCTCTCAGGAATAATGACATCAAAGTTATTGTGCATCTCTGCATATCTCTAGTGGTATTCTTTCTTTTCAAATAATTGTAGATCAAATGAAGCAATTCCAAGATAGAAAGTAAAGAGGAGGAACAATACAAAGCTGTGACAGAGGTTTACAGTTCTAAGCATAAATCAATTATGAACATGTTTTTACCTTATTTTTGGTTCTAGAAATGTGTATGTTGCCCGATCACTTGCAGTGATGAAAAAATCTCTCCCTCCCTATTTATGGGGTGTTTACTACTTTTTATGTTGTGCTTACTCCTGCAGTATTCCTCCCATGTCCTATACGGCAGCAAACCCTATTTAATCACTGTGATTTCCAGTTTAGTACTGTTTGGAACTGCTATATGTTCAAACCACTAGGCTGAAATTGGTCTAAGTGTGTTATTTATTGTGTATGTGTGGTGAATCCAAAGGAGACTCGTGATTCACATTAGGAACTGGACAGGGAGGCAACCTTTGTAACGTTACTGCTGAGGCTTAGTAATTCTGTAGGTGAAAGAAAAAAAAGATCTTGGATCCAAGCGGTCCGCTTTGCAGCAGTGATAACTACCTGCAGGGGAGACCTGAACGAGTTGATTTATTTGCTTTTTTCGCTATGACTAAAGCCACAGGGAGAGAAGAAGAGAGCTTCTCTGATTTGCTGTTTTCCTTTCTGAAATCTTTTTCTCAACAGTATGAAAATCAGGTGTTCCCCAGGGCAAAGTTATTTTTTTAACTTTAAAAAAAATTAGAACTAGAATTTGAATTGCACAGTGATGAGCATCTGAACTGTGCGAAAGCTTTTACAGCCCAGTCACTCGTGTTTTTCAGAGTGGGCTTGCACATGGCTTTCTGTTGTATTTCAAAAGTTAAATAGTGAGTGAATAGCAGCACTGAAAAAAGGAATGCATTTAACTGTACTATAGTTAAACGTTCGAATTAAATCAATTAATTAGCTTGTGTAATAAATGTACTTGCTAACTCAACATTTTTCTAAAGTGTAATTTCTTTCCTCTTGTTATGTGAAGTATAAAAACATCTCTACCTGAAGCGACAGCTGAAAGATGCTGGGTTTTAGTATTGTTCATCTGTATTAGATCATTTTTTCTATAGCCTGTATCCTCTCTTTTTATCATAAGGGTTTAAAATTTGCCTTTAGGATTTCAGCCTCTGGTTACCATATGCTGTAGGTGGATCTTCAGCTAAGGTTTTTTAGACGTGCTGGAGTTTGATTTCATTCAGACAGAGTCAAGTGAAAAAATATTGTCGAGGAATATGGAGACTTTTGCTTGATCCTTTCTGTCTCATTAGCAGCAGTTACAGGGGAGCAGTCTCAAGCTCATTGCTCAGTCTCAAGGTTATATTAACCTCTCTGTTCACTGTTGAATTTTGTTCAGTTAGCAGTTTATCACATTATATTGAATAGGATATCATTAAGGAAAAAAGTTTGTTCAACAAGCGGCCTCATAACGTTGAAAAGCCTGTTATGAAGCCTCAGGAACCGGTGAAGTAAATGTATACAATTTATTGAGAATGCATGTTCTTTCTATCCAGTACAACTTTGATTATTATTCTGGCCAAATTTACTTTTGCTGTATTTCCACTCTATTACACTGCTCTGGTTCCTTCTGAAAAGCAGTTTAGTATTCCTTTGAACAAACAACTTGGAATATTTCTCCAGCAAAATATTTTTTAATCTTCTTACGTGTCTGCCTACGAGATCTGATCTGTGTCCTACACTTGCAAAGCAAAATCCATTTTAGGAGGTTTTTGCCCAGAGAGGGAAGAGCGTTGAACTGCAGGGCTGGAGGAGTGCTTGCTTCGCTGGGTCGGGTCACAGCGGCTGCGATGGTGGGTGGTTTCTCTCCTGGACTTAAGCAGTAGCTTCACGTGTCTGTTAGGCTGATGTTTCCTGGGAAAAAAGAGGCTGCCACCCTGTGCAAAGAGTCCTCACTGCCTTTACACAGGCAACGGTGGTGCTTCTGCAATGAGCAGTGTCTCACGATTTCGGTTTTTTGAGAGAAGGCTTTGAGCTCATGGGTGAAGGCTCGTGATGATGTTCTTAACTGCTACAGAGAAGATGAATGTTTGTGCAGTTAGACCTTAGTGTGTCAGGTTCATTTGAATTGTTTGGCAAGAAGGAAACCCATGAAAAGTCTAAGATCTGAATAACAAGAATCCATGACAGGTATCGGGTTCTTGCAGTCTCGGTCTGAGGAGTCTTCGGGGTTTGTTTTTGGTTTTGTGTAATGAACTTGTAACCACTCTTAATGGTAAGATCCCAAGTAAACTGAATTTATTTTTGTCTTTAAAAGAGCAAAAATACGTTAATTGAATTGTTGATGTTCATTAAAATTACATATTAGTACACTATTACATAACATATTTAAATAATATATTAACATATGCTTGATGTGTTACCAGTAGAGTAATAAGAATGCACAATTACTATATTAAAATTACATAATATGTGTGAAAAATGTAGTTATTATAATATAAATTGAAACTGGGACCCTGTGACATAGAGCAGTGCTGGAGGTGGCTTGATACAGTTTGGCAGAATTGAGAGAGGACCAGGTTTTGGTCTCTGTTCTGCTTCTCCTTTTGCCCTCTTGTTAAGTGAAGGTATTACTGAATGATTTCATGGCTGATTAGAGTGATTTTTTTTAATCTTGTATTTCTTTGTACATATACTTTTAAATATTTAATGGTCTCTCTTGGAGGAATGGAAGAAGTCTGTGAAGGGTGTGAAGCTTTCAACTAGGAGAGCCTAATGAGTGGTAAACTTTAAAGCAGAGATGAGTTGAAGCAAGCTTCTTAGTGGGTCTCAGCATTCATAGCACAGAGATGTAAACAAAATTTTGCAATGTATTGTAAGTGGAACTAACATTTGACCTGCCCTACTAGTGAATTTACACATAAAAATGAATTAATTTTAAATTATTTGACACCTGGACCCTAAACTGTTCTTTGGGTACATAGCTCAACAGTGTTTTACATCGATTTCAGATTTCAAAAGAGTTTTTTGAGATTTGTGAAGTCTGCACAGTAAAAGATAGTGCTTAAAGCCCAGCTGTCTGCACTTCGGGGCAACAGTGGGAGAAATGTGGCTTGTGGAAGGGTTATGGCTTGTGTTATTTGTTGGTGTTTTGGTGTCCGTGTTCAAAATATTCTTCAAATTTCACAGAATTAACTCAGATGTGTGATCTGTGCCTTAAAAAGCATCACCACTACTTGAATAAGCAAAGAACAAGTTCATTGGGCTAGTCTGAACATTTTTATACCACCGAAACTCTGCGCAGTAGTTACAGACAGGAATGACCGTAACGCTGCCACACGTGGGATCAGAGTTTTCCACCGTCACAGCTTCTCTAAAGGGATGTGTATTTTTAGGTAAAGAGTACTGACATCTTGTGGCTGCATGAAATCGTGCAAAGAGCTCTGGTCGTACCAGCCTTCATATTTGGAAAAGCATGTTGCAATTTTAATAAAGGCTAATGACTCTGTTTCCCAGTGGATGTAAACACAAGCGTCTAGAATGTGCAGTTCTCATGAAAATTGTTAAAGGTTAAAAAAAAAGTCGGTCTTACAATTTTGCTGTTGCTCATGAAGATGCAGTTATTATTTGTGCTGGACTTGTTTTTTATTTTAAGATAGTTTTGGATCAGTTAGAGTCAAATATTATTACGGCTCAGAAGCAGCTGAGAGAGAAGTAGAAATATGAATCCCATCCAATATTTTTCATTGAAAGTGGAAAGTGTCCCTGCCAATGGCAGGGGGGTTGGAAGTTGGTCGTCTGTAAAGTCCCTTCCAACCCAAACCATTTCGTGATTCTATGAAAATTAATTTCACTTAAATAACAATGAAATCTGTCAAACTGGCAATTTAGGGAAGGTATTAGTTTGGATTTTCTATCCAGCTTTTTTTCTTTTGCTAAAGACTTAATTGTATTTTTTGTGATCCAGACATGCAGGAAAATGTGAGTAGTCTTTTGAACTCCTCCACGGAGGCAGCTGTTTCATGAGGACCATTGCAGGCATGACTTCTGTTTCTCGTGGCTGTGCCCCGCAGCACATCCAGCCTCAAAACCAGTGCCTTTCTCAGCTGGACCAGTTCCCAGATCTGTTTGCTGGCCGGTTCCTGCAGAGTTGTGGTGCTGGCCCCAGGGAGTGGACAGCGGAGGGGCAGGAGCCACAGCTGCGGGTTCTCGGTCCGGTGTCAGTGTTCGTCAAGGGGCAGCCTCGAGCTGCTCAGCCGCTGGTCTCTGGTGGGGCTGCTGCGTGCCGGTGGAAGGGGCGTTTGGCCTCTTCTGCCTCTCACCTTGCCCCGGGTTCACTCTCTTTCCCACATGTCAGCTCCAGTCAACGCACAGGGAGTTGAGGCCAGGAAATGGCATCGCAGTGTGGTAACGGTGAGGTCGCAAATCTCGGTGTGAAACCTTGTCACAGGGGGAAGTGAGTTTATTTTAAACGAGAACTGACTCTGGTAATGTGCTTTCACACTCTCACACCAACATGCTCTCATTCACAAGCACGGGGGTGTGGTCTGGGTCATGCACGATGGGGTGGGGAAGGATGCCAGCCAACAGGTCCTCCTCATGTCGCCGGTGCTTCTGCTAGTCGCATGACCGTGTCTTCTGTGCTGGTCTTGGATGTGCCAGTTTGTGCATTCTGGTAGCTGGCAGTGGATTATCTCAGTCTTGTCACGCCTCTGTGTGCACCATCAGGTTCTTACTTGCTGTCCTTTGTCTCCCCACATGGATGTCATGAGGAGAGGACATAGATGTGCTCCTGGATGGCTGCCCCCAACTTATGCCACCCCAAGAGTCCTCCTTCCACCAGTTGTTCCTTCTTAACAGGGCAAGGGGAAATGGCCTCAAGTTGATAGGACAAGGAGCAATGGCTTTAAACTAAGGGAGGGCAGATTTAGACTGGATATAAGGGAGAAACTTTTTAGAATGAGGGTGGTGAAACCCTGGCCCAGGCTGCCCAGGGAGGTGGGAGATGCCCCCCATCCCTGGAACCATTCCAGGCCAGGTTGGACGGGGCTCTGAGCACCCTGATCCAGGTGAAGATGTCCCTGCTCACTGCAGGGGGGTTGGGCTAGATGGCCTCTGAAGGTCCTTTGTGATTCCAAGTTGCATCAGGGGAGGTTTAGATTGGATATTATGAAAAATGTCTTCACTGAAAGAGTTGCAAAGCATCGGAACAGGCTGCCCAGGGAGGTGGTTGAATCACCATCCCTGGAAGTATTTAAAAGCTGTGTAGATGCAGAGCTGGGGATATGGTTTAGTGGTGGAATTGGCAGTGTTAGGTTAACGATTGGACTTGATGATCTGACAGTCTCCTCCAACCTAAATGATCCCAGGAAAGGTGATGGAGCAGCTTATCCTGGAGGCCATCATGAAGCAAGTGGAAGAAAAGAAGGTTATCAGGAGTAGTCAGCATGGATTCACCAAGGGGAAATCATGCCTGACCAATCTGATAGCTTTCTACGATGACATGACTGGCTGGGTAGACGAAGGGAGAGCCGTGGATGTTGTCTGCCTTGACTTCAGCAAGGCTTTCGACACTGTCTCCCATAATATCCTCCTAGGGAAGCTCAGGAAGTATGGGCTGGATGAGTGGTCGGTGAAGTGGATAGAGAACTGGCTGAATGGCAGAACTCAGAGGGTTGTCATCAGCGGCGCTGAGTCTAGTTGGAGGCTGGTAAGTAGTGGTGTCCCCCAGGGGTCAGTACTGGGCCCAGTCTTGTTCAGTGTATTCATCAACGACCTGGATGAAGAGTTAGAATGTACCCTCAGCAAGTTTGCTGACGACACCAAACTGGGAGGTGTGGTAGATACACCGGAAGGCTGTGCTGCCATTCAGCGAGACCTGGATAGGCTGGAAAGCTGGGCAGAGAGGAACCTGATGAGGTTCAAGAAGGGCAAGTGCAGGGTCCTGCACCTGGGGAGGAACAACCCCATGCACCAGTACAGGCTTAGGGTGGACCTGCTGGAGAGCAGCTCTGCGGAGAGGGACCTGGGTGTCCTGGTGGACGACAGGTTAACCATGAGCCAGCAGTGTGCCCTGGCTGCCAAGAAAGCCAATGGGATCGTGGGGTGCATCAAGAAGAGTGTGGCCAGCAGGACGAGGGAGGTTCTCCTTCCCCTCTACACTGCCCTGGTGAGGCCTCATCTGGAGTACTGTGTCCGGTTCTGGGCTCCCCAGTTCAAGAAAGATGAGGAGCTACTGGAGAGAGTCCAGTGGAGGGCTACGAGGATGGTGAGGGGACTGGAGCATCTCCCCTACGAGGAGAGGTTGAGGGAACTGGGCTTGTTCAGCCTGGAGAAGAGAAGGCTGCGAGGGGACCTTATAAATGCCTACAAATATCTGAAGGGTGGGTGTCAGGAGGATGGGGCCAGACTCTTTCCAGTGGTGCCCAGCAACAGGACAAGGGGCAATGGGCACAAACTGAGGCACAGGAAGTTCCACCTGAACATGAGGAAGAACTTCTTCCCTCTGAGGGTGACGGAGCACTGGAACAGGCTGCCCAGGGAGGCTGTGGAGTCTCCTTCTCTGGAGATATTCCAGACCCGCCTGGACAAGGTCCTGTGCAGCCTGCTGTAGGTGACCCTGCTTTGGCAGGGGGGTTGGACTAGATGACCCACAGAGGTCCCTGCCAACCCCTACTATTCTGTGATTCTGTGATTCTGTGATTCCGCCACTTCCACACCCACATCCCATCCATTCTCCGTTCGTGCCGTGTTTAACATTTCTTTTTCAATTCCCTTAAGGGTTGTCTTTCTCGTCGTAGTTAATTGCTGCTTAGTTGTATCAGGGGGCTTAGATCTGTGCTCTCCTGCAGGTGGGTGACTGCTACAGGAAGTATGTTGTCCTGGTTTTAGCTGGGATAGAGTTCATTTTCCTTCCAGTAGCTGCGGTGTTTTGGATTTAGTACCAGCAGAATGTTGGTAACAGTGATGTTTTCAGTTGTTGCTATGAAATCAAGGATTTTTTCCCAGTTTCTCGTATTCTGCTGATGAATAGGGGTGCAGGAGCTGGGAGGGAGCACAGCCAGGCAGCCAGCCAAGCTGGGCAGTGGAAATATTCCATACCATGGACGGTGTGCTTCGTGTATGAATGGGGGTTGGCCAGGGAGCAGGAAGCTATTGGCTTTTTGATCTTCTGAGAGTTCAAATCCTCTTTTGTCCGGCAGTTCGAATTTTTTGGGAGTTTGGCCTTTTTTGGGAATTTTGTGAAATTTGTGAAAATGTCTGGCTGTGGATCGGTCATCAAGTGGTGAGAAAAATTGTAATGTATATAGTTTGGTTTGCATATTCATTATTCTCATTAGTAGTAGTAGTAGTTCCTTTGCTGCCGTATTAAACTGTCTTTCTTGCAACCCACAAGTTTTCGCTTTTGTCCATTTCTTGTCCCCATCCCACTGGGGGGTGAAGTGGAAGGGTGAGTGAGCAGCTCTCTGGTGATGAGTTGCCAGCTGCTGGGTGAAACTATGATACGTGAACTTTGTGGACTGGCTTTAGAGTTGATTTGCTCATCGTGAGCTTTGTGGGAAGTGTGTCTTCATGGAAGAGGGAAGCTCGGACACAATGAAGTCAATGAAGAGTTATGCTGGTGGTGTCAGTGGAGCCTGTGCCTTTCCAAAGGCAAAAGACAATTAGATTAATATTTTACAGAAATAATGTTAACTTTATAATCTAATTTTTGTGATTGCATTAAGACAAAATCCTAGTCCTAATCAGGACATAATTCTCTTAACTAATAATTACGCTGCAATAGCCAGTATTTCATGTATGACTTTAGATTGCTAACAACAGAAGGTGACACATGCACCCATTTGATGTTAACACAGTGAATTATCCGAGCAATGACACTGTGGAAAATAATAAATTGTGACAATAAAAAATTATTTTCTCAGGTGCTGTTTTCAATTTGACCATCACTACAAATTACATTTAGTTCTGTTTAAGTAATTTAGTCTGCGTTCCCTTAATGTATTAAAATGACATAATTAACAGTATATGTGTGTCTTTAACAGGAACCAGTGATCCGTACGTCAAGTTCAAACTTGGAGGAAAAGAAGTATTTAGAAGTAAAACAATACACAAGAACCTCAATCCTGTGTGGGAAGAAAAAGCTTGCATTCTTATAGATAACCCAAGAGAACCGTTGTATATAAAGGTGAGATGCTGTCTGACTTGTGTCTGTCAAATTACTAAAGAAGAGTTATTGAAAGAATTTATGTTTTGTAATTTTTGCCTACTGAAAAATTTATTGTGCAATACTGCATTACTAAAGATTACAGGTGAAAATTATTTAAATTACATCTGTGTAATGGTGATGACAAAAATTCCCAAAATAAAAGGCAAATACAGGCATTTGTGTTTATTTCCGGCCATAAATGTTTGATACTTCCTTGGTGTGATCTTAGGAGAAGGACAGAGAAAATAAACTGTGTTTCATGATGATAGCATCACTTTTATTTATGGAAATATCATTGCACAATTCTGATGCAAAGCATGATCTACTCCATTAAAAGCAATTCTTTGCTAAGGTCAGTTTGAGAATTTATCAAGACATGTGCCCAGTTCTCCTATGTTTACATTTTTTTCTATGTGTACCTGAACACAGTGGGTTCATTTATAAAGTTTTGTAGTGCTTTATGCTCTTGTTTTTTACATTGTAACTTTACTTTGTGTGTCACAGGTGAGGATGATTTTGCCATAATAGAGGCATCATTTATTCCGCAATAACAGACAGCTTAATTTTAAATCAAAGAAATGCCAACAATGCCTGGAGTAATTAGCGGAATTAGCAGCAGTGCACTAGTAGTTCTTAGCTATCCATATTGCAGTGGAAACTAAAAAAGCTGTGATTATTGCTATAAAGGCATGGAATCGCAAGGTGCGTTTCTGGACCCAAAAGTTTATGGTGATCTACATACAAAAGAGATTCTTCATTGTGTAAAACAAAGTAGAAGAAAATGAAGTTCTGAAAATGTCGGGAGAACTGTAGTCTTAGTGTTCTAATTAGAAGACACATAGGTCAAAAACACTTTGATAAAGATTGAAACTTAAGTCTTACCTAAGTAATCCTTTCAATTGATCTGAAATTATACAATGCTTCAGATCAGCACTAGTCTTAATCTCAAATACAAGACAAAAATTTTAACTGAAATATGAAATTGTAGATGTTTTTGGTAGATGAATGCCACTTAAACAGCCTTAATGTATTGATCTGTACTATGTTTCGTGTGTTCTGCTCAGATGAAGTATGTTGTTATTAGAAAAGTATAAAGTTAATTATAATTCTTAACTGGCATTTTCCTGCCCGTATGACTCATAAGCAATGAACACATTCCCAGCACTGTGAAAGACAGAAACAGATTCAAAGAGGACACTTGGAGCATAGCTACCTGTTTTGGTTTATTTATGCCCGATACCAACCCTGCAGCAGGGTCACAAGGGAATAGATGTGTGCATTTTTATTTTGTTTTCTAGCAGGAGCATGTCAAGGGGTATAGTGTCTATCCGTGTTTGTACTCTGAACACACCTTGTGAAATATTTCAGGTTTTACGGCTTATTCAGATATTCTGAGACATGATTAAACTGTACTAAGTCGGCTGAAGATATTTATTTGGCGTTTTTGTCTTGATAATTTGTGGGGGGAGAAAACATCTACTTTGCAACATAAACTGGAATTTCATCATTTGTTTTCTTTCCCCATTAGAATGAATCCTAGACAGAGACAATGTGAGGGCACACTTGGGTGGATCAGTGCATTAAAGACTTGTGCTCAAATACTTGTATTCAACCCTGCCAGTCCCACAGCAGTGCTGTAGACTTTGGACCATGGGATTTCTGTTACTACCATCCTAACCCAGTCCGTAATCAGGCATCTGTAGAAGATGAGCAGCTTTAACTGCCACCTGGGAAAGAGTTTCTGTAAAACAGTAGTTGAAGTATTTATATCAAAATTGAAGACTTTGAACCTAGGCCTGTCACTGTCAAAGTTAAGTGTTCTCATTACTAGCTGTTCACAACTCTGTCTTACTTAGAGCTTAAGGTATATTCTAGTCCTCAGAAATTCGCATGACAGTATTTTTCAAGAAAATTTAACTTACCTAGAAAGTTGATTTTGATAAATGAAATTTTACCTTTTTTTTGTAATTTTGTGTTACAACGTTTCTTTGTTACTCTCCCCCTTTTTTGTTTATTTCCCTCCAAAAGCTGTCTCCAATTCATTTATTGTTCTTCCTGCTGACTTGGGAAGGCATAATCCGTCTCAAATCATTGATACCATTCCTTGTACTGGACACAGATTCCTGTCTGGATGTCAGTAAATTTGTTCAGGTGCTTTCTCTTTCAGGTAGCAAGTTAGCAGGCAGGGTCCTCATAGTAGTGTAATAAACATCACTTTTGCCTTACACATATCCATTAATTTTTTGTCTTAGATTATAATATTTCTAAACCCTAGAAACTTGTACAACCTTCAGAACCCACAATATTATCATTCCTAATACTGATGTAAGTGCTATAGTAACCCAGTTTTCACAATTGTATCCCTCTCTCTTGCGTGTATTTTGCAAAATTCCTAAGGGTATCAATTAATGTATAGCAAATCAATGATTCTGCTTAACTTTAGTTACTCTTTTGGTCTTCCTTCCTTTAGTGCCTATGTTTATAAAAATACTTATTTTGTTTTTGTAATGTTGATGTTGTTCATATATGCGGTCCAGTAGTAGTATGCTCCCATGACTGTATGTGATGTATTCTGATTTTTACATAAGCAGTTTCAAAGTTCAGACTTTTTGTGGCTGGAAAGCTTCAGGTTGCTTCCAGATAGCCCGGGGTTAACGTTAATGAAGCTACTATAACTCTGGAAAAGGAGTTTCAAGAACCATTCATAAAGCAAGAAACTGTCAAGAAAAGATTTCCAGTACTGAAAAATGCATTTATCTCCTGTGCATCTTAGGTCTTTGACTATGACTTTGGACTTCAAGATGACTTTATTGGTTCGGCGTTTTTGGATCTCACTTCATTGGAATTGAACAGGTATGGCACAAACAAGCCTACAGAGTAATTCTTTATGGTTGTCCTTTAGTATCATGTTTGTGGAAATGCAAATAGAACATAATGCTGAAAATAATTATATAAACTGACACCACATAAAACTAGCTGAGGAAAAACACTGATGTTTAGGGAATTACTGTAATATGAATATTAATAATATATTAACTGATCATGCACAACATTTTTTACAGTGTGTACAGAGGGGTTACTTTCATAACTGCTTTAATCTTGTTTTTATGTTGTCTTCATTCACAGCATTACCACCTGCTGTTTAACGGGTTTTGTTCTGGTTTTTTATGCATTGATGTTATAGTTCAGGTTTAATTACTTCAGTACATATAAGTACTTAACATGGAGTAACAGTATTTAGCCTTTTTTTACTAGTGTTTAGAC